>NC_054839.1:12862153-13514653 GCF_018345385.1 Vulpes lagopus | reverse complement strand
CTACAAGAGTTTTCCAGTTTAACTAAGATACATGAAGTTCTAATATACCATTCACCATTAAATTACACATATTCATATTTTCTGATAATGTATTATTTTTTAAAAAGATTTTATTTTTTTGAGAGAGAAAGAGCATGAGCAGGGGGAGAAGCAGAGGGGGCAGGAGAAGCAAACTCCGCCCTGAGCAGGAAGCCCAACGTGGGACTCAGTCAATCCCAAGACCTTGAGATCCTGACCTGAGTCAAAGGCAGATGCTTAACTGACTGAGCCACCCAGATACCCCAATGTATTTCTTGTCTCTATGTATCACACATCAGATTTTTCTCCATAAAATAAAAATAAACTCAACACCCCAAATTATACTATTATGCCAATATCATGATAAAATTTTTTCCATCTTTTTAACATTCACATGTGGAAGTAAGCACCTGGTTTGGTACAAGGAAGCTCTTAAGTCATATACAACACATTTAAAATACTTTTTAAAGGCATTCTATCTCTTTTTTAAAGCAGGTATTATGTTACATTAATATCTAACTTTTATGCTACGCTTCTTGGGTGCCACACACTGTGTTAAGTCTTCTACATAAATTTTCTCATTAATTTCTCACAAAAATCCAACTTCTGATATTTTGCTGTTGGAATCGCCTGTATGCTTTTCTGCCTGTCCCTGTGAGTTTATCTTTAAGTCTTTTTATTTAGTTTTACTGGAATTACTAAAAGGGAAAAAAATTGATGTTTGTATTCAATCTGCCTACTTAGCAGGGCCAGAATCTGATGTTCATTAAAATGAAGGCGTTTTAGGACAGTATCAAGAGGACAGGTTGTGAGGTCTGACTGCACGAGTTTGAATCCCTATTCTAAAAACTATTAATTGTGAGACCTCTAGACACTGTTCAAGAGAAAAAACAATTCTAAAATAGCTTTTATCACCTCAGATATAAGGGAAGTTTGCATCCAGGAAACAAAGACAGAGTGCTATTCAAGTAACAAACAAAAATGGCTTCTGAAAATTAAAAACATGATAGCATGAATTGAAAAATCAATTACAGTGCTGGGAGCTAAAGAGAGGAATGTCTCCTGGAAAGATAAGATGTAGAAAATGTAGAAGAAAAGCAGGGGAAATTACAAGACACTTCCAGAAGTTGAACTTCAAATAGAAAATCCATGCAGCAGGAATACATGGATGGGAAATAATCATCACTGAAATAATGCAAAAAATTAACCAGAATTGAAGGGTGTGAGTTTTCAGAGTGCAGGGGCCTCCATATTAAAAGCAGGGCCTCCCTTTAAAAACTGCTGCCTGCCTGAGATCAGGCTCTTTGCTATTCTTGGAGTCCCTTTGGTTGGATCATAAATATTCGTTCTCTCTTGGGAATCATTGAACAAAATGAAATTTCTGCCATTTACTGCTCTTTCTAGAAGGAAGGCCAAAATATATATGCTTAGGGATGCCTGGGTGGCATCTGCCTTCTGCTCAGGGTGTGATCCTGGTCCAGGATCAAGCCCCACTTTGGGCTCCTTGCAAGGACCCTGCTTTTCCCTATGTCTATGTCTCTGCCTCTCTCTTTGTGTCTCTCATGAATAAGTAAATTAAATCTTTTTAAAAATGTATATGCTTAGGTACATTATGTCTTAATAACAACCTTAGCTGCTTCAAGGGATCATTATGGAGAGAATCTTTCTTTTTTTAATATTTTATTTATTGTCTAATATTTATTTTATTGTCTATAAACTATGTACTTAAGCATCAGCTCTGGAAAGAACTCAGAGCAAGTTGGGTTATCTAGCCATTACCAGGCTGTTCTTCTGATGAGCACCTAAAGGTAAAGCTAGAAGTTGGAAAGTCCTAAACCCCAGGACCTCAAAATGTGACCTTATTTGGAGATAGGGTCATTACAGATATAATGAGTTAAGATGAGGTGGTCCCTCATCCAATAACACCATTGTCCTTACAAAGGGGGGAGTTTGGACACAGACAGGCACAGAAGGAATATGTGAGGGGAAGGGACAGGTGGATTGTGGGGAGGGAGGGATGGCCACCTACAAGCCAGGGAGAGAGGCTTTCCACAGGGTCTCTCTCACAGCCCGGAAGGAACTAATTCTGCCAACATCTTGATCTCAGACCACCAGCCTCCAGAACCACATGAAATACATTTCTGCTATTTAAACCTCCCCAGCACACATGGAATTTTGTTACAGCCATTCTCAAAACCTAATATGGACATAGGGGCACCTGAGTGGCTCAGTGGTTGAGCATCTGACTCCGACTCTTGGTTTCAGTTCAGGTCATGGTCTCAGGGTCTTGGGATCCAGCCCCACGTTGAGCTCTGCACACAATGGGGAGTCTGCTTGAGATGCACTCTCTCCCTCTGTTCCTCCCTCAACTTGCTCTCTCTCTCTCTCAAATAAATAAGTCTAAAAAAAAAAAGTTAATAGAGATGTAGAGCATCAACTAAGAGAACTTACATAGTGTCTGGGTGAAACTGAATGCCCTCCTTGAGAAGTTTCTCTACTTTTCCCTCTTGTGTGGCTTACAGTGCCTGGTGAATCTGCTGGTGACTGACGTTGAAATGCGAGCCCTATGGGCAGACAGAAGAGGATGCATGTGTTGAGTGTCCCAAGTGCCTCCCATTCCTAGGTTTATGGGAAAATTGGTCGCTCCACCACCACAAACTTGGGGATATGAAATAAAGATAAAAGCTCCCAGCACCTGTTTCTTTATCCGGCCCAGTTTGCCCTGCCCAGGCCTGCCCCGACCCCGCAGGTAGGCTTCCTCCTTCTCCTCAGCAGCAGGGCTCCAGGCTGGGCAGCCAACCCAGAAAACCACCCACTCCTCCAGACCCAGCCCAAGGCTGCTCCCCCAAGTCTGCGCCCTAGCTTGCCACTGCCTTCCTTGACTAAACAAGCCTCCTCCAACAGCCCTTGTCTCTTTCGCTCTCCTCTTTTCATTTGCCTAAATAAAGAATGGCTTCTCATGGGTCTCAACTCTGGCTATGTATTGGTCTCCTTCAGGTGTTTGGTTTTGTTTATTTTTTTTAAATACGACTGTCTGGGCCCTACCCCAGGTCACTTCAAACAGAATCTCTGCTTGGGAGTGTAGTATTATGCAAATGTTATGTATTTGGTCTTTGCCCCAGTTGGCACAGAGACCCCAAACCCCCTGAAATTTCCTGAGTGATAGGAGTGTTTTTCTTTTTTCTGATGAGCCTCTTTGGGCCACATCTGAGTTTTTGGTAACGAGGTGACTCAGGCTGGGGCACCTTGATACATTCAGGATACATTCAGGAGGGGATGGTCACCAGTAGACCAGACTTCTGATGAAAGGAGAGAGACTCTCAGTCTCACCCCCAACATCTGGGGAGGGAAAGGAGACTGGAGACTGAGTCTGATAAAAACTCAAGATTTGGAGAGCTCCTGAGAGGGCGCTCCTGAAGAGAGCCTGGAAGCTTCCTCACCTTCCCCCACACCGTGCCTGAAGATGTTCACTTGGCTCACTGGTTCACTTGCCACTTGGCTGTTCCTTAGCTGCATCCTTCTAATAAAGCTGCAATCATAAGTAGAGCCTTTCCTGAGCCCTTTGAGTCACTCTTGTGAATCATCAAGCCTGAAGGCGAAGTGTGGGAACCCCCAGATCTACAATCAGTTGGGCAGAAGTATGGCTATCTGGGGACCCCTCTCGAGGCCGCTAACATAGAGGCAGTCTGCTGGGACTCAGCCCTTTGACTTGTGGGGTATCATGCCAACCCCAGCTAGGTAAGTCAGAATTGAACTGAATTGTCAGACATTCCGTTGGTGTGTGGAAAACTGGAGAACTGTTTAGTGTCAGGAGAAACCAAAGGGAAAGCGGCAGCTCTGAAATGTGCCACTGAGCTCTCTTCCAAGTGCACCCCCAAAGGGGAGAATATCCTAGTTGTGCGGTGGACTCCCTGCTGCCCCTTTGGGTACAACTCTGGGTTCATGCTGAGGCCACACTCAGGTTACCAGCTAACCAGGATTTGGCCAGGGCTTTCCCAGTTTGAGCACAGAAGTTCTCAGGTCCTTGTAACCTCCTTGGGCCTAGGCAAGCCAGAGCCACTGGCCACTCCATGACGCACATGCGCACACACATACACACACCGCTCCAGCTAGGAGCAGCACACTGTGGAGTACTAGTTCTATCTCATTCCTGTGGGATAGAACACTTCCAGCAGGCCTGTTTGCTAGGGCGCATCCCATCAGCCTGGCCACACTGCTGAGATTTTTCCAGCCCCTCTTCTGTCACAGGTGTCAGCTATGGACTGTGGCTGCATGCTCCCCGCCCCCCCAACACACACACACTCCTGCCCTTCCCTCCCGCCTCTTTCACAGGTGCTGCCCCCAATAAATCTCTTGCCTATCTAATCCTTCTTTGGCATCTGGTTCTCAGAGGACACAGAAACACATGGATCAGTATTTGTTTTTTAATCTCAAGCAATTGAGGTATCAGCCAGGTTTGTAAACCACTCTCCAGGTGTGCTAAGTACCAGCGTGCCTGCCCAAGTCCAATGGAGAGACCAACGTGCAAACTCCTAATAACAGCATCACATGGAAAATGCAGCAATCAAAATATGAGATGAATGTTCTGGAAGTACTGAGGGAGAGAGATGAAAATGCCCTGGTGATGTGGGAGATGATTTCAGCTTCCAGTGCTAAGATACAACACTGGTATTTATTGAGCTCTAAGTAGAGAATTCTTAATATTTTTCTCATCATATCACATCACTCTGATAAAATCATCATGTATTGTGGACATAAATTCAGAGATGTTTTACTCACAGCACTCCTGGCCACCAAATACGTTGGGGGTGGGGTGGCACAGAAGTTCCACACCAACCAATTCTCTCACCCACTGGACACCAACAGGGTGTCAGATGTTCAACTCAATTCCAACTACTAACTAATACTACTAACTACTACTAACTACTCAGAGTTAGCACTGACGCCACAGGTTAAAAACTCAGGCCCCCAGGACTACCTCCATCTTAGATGCTGAGCTCAAGTCCCAGCATCTTTGGCGTGTGCACCAACTGGGCAGCTTTCCAGACCCTGTCATTTAGAGGTTAGTATGGGAGTTTCATCACACAGGCATGATTGATCACATGATCAGCATCTGTCCATTCACTCCGTCTCCAGCCCCTCCCCCTTCCCCAGAGGCTGGTTGGTTCCTCTGGCAACCAGAGCCCATCCTGAAGCTATCCAGGGGCCCACCAACAGTCACCTCATTAGCATAAACTCAGGTATAGTCAAAAGGGGCTTATTATGTAACAAAAGATGCTCCTCTCACCCTGTCACTCAGAAAACTCCAAGAGTTTTAGTTAGAAGTTCTTAGGTAAGAAACTGGAATAAAGACCAAATATTATAACAGGAGATGATCCTCAGGAAACTCTAAGAGTTTTAGGAGCTGTGTGTCATGAACTGGAGATAAAAACTGAATATATATTTCATATTATAACATGATAACAACATCACACAAATTAACCGATCTGACTTCCAGTGAATCGTCCTGAGATCAATAGAAAGAAAACTGACCTCCTCAAATATGCTGATAAGAGAAACTGGTGTGTGTGTGTGTGTGTGTGTGTGTGTGTGTGAGTAACATTGCATCAATAGGCCTAAATCTGTCATGCTACCAACACACATACTTTAGCAATGTAGAGATTTTTACATCAACTGTCTCCAATAATTTCTGGTTTTCCTTTTAAAAAATGCATCACTAATTATAGGATGGTTATCCCAGCTGGAAGCCTTTTATCCTTGCTGGATACAGCCATTTCCCAGCAAAGCTAAAAACCAGATAAGTGCTATGTGTGGCATTTAAAAAGTCAAATATTACACAAGGTCACATATGAATCACTTTTTTCCTAAATTAATGCATTATTTTGATGTTCCAGGAAGAATTTTCTAATACATATTTTCTTTCGCTTCAACTATTAAGCAATTTAAACCAGAGGCCTACATCACATCCCACTGGACTGTCAATCTCCAAGATAGATAGATTCACACAAGCATATCTAAGTAGCTCTTTATAAGTTTGCAATAGAGGGAAAAAGAAAACACAAATATTTTCTCTTGCATTTTTCATTCTAACCATAATCTTCAGTGGGAAGAAGAGTGGCCATAATTGTTTTATGGACAAGTTTTGTTTTGTCTTGTTTTCTTATCATGGTACCATTATATAATATAAAATTTACCATTGATGACATCTGATCCTCTTCACAGAAGAGGGTTAGTTCTCTGGCATCATATGGTATATTCACATTCTATCCCCTAGCACACACACATATAGTCACAATCACATGCACACCCCTAACCTCACTTTGGGAATCCTGACACCTTGTTAAAATATGGTGGTCTTCAGGAGATGAACAGAAATGAGCCAATGAGATAAAGAGTCTGTAGGGGAAAGGGACATGGGCTTTGTCCCTGCTGGGTGGAAAACAGACATCAAAAATCTAAAGTAATGAAAGGGGTTGCTTTGCTTAAAAGAAGAGTACAATTTTGTTTCTATAGCTGTCCATGGTTCCTTAGCACAAAAATAGGAATTAATGTGGAGTTTCAGAAGCATAGAAGGAAAATAACTGTCTCACATTTGCCTCCTCCTCAAGCTACCTCCACACCTCCCCTGTACATTTCATAAGCAAATATCTTAAAATCATAGTCTAGCCTCATTTTTCTTAACTTGCATGCATTTCTCAACCCAATGCAACTGGCACTGCACTGACAGGGCTCCTAATAATTATCTCCTAATTGCCAGCCCAGTGCTTTAGTTTTTGGTTTTCAGCCTAGCTGAGCCCTCTAGAGCACATGACAGTATTGACAAATGGCCTTAAAACACACACACACACACACACACACACACACACACACACAGGTCCTAGACCATCCCTCACTTGCAACTCTTTCTCTGGTTACTTCTATTTGCCCTTAAGTGTCTGGATGTCCTAGCTTCTTTCCTGGCCAGCTTCTCATTTATTCTGCATTCTTTCCTTAGACAATCTTCACTCTTGGCTTCTGCTTCTATACTGAAAACTCTCAAACTATTCCCTGACCTGACTGCTTCCCTTTGTTCCTATTCTATATCTCCAGTTGCCTACCGACCATCTCTTCTTCTCTACCTTATTAGTATCTTGTACTTGACATGTCTAAAACCAAACTAAAGATGGATGGATGGGTGGATGGATGGATGGATGGATGGATAAAACAAAAATCTCTTTTTTATTCTTTCTTTATATGAGTTAATGGCACTTCTTAATCAATCAGCTCAGGCTGCCACAACAAAATACTGCCGTCCAGGTGGCCTAAACAATAGATATCTATTTCTCACAGTTCTGGAGGCTGGGGAGTCCAAGATCAAGGTGCCAGCAGAGTCAGTTTCTGATGGGAACTTTCTTCCTGGCTGGCAGACAGCCGCCTCCTCACTATGTGCTCACATGATGGAGAGAGAAACAAAGCTAGCTCTCTTGTGTCTCTTCTTAGACGAACAGTAATCCTATTGGATCCAAGCCCCACCTTATGACTTCGTTTTTTCCTTACCTTCTAAAGTCCCTATTTCCAAATATAGTCACATTGGGAGTTAGGATTTCAACATATAATTTTGCAGGGAACACAGTTCAGTTCACAGCAGGTACTGTGTTCTAAGCTAGGTCTTATCTTGACTCTTTCTCTCCCCCATGTGCAGCCAGACACCCCAATTCATGGGTTGCCAGCCTTAAACTTCTCTTCTGCCCATTCCTTCCTTCCACCTCCACCTTTACACTTCCAGTTCAGGCCCCCTTGTGTCTCACCTGGACCACAACCTTGGGTGTTTCTGCACCTCTTTCTCTCCACTATCTTTCCACCATGGTACTGCCAGGTTGGCATCCAAAACAACAGACCTGGCCAGGATGTCCAAAAATTGTTTCACGAGCAGTCCATAAACTTCATGGCACAGTCTTCTCCCCGTCTAGACCTCATATGACCTCTCTGGTCTCATTCCTAGCCATTGCCCCCACGTGTCATGTTCTGGGCACACTGAGTGTCTACCTATCCCAACTTCCCACCTTTTTCCTTTTTCCATTTTTTAAAAGATTTTATTTATTTATTCATGAGAGACATAGAGAGACAGAGACATAGGCAGAAGAAGATACAGTCTCCCTGCAGGAAGCCCAATGTTGGACTGGATCCCAGGATCCCAGGATCACGACATGAGCCAAAGACAGATGCTCAACCACTGAGCCACCCAGGCATCCTTAGATGACCAATTTAGTAGAAGAAGTTCACAGCATGGAGAGAGCATCTGCACTGCCCAGAATGATGATCATTGGAAGTCATGACTTCCTCCACTTACACAGAATTTTCCTCTATTTGGAATGTGTATCCCTTCCTTCTTTACTTGATAAGTTCATACCCATCTCTCAGGCCTCAGGTTAAATAGGATGTCCAAGCAGTGTTTCTCAACCCCTCCACTTAGCTACCCACCACCTTATTTATATCCTGTCTCAGCACTTGCCATATTTGTACATTGGTCTCTCCCATTAGGCTTGCAAGTCGTCATCAGTAGTGACAGCCTGTCCTTTGAGGCTGAACACCTGAGCTCCACCCAGAAGTTATTTGATCAATGTAAGAAGGAGCAGAGAGTGTTGCAAGGGTATTAGAGATAGGCATGCTGTACAAGCTTTGCCCTTAACTTTTCTCAGTTAAAAAGTAAATCTTTAATATTTGCAATTAAGCATTTGTATGGGCCATTTTTTTAAGATTTTATTTGTTTATTCATGAGAGACACAGAAAGAGAGAGGCAGAGACACAGGCAGAGAAAGAAGCAGGCTCCCTACAGGGAGCCCAAGGCGGAACTCGATCCCAGAACTCCAGGATCACGCACTGAGCCCTGAGCCGAAGGCATACACTCAACTGCTGAGCCACCCAAGCGTCCCTTTGTTTTTTGTTTCATTTTGTTTTGTTTTGTTTCCTGGCATCCCTTTGTATGGGCCATTTAATTCTAAATACAGAGTACTAGATTTTAAGCATTCTTTATATATATATATATATATATATATATATATATATATATATGGTGATAATTTTTTCAAAAATTAAGGAGACCACCTAGATTACAAAGCGGTTCTTCTATTCCCAAAAGAAATGTGTGTTACTCCTGACTGGGATACTTTATGTATGATTCAAATACAATTTTAAGTCTAATATATAAAGGCAAGGGCCATTATATTTTAGTATCACCTCACTCTAGTATTTTATCTTAAATTCTAAAGAAACCTAAGAGAAGAAGGTTACAAATGTCCTCAATTTAAAGCTCCCCTGGGGTGAATGGCCTGATGGCTGCTCTGGAGCACCAGAATTTTTAAAGATTACATAAAAGGTGGGTTGATGCTAAAACAAAACAAAAAAATCTTAATTACCCAGAATAAACCTTTGTGCGTTTCTGGCCATATGCTCCCAGAACAGCATCCTTTGAAATGTGTATCAGAGGTGGGAAATTTAGACAAAACCACATAGAGTCACGTGAGAGGACAGAGCACAGATCAGCAGGTGGCCTTTGGAGGAACCGTTTCACACCTATTAAGCCGGGTTTTCTTGAACGCAGCGGCTGAGTGAAAGCCTTTTTGTTAGCGGTCTTCCTATTGTGAGGAAATTGAAAGACACAAAAATGTTCAGGAATCAGAACATTCCTCTGACCTTCAATGATGCTTAAATATTCCCTATCCTTAACATCATGTGGGAGCTTTTGCTTCACGATGAAAAGGAGGAACTCACTGTCCCCGAAGAGAAAGAAACCTCAGGCAGGGCAGAGCTTGACCTTCCAGGACCCAGGAATGGGACCTGAGCAGGCCAGAAACCTGATGCTGCCCTCCTGGCTGAACGAAGCTCTGCTCCTGGCGAGGGACCAGCTTTGTGAAGCTGAGCAGCTGGCCTAACCACCAGGGCGCTGCTGTGGTGGAGCAGGACAATGACCCAGGCTTGGGGGCCCCACAGGGCTTTTCCAGAGGCAGGAGACCTTTCATCCGTCCTTGTGTATTGATGCCACACCATGGCCTCCCTCCCACCCCAGCTGCTTCTCACACCAATGCTTCTGCCTGTGCTCTTCCATTGCCTGGAATGCCATTCCCATATCCCACCCCGCCCCCTGCACCTGACAGCTTGCTGTTCAAGTCTTAAAATTCCATTCCATCATCTCCTCTGGGAAGCCTTCTCTGACCCCCTCCCTACAGCTCAGTTAGGGGGCCTTGTGAGGGCTGCGAGGAGGAATCTGCTCCATGCCTGTCCCAGCTCCTGGTGGTTTCTGGCGATGTCTGGTATTCATTCGTTGACTTGTAGAAGCACTGCCCCACTCTCCGCCTCCATCTCCACATGGTGTTCTCCCGGCGTGCATAGGTGTTTTTATTGTTCCCATTTCCAAAAAGACACCAGTCATATCGAATGAGGACAGATGCTAAGGACTTCATTTTAACTTGATGACCTCACTAAAGACCTTGACTTCGCACAATGTCACATTCTGGGGTGCTGGGTGTTAGAGATTCAACATATAAATTGGAGGGCATACATTTTAACCCATAACAGACTCCATTATCTGTGCTCCCATAGAGCCCTTGATATATCCTGATCACTGCTTTATAATTGCATAATCAAAAGACTAGTTCTTTCTCTGGCCTGCGAGCTTCTTTGCAGAGGTCCTGTGTTATGCGATCTTTACACATCTGGTGCCCAGCAGCATGTTTAGCACAACATAGGAACCAAATGGATGGATGAATGAATGAATGAGTGAATAAATAAATGAATGAGTGAATAGAGCCACTGAGAAGAACCAAAACATGATGAATAAACTGTATGCAAATTCCCTTCATAGCCAACCTAAACATGCAAGTTTGTGTCTACTTATATACACAAGATTCTCCACCACAACTCATCACAATATGCAGGTGTAATAAGTATGGTTTAGCTACCCATCCCTCCTCAGTTCTGGATTTGTAGTTTTTCTCAGCTCTGAACCAGGCCCTTGCCTTGCCTTTTGCCTTTCTGTTTTTATCACCAAGAGAGAGCTTCTTCTGAAGGCTTTCTCTTTCCTATCCCAATAAGTGGTTTCTCAGAGTCAGAGCCCTTGGGTAAATGCAGAGCAGTTCCCCATGCTCCTGGTGCTAAGCACATTTCCATCACCTTTTTTTTTTGCTCCTGTTGTCTTTGCACAACTCCACACAATGAACTTTTCCTTCCCCGGTGCTCCCTCTGGCACTTCTTGCTTGGCTAGTTCCTCCCCGGGGGAGGTCCGATCAGGAAGGGAAGTGCTCTCAGGCAGAATGCTGCCCAGAGGACCATCCTACCCCCACATCTCTTAAAAATTGTTGATTTCATAATTATTTCCCAATTCTTACTGCAAATATTCGCATAGTAAATACAGAGACCTCAGAGCCAGCTGCTCTGGGAATCCTACTGCAGTTTAGCTGGTTCTCAGATGTGGATAAACTCTCCAGCTCTTTGACTCCCAAGGCATTTGGGTTAAAATGCTTAGGATGTTTTTCAAAAGCTCTGGGAAATCTCCAAATTTGAGTTTGCTTTGGCTCATTCTTAGTCATTCTGTGTTACTTAGACCTCTAGAAGCTTTTCTTACCTGTCTATCAGAAGGATCTAGCACCCTGATGCAACACAGTCAGACGGAGGAAAGAGGATATAGGATACATGCATGTGGGTGTGTTTGTTTTAATTATATGTGACCTGATTCTCACAAATATTTTAATAAACATACACATTTATTAAAGTTCAAGAATAAAGCTTGTGTCATGAGTGCTAATGTGGCTCTGAGTTTTCCTAGGAAGGAAGTCACTAACAGAAACATCAGTTCATCTGGAAACCTACTCTTGGCTTACGTAAGGGCTAGTTGAGCTAACTCTTTCGGTGGCTTAACCTCGGGCCATCTACAGAGATTATGCTTGGCAGGCTTGAGTTCCAACCTTTCCTCTCTCACTTCCTAGCTGTGGGGCCTTGGACAAGCTACTCCATGCACTCTACTCAAGGTGGGAAAGTGCATAGGTGGGCCTCACCCCCCACCACCACCCCTGGCAGCATATTCCACTCTGATAATGACCCTAACTCATTCCACATTCTGGCCTTTGCAGGCAGTGCAATAAAAGATGGAATTGGGAGTTAGGGATGGAGCAGACAGGAAATGAGAAGAAAGAAAAAAAATAAAGGCAAGTGGGGAAAAGAAAAGGGTAGGGAAGGGAGTATTCTTTAAGACACTGGCCCTACTCACAATGGGAGAAGAAGTACTTTAAAAAATCAATAGACAGATGTTTCATATTCCTCTCTCACATACACACATACCCACCTACACCCAAAATACATAAGTTGCTCTTTTACAATAGTTCATAAGAAAATTCTATATATCCTGCCCAAATCCCAAAACCATGAGCCATGATCCAGGTTAGACTATGCAGCTTTATATATTAATGTTTTTATTCTGTTTTGTTCACTAACACAAGCCCTAAGACACAATACCTTGGGCCAGGCTTCAGAAATGCGCTGGCAAATTCTGTTTTCCTAACATTCTTGGACACTGCCAGAAACTCACAGGCTCAAGTCACCCCCACTGGATCATAAACCCCAGTAGAAGAGGCTCTAATAGTTTCTTAATGGGGATCTGCTTTGATATTGTCCTTTCAGGGTGGTGGAGGAGGGGAGAGAAGACAAATGGAAGGAAGGAGGAAGATATGGGGGAAAGACGGAGGAAGGGATTGGGGAGGTGCAGGGAAAGGGGGGAGGGGAGGAAAGGAGGAAGGTTGGTCTCTGAAATAAGGCTGAAGATGCACATTGGAAATGAGGATGATGTGTGTGGCCAGCTATGATTTTGACATCCATCAATAGATTGTCATTGACCCGGTGGTGACAGCTGCTCTATTCACACGGCACCTCCCCCGAATCCCACACAGGGCCCAGTGTAGTATTCTGAATGGTGGTTCATTCACTGAGCACCCTGCAGGCACTGTGTTCAATGACACACTGTTCCAACTCTCACAAAGTTCACCCTCTGAGGGAGAAGAGAAATGGACATTGGCGGGAACCTGAAAACACCACAGTTCTATTTGAACACACAAATATAAATTCATGCATGCTCAAACACTCACTTTCCAGCCCCAGTTTCCACTTCTCGCTACTGGAGAATTAGAAAAGATTGTTGATCTCTCTAGGTAGACAAGCTCTACAGGTCCAGGGGGGTCTCACAGTCGTTCATGGTGGCCCTGTTTGTTATATACTCTCTAGACGTCTAGAGTACAAGGGAGAGGATTTGGGGTATATTCTGGATTCTGAAGGGTCTGTATGGTAGCATCTCTGAGTATGTTGTCTGTTTATTTACAGAGAAAAAAATGAAGGTTAGAAACTGAATTTTTTTGTTTGTTTTTTTTCAAAATATCAATTGAAGCTCCAATATGATAAAAGAATTTTTGTTAATGTTTTAAATGTCTGTCTAGGCACCTGTGTCTGCTAATGGATATTTCTTCTTAATCCAAATGATGGAGCTCTACATAACTCATAAAGAAAAGTTGTTCTATTGTGGTGCTCCATTTTACTAATTCAGAAAGCTGACATTTCTGGAGGAGCGGCGACAAGCAATTTCACGATGATAAATTTTATAAGACAAAATACTCTGCTCTATGGAGCTCAGGAGTAATTTAAAAGAAAGATAAACAGTCGCAACATTTAATGCATAAACAAATGTGGCAGGATAATTTATTGAGATATTAATTTGTGATGTTTTTCTTTGCTCCTATAGGAGCCTGCCAAGATGGGAAGGAATCAGCCTTCTCCCAGGCAAGAAGGTGGGCATGTTCTGAATATAGACTCCTTTGCCTGTGCTATGAACAGCATCTCATTTTGAGACCTACCATCAAAGCTGCCAAGGACCCACCAATGAAAAGAGCTATAGCTACAGAAGGCAGCAGAACCAGAATGGCCTGGCTTGGAGGGATGGGAGAAGTCCCCCAAGATGTCAGAAGCAGGGTAGTTATGGTGATTCTGTAAGTGGCAGATATCCATAAGCCAAATGCTCCCAGAATCCCAATATATAAGGAGACCAGAAGGATCCTGGACATATGGTCCCCAACTTTCCCTAAATAGCTTTGCTCAATCTACCTTGGTCATAAGTAATCAATGCTGTAATCCCAGCCTCAACCCAATGTAATCTTTCGCCATGAGAACTCTAAACCTGCACTGGCCCAGGCTTCGCTCCTCAGCAGTATGTTCTGCTAAACCACCAATTCCAAAGATTGGTCACAAATTCTTTGCATCTCTTCCCATAAAGTAGTAGAGTCTGTATGTTTCAATCTCTAGAATTTGGCTTTGGCCATGTGACTTGCTTTGGCCAAGAGAATACAAGCAGAAACTTGCAAAGTGCCTGCTCATGTGGGCTTCTCTTCTCTTACTGCTTTTATTTTTTTTTCTCTTTCTTACTGCTTTTAGAGCTTACAATAAGCACACTATAAACATACAAGACAAAAATATAATTGAACTAAGTGTGGAAAAGGATAGAGCATATTAACATTAATCAAACAGAAGCAGAAATGGCTACAATATCTAGCAAAGCAGATTTCAGAGCAAAGGAGAGAGAGAGCTGTCATTTCAATAATGGAAAGGGGTCAGAAAGAAGCTATGGAATAATATTCCTCATAGATGCAAAAACTCCTGACAAATTTTAACAAATAAACTCCATCAATACACAAAAGGAGATTTATCTAGGTGGAGTTGATCTGATGAATGCAAGGTTGGTATAACATTTGAAAGTCTATCAGTGTCATTCACCATATTAACAAAATAACAAAAGAAAAACCATTTAATCAGCTCAGTTGGTGCAGAAAAAGCACTTAACAAAATTCAACATTCATTCCTGATATGAGCTCCAGAAAACTAAGACTAGAAGGGAAATTTCTCAACATGATAAAAGGCATCTATGAAAAATCTATAGCCAACATTCTTAATAGTGAAAGACTCAATGTTTTCTTCCTAAGATCAAGAACAAGGCAAAGATGTCTGCCTTCATCACTTCTTTTTTTTTTTTAAATATTTTATTTATTTTATTCATGAGAAACACAGAGGCAGAGACACAGGAAGAGGGAGAAGCAGGCTCCATGCAGGGAGCCCGACATGGGACTTGAACCCGGGACTCCAGGATCATGCCCTGGGCTGAAGGCAAATGCTAAACTGCTCAGCCACCCAGGCATCCCTGCTTTCATCACTTCTATTCAACATTATGCTGGAGGTCTAGGCAATGCAACAGGCAAGAAAAAGAAATATATGGCACCCAGACAAGGAAGAAGTAAAAATGTATTCATTTGAAGATGATATAATCACTTGTGAAGGAAATCTACAAAAGAGCTGCTAGATTAGTTAGTGAGTTGAAGAAAGTTGCATCGTACAAGATCAATATACAAAAATTAATTGCATTTCTATGAACTAAGAATGAATAATCCAAAATTGAAATATAATACAAATAAGCATTAAAAATCTCAAATACTTAGGGATAAATCTGCTGAAAGATATGCAATGCCTGAATACTGAAAACTTTAAAACAGTGGAGAGTGATGAAAGAAGATCTAAATAAATGTCTCTATAGGTCAGAAGATTAGGTATTTTTAAGATGTTATTTCTCCCCAAATTGTTCCATGGATTCAATACAATCTCAAACATAATCCCAGCAGGAATTTTTTTTTAAAGATTTTATTTTTTATTTATTCATGATATATAGAGAGAGACAGAGAGAGAGACAGAGAGAGAGAAGCAGAAGCAGGCTCCATGCAAGGACTCGATCCCAGAACTCCAGGATGACACCCCGGGCCGAAGGCAGGTGTTGAATCGCTGAGCCACCCAGGGATCCCCCCAGCAGGAATTTTTGTAGAAATACACAACCTGAGGTACCTGGGAGGCTCAGTGTGTTAAGTGTCTGACTCTTGATATCAGCTCAGGTCATAATCTCAGGGTCATGAGGTCAAGCCCTGCATTGAGCTCCCTGCTGGGCCTGGAGCCTACTTAAGATCCTCTCTCTCCCTCTCCCTCTAACCCATTTGTCCACACGCACACACACTCTCTCTCTCTTAAAAAAAAAAAAAGAAAAAGAAAAAGAAAAAAAGAAATACACAACTTAATTTTGTAATTCTTATGGAAATGCAAGGAACCTAAAATAGGCAATGGGATTTTGACAAAGAACAAAAGTACTAGCTGATTCAAAAACTTACTACAAAATTTATAGTAATAAAGATAATATAGTATTAATATAAAGAGAGAAATATTAAAAAAATATAATAAAAAAATCCAGAAATAGATCTATACATATATAGACAATTGGTTTGTGATAAAATATCAAAACTGATTCAGAGGAGAAAAGATAACCTTCACAAGATAATACATACGTAAAATGATATTTCTTTGCTTAAAAATTAAGGAAAGTTATGTTATTATTTCTTGGAGAACTTTAGTTAC
Organism: Vulpes lagopus; assembly: GCF_018345385.1. Classification (NCBI taxonomy): domain Eukaryota; kingdom Metazoa; phylum Chordata; class Mammalia; order Carnivora; family Canidae; genus Vulpes; species Vulpes lagopus. The sequence goes on along the minus strand of NC_054839.1, from coordinate 13,498,177 downwards.
CTTGGAGCAGAATTACTCTTTTAAAAAACAGCTTATTGAGTATAACTGATATACAGAAAACTTGCATATTTAATGTATACTATTTGATAAGTTTGGACATATGCACACATCTGTGATATTATCATCAGAATCAATGTACTAAACATATCCATCACCTCCAAAATTGTCCTTGTGTTCCTCCCCACCTTTTGTGGTAAGAACACAACATGAGATCTACCTTCTCAACTAATTTTAAGCGTACAACACTGTATTGTTAACGGTAGGCACTGTAGTAGTATGTTATATAGCAGGTCTCTATCATTTACTCATCTGGCACAGGTAAAACTATATCTATCAGACGAGTCTCCATTTCCCTTTCTCCCCAGTCCCCGGCAACTACCCTTCTATTCTCTGCTTCTATTAGTTTGACTAGTTTAGATTCCTTATGTAAGTGGAATCAGACAGTATTTGTCCTAAGACTGGCATATTTCACTTTGCTTAGTGTCTTCCAGGTTCACCAGAATTACGTTTTTACAAGGAAAGTAACTTATGTGTGTGGCTAGTTCATAGCCATTGGCTTGGGAAGATGCTTGACAGCGCCTTTTATTTTATATTGCTTAGCAAACCAGAGAGCTGAGGGACAGGTCACATGGGGGCTATTGGCTCCAGTGACCTCATTTGCGCATCTGGTGGTTGGCTCTGGTAATGGAGGTCACTGGGCCATGTTTGTCCAGCTTCTAGCAGGTTGATCTCAGGGTTATGCCCTTGGGGGCTATGTTAGCAGTGTAAAGTTGGATCTTGTTTTTAATCTAATCTAAAATACCTGCTTTTTTAGACCATTTATATTTATTGTGATTATTTATACAGTTAGGTTTAAATCTGCTATATTGCTATTTATTCTTTATATGTCCTATTGACTCTGTTTCTTTTTTTCTCTTTGGCTACATTTTTTATGGATTAATTTTTACCTCTTTCATTTTTTTCAGTTTGCAGAAAAGCATATTCAACTCAATATGTGAAAAAGACTTATAGGAAGGCACTCCAAAACTGAAAAAGTCTCCTTTATGAGGTAGCGAGTTGCTCAACACAAGTGTTCAACAAATGTTATGTAACCCCTTGTCCAGGAGAACCACCCTATTTACAATGACAATGCTGCTCACATTCACCCCACTATCCTTGCTCCTTCCCTATTTCACTTTTTCCACAGCACATATAACTTTCTATTATATTGCATAATTTAATTGTGCATAGGTTTATTATTATTGGTCCTTCTTTACTAGATATAAGCTCTATGCGGGCAAGGCTGTTTGTTTTTATCTGATTTGTTCACTATTGTACCTGCAGCACATAGTAAACACTTAGCAAATAGTAGCTGAATGAATGAATCAATCGTATGGGAGGTTAAACTCCATGAGTTCGAAAGGTTCCAGACATTGTTAAAATGAAAAATTGGTGAGCCTGTATTTAGGGACTTCCTTCTTCTCCCTCCTCCCTTTCCCTACCTCTACCCAAGAAAATCACTTACCCATCCTTCATCACCTGTCCTAAGCCAGCACCACACATCCAGTGCTAACATTGGCAGGCCAAGTGTCTGCTGGCAAGTTCTTTAGCCATGATTTACAATTAAATCGTATTCGTACACTTCTTCTGCAGTCAAGAGTCTTGATCAAGTCCAATCACAGTCCTGTAAGATCAGAAATGAGGAGACAGAAAGAGTAGGGAAATCAAAGGGTAACAATCATTTATATCTCTGGAATGCAGCCTGAGCAACTATTTCATTTCTCCTCAGTCCTTAAGTGATTACATGCTGGGATCCTCACTCTACTTGTCATGTGTCTTCTCTCTCAGCGATTTTTCTGCTGTGAGCTCCACTGTTCTCAGGGGACAGGCTATCCCACCAAGAAGGGATCCCATACAAAAAGCAAGCCAAGCCAAGAATGTACTGGTCAGGCAGGAGAGATTCCTTCTCAGCTAAACACCTTAGTGACAAAGGGGAAAATCAGCATTTCAGGGCCCACCACCAATGATTCTGTGTGTTCTTGCCAAGGTAAACTTCCCTCCCCATATCAAAGTATGCTTTCAGCTTCTTTAACAGGATTTCAATTGTTCTTGATGATGAGGCTGAGGTTGAAGCTCTCTATTCTTTTCCTTTTTCTATGAGCCCACCACCATGTGAAATGTTTTGGTTTTGATCCTCACTAAGAAAACTAAAGTAGCCATGGCAAAGCCATTATACTCTAAATGTTTGGCTATTATTCAGAGTGTTCTGGGCTCTAACCAGCTCTCATACCAGTTCATACCACCGACAAAGCTCTCTGAGGATAATATGTCTTGAAGGAAATGTATTACCTTGGGCAAAGCAGTGTTTTAAGCAGGTTTCCCTCCCACAAAATGGCCACGAGCATTAGGGGCCGCTGAACCCCATTTTATGGGAATCCAGGAAGTCTTCAGGGAAAAGTAGCTTTGGAGAGAAGCCTAAAAGGAGAAATATTTCAACAGGTGGAGTTGGGGGTGTGAATCTAAAATGTTCATCTAAACCTCTCAAACATTCACACCTTTAAATTTTCCACAGAAATGTGTTGGGCTTAATTAATTCAGTTTAAACCCCTCATTTGCCTCTTTTCTCTCTTCTCAAGCTACAGTGAAATGGGAACAATGTGTTCCTGCTTCCTCCCACTGGTTCATAGAAGTGGTGCCTGCGAACAGAAGGGGCAATGCTGAGAGGGTTAGTCACAAACTCCACTCTTGACATGTGGCCCTGGTTGTGGAATGCTGCTCCTCAGTCTCAGAAAATAGAGCAGCACTGATGTTTTTCAATCAAAAATATGCTTAGGCCAAGTAAGTTTTGCGAGACAGGCAGGACACTCTTATGTGTAGATTAGTCCAAAAGGGGTCAGTTGTTAGCTGCAGATCCTGGTGCCTAGAGCACAGGTCACACACAGCATCTGACTTTAGCCACGTCTTACTGGGTATTCAGTTACCCCACAAGGTTAAAGTAAGTGCCCAGTAATAGAATAGATAGAGCCCATGACTGAGCTGTCTAGAGATCCAGCCTTCTGCCCCAACTTGGGTACTGTCCTCAGTGCCTACCTTCCATCTGGATGTCTCTGGAGAAGGCAAATGATGACTGTGTTCATCTCTGTGCACTCATTAATTCTACAATTAAGATGTTGTCATTGACAATTGAACAAATTTTTCATGGCCCTTTGGTTTCTTTTGAAATCAAGATAATGCTTGATAACAATATAATGTCTAGAACATACTATCAGGACTAAAAACAAATGCATTATTCAATGTCTTCTCCAATTTCAGCATGAAGACATTCAAGGGTTTGTGTTCATATTTTCAGGGAGTTGCAAGTTCTCTGCTTTTTCTTTTTTGGAGTATGTTTTCATTTCAGTGCTTATATTAATATAAATATAATCTCTGAGTAATCACCTTATAACCAATTATCTCCCCAGATTTCATTGCTTGTGCTTGCATTTATGATTAGTTATGTAGGAGAAAAGTAGACCCATCCAAGCTAATGAGAAAAGAAGTGAGATTAATCCATAAATGAAGCATTGTCACTAAATGAAAACAAATTAATGTTAAAATGGCCCACTATACAAATGAAGGTTTGTCACACTGAATAGGAAAAAAGGTAGTGGGAAAACCCATTAGCCACAGAATCCCTGGGGGTATAAGAAGAGCAACCCTATTACCACATTCAGGTAGTAAATAGCAGTTCAGTTTTAGCTGAACTCAAGGAATGACAATATATACCCCACACCCAGTTAATGTTGTCATCTTGTCTTTAAACTTTAATTTGTATTAATTATATGAATTTGATTTTAATGAATCATTTTACAAGAGCAATATATAGAAGAACTTTTAATCCTAATTTTATGTTGGTGTGAGTTTCAGTAAAACAATATACAAAGGATTTAAGTCAAAAATTAAAATCTCAAAAATTTTATTGTCCTTTTGCTCAAATTTGAGAAATAATGAAGTATGCATTATCCTTTCCATTTGCCTAAAATATGAAGGGTCATTTTTCAAGCAATTCTAACTAAAAGGGAAGAACTTTAGTATAATGAAAGGAAAAATGTCCAAGGAGCTAGGAGTTCAAATCCCAACTATGTCACTTGGAGGCTGACAGTCCTTAAACAAGCTGCTTTCTCCTCTGGGGGACTCCGTTTCATCATCTATGAAATAAGAAGGTCTTACTAGATGATTTATTTCAGGTTCCTTCCAACTCAGAAATGCTACGATTCTACTGGTCCTTTATTCTGAAGAGGTTAGCAGGAGTCTCTGGCTCGCAGAAGCCTGCCCTCTGCTGGCCATAGTCCAGTGCTGCAATCCCGACACCCACCGGATGGAAAAGTAAATGTGTCTAGTAGGCCTGGTTTCTGAGAAAAAGGCAAGCGGGACCAGTTTGCTTCTCTTTGCCGTCCCCTATCTCTTATTTTCTCCCTTCTCAGAGTTTTTTGTTGAAGTCAAGTGAATCCTGAAGATGTCCTTTAGGGATGGCCTCATCTCCAGCGCCTGTTTAGTAAAGAGCCCTGCAGTATACCATCCATCACCCACAGCAAGTGGGAGTACACCACAACTAGGGCTCACCTGTGCAATCAATAGGATGTTGCATGGGACGCCTGGGTGGCTCAGTGGTTGAGCATCTGCCTTTGGTTCAGGTCGTGATCCTGGGTTGCTGGGATCAAGTCCTGCATTAGGCTCCTCACAGAGAGTCTGCTTCTTCCTATGCCTATGTCTCTGCCTCTCTCTCTGTATCTCTCATGAGTAAATAAATAAAATCTTTTTAAAAATAGGATATTGCAAAAATGACAGTGTATGACTTCTGAGACTAGGTTATAAAAAAGAGCTGCTTCCATCTTGCTTGCTCTTGGATCATTCCCTGTGGAGGGGTGGGGGGAGTCGGGGGGAGTCAGCTGTCTTTGTAATGTCTGGAGGACACTCAGGAACCCTGTGGGGAGAGGTCCATGTGGCAAGGAACTGAGTCCTCCTGCCAATAGCCATATGAGTGAGCCAAAGGGAGGAGGATCCTCTAGCCATAGTCAAATTTTAAGATGACTGCTGCTCTGGTCGATGTTCTGAGTACACTTCCCGAGTGACCCTAAGCTAGAAACACCCAGCTAACCTGCCCTGAATACGTGGCCAACAGAAACTGTATAAGATAACAAATGTTTATTTCTTGAAGCTACTAAGTTATGAGATAATATTGAGTTACACAGAAATATATATCTAACATAACAGATGAAACCCTAAATCATCTTTTATGGCATTTGGGAATATTTGGGGCCTCGAGAAGTTTTAATGTATTATGCCCTCCTGAGGTCAGTCTTACCAGTATGTACTAAAATAGAGGTTTAGGAGTGCTCACAGGATAGTTATAAATAGCTGTGTATGGAGGCAAATATGACTAGAAAGTAAATCTTGGTAAGTCTCTGACCAATTAGGTAAATAAGCATAATGTAGAATCATGACATAAGAAATTAGTCAAGGAAAACACAAAATTTAAATCCATAGGTAGGAGTGCCTGTCTGGCAAAGTAGGTTAAGCATCTGCCTTTGGCTCAGGTTGTGATCTCAGGGTCCTGGGATCGAGCCCTGCATCGGGCTCTCTGCTCAGTGGGGAGTCTGTTTCACCGTCCCCTCTCAAGTAAATAAATAAATAAAGTCTTCTTTGAAAAATAAATAAGTCATATATAAAATACTTGACTATAAGGCCTATTTTTTTTTAATTTTTATTTATTTATGATAGTCACAGAGAGAGAGAGAGAGAGAGAGGCAGAGACATAGGCAGAGGGAGAAGCAGGCTCCATGCACCGGGAGCCCGATGTGGGATTCGATCCCGGGTCTCCAGGATCGCGCCCTGGGTCAAAGGCAGGCGCCAAACCGCTGCGCCACCCAGGGATCCCTATAAGGCCTATTAAGACAAAAGTAACACAAGTAGAATGAATGTACCTGTGTTTATGCATACATTCAGAGAGGGGAGGGCAGGATATACATGTATGCTGGGATATATGGGAAGGATGAATACAGAAACCAAGCCTGAGAAAGATGAGGCTAGGGAAATTGCCAATGCTGTAAGACCATTCCTTGCATAAGATAACCAAAAGACCCAGCCCACTGTGACCGAAGGAGCATGGAAAATCTGCTTGCTTGGGGCAGACATCAGTGCCTGGGAGGTTTTGTCTGAATGGTGAGACATTACAGCAGCTGGTCACATCTTAGGCAATGAGTCCATCGACAAACTATCTTGTTAGTGCTTGGAACAATAGAAAGCAGTGCACAGCTGGGGAAATTGTTAAAGCTCCTTCCTCAGTAGAAATGTGATTTAGGTCAAAGGATATCTCCTGACTCGGGAGAGAGATTGAAGGAGTGTATAGATTGGATCATCTCAACAAGACTAAAGAAAGGGCTGGGCTTCAGGTACGTGTGTGTCCATGGCTCAACCAAACACAAAGAATACTGAGATACATCTGATTCCTGGTCCCTGGAAGTTCAGGGCTGGTTCCAGACCTGGGCGGGGCTGGGAAGACAAGTGCCAACACCCAACTCATGTTGCTAATAACTATTGTTCCACCAAGGTTGTTTTAAATAAACCAACTTAGCAAAAATATTTATGGATGTTTAAAAGCTATACACAAAGGGAAGGGTGCTTCCCCTGATGTTTTCTGGAAAGCCATTCTTCTTGTGGCTACTCTTTAGAGTCAGATGGATTCTTACTCAAGATTTGGTTCAGATTTCAAGATTGATGATGACACACACACACACACACACACACACACCAAGAGAGTATGAATAGGTTTATTACTCATATTATGAGGCTTTCTGGGGAGAGCAAAATAGGATTCCCATGCTGGTCTAAAAATGGCCTGAGAGAGCAGGGAAAAGAGACTGGGTTTTATTGTGGTTGAGGGGTGGGGATGGAGGAAGGTTCTCTGGGCAAGTTTGAGCTGCCTGTCAGGGCCAAAGAAGGCAACACGTAGACTTTCTTATCAGCTTGCCTAAATATAAGGCACAAGAGGAAGAGAGAGGGTGAGGCTTAAAAGCTGCCAGCAGTTATACATCAAAAAATAGAGTCAGATTCTTTATTAACATCCTTGACAACACGTTGTCTGTTACTGAATCTTACATTTTTCAAAGAATTTTCATGTTTTTCACGATAGGTTTGATTTAAATGAAACCAAGTTAAATGACTAATCAGGGAGACTCAATCAACTTTTGCTATAAAAATGCATTTTTTTTTAATTTTTATTTATTTATGATAGTCACAGAGAGAGAGAGAGAGAGGCAGAGACACAGGCAGAGGGAGAAGCAGGCTCCATGCACCGGAGCCCGACATGGGATTCGATCCCGGGTCTCCAGGATGGCGCCCTGGGCCAAAGGCAGGCGCTAAACCGCTGCGCCACCCAGGGATCCCTAAAAATGCATTTTTATTTGATATTACCTTGCTACATATTTTTAGAAATCAGCTTAGATGTCATAGAACTCATAGAATTACAAAGGTACACACTATATCATGAATCTGATATTTTGTTATCAGTTTTCTAGTCATATCAGAAAACTGAACAGTAATATGATTGTTTTTGCCATAGTCAACTACAACAGATGCTAGTTTAGTCACAGCATGATGAAGCATTGCTAACCCACGGGGTAAATCAAGAATATGTGGGGGATATTGCTTTTATGCTGTACCAGGAAGACAGCAGCCACCATCAAAGCCAGAATCAAACACAGAAAATAACATTCAAATAGTATTTTATGGGTTAAAAATGGACTTGGATTTTGTTTATTGCTTGTCTCCCATATGAGAATGTAAGCCCCATGAGAAAAGAGATTTAAATTCTGTGTTCCACTCTCCTTTATCTTCAGGTCAACAAACTGGTACATGGCAGGCACTTGTGAATGAATGAATGAATGAATGAATGAATGAATGAATATGTGAACCAAAGAGATTAAAGAGAACCAGATTTGAACCTACATTTTTTTATATATGAAAATTTAAACTCTTAACCAAACTCTTAACTAAAACAAGAACTGCACCTTTGGCCAGGAAAGAACCTATCCTAACCACACCACATGATAAAAAAGATGCTGAAAATGACTCTTGGAGGACCCTTCTGCCTAGCTGCTCTGCATTATCAAGGCATGACTCATGACTTTTCATAGGCAGGAGCAATCCCTTTGCAAGATTTCAGCAACCATATAAAGTCAAATGCTAACATGAATAATCACATCTGCAGGAATAATTTTAAGTTGGATATAACACAGACAATCACCACAGTTAGAAAAAAAAACTGTTTCAGTTGAAATAACTGAAATAGCTGAATAAACTACTCACTTAAAAATTTTTAATGAAAAAAAAAATTTTTAATGAAAAAAAAAATTTTTAATGAATATGTCAGACAAAGAAAGATAAATACTGTATGATCTCACTTATATTTGGAATCTCAAAAAGCCAAACTCAGAAAAAAAGAGTTGCCAGGGGACAACCCAGGTGGCTCAGCGGTTTAGCACCGCCTTTAGCTCAGGGCGTGATCCTGGAGACCCGGAATCGAGGCCCACATTGGGCTCCCTACATGGAGACTGCTTCTCCCTCTGACTGTGTCTGTTCCTCTCTCTCTCTCTTCTCTGTGTGTGTGTGTGTGTGTGTATGTGTGTGTGTGTCTCATGAATAAATAAATAAGATCTTTCAAAAAAAAAAAAATGAAAAGCATAAAAAAAAAAAAACGAGTTGCCAGGGCTGGGGTGTCAGAGGCAGCAGAAATTGGGAGATGCTAGTCAACAGGTACAAACTTCCAGTTGTAAGAGAAATAAGTTCTGGGAATGTAATGTGCAGCACTGTGACTACCATAAACAACACAGTATCAGTTTGTTAAGAAATTTGATCTTAAATGTTCTCAACACACACACATATATAGAATAGTAACTATGGGAGGTAACAATGTGTTAACTCACCTTAGGTGGTAAGCATTTCACAATATGTACATATACCAAATTATCGCATTATCCATCTTACACAGGGTTATAGTCCAATTATGTATCAATAAAGCTGGGAGAAAATATTTTAAATAAATAAATGAAGTTCTTAATGAAAAATATATATAGTAATATCTACCCCCAAAAAAAGAATGTAAATATAGATATATGCATAGAAGGTATCTAAAAGGGTAGAGCAAAGTTTTGTTCAGTGACTACTATTTGGAAGTAGAGTTTTGAAAGGGTGGCAGGAGCCTTTCAAGTGTAGAGCATATTGAAGACTTTTGCTCATTACTTGGTGTGATTTTGAACTGGTTTAATTTCTTTTACATAAACCTGGGATTTGTTAATATTTTTTAATTTGTTATGATTACAACATCCCATAATGCTTTTTCTGTATATAACAAATATTCAGTATTTTTGAGTTGATGATGTTGAAAACATGCTTACTATGGCCACTCAGCCCAATTTGCCTTAATATCCACCCTATTATTTATCTACATAATTGCACTTATAGAAATACATGTTTTACTTTTATATTTTTATAAAATACTTTTATACCAACATTTGCACTCCTTTTGGAATTCTGTGTCTCACGCTAATAACTCAGCATGATTTCTAAAACTGGTACAGACAAAAGCTATTATCAAAAAAATTTTAAGTCGGTGCTAGGGAAGATGTGAAGAAATTGAAACCCCTGTGCCCTGCTGGTGAGAACATACAATAATGCAACCACCATGGAAACTAGTATGGCAGTTCCTAAAAAAAACTAAAAATTTAATGACCATATGACCCAGCAATGCTGCTTTTGGGGATGCACCCAAAGGAATTGAAAGCAGGGCCTCAAAGAGACATTTGTATACCCATGTTCACAGAGGCATTATTTACAATTGCCAAAGGTGGAAGCAACCCAAACATCCATCGACCGAGAAATAGATAAATCAAATCTGGTGTATACATCCAGTGGAGTATGAGTTAGCCTGAAAAAGGAAGGAAGCCCTATTACAGGCTACAACATGTATGAACCTTGAGGACATTCTACTCAGTGAAATAAACCAGTCTCAAAAAGACAAGTACTGTGTGATTCCACTAATATTAGATACCTAAAGTAATCAAATCCAAAGAGACAGAAAGCAGAATGATGATTGGCAGGGACTGGGAGAGTGAGAAATGGGGAGTTGTATAATGGGGAGAGAGTTTCAGTTTTGCAAGATAAGAAAGTTCTGAAGATGTTTCTTCAATATGAAGACACTGAAAATGGTTAAAATGGCAAATTTTATGTTATGTGCTTTTTACCACAACTTTTGAAGAAAACATAAAAACTGGCACAAACAGTATTTTGTTATCTTAACAATCCTTTGAGCTAATTATGAAACCCATTTTACAGGCAAAAAAAAAAAAACTGAGGCTCAGGGAAGACATGGCAAGATTGCAAGTAAGATGGATCAGCCAGTCTGCGGCCCAGGACCGAATCAATAAAGCCTATTAAAACAACTGCAGAAAAAAGTAGGCATGGTGCAGGTCAAGTCTGGTTTCCAGTTATGTATTAATGGATGAAGTGTATATTGTCTCACGCCCATCAAATTAAACAGCGTTCCTAAGTGAGAATTAAAATAAACACTTCTTACTAGTCCCAGCCTGTCTCTATTTGGTATTTTTGGCATATGTATGCAATTGCAGCCAGCTGAAATCTAAAACAAAATATTGCAGGGAATCATGCTATTTACTGGGAACAAGTCACTTATTCTATTCAATAAAGTTCAAATCCTTTCATATACCTTGAAAAAAGTTGTCCTGTTTCATCGAAATTCAGTTGAGCAAATATTCAAAGGATATCAGAGTGAAAGAAAACCAACCCATTGGCCTCCTCAGAGCACCACTTTTTGCCTGCTTGGTCTATCCACCTATCTCACTCAGCCTGTGATCCACAGGACACCTCAATCCTAGTATAAGTTCTATCATCACACTTAATTTCATTAATTTTAACATAACGATCAGTAATTGTTCCTTCCACTAGACTGTGAGATCCATGAGGGCTAGGATAGTGTTTTACTCTTCTTTGTATTCCTAAAACCCAATCCCCTTTCCATGTGCCTGGACCATAGCAGTATCACTACATATTTGTTGACCGACTGGATAAATAATTAGATGTTTGAAACCTGGAGCTAGCCTTGACTCTCACACATGAGGGTAAGAAGTTCTAATTTAATATTACATAACTCAGAAGAAATTCAACCTAGCCTCGGGTCAATCTCACCTTGATCTACAGTTTAAGTAATGAGCTTTATATTATTCTAACACCTAGGCTCAAAACCCAGTACTCAAAAGTCTCCCAGTTTTAGGGTTTGTCTTTCTCTAACCTTCCTTCAGCCTTCCCCCTATTTGCTCACTCATTCAACACTCATTCACCAAATGTCTATTAGCTAGTTACCAAGTCTCACACACCATTCTGAGCACTGAAGTTACACTAGTGGAGAGGGAGAAAACAGACAATGGATCCTTGCCCCCTTGGAGCATCTGGAATAAAGAAAAAGTATATTGAGAATTCCACCAATGGTCAGGCTGTGAAGGGGATGCCTTATGAGTAGGTAAAAATCTCAACAAGCGTATAAAAGGGGTGAGGGAGTGAGTCAAGCAATAGCCAGGACAATGGAATTGCAATTTGCACTCGAGTGGATGCCAGCACTCTAAGGCTGGAGCAAACTTGGCAAGCTCAAGAAGCAGAGTCAACAGCCGGAGAAGAGCCATGGTAGGTGATGCCAGAGAGGTGGAGCTACTGCACAAACCTGAGCCCACCCCTTCAACCTAACCTCCTCTTTGCCTCATCTTGACCAGGTTTTGCAATCAAGGAGCCAGAAGTCAGAGAGGCCCTAGGTCAGTATTCCTTTTTCACCTTGTACCCACTCCATAATTTTGGGAAGCAGTTCCCTCCTACCTGTAAAATAAGCACTTCATGCAAGTGGTCAATTAATCTTTAAAAAAAAAAAAAAAGACTTATTTACTCATGAGAGACACAGAGAGAGAGGCAGAGACACAGGCAGAGGGAGAAGCAGGCTCCCTATAGGGAGCCCAATGCAGGACTTGATTCCAGGACCCCGGGATCATGCCCTGAGCCAAAGGCAGATGTTCAACCACTAAGCCACCCAGGTGCCCCTCAACAAGCATTTCCACTGTAAACGTTAAAACTGTGGTTTATAGGTTTCAAAAGACTTCAGGAACATGCCCAGAACCGTCAGCCTGGGAAATTACTGGATCAGGATGTGATCTCTGGTCATCTGATCCCAAAGCCTGTGTCCTTCGTCACAACACATGAGCTATGCTATACAGGTGTCAGAGTCTGGTACGTGATAAGTGCTCAATAAATGTGATTCCTTTCTCTCTCATCACCTTGATGAGTTCCCTGAGGTTGTCTGTCTTCTTAGAAGATCTCTGAGTGCTATCTGCTCCTCTGTGGCTCATTTCTCATGGACACACTCCTATATCCCAGAACAAGCCCAACAGTGCCGAGTGCCTGTCTACTGCCATGGCGGCATGACCTGGGGCAAGTCATATCTTCACTTGGAAACTGGGTTTGGTGATGATGCCTGCTTGCTCTGATGACAGACACATAAGAAAGAATCCCTGGAAGGTATTTCTCACAGAGCCTCCAGCCTCTAAGAGGCACTTGACGCTAGTTATCATCATGCCTTTCAGAACTTGCTTTTTGTCTTCCCTGCTGGCCTCTTACCAGCAGTAGATTGAGCCAGCCCCACTCCAAAGGTGGGACTAGGGGGTGGGGATTATGGGTTCTTCCCCGCTGTAGCCTCCTCAGAAGTCCTTCCCACCTCTGGCCATGGCACCAGATGGGACAAATATATCTAATGCTTTAAACAAGCATGTATATTTGATACATTTAATGTTTCAGCTACAAACGTGGGGTGGGAGGGAAGCAACTAACTCCACTGGGGCCAATTTAGACTGTTAATGTACTTAAAATTTTCCTGGAATTCAAACAGTGGAAAGAAAGTTCACTAATCTTTGCAATTGATGACACTTTCCCTCTTAGAAAATGAGTACAAATGGGGCTGTGGATGTGGCATTGCTCAGCTCTCACTGCCCTGGTAGTCCTCGTGGGGCTGTGCAGCTAGTGGCCCTAGCAGCAAAGAAGGACAAATGTACACCCATCCCCCAGCTGCTGTGCATGTTGGCTGCTGGGCTCTGAGCTGCCACCTTCTCTGAAGGATTGTCCTTCCCTCAGCCAGGCCCATGAGGCCAATGGAAGGAGGATAAAATAGTTAACCTACAGACACATTGGGTGAAGGTCAGCAATCAACTCCATTGTGGTGGCGGTGGTCCTTTGTGACTGGCTGACCTGAGGCAGCACTTGAAGCCTGGCTTCTGATCCTAACCCAGTTCCCTTCCACGGAGTGACATTATGAATCCAACCCAGCTCAGCCTCAACACTATGATTTTGACCCGCCCACTCTCTCAATCAAAATTCAGATGTTGCTCTTCAGTTGGCATTCTTTCCACGTTGAACAAAAGTTATGAGTCATGGAGAAAGGAGTCCAAGAAGAGACTCAGATTTCCAAACACAAACCTCAAAAAAATAGAAGCAAAATGTTTTCCTTGCAGAACACACACCCCTGCCCTGAAAAAAAAAAATCTCAATTTCCAACACTTAAAGCATAACCTATCAAAATAGGTGAGTATATTGCAGCTGTGATATATTGCAGTATATTGAGCTGAGTATATTGCAGCTGTGATAAATTTCACAATGATTTAATATAACTTTAAACAATTCGTGTTTTAAATTATGTCAGTGACTCCAAGACAAAACAGTCCAATAGCAATAAGTATCTATTTGTGTGTGAAATATGTCTTGTTTCCTTAGGAGAAGGCCTGCAAAGGAATTTAACTCAGAACTACTTGAATTGATTTAATTCAACTATGTGGATGCCTCAATTTCCAGCAAATTGGCCACTTTCTGTATAAATCACCTTAAACATTAAAAGATACTAAACAAATGATAATGCTTATTAAGGCATAACCCTATCTCAAGCAAATTCTTTTAATACAGGAAATATATTTTCTTTCTCTAAAGATAATAGCAAATGCTTGGAATTTTCTATCATTGAACTAAAAGAATATTAGAGCCCCATCTGGTGGATTTGATGCTTATTCAAGAGATAAAATGAAATTTTTTACCAAGCCATTTACCGAGCATAGTGCTGGGTCACTGCTTTCAGAATGTGGGTGTTCATCTCTGCCTCTTCATTTATCCATTCATATGTCCTCTCTGAGTGGTGGACTAGTCCCTCCAGCATCTGTCCACCCCCACCCACCCTAGAGAAACAGCCTTCAGCTAGAGAGTGATTAACATGATTCTCTATATAATAAACATTTTATAAAGAATAACATTTCAAAAGGATATATAACAAAAGAGATTAGATAATGTGATCACATAATTGTGTCATGGCATTAGTTAAGGATTATATGTGATACATATACATTATAAATTATCGAATTTATAATATTATAACATATATATTAAACTTTATATACACCTTGTAAGTATATATAAGATAGACTATCAAACACAGACAAATTTCAGGAAAATACTAAGGGCCTTCATTGTCTGAAAAGATGAGACTATCTACTAAGGTAGAAGGAACTCAGCTGGTCAAAGGACTGGAATAGTTGAGAACTGGGGGAGAAGGAGAGCTCCTTTCAGAAAAGTAAAAATAATAATAAAATGTTTTAAGTCAAATGGTATTAAGTGTCCAGCTAGGATTGAAGGGAGACAGGGGGAGAAAAAGAGAGGCACCACGTTTATCTGGTTGCCATAAATATCAGCAACTTAGCAAGATTTGACACTGGAATTCTGCTAAGTGCATGCTTTTATAGTATTTACAGCAGATAGAACATAACCATGCCACCAGGTTTTGGAGGAAGCTCTGAATCCTGGGACCTCTGCTTGGTTCCAAGCAGCTCTCTATGTATCTATTTTGTTTACCTCTGGCCTACTGGCTGGTTCTTTCTATTTACTCCATATGTCTTTTCTCTACCACTCAGCTTCTCTTGACTCACCATTTCCACTACTCCCTCTTGACCTTACCTAGAATTCAGCCCATCACGAGTTTCTCCTCTTTTTTCATAATAACTTTTGAGTTTCAGCAAATTTTCTCTATGTTTTCAATCTAAGTTCTCATAAGAGACGAGTAGCCAACCAGAGCAGGGGGTGAGGGGAAGTTGGCCAGCCTATTGAATGGCGGTCCTTGGATCAAATTCCCATTCCTGGTCCATAAGAGCAGCAGGGTGGGAGGTGAGGATGCAATCATACCATGCCCACTGGCCTTCCCTTTCATCAGTGACTGTGGGCAGAGGATTCCTCCAATGGCCTCTTATGCGCACGGTAGACATTCTATGATCTGTCTGTCCGATACTTTCCTTCTTACAATTTCCAGATTGGTAGTCTGCATTCTCCATAAATTGCTTGTGGAACTTGTGAGTGTGACTCAAACTCCCTTTTGTCGTATGGAGTAAAAACAGAAGTTTAGAATCTGAAAATTAACAGATATGATCCAGAGTTTATCGTGACTTCCGGCAAGTTACAAAAGTTATGCGACTCAAGCCAAAACACCTAAGTTTTATAGACTAAATAGTCTTTAAAAAAAAAAAAATGTAACTACCGGAAATGGAAACATACATAATCCACTAACTTCAACCAGCCTCTTCTGAGTACACAGATGGCCATAGCACTGAGTTGGATGACTCTGCAAATAAGAAGAGGAAAATTATCTAGGCTCTGCCTTCAAGATGTACTCCCCATGATGGAGACTGATTGGTATCTCTATCTTCAAATCTGTATTATCTCTCTGTTCTCCTTTTCTGTGCCTATTATGGGCAAAACAAGCTAAACAGAGCTGAATCCAACATGCTCAGGAAGTGTGCTGTATTTTCCAAAGAGTTCTTGAAAATATCTTACCTGAGAGTTGCAGACATGACTCACTCTGGTTGCATCTGAAGGAGTTCAGTTCCAGGCATCATGCTATGAGGCAGCGGTGTGCGTCATACAGCCCATTCATGAGGGAGGAAGGACTGGGGAATGGTTTTATTGAAAGCTTTTACAAAGACAAGAGACTCTTAGAACTCTCTAGTTCAAACCTCTCATTTTGCAAATATAGAAAGTATGTTGCAAAGAAGTGAACAGTTTGGACTGAGGCCCCACAATAAACCGCAGAGTTGGGGCTCATGTCTTCGGCAGGTGCCACCCAGTATCTGACTTGGAGAAGAGGAGATCTGGAGAGATGGATCGCCAACAACTGGAAAGGCGGTGGAGGGAGAGAGAAGCCTTTTCCTCCAGGAGCCCTGCCACATGAAGCAGGCACCAGCACGCCAGCTTTTTCCTCTTTCTGTCACTTGTTAAATAGACTCACACTTGTTCCTTCCTCCCATCATACAAACAACATAAGTAATGTAGAAACTAATGAAAGACGTTTTACACAGTGA
This sequence comes from Vulpes lagopus, assembly GCF_018345385.1. Taxonomy (NCBI): domain Eukaryota; kingdom Metazoa; phylum Chordata; class Mammalia; order Carnivora; family Canidae; genus Vulpes; species Vulpes lagopus. The sequence continues at coordinate 13,481,723 of NC_054839.1, read as the reverse complement.
GCTGCGTCCAGCTCTCCCGTGACTCACAAAGTGCCCTGCTCCTAGTCACCTTGCCTTCTTCCGGTTCCAATTCTCCTTTAGTAAAGTTGGCCTACTTTCGTTTTCATTACTTCTTTGTCCCCAGAGGTATGTGGAAGCAAGGATTTTACTGTGGTGCAATATTGGCACTTCCTTTTAGTGAAAAGCAGGACACATGAACAAAGAAATATCATTTGTATTCTCTATTATTTACTATTTTTTAGTAAGATCTTATTGGTTAAGATTCTTACCAGCATATATATTCGTACTGGTTCTTCGTTGATTGCCTTAGCTCCGATCTACCTTTCTTTGGCATTCTTTATAATACTGGAACTGGGTCCTTGTAGAGACATTTCTTCTCTGCTGTTTAGCTTGATGTTTGTGTTTGCCAACAGGAGGGGACATTTATGTCCCCCCAGGGGGACAGTCCCTGAGAAGCAGGTGGGAGGGACTTTCTTCTCCTCTGCAGCCCTCACCTTGGCAGCCTCAGACCAACTGCCCAGGCCCTCGTTGCATGTCCCCTGTCACCAGGAGGATGCTTGTTTTGTGGCTACCATGCCCTCACCAAATAGGACTGGATCCAAACTGGTGAAAGGCATGAGGTATCTCTTCTAAAGTTCTAAGTTCTTTTCTTGTTCACATTCCCTCCTTCATAGCTGTAGTAGCTGCTTTCTGGGTTTGCTATGTACTCAACTAGGGCTTTATTTCATCTAGTGAACTGCCTTTTTACTAACAATTCTCCTTTTCTAGAGAGGGAGAGATGGGTGGGAAGGGGCAGGGGGAGAAGGAGGAAGAGAATCTCAAGCAGGCTCCAAACCCAGCACAAGCGCCAGGCGAAGTTAGATTTCACCACCCTGGGACCATGACCTGAGCCAAATCAAGAGTCAGAGCTTAACTGAGTCACCCAGGGGTCCTTAGGTAACAATTCTTTATATTAAATATTACCTATGTAAATTACCAGCACGGTTGTTGTATCTTAGCTGAATCTCTTTCAGTGTAACTCTGGCTCAAAATCCTTTTTCTGCCCTACCCTCACCCTCCATATAAAATCAACTGTCTATTTACTCATCCTTATTTCCAAAGCCTCTAAAAACCTTACACCATTTTTCATTCCCAGGACCACCCACCCTGACCTAGAACCACATCACCTCATATCTAAACATGTGTTTTTGTCTTTTCCTCGGATCTCTCTTTCCATATAGCAAACACACCATTGTAAAAGTAATCTTTCACCACATCACCTCTCATTCAAATCTCTTCAATGGTACCTCCTTAAATGTAGGAAAAGAATCAAATTTGGTAGCTGAATGTGACACAATACATATATAGCCACCTCTTTGGGGGACCATGATTTTGCCTGATACAGGATGTATAAATTATATAGATGATAGATAGATGATAGATGATAGATAGATAGATAGATAGATAGAATTATATATTTTAAAATTATATCTTAGTATAATTTTAATATAATATGTTAATTATATTTTATATCTCTATATCTGGCAGATAGAGAAATTCATTTCAGGGAATTGGCTCACACAGTTTTCAAGGGTAGCAAATCCAAACTCTCAGGCAGAAATACTCCAGTCTTGCCACAGAATTTCCTTCCTCTTCTTCAGGGAAAACTGTTTGCCTCCAATCTTTCAACTGATTGGATAAGGCCCATGAAAATTATTGAAGGTAATCACCTTAAGATCAACTGATTCTAGATGTTAACCATATCTACAAAATATCTTCAAAGTAACACCTAGAACAGGATTTTAATTGAATAACAAGGTACTATACCCAGGCCAAATTGACACATCAAACTAACCACCAACATGGCAAGGAAGAATTAAGGTTTCAGATGGAATTAAAGCTGTTAATCGACTGACCTAAAAATAAGGAAATTATCCTGGATGATCCCAGTGGGATCATTAAATGTTGAAGAGGGAGACAAAAAAGTCAGTGTCAGAGTGAGTGATGTGAGAAGACAATGCTGGCTTTGATGATGTCAGAAGCCATAATCAGAAAATGTGAGAAACTTCTAGAAGCTGGAAAAGGGAAGAAAATGGATTCTCTCCTAAACCCTCCAGAATTTGATCCAGCACTGCTATGATCCTAGCCCAGTGAGACTCATTTTGGACTTCTGACCTCCAGAACAATGAAGCAATAAATCTGTGTTGTTTTAAGGCACTAAGTTTGTGACACTCTTACAGCACTAATAGAAAACTAATTCAGTGGGGGTGGCTGGTGGCTCAGTTGGTTGAGCAGTTAGCTCTTGATTTTGGCTCAGGTCATGATCTCGGGGTCCTGGAATGGAGTCCTCCATCAGGCTCTGTGCTCAGCAGGAAGTCTGCCTGAGGATTCTCTCTCTCCCTTCCCTCCACCATTCCCCCTACTCACTCGTGCTCTCTCTCTCTCTCACTCTCTCTCTCTCAAATAAATGAATAAATCTTAAGGACAAAAAAGAAAAGTAATTCAATGAACAATAAAAGCTTTAAGTAATCTAGTACCAATACATCTCTCAAATATTATTCCCCACTTTTCAGCTTATACTTTTACTAATTTGGTCTCCTTATTAACGTATGAATATAAATGATATTGCACAAAGCCCGCAAATTCTAGAACTCTCCACTCATCCTATTTTTCAAATTCATCATTATCCAAGATGCCAGACCAGCGCATTCCAGTTCATAGGGGTTTTTATTTCAAACTCATTGTATTTAATACTTTGACAAAAGGTCATTGCCTTATAATACATCTTTCTTACCATTGTTTTGCTTTAACAAAGCAAAATCACACAATGTTTTGTGTGATTTAACACATGCACTTAGCAGTTAGTTCTTTACTCTTCATAACAATGTATCTTTTCTGCTCAGGAATATAAAGTCCACCAGACCTGGTATTTTGTGTTAAATTCCTTTATATCCCCAACATCAGAAAATAAGTCATGTTTATCATAAACACACACACACACACACACACACACAGAGTGAATGAGTATCAATGAATAAAATATACTAAGATAGTAACTATCTACTCTATACTTTCATACATAAAGAAGAAAAATGAGGGTAGATTTGTCCTGGAAGATATGTATAGTATGAAGCTATAGTAATTAAAGCAGAATGGTATCCATTTACATTATGTATTTGCAGTTCGATCATCCCTTTTGCCACATAGGATTCCATTGTATGAAGAGACCACATCTGATTTATCCATTCTACCATTAGCAGACATTAGGACTGCTGCTTATTTTGGATTATGACACACAGTCATCTGAGAACTCTCTCTTATAGGTCTTTTGGTGTTCACTTATGTATTCATTTCTGTTGCAATTGTATCTAGTATAAATCATTTTAATTTAGAAATTCTACTTATAGAAACAATTCTGAATATTCTCAAAGAGGCTGATATTTTTAAATTCTGAATTCCAGACTCAAACTTTCAGAAAGAGTCCTTTACCACCTTCCCTAATATGAAAAATAAATAAATTTCTGTGAAACAAAAGGTCACGAACATTGAAATATATCCAAATATTAATAGCATAGAAAGTGTAGTAGAAAAGAATATTAGCACTTAACTGATTCGTACCTTTGGTTCAGAATTGTGAGTTTTATTTTAGGGAGTGTTCAAATTCTGATTTCCTTAATATATTTCAATCTCTATAGAAAATTAATTCTGGCGGCCAGAACCCAAAGCCAAGCAGTTTTTGCCTCAGTTCAGTCCAAATTCACTCTCCAGAGGGCTAGTTGATTGAAGGTTATATTGAAGGAGCATAAAAATAAGATTCTGCTGGTTGTCAGTGATCCATCTGCAGCTTTTCCCTCCCAGAACACGTCAGCCAAGAGCAGGACAGTCAAGGGATATGGGTAACAATACTAATGAATGCAAAAAATAATCTTTGTTGGAAATGCAAAATGGCAAAGCCACTTTGGAAGATAGTTGGGGGGGGCGGTTCTTATGAAACTAAACATAGTCTGACCATATGTTCCAGCAATCCTGCTCCTTGGTATTTATCTAAATGAATTTAAAACGTATGTCCATACTAACACCTGCACACAAATGTTTATAGCAGCCTTACTCATAGTTACCAAAACTTGGAAGCAACCAAGCAGTAGGTGAATGGATAAACAACCTATGATACATCTATACACAATGAAATATTATTCAAGAGACAAAAAGAAATGAGCTATCAACAATAATGAGGTACCATTATGCTATCACACCCATTAGGATGGCTAGTATTTAAAAAAAATTTTCTAACAGAAAATAACAAGTGTTTGTAAAGATGTGGAAAAATTGAAACTTTTGGGTACTGCCGGAGGATGTGTAATAAAGTGGCACAGTAACTATGGAAAGCAGCATGGTAGTTGTTCAAAAATTTAAAATAGGGGCGCCTGGATGGTTCAGTCAGTTAAAAGTCTAACTCTTATCACTTCTCAGCCTTTTGGCTAAGATCAAGTGAAAAGTCCAACTCTTGATTTTGGCTCAGGTCATGATCTCAGGGTCATGAGATCAAGCCCTGCGTTGGGCTCTGCACTGAGCATGGAGCCTGCTTAAGATTCTGTCTCTCCTTCTCCTTCTGCCTCTTTCCCCTCCAAGCTCTCACATGTATGCTCTCTCTCTCTCTCTCTCTCTCTAAAAAAAAGTAATTAATTAAAAATAAAACTACAATATGGCCCAGCATCAGGATCTTAAGGAGATATTTGCACATGCATATTCATAGCAGCATTTTTCACATTAGCCAAAGAATAGAGATCACCCAAGAATAGAGCCTAAGTATCCATGGATACTTAGATAAACATTCAAATAAAACGTGGTATACATGCAATAGAATATTATTCAGTCTTAAAAACGAAGGACATCCTGATATGTGCTACAACATGGATGAACCTTGAGGACATCAGGTTAAGTGAACTACACAAAAAGACAAATACTCTGTGGTTCCATCTTTATGTGGCACATAGAGTAGTCATATTAACAGAGAGAGAAAGCAGAATGGTGTTTCTCGGGGGACTGGTGAGGAATGGGGGTTAGGGAGTTATAATGCAATGGGTACTGAGTTTCATTTTTTCAAAATAAGAAAGTGGAGGTAGATGGCGGTGATGGTTGCACAGCCATGTGAATGTACTTAATACTACTAAACCAAACCCTTAAAAATGACTAAAATGGTAACCTTTATGTTATATATATTTTACCAGAGTTAAAAAATAATTTAAAGAAGGAAAGTAGGGGCCATCAAGGCAAGAAAAACATGGAGGGAGCTTAAAATGCATATGGCTAAATGAAAGAAGTCATTCTGAAAGCTTATAAGCTCTATGATTCCAACTACGTGACATTCTGGAAGAGACAAAACTAGAAAGATAGTAAAAAGATCAGTGGTTGCCCAGAGTTCAGGGGAGAGGACGTGAGTGATGTGTCAGTAAGTCACAGGGGATTTTTTTAAAGCAGGGAATCTATTAGTCTGTGTGATGTGTTAATGATGGATACATCTCATTACACAGTGGTTGAAACCCAGAAAGCCCTACAGTACAAAAAGTAGACTCTAATGTAAACTATAGACTTTAGTTATTGATAATGTGTAAGTACTTGTTTATCAACTGTAATAAATGAACTACATTGTCTCAGTCAGTTCCAGCTTAACAAAACATCCCAGACTGGGTGGTTTATAAACAACAGAAGATCATTGCACACTGTTCTAGAGGCTGAAAGTCTAAGATCAGTGTGTCACCATGGCCAAGTGAGGGCCCTCTTCTGGTTGCTGGCTTCTGGTTGTCGCTTCCCATGGCCAAAAGGAGAATGGATTTCTCTGGAGCCTCTTTCATAAGGGCACTCATTTCATTCAGCCTCTCATGACCATTCACCTCTTATAGGCTCTATCTCCTACTACCATCACCTTGGGCATTAGGTTTTCAACATATGAATTCCAGGGACCACCAACTTTCAGACCATAGCACAGGCCAATGCAAGATATTATTAAGAGGGGAAAATGTTAATTAGAGGGATGTGTTTTAAGAGAACTCCATAATTTCTGAGTTATCTCTCTGTAACCTAAAACTACTCTTAAAAAAGAAAGTTTACTATTTTCTTAATGCCTTTGATCCTGTGGTCCAACCAGAGAAATCCTGGAAATGGAGCTTTCCAAAGCTTCTTTCTCCTCTGGGCAGTGAGGTCACTGTTCTTTTAATGGTCACTAAAACCCCCTCACAACCTCTGGTGCCTTTGCCCTGCAACCCTAGCTGCCTCCCAACCTCCTATTTGCCCAGCATGGCCTGACCTTACCTTGAGTCTGTCTGAATTATATCACTGTATTATATTACTGTCATGAAGGCAACCCTAATCCCATGTCTACTGATGCCAATCTGGCCACTGACACTGATCTTTGGTAGGGAGGACCCTATCTTTCCCGCCAAAATATAATAATCTCAAAGTGACCAAACAGGTGGTCCTGATTTCCTCCTGAGGTCTTTGATACTCTGTTGTTAGGTATGACACTTCAACAAGGTGTCATATGAGTGATACTAAACAGAATGAGAGACAAAATATCCTTTTGTACCAGTACTGATTAGGCAATGATTAGGGAGGGAAATTGTGTTCTCTGCCTTCCTCCTATCTCTAATAGCCCAATCATCAAGAACACCACCAAACACACGGAAGGTCTAAAGTCTCAATAACTTCATAGTTAGTCACTTCAAAGCCCTCGAAACTGTTTTCCCTAATGGGATCATTGATGCTGCAAGAAATAGACTCATAAGGACTCTGCCCTAGCATTCCAGGGTTCTCTGGCACTAGCATTCCCAAGTGCTGATCTGTGGCAAGGTTCTTACAATTACATGACACAACAATAAAAACAAAGATCATGTAATGAGTATTTTCACAAAGCCAAATTTTAAATGTAAAAGATTGCCTTTTGTTGTAGATTAAATCCTCTCTCCACATAGGGAGAGGTAAGGGTAGTTAAATGTCAGTTTGTTAATGAAATGGCAGAAGACAAAGGTCATTTTTTTAAAAGGCCTCATTTGGCTAAATAGAAGGCCAGCAAGCCTCTGTTGAACCCAAAAGTTTTTTTGGAAGTCTCTTGATCCATAACAATCTGAAAGTTTGGGATTAATGGTCCCGGCTGAGTAACTGATTACCTTTCTTTCAAGAATTGGAAATGTGTAGAAAAAAAACTAGATACTTGAAATCACTGCTTAAGCCAGAAATTCTCTAAAACCAAAACATTCCACCACCTCCCTCTCGCACCATGTCTTCTGCTGGAGCTGCCAATCCAGACAGACTTTTCTGTGCTTCTTCTCTTTCCCTCTTTGGTGACTAAAAGTAGGCAACAGAAGGAAGGAGGTTGAGACCTGTAGGACTGACTCATCCATCTTCTGGACAATCAGAGACTAGAAAACAAGTTTTCTCTGTAGCCCATCTCACAGTTAGATTCAGCACCCAGTCAAAATCTAACAAACCAGGCCCAAAAAACTGAATTGAATCTTCCCATTAATGGGAATAGACATCAAGGGCCAAATCACCAAAGGCCTGCCATACGAATAACTTACTTCTCATAGCATAGCAACCTGTAGGCTTCATGTGGCTCTGAATATCATAGCCTGTACAAGATCTGCTCATCCCTGTGGAGCAGGGGATAAGGAAGTGTGAGCTGAGACCATATTCCAGGAAGACCATCCCACATGGCTTGAGGAGGGGAGCAATATTCCCTCTACTTGGAAAACAAGAGCTCATTTACTTCAGAAGAATCCCCTGTGGGCCACTCCACTGGCAATTGCCCTTTTTTGCAATCCAAAAAGTAGAATAACTCAATTTTATTAGTCACTAGCCAAGATTTTTGGCTATTAGTCATTAGACAAGATTTATATTAAAATTGGCATCATGGAAAATGTTGGTTTGTCTAAGATAAAAGCAAAATTCTTTACCCATATCCATTTCCAAATTGGTTCATTATTTCTCCCTGGCTTTGCATAATGATTCATTCAGTGAACTTGGATCCCTTTCTTAGCATCCTTGAAAACAGAAGGGAGGTTGCTATTAATTAATATAACCATTTCGGAGACAGCGAAATGGAAACAGAGAAGTGCAATCTCCTCAGTGGACAGACAGACCAACCTGAAGAAAATATCCCTTAGCCCATCAGCATAGCACCTTCCCTGCAATCAGACTATACTCTCTTTTAGGAAAAAAGCCCCTAAGGAAATAAATATGTGATCTTAGTGTACACAGAATCCTCTGGCTTCTAAGATTCTCCATCATATCCATGTCCATCTAAGTCCTGTATTTGATCAAATGATAAAATGAATAGCAGAGGTTTTTCAACTGCTACATAGAGAAGTCCCCATACAGAGGGAAAGAAGGTGTAGGAATGGGAGGGGGCTTTGCAAAGGTTGAAACTTTGCCCATTATTCAACCAGAGCAAACCCACCTTTATACTTTATTGCATCTTGTGCATCCATGTAGTGATTCATTTCAAGAGAAAATCCATTACTTTCAAAAAAAAAAAGCTTACAAATCACTTATAGATGTGAAAATGTTTTCCAAACTATAAGGTACTATGGAAATATTAGATATAGATTTTTCTTCTCACACAAAGAGAATAAAGTCTGCTCATTAGCAGGGATGGACAAACTAACATTCACTGAATAACCATTTTACAGAAGAGAAAAATGAGGTAAATTCCCACATCTAGGAGTTTTTGAGAATGACTAATTCCAGAGCTGGCATTTTTTTCATCTTCATCAATTTCTCTGACCTTTCAACCAATGCATATGTCCGGCCCCTCAGAAAATTCAGCACCATACTCCTGCTTCCAAAACATCCTTAGGGGTTCACCCCGAGTTAAGGTTGGTCATTTGGGCTCTTACTGCTGTTAATAGTATTATCACACTGTAGGGGAGGAAAATAATTCTCCCTCTACCATTCTAAGTTCTTATTTGAGACTCCATAATAAAAGACAGATTCACAAAAGAAAAAGAAACAAGTTTATTAACACTTAACATCATATAAGTATGAGAGAGAGCCGGGGGAAAATGAATTAACTCCTCAAGGTGGCTTAGAATTCAGGCTTAAATACAATCTTAATAGGGAAAGGGTTGGGAGATGTAGGCTCCTTCGGGGAAAGGAAATGATTTTTAGGGAAGATGAATGGGACCTTAGAAGAACAGATGGAAGTTATGGTAGTTTGTGACAAAGTCTGTCTGGGTGGGGGTGGACCTTTAGTCTGCTTTCCTGTGACAAAATTTGGTCTTCCCTGGTTGAGGAAACTCCCAGAGAGCCCATCTATGACAACTGAGCTCTGTTTGGAGGAGCTGAAGCCTCCCCCTGCTGTTTATAAAGAGTCTACAGCTCAGAATAATCACTAGACCAGAGTGGCATGTTCTGGGAGGCATGTCCTAAGCTCCTCCAGGCATATTTTGGGAGGTCATATTCTGCAACCCTCCAACACCAACTGTCAAGAACGTTTTTAAATTAGTTTTTAAAAACACTATTTCTTTTTCAAAATAATACGTGACCAGTTTATATAATGTATTCCTGAATCCATTTATCAAAATAGCTCAATAGGCTGACCCCACGTGGTGTGTATTAGCCCCAAAGCAGAAAACATACCTGAAAGTTGCGGTCTCTAAAAGTGCTTTATTCAGTCTGCACTGCATTTGTCCTTTTCTTCATCAGCTAGAGCCCACAGAGATGCAACTGTCTGTTGTTTGAAAAATGATTGTCATCTTTCTTAATAACTCTGATAAGGAGCCCTATTTTTAACTCCAATCTAAAATACATTAGGGGAGCCATCTAGTTTTCAAAGTTGGCATTTAGGAGTTACATAGAACATCCCTCCTCCCTAAATTTGATTTACCATCTGTGCTCATTCTCAGTGTTCTGAAGCATCCACACAGGTTATATATTTCATTTTGGGGAGAAATAAGATTAAAAATAAGAGCTCTTTAAGCTGCCTCACACCTGATTCCCTGGTACTTGGAACAAGGAACTTAGCTCCACGGTTATTTCCAGTTCTTTCTTGGGGACCAGGAACAGGAACAGCAAGGTAACAGAGAAACAGTTGGTCCATTTGCAATAAATACATTACATGTGCAGAAGCCTCCTAAACAGGAAACATGGGTTATAATTAGCTCTTTTCCTACATCAAAATAGGGTCAAATTTGGATATAGGCAGTGCAGGTAACAGTCTACTTGATGAAATTCCAGGAGCATCAGGGAAGGCCCCCAAATAGCTTCCTCCGCCTTCTGCTTCATGCTTGCTAATTTCATAGCAGCTCTACTGGGATGTAATTGACACAGCATAACCTGTATATGTTCAATAGACTGTGCAAGTCCATGCATTTCCGCATATGCACACACCAAAAACCATCACCCCAATCAAAATAATGAATAGTTCATTATCCCCAAAAGTGTCACAGTGCCCCCTTGGAAATCTATCTGTCTCTTGTCTTCTCTTCCCCTTCTAATCTCCAGACAACTACTGCCCTGCTTTCTGTCATTATAGATTGGTTGGCATTTTCTAAGATCCTATAAAAATGAAGTCATACAGTATGTACTCCTGTCTGGATTTTTCCTTCAGCCTGGTGATCTTGGAATTCTTCCCGGTATCAATATTTTTTTGCCCTTTATTGATAAGTACTGTTCCATTATAGGGATATGCCACCATCTGTTGATCTATTCACCTTTTCATGGATATTTGGATTATTTCTAGTATTAGGCTTTTTTTAAAGATTTTATTTACTTATTCATAGAGAGAGAGAGAGGCAGAGACACAGGCAGAGGGAGAAGCAGGCTCCATGCAGGGAGCCTGACGTCGGACTCCATCCAGGGTCTCCAGGATCATGCCCTGGGCTGCAGGTGGCGCTAAACCGCTGAGCCACCAGGGCTGCCCTAGTATTAGGCTTTAACAAATAATGCTGCTGCAAATGTATGTGTATAAGTCTTTGTGCAGACACTAACTTTGATTTCTTAGCTAAATTCCCAGGAATGGAATTAAGGTTTATGTGGTTGGTATTTGTATAATGGCCTGTTTTCCAAATGGTGGTATCACTTTGCATCCCACCAGCAATGTAGGAGTTTCAGTTGCTCCAAATCCTTGCCAACTCTGAAATTTCCAGTGTTTGAATAAAATATTATTTTATCTCTTCCTTTCCCATATGTTGACCTTTTATCTCTTTTCCTTGCCTTGTTTTACTCCAGAGACCCTCCAATACAATGCTGAATAAATATGGTGAGAGAGGACCTCATTGCCATGCTCCTCATCTGAGGGGGAAAGCATTCATTCTTTCACCATTAAGCATTATGTTAACTATAGGTTTTTTATCCTGTCCTCTATCAGGTTGAAAAATTTCCTTCAATTCCTAGTTTCTGAGAGCTTTTCATCATAAATAAAAATTGCATCTTGTCATATGCCTTTTCTCTACCTATTAAGACGATGATATTATTCCTTTTTTTAATAGACTTATTTTTTAAGAGGAATTTTAGGTTCACGGCAAAATTGAGAAGACACACAGATTCCCCATATTCTTTTTATTCTATTAATATGGTAAATTGATCTTCAAATGTGAAATCAACATTACAGTCCTAGGAGAAACCCCACTTGGTCATGCCACATTATCCCTTTAATATATTGGTGGGTTTGACTTGCTAAAAAAATTTTCAGAATGAAGCAGCTAACAAATTCTGATAAAAAGTGGGGAAGAAAACTTGACAGTTCAGGACAAACAAGATAAAAGAGACATTACCTATTTTAAATTTTTGAGAAGGCAATCCTAGCCAGAAATTAGCAGTTTGAGAATCCCCATCAGTTTTCCCACCAGACTGTCTGGATTGAAAATGCTACACTGTACATTCTGAGCATTGATCTATGCACTTAAAAAACAAAAGAATCAGTTTAGGGGAAAAGGATATCAGATCATAGCTTTATTGTGGGCATAACTAGTTAGTTCTAAGATCAGCTATGTCCAAAAAGCAGTCAAGCCACTGTTGTTACATTAGATTAGCTAAACAAATAGTTAATTGAATGTGTATCCTCTTTTCTTTTTTTTTTTTTTTCAGCTTTTATTTTTAATGTTATGTAGGCCTCTTACTTTTTCAGGGACCAGATGAAATTTATAATAGAAATATAACAAAGTTAAAAATAAAGGAAATTTTACCAAAAATCATCCTATAAAGGATTGTTTATTCATCAGGAAGTTTTAAAATAAACCTTTTTGGCTATAAATCATAAGAATTTGCAAAGAAACCCAATAAATATAAAGCCTCCCCCTCTCTTACCATGCCTTTTACCCACTCCCACTCTTCCATCTGCCTGGACTCCAACACACAGAACAGGAAGAGATTGGAAACCCACCAATTCCATGGTCTTGGCAAGACTTCCAGGAGTCATAGGTTCCGGTCTTAAGGATTAATGGTCCTAAATCCTGATGACATCATAACACATTACCAAGAATTTGGGGTATAAAGGAGTCATTGTAAGTATAAAGTCTTGGGGTCATTTTTCTGCAAAAATGTGTTTGCCAAGAAGTTTGGCCAAAGAACAGCTTTATCTAGACCAGCTGATCTCTGCAAGCAGACATGTATTTCCCAGTGTACACATCTCTAGTAAGCTTCCATCTCTCTTTTCTTTCTCAATTCCCTCTCCTTCTCATCCTTCTGTCCCCTCTGTTTTCTCTCCTTTCTCTCTGTCACTGCTTCCTTAATTTGTGTGTGTGTGTGTGTGTGTGTGTGTGTGTGTGTGTGTGTCTTAAATAGAACAGTAGTTAGGAGCATGGACTCTTGATCTGACTCTGGCTCAAATTCTTACTATGTTTCCCTTTAGCAAAGTGACTTCAGCCACTTAATTTCCCCACTTCTCTGTGTCTCAGTGTCCACATCTGCAAAAGTGAGGATAATAATTGTTCTTATTTCATAAGAATGTTAAGAGAATTAAGTAAGTTAATATATAAAAACATTTAAAATAAACCCTGGCACTTAGTAAATTCTCCATGAGGATTAGCCACCATCATCATTATCAAAGTAAGAAATATTGACTCCCCTGGAAGGGTGGAAAGGGAGACGCCCTTTACCTTTTCTGCATTGCTCTTGCACTCAGCTTCCATTCTGACCACTCTCAGAGGTTCAGTACAAATTTGAGGTCCCCTAGAAGAGGTACTTTCTGAGTAGCCTTAAGAAGTCAGTCAGCAGATATCCAAGAATAGAGCAGAACAAGGACCCAGTTTGTCAAAAGTATACATGGAGAATCAACCCAGATTTGCTGCAAACATTCAATGTCACCTTGTACCATCATTTTACTTCTCCAGTTCTCAAATTTTCTCAACTGTGACTTGAAGGACTTGAATTAAAACTATTCCTTAATGGGACATCTGGGTGGCTCAGCGGTTGAGTGTCTGTCTTTTGGCCCAGGGTGTGATCCCAGGATCCAGGATTGAGTCCCACATCAGGCTCCTGTCAGGGAACCTACTTCTCCCTCGGCCTGTGTCTCTGCCTCTCTCCCTCTATGTCTCTCATGAATGAATAAATTTTTTTAAAAAAAGTAAAATAAAATAATAAAATTAAATTAAATTATCCCTTAATCCTTCCATGCTATTTCAATTCCCATCCTCTATTCCATGTGATCTTTGCATTTACAAAACACAGAATATACAGGACATTCAGAAATTATTGATTCTGTTGATATTGGGGAATTTGTAGGAAAAGGAAGACTGTCACATTCTTGTGGGGTATGGCCACATGGGTTACGACCAATCCAGCTCTTGACACCTCAACACCATGTAACCAAGAGGGAAATGCAACTAACAGTGTTCTTGACATCTGCCAGGACAGCAGCATCTTCTCCATATAATTGTCCTGGCTGTGTTAAGGAGCATGTCACCAGAATCAGAAAGCAAGGACACTCCATATCCTCACTACCATCCTTTGGACCTTTTCTCTAGTTTTCTTCTTCCCTTCCCACTCTCATTTCCTTTTCCCTTTCTTCTCCCTCTCCGTCTTCAACAACACTTCCCACTGCTGCAGCCACTAAAGTAGATGACATCTTTCCAGATCCTCTTTCTCATTTGATGAGCATGTTTCTCATTTACATGAAGCTAGTTGCACAGTTTCATACAGAGAAATTATATAATTTTGAACCTAAAAAAAAAAGAAAGAGAGAAAAGTAAAGAAGAAAAACTTAAGCATAAATATTTTGGTACATTTTCTAACATTTTTCTATGCATAGATATTTATGCTCCAGGGAATATCATATATTTCCATTGTGTTATAATACCACAATTAAATCTGCCTTTTTCACTTAGCACTGTTTCTTAAGCACCTTCCATTATAGTATATATGCATCACAAATAAATTAGTTGTGTTCATTTTGCATCCTCTAAAACGCATTTGCCAAAGCTTACGTCATCTATTACCTGTTACTAAGCATTTCAGTTATTTCCAGTTTTTCAGTATTATCATTGGCACTACAATAACCATCTTTGTGCTTTAAGCTTTTTACATGTTTAGACATATTTATAAAGGATCCCATAAATTAAATCAGAGTATTAACATTTCTAAGCTATGTTTTTCCAAAATGTTCTTTAAAAAAGTGTACTGATTTCAACCACTTATGTGTTATTCAGTCATTAATTCATTTAACAAATTTCTATTGAACATATACTATGTGCAGGCACTATCTGGATGCTGTGAAGAACAGTAGAAAAAGGCAGACTAGAAGCTTCCCTTCCTTCTAGCCATCTACAAGAATATTCTCCCTCTGTACTCAGGACTGAGCCATCCCTTACAGAGCTGAGATGACAGCAGTTAGTGTTTCATATGCATTGATGGCTCCTACAGGTCAGTGGTTTATAAAGTTGGTTATAAGCATTCAAAAATGTTTACTTTGTAACAACCCTACAAATAGATAGGTATTATAATAACCCTTTTGTACAGATAAGGAAAATGAGGTTGAATTTATGATAAAGGGCAGGGCTCAGGCCAGGTCTGTTGGCTTTCAAATCTCATTCTTTAACCAATAGAATCGGTTCTGCTTCCCATTTTGCAGCTTTATGACTTTGGAACCTGCCCTTAATTTCCCATTTTTCAACAAATCCTTTGTTACTAGTCAATCCTCCAGCTCTTCACCTCTGCGATCCTCTCTTCCTATCCAGTTCAACTTCCATGTCATGGTTCTTCACTTCGGACCGTCTCTCACCAACCTCCTAAATCCTTTGCTTTTGTTCCACATCAACCACTCTGCAGATCTCAACCCTGAAAACATCCAGACTAATGTCAAATCCCACTCCCCAAACACTTTGGATTTCCTTCAGTTCTTTGAATTCACCATCTTCCTTCTCAGCCTAGGTGTCTGAGCACCATATTCCCTCTGCCCAAATCACTCTTTTTGCCACCTCTTTGTCCAACTTTTACTTATTCTTTATATCTGGGATTATGAGTCACTTCCTCCAGGAAGCTCCAGAATCTCTCCTGTGTGTTCCCACAGCTACCAGAACACGGAATGGTAATTTATGGTCTAATAGTCACCTTTGCTATAGTATAAATTCAATGGAGACAGGAATCCTGACCATCTTATTTACTGCTGTATCCCACTCCTAGCCTAGTACCTGGCAACTGTTGGGTGTCTATTGTCAATTATAAAATGAATGAATTTTCTAAAAATTGTTCCTTGTGGAAATGCTCTGCCAATGCTAACAAATAATTTCTTGTACTCTATACTTTAAATGTCTTGGGTGGTCTCCTTCTTTATGGGTTTAATACTATGTACAAGGGCATGTTCCTGTTCTTATTTTCTTTAATCTGCAGATATAAGTTAAATATATATATATATATATATATATATATATATATATATATATATATAAAATCTAGTTTGCTGGAACCATGTTTTGTTTGGACTGATGGCATTTATTAATGCCTGTTTGTTAATGACTGTGTCTGTTGAATAAGAAACCTTACTGAATTTGAAATGTTTCAGTGAGTCTACTGGGGTCTGTGTTTTCTCAATTTTTTTAGATTTTTTATAGTGATAGAATACACATAATATTTACCATTTTAACTATTTTTAAGTATATAGTTCAGTAATGTTACATTCACATTGCTGTGCAACTCATCTCCAGAACTGTTGTGTCTTCTCATGCCTCTTCCCTAGAACAGGAGTGTCTAGATTTTTCAAATTCAAAAACATTTTCTTAATATCAAAAACGTTCATAGAACCCTGCAGGATAATAGCCATGGCGTTGACAATGCAAAAATAAACTATTAATTCAATACAACATATAAAGTGATTTGCATTTTACTACTAATCACAACAAAATATTTATGTAAGTGTAGTAGGCAGGGTTTGGATTTGCTTTTAATCCCCCAGGTCATAGGGGTAAGCTTCTAACAGCCACATTACACAGAAATAGCCACAGATTATGGAGCAGAAGTGGCCACCTGACTCATTGAACTAATCAAATTCCTACACTAAGAATTTAAAAATAGCAGAAAGACAGTAATAGGTAATGATTGATTGATTGATTGATTGATTGATTGATTCAGTGTTTCCATGTAACCAAACTGTAAGATAAATTCAGAAACAGTGGATGATCACAATCTACAGGTTCATCCATGTTCTATGAGGTGGTAATTATTCCCATGTTACAGATGGCAAAACTGAAGCTTGGAGAAGTTTTAAGCCTTGAAGCCAAACATTAGTTGTTTGCCAACAGTTTTATACAGTGGAACACTCTTGAAACTGGGCTGCCATTGGAAGTTCATTTGTCTGTCTTTTCCATTGAACTCTGAGCTCCCTGAGATTTCAGATAATGTTCTACTCCACTGGTGCCCAATAAATGTTTCTGACATAAGTGAGTGACTTTATACCTGGTACTCTATGAGGTTACGGGGAGTACTAGAAAAGTGGTCTAGTTGCTGTTTCTGAAATACACCAAGACTTGTGTAGACTTTAGCATCTATCCTACAAGAATCTGGAGAAGGAAAATGATTGATGTGTTTTGTGTCAACCTAACCCAAGTATGAGTAATGAGATAAAGCTGTGACAAAAGTTTTCTTGTAAGGCACTCCAAAGCAAAGGCAGACCAAATGATGTCTTAATTGTCTGGGTGTTTTTATTCAAATATTGTGATTAACACTACTTGAAATGTGACTTCTAGACTCATAAACTTTATGTATACCTGTTGTCAAAGTTTTTGAGGGGCTATTAGTTCAACTATATTCCACTCCACAGTAATTGCATGATGTTAAAGAAAATAATGAGTTACTTTTCAATTGTTGGAAAATTAAAAAGGCCTGTGGAAGTGAGATCTAAGTGATTTATGCACGAGGATCCAAAGATGCTTTGGTCTTTGAGAATATTCTACATGTAAATTTAATCTCCCTTCAACACATTTGAAAACATAATCATTTCAGGACTTCAATTCAAACTCTATATTAAATACTGATTTTTAAATATTTGTCAGAATTGACAGCCTCCACATCCTGGAGATATAAATTAGAAAACTTTATTTGAGGGAGGTGGCTGGGGGATGGGCTAGATGGGCAATGGGTATTCAGGAGGGTACTAGTGATGAGCACTGGGTATTGTATGTAAGTGATGAATCACTGAATTCTACTCCAGAAACCAATACTGCACTGTACGTTAACTAAAAAAATTTAAATTTTAGAAAATCAAAGATATTAATTTTAAAAAAAAGGAAAGGAAACTTTGATTACAACGCCAGGGAAAAATTTTTCTCTAGTGTTATTGATAGATGTCCCAATCTGTCTTCAGATCAAACAGACAAGTTTCCAATTTATTCATAGAACACATTTCACACCTCCTCTGTGTCATAAGTTGAATATTCTTCCTACAACATATTGTATCAAAATGCATAATTGAAATTGGTTCTGCTATAAATTGTTTTAACAAAATTCTGAAATCAGATTAGTACTTACTGTGAGGCAATAAATTTCTGTCATTTCAGTCATCACGTTTGTGGTGCTTTGTTACTATAACCCTAGGAGACTAATACACCAGGCCAGTTGTCTTGTAGAATATCCCACATTCTAGATGAGAAAGTGTTTTCTTTGTGCTATTGTTTAACTTGCTCCTCTTTCTCCTATATTTCCTGTAACTTGAAAGTTACATCTAACAGCTTGATTGTATTTAAATCAAGGATTTTTGTTGAGACTATTTCATGGGTGCTTCTATTCACCTCATACTGTATCACATCAAAGACACATGATTTCAGGTGGTCCCTCTGTGGTGACATTAACTTGGATTTCATGGTTAAGGTAGGACAATATGTCTTTAATGGCTTAAAAATTGCTTAGCCACTTCACGAACACCAGGGAGGTGGTAAGATGAATGGAGAAGTGGCATATGGCAGGTATATTTCCATCGAAGGGGCACTCCTTCCTATTGTTCTGCTCCTTCCTCTGGGGACCTCCACCCTCTTTTTCATCTGTTCCTGGTGGACATATCAATCACAGCACCTTAATCCCTATGTATGAATGGACACCTAGATATCTGGACCCAGTAAGTGGTTCCAAGACGGGTATGTGAACTGTCTTGGCTCAAGGGCCTGAGAAAACAGCCTGAGGCAAAATTCAGACATGCACACACTGATGAAGGAAACAATCCCCAAAGACCAAAAGGAGGAAGGAAAAAAGGAAAGAGAACGGAAAGGATGAAAAGCAAAAATCAGGTAGTGTAGTACTGAGCTGGCCACAGCACCACCAAAACTATGGTTGTTGTGGAGGATATCTTTAGACACAGCATGGACCCTGTGTGTCAGAACAGTCCATCAGGGAGGAGACAGGGAGAATCACTCATCCACCAGCTCCTTCCAATCTCCTGTTTCTCACAGGTCAAATTTCATCCTGTAGGACACTAGATCTTCACATCATGGGTCACCTCTGGGGAGCCACTGAGAAGCCAGCTCCTACAGTGGCCACAGCAGCATGAGCCAGGGACACTTCCTAACAATTACCTGTTGCCAGTGATATTTTAGTGATAGTTTAGGCCAACAACATGCCAAAATGCCCCAAAATCCTAAAGCTTTTTGTGTCTCAGCCATGACACAGAAATCCTGGAAGTAATTAGCAAAGGCCATGAGTGAGGAATAATATGATTTGTTGCACTGAGGTTTCATCAAAGTACATCCTTTTATCCGGAGGATGTCTTGGCCATCTCGGAGCACATTGGTACGTTGTAGGTGATGTGCGTATATTTATCACTAGGTGGTGGTACAGCATCACACTCAGCCCTTCCCTCCCAGAGCGCCAGAGAAAATAAATGAATGCACGCTCGGTTAAATCATTACCAACTTTCCTTCCACTTCAGAAGTCGCTGAACCTTCTATCACGTGGCAAAGCAACCCAGCCAACAGGCCTCTCAGGTCTGTTCAAGTTAATGATTTATTGATCTTGTTGGCTGATGTTTTCACTTAATCCTTGGGCTTGATTTAACTGAGCTTTGGTAGTTAAAAAAATAATAATAAATAACAAAACTAGTCGGTCTTGCTAGAATTCTAAACAAAGAAAAATAAGCCTCCTTGTTTATAATCATCTACTGTGGGGCCATTGGCTCTGTGGATCCTAGCAGGGGCCCCAGTTCAGGAGAGAAACAGTAATACGGAGGAGGGAAAGACCAGCAGGTGGGCAGCGGACTCTGTAAAACAATTCTAGTCTCTGACCTCAGGCTGAGCCCTACATCTCAGCTTCGGATTGCCTGAGTCATAAGTCTCAGGGGAAGCCAGCTGAGAGTTGCAGCAACCAGTTCCTGCTACCAGAGACTGGGAGGGTGAGCCAGCACCTCAAGTTCATATGCAAATGAAGTTACACCCAATCCACCAAAAAAAAAAAAAGCCTTGTTGAGTTTCCTGAAAGGTCCAGACCTCTAGAGGCTTTTGCTAAAGATCATGTGGCCACCAGTTTATTTCACTTGATCCTTAATCCATTTAATCACTGGATTATTTCACAATCGATTTGATTTATAGCATAAATACAAATTAAAGAAAAAGACTGTAATACAGTACGATGCTCACATGTATGAAGACATCTCAAGGAAAATCTAACTTGTGGGGGGGTTTTGTTTGTTTTTTTCATTCCAGTATAATGAACGTACAGCGTTAATTAGTTTCAGGTGTACAATACAGTCATTCAACAATTCTGTGCATTACTCAGTGTTCATCCGGTAAGTGTACTCTTAATCGTCTTCACCTATTTCACCCATCCCCCACTCACCTCCCCTCTGGTAACCATCTGTTTGTTCTCCACAATTTAAGAGTCTGTTTTTAGTTTGTCTCTCTTTCTTTGTTCATTTGTTTTGTTTCTTAAATTCCACATATGAGTGAAACTATATGGTATTTGTCTTTCTCTGACTGACTTATTTCATTTAGCATTATACCCTCCAGGTCCATCCATGTTGTTGCAAATGGCAAGATTTCATTCTCTTTTATGCTAATATTCCATTGTATATATACACCAAATCTTCTTTATCCATTCATCCAACAATGGACACTTGGGTTGCTTCCACAACTTGGCTATTGTAAATACTGCTGCAATAAACATAGGGGTGCATGTATCTTTCCAAATTAGTGTTTTCATATTCTTTGGGTAAATACCCACTAGTGGAATTAATGGATCATATCGTAATTCTATTTTAAATTCTTTGAGGAACCTCCATATTTTTTTCCACAGTGGCTGCACCAGTTTGCATTCGCATCAACACTGTACAAGGATTCCTTTTTCTCCATATTCTCACCAATACTTGTTGTTTCATGCATTTTTTATTTTAGTCATTCTGACAGGTGTGAAGTGATATCTCATTGTGGTTTTACCTTGCACTTCTCTGATGAGAGTGATTGAGCATCTTTTCATGTCTATTGTCCATTTGTATGTCTTCTTTGGGAAAATGTTCAAGTCTTCTGCTCATTTCTTAACTGGGTTATTTGGGGGGGTGTTATTTGGGTGTTGAGTTGTATAAGTTCTTTGTATGTTTTGGATGTTAACCTCTTATCAGAGATACCATTTGCAAATATCATCTCTCATTCAGTGGGCTATCTTTTTGTTTTGTTGGTTGCTTCCTATATTGTGCAAAAGCTTTTTATTTTGATGTATTCCCAGTAGTTTAATTTTGCTCTTGTTTCCCTTGCCAAAAGAGACATATCTAGAAAAATGTTTATATGGCTAATATTAAAGGTATTACTGCCTATGCTTTCTTCTAGGAATTTTATGGTCTTAGGTCTCACATTTTAAACCCCTCTGAGCTTATTTTTGTGTATGGTGTAAGAAAGTGGTCCCATTTCATCACCTTGCATGTAGCTGTCCAGTTTTCCAGTTTTCCCAGTGCAAACTGTTGAAGAGACTGTCTTTTTCCCATTAACTTGCATCGGGTTTTTTTGTTTTGCTTAGTCAGAGCATGTTCCAGAAGTCACCTGCTTCAACTTTAGGGGAAGAAATCACCAGTGGGGTTCTAAAGTAAGGGGAAGCATGTGGAAGGCAGATTGCCCTGGAGTTCACACAAGGGGCAGGCCTCAGCCCCTCTGCATTTGAAGTGTTTAGCTCTCTAAGGAGGAGGAGGAAATCCTACAGGTGCTCACCAGGTGCCTCCTGAAACTGCATCCAGAAAAGTCGAAATAGCCAAGCAGTAAGACCTATGTCCCTGCGAGCCCCTGAGCAAGGCAGAGGCCAGCCTACCTCAGCAATCCACGTGACTGGCACAGACCTCATTTAACATCACACTAGCATCCCTAGTGTGGGAGGTACAAGACCAGGTGTCCTCACTGATCAGGGCCACCATGTGAATGCAAGTGAGGCTAAAGAGTTCAAAGGGCTGTGTTTTCCCAGAGGAGGCAGCCATTCCTCAATTGTGGAAAATTTCTGAGGCACCTGAGTGACTACTCATTCATTTTTTTAAGATTTATTTATTATTCATAACAGACACAGAGAGAGGCAGATACACAGGCAGAGGGAGTAGCAGACTCCTCGCAGGGCACCTGATGCAAGACTCAATCCTGGATCCCAGGATCATGCCCTGACCCAAAGGCAGAAGCCCAATCGCTGAGCCACCCAGGCGACCCTCTAATATGTTCTATAAACAAGTAAAATAGATTTCAGTCTTCCTTATAACAAAGAGAGAAATTTGTTCTTTCTTAGCCATAGTTTAGAAAGGTAGGTATCACATGTCATTAGTGTTGACACTACCTACATTTTTGAGATTGTTGTCATATGTGGGACAGATTTTATTGAGCTTCTGTCAGCATGTGATAATATCCATAATCTGGGCCTTTTGAGTTTCCTTTGTGAACTGATTAAATTTTAATACTCTGAAGGAAAGTCAGTCATTAACTAGTTTTTCAATATAAAGAGTTTTGTAAAGAATTTTCCGTTGTCTTGATTTCATGAGAAACCAGTGAGAAACTCTTTGTATTCATCAAGATATTTAAGATTTACTTCTCTTTCCTTTTTTAAAAAAAATTTTTATTGGAGTTCAATTTGCCAACATTTAGCATAACACCCAGTGCTCATCCCACCAAATGACCCCTTCAGTGCCCATCACCCAGTCACCCCATCCCCCTGCCCACTTCCCCTTCCACTACCCCACGTTCATTTCCCAGAGTTAGGAGTCTCTCATGTTTTGTCTCCCTCTCTGATATTTTCACTCCTTTTCCTTTATTCCCTTTCACTAATTTTTATATTCCCCAAATGAATGAGACCATATAATGTTTGTCCTTTTCCAATTGGCTTACTTCACTCAGAATAATACCCTCCAGTTCCATCCACGTCCAAGCAAATGGTGGGTATTTGTCATTTCTAATGGCTGAGTAATATTCCATTGTATACATAGACCACATCTTCTTTATCCATTCATCTTTCGATGGACACCGAGGCTCCTTCCACAGTTTGGCTATTGTGGACATTGCTGCTAGAAACATCAGGGTGCAGGTGTCCCAGCGTTTCATTGCATCTGAATCTTTGGGGTAAATCCCCAGCAGTCCAATTGCTGGGTTGTAGGGTAGCTCTATTTTTAACTCTTTGAGGAACCTCCACACAGTTTTCCAGAGTGGCTGCACCAGTTCACATTCCCACCCACAGTGTAAGAGGGTTCCCTTTTCTCCACATCCTCTCTAACATCTGTGGGTTCCTGCCTTGTTAATTTCCCCCATTCTCACTGGGGTGAGGTGGTATCTCATTGTGGTTTTGATTTGTATTTCCCTGATGGCAAGTGATGCAGAGCATTTTCTCATGTGCGTGTTGGCCAGTGACTACTCATTCAGTTAAGCATGTCCGATTCTTGGTTTCAGCTCAGGTCATGATCTGGCATCAGGCTCCTCACTCTGTACAGAGTCTACTTGAGATTCTCTCTGCCTCTCCCTCTGCCCCGCCCCCCCCCAAAATAAATAAAACTTTAAGGGAAAAAAAACGTTTCTGGAAAGCATGGCTCTGACACTGACCATGTACAGCAAAGATCTGTGGCAATAAAAAATGATTAAACTTTAGTTTTGACACCTAACCACTTACCCCTCCTCACCTTAGGACTCCATAACCCTCAAGTTCCTGAACAATCTGGGACAATCTCCTGAGAAGGAGATACTGACCTTTCTGCCAGTCAAGGTTGTTTGGGGTTTTTTTTCTGCCAGTCAAGCTTTAATTCTTTAAAGAAATGAGACCATGTTTGCATTCACAGTTAGGGAAGTAAGTCACACCATTAACACCCAGAATATTCCTCCAATGGGCAAAGCAGATACTGCTGCTTCCTGAAGACAAATTGAGGCTTAAAGAGATTACATAACTGTTACATAGAAAGGAGATTATGTAACTGTTACATACAACGAAAGGACTGGAAGTACCCACATCCTGTTCCCAATATTTTGATCTGATAGGTTTAGGAGTCACAGTCTTGCTTTAATAATTAGTTCATATTGCCTCACAGATGAAAGATGGGATATTATGGCCAATTGCACCATAAAAATAATCATTAAAAATAAATGCTGCAAATAAATTCCCAATTTGGCCAGCTGAGACCTTGGGCAGATCCCTTGAACCAAAACCTTCCATGTCTACAAAATCCACACAGTGAGGGCTTGACTTGTCTCTTGCAACTGCAGAATTCCCATAATCTGAACAAAAATGAGCCTTGAGCATAAAACAGAAATTAAAACAGCCTCACAATGGCACTGCCGGGTATTATTATCCTGACTGTAAGAAAGGATAAGAAAACCAAGGTCTATAGGGACAAACCCTCTTAGACAGGATCACTCCTCTTGTAAGTGGAGAGCCAGGAGGCATGAACATCTGGCTGCAAAGCCGACACTCATTGACACCCCACATTGCTGTATCAGTTATTCATATAAGATACTGCTTCTTGGGCTCCCCTGCCAGGAGGCTCCCACTATGATTTAGTCCAACATATTTGGGAGGAACCATCCATCATTTGCAGACTAGTGAGAATTTGTTCATATATGGCCTGGCCATCCAAGGACTGTGGTACTTGGTGGAGAGCTGAGAATGCTGCTAATTTGGAAAGACATAGTATTTGACAAGTATGCCTGGAGGGGGAATAGGGGCTGCAATAGAATGTGGGAATTCAGGCACTTGGAAGATTCTGGAAGGTAGCTCAGAGCAGCAGTTGTAAACCAATGGCCCACAGATGTATTTTTTGGTAGCACAGCACATTTTTATAATTGAATGAGTTGCTGACATTTTTTAATGTTTTCTTTTTTAAAAAAAATCCAGATTTCCAGCCCAGACTATGCATATCCACTTAACAACAATAAGCTGGAGCTGAGAAGCCATGTCCCCCTGCATCTTTACTTCTCTTCAGTCACGATTCCATCTCATTTTAGGAGCTTCAGTCATCATCCACTCCCCCAGGGACATCTGTGGGGGTCGAAGACCTGGTCCTAGAGACTTTGAACTGGAAGAGGAAGGAGAGTGGCTCCAGCAGGTAGGACGGGGAAAGTCAGACAGGGCAATAGGACAGTACTAAAGATAACTTCCCAATGATTCCAAATTTTGAACATAATCCTGGCCAACCCCTGTGCCATGAAGAACCCTCAGGCTCAAGCTAAGCAAAAAGATAATTTAAATTAATACGAGAACTAAAATTAATTAATTAATTAATTAATTAATTCAAGGACTAAGATCAGAGTACTGAACATTAGCCCAGGGTTACTCCACCTGCTCACTTTACCTGCTCCTATATTGCTCTGCCTCTCTGATATCCCATTACCAATCTTTGTTTAATTTCCAGATTCTCTCCTACCCTATTTCTCCAACAAGGTTCACTGAAACCGTGGTCTTGGGACTCATTCTTGGATTCTAAACCACTTCTGTCACAGAGTCAGTGACGCAGTTGTGACGATGCTGGCTGGATTATTCTGTAAACTTCCCTCAGTCACAAATAGTTAATGCTCCACATCACTAGCCATCAGGGAAATACAAATCAAAACCACAATGAGATACCACCTCACCCCAGTGAGAATGGGGGAAATTAACAAGACAGGAAACAACAAATGTTGGAGAGGATGTGGAGAAAGGGGACCCCTCTTGCACTGTTGGTGGGAATGTGAACTGGTGCAGCCACTCTGGAAAACTGTGTGGAGGTTCCTCAAAGAGTTAAAAATAGAACTACCCTATGACCCAGCAATTGGACTGCTGGGGATTTACCCCAAAGATACAGATACAGTGAAAAACCCAAGACACCTGCACCCCAATGTTCATAGCAGCAAGGTCCACAATAGCCAACTGTGAAAGGAGTCATGATGTCCCTCAACAGATGAATGGATAAAGAAGATGTGGTATATACACAATGGGATATTACTCAGCCGTCAGAAAAGATGAATACCCACCATTTGCTACAACGTGGATAGAACTGGAGGGTATTATGCTGAGTGAAATAAGTCAATCGGAGAAAGCAGTCATCATATGATTTCACTCATATGTGGAATTTAAGAAATAGTGAAAGGGATTATAAGGGAAAGGAGGGAAACTGAGTGGGGAAAAAATAGAGAGGAAGACAAACCATGAGAGACTCCTAACTCTGGGAAACAAAGGGTTGCAGAAGGGGAGGTGGGGTGGGTAAGGGGATGGAGTGATTGGGTGACAGGCAATAAGGAGGGCATTTGATGGAATGAGCACTGGTGTTGGTGTTTGCCAACACATAGTTGGAAAATTGAATTTAAAGAAAATATTTTAGGGATCCCTGGGTGGCGCAGCGGTTTGGCGCCTGCCTTTGGCCCAGGGCGCGATCCTGGAGACCCGGGATCGAATCCCACATCAGGCTCCCAGTGCATGGAGCCTGCTTCTCCCTCCGCCTGTGTCTCTGCCTCTCTCTCTCTGTGACTATCATAAATAAATAAAAATTTAAAAAATATATTTTAAAAAGAAAAAGAACAAATAGTTTACTGGGCAAAGGTTGTTGGTCTCTGTATTGGACTCAGCAGGAAAAGAATCTTACCTGAGAATTCAGAACCACAGCTTGGACCTTACTCAAGCCCAATATACATATTCTGTATATATTATCTTTATAATTCAGAAGCCCAGAAATTAATATGAAAATTAGCCCCAACCTTATGATACCTCTGAGACTCCGGGCAGAAACACATAAAACCATTCTAAAGAGAAATCCTCAAAGATTATACTACAGTCCTGTCCCCAATGTAAAAAACCCTTGAACAATCAGCTCTCAATTCAAAATTATGAAAAAGACTGTCACTGAGGGGCACTTGGGTGGATCAGTCAGTAAGTATCCAACTCTTGGTTTCAGCTCAGGTCATGATCTCAGGGTCATGAGATCAAGTCTCTGGTTGAGCTCTGCACTCAGTGGAAAGTTTGTTTGAGTTTCTCTTCTTCTCTCTCCTCCTCTGCTCCCCACCCCACTCATGCTCACTTGCAAGTGTACATGCACATGCTCTTTTTCTCTAAAATAAATGAATAAATAAATAAATAAATAAATAAATAATAGAATCTTTTAAAAAAAGAACTTCATTGAAATACAAAAATTCAGCTGCTGAGCTAAGCATCAAATTCAATATAGCTGAGTAGATACTTAGTGAACATGAAGAGAAGTCTAAGGAATTTATACAGCATGAAACACAAAGAATTAAAAAGATGGAAAATGTAAGAGAGAGCTTAAAGGACATGAAGGATGGAAATGATGGTCCAACCTGTTTCTAATAAATATTCTAATTGGAACTCATACAATGAAATACTATATACTGTGACAAGAATGAATAAATAACAAATACATACAATAATATGGATGAATTTCAAAAACATAATGTTGAGTGAAAGAGACACAGAAATGTATACGTCACAGATTTCCATTTTTATTAAACCTCAAAAAGAGGAAACTAATCTATACAGATAGAAGTCAAAATGATGCTTATTCTTGATGGAAAAGGTAGACAGTGACTGGAAGAGCCTGAGGAGGCATTTGAAGTCCTAGTATTATTCTATTTCTCTTCTCTCTCTCTCTCTCTCTCTCTCGGGGGGAGGGGCAGGGGGAGAGAATCCCAAATAGGCTCCACACTTAGTACAGAGCCCAACATGTGGCTCAATCTCATGACCCTGAGATTATGACCTGAGCCAAAATCAAGAGTTTGTCACTTAATCAACCAAGCCACCCAGATGCCCCTGTTCTATTTCTTGACCAGGGTGATGGTGAAACAGGGGTGTTCAGCTTGTGAATACTCATCAAACTGAACACTTACATGCATTTTCCATGTATTTTATACATCAAAAAATTTACATTTGTAGGAAAAAAAGAAAATCTTGTGATACAATAGAGAAAGTGTGCAAAAGCAATATTCTTGGATACAAAGGCTGACATTTTTCTGGAAGTGACAAAAGGCATGACTCTGCAGACTCAGAACAACAATGGATCCCAAACAGAATGAGTAAAAAGAAATCCCCACCTGGACATAGTGTAGTAAAACTGCAGCAAACAACAGAGACCTTTAAAGCCACTAGCAAGAAAAAATATATATATATTATCTACAAAGAAAGCACAATGAGATTGATTACAGACTTCACAATGGTAACAAAAGAAACTGTAAGGCACTGAAATGATATCTCCAAATTACTGAAAGAAGGTAAGTATCAACCTGGAATTCTAAACCCAACTAAAATGCCATCTAAGAGTGAGGACATTAAAAAAAAAAGAGTGAGAACATAATAAAGACATTTCCAAAGAAGTCAAGATTAAGTGTATTTGAGGAAGAAGGAAATGGAACACAGAAGAGTAAGCTACAAAATGCAAAGGAGAGAAATAGTGGGTAACTGAATAAGTAAATCTAATGTCATGGCAAATTTCAAGTGTGCAAAAATAAGAAAGAGAGTTGTTACAGATTGAATTGTATCTCCCCAAATTTCCTATGTTGAAGTCCCAACCCTCAGCACCTCAGAATGTGACCTTATATGGAAATAGAATCATTGCAGATGGAATTTGTTTGGCTAAACTGAGGTCATTACAGTAAATTCTAATTCAAAATGACTGGTGTCCTTGTAGAAAGGAGAAATTTAGACAAAGGAATATACACAGCAGGGAGATGACCACATGAAGATCAAGGCAGAGATCGGGATGATGCCTCTGCTGACCAAGGCATGCCAAAGGTTTGCAGAAAGCCACCAGAAGCTGATGAGAAGCATGGAAAAGATTCTCTCATAGTCCCTAGAAGAAACCAATCCTGCCTTGATCTTGGGCTTATAGCCTTCAGAGCTATGAAACAAGAAATCTGTTATTTAAGCAGAGGAGGAAGGAATCCATCCAGCTAAAAGCCATTTTCAAGAGACACACCTACAACAGAAAGATCTGCGATGATTAAAACTAAAGAGATTTACTATACACATACTAAAAAAGACCTGTCAGAACTATTATGGTAAATGGAATGGTGACCCCTTCCCCCCACCCCCAAAGATATCCCTGCCCTAATCTCCAGGATGTATGAATATGTTAGGTTACATGGCAGAGGAGAAATAGGTTGCAAATGGAATTAAGGTAGCTAATCTACCCTTTAAATAGAGAGATTATCCTGTATTATGTAAGTAGACCTGATGTCATCACAGGGGACCTGAAAAGTGGAAGAGGAGCTGTCAGAGAGAGATGTGACTCCGAAAGAACCGCACAGAAAAATGTAACATTGCTAATTTTGAAGATGGAGATCCATCCAAAGGTGGATGTGAGCCATGGAAGGACGTGTCCTTCCAAATCCAGAAAAGGCAAGAAAATAGAGTCACTGCTAGGGCCTCCAAAAAGGAATACAGCCCTGTCAACACTTCAGTCTTAGCCCCGTGAGACCAAGACCCAGGTCAGACTCGTCATATACAGCACTGTAAGATATCAAGTTATGTTGTTTTAAGCAACTAAATTTGTAATGATTTTTTGCAACAGCAATACAAAACTAATACAACTACATTAATATAAGTTAAATATACTTTGTATCCAACTGAATTCTTAAGGATAAACTGGTTAACACCTAACCGTAACCCCAATGTTGTAACAATTCTGCACCTGGATGTCCTTGAATGACCTTGCCTTAATATATGTGAAGCAAATATAAAAGAATTACAGAGAGGAATTGAAAATGTAAGAAATCTCTGAAGAACTGAGAGATTAAGCAGACAAAAGGTAGTTAGGATGTAGAAAATCTAAACACATAATTACAACTTTAACTGAACAAGGAGAACCCATTGAACTTTATTTACTTGGCTTTAGTCTTAAAAGGAAATTATGAGATTGTGCTTAAAGAAATTCAGGAGCATGTCTTGATATAAAAGCAATGTTTTAAGAAAAATTGGAAAATGCTACATAGTATTAGGAAGCTTCAAAATATGAAATCCCATGGTTCTTCTATTTCTATAGTTTCTAGATAACATTATCATGAAAATTCTGAAATATTCTCACAGGATAATTCGAGTTGAAGGATCATGTGATTGTGGTTCGGAACAGCTGAAAAATTGTGAGTTCAACTCAAATTAATGGGTCATCGCGGCTATATAACGTATGAGTGTTCTTTTTGTATCCAGGTGTCACGTTACCTCACCAGTAGCCTAAAAACTGCACAGAAAATACTAAATTAAACAAATTAAAAATTCCTGGTGAATGACCATTGAAAAGGGATGAACCTGGTTTTACAGTGCAGCCAGATGAAATGCGTTCCCTACAAAAGAAAAGTCATCATTCCAAAGTGAAGTATTCACATAGAAGTAATTATCTTAGCTCTAGCTGATTGCTTGGCTTCATAAAAGGGGCAAATTACCCCAAAGAGTAACGGCTCAAATTAATTTCTTCTTTCAGATCTCTTCCTCCATTTAGAATTGATTCGAATGACACAAGTGTGCCATCTAGCCCAGGAAGGTCTGATCCATTTGTGAGAGGTATTCTGTGAAATCATAAGCTGGAAATGCAGAGGATACTAGGTCACCTGAAATTTTCCTTACTTAACTCAGCTTGAAGTTCCCCTGCTTTCAACAAAGCTAGCTGACCACCCATCCACGTAACAAAAGCCAAATGAATGTGCAAGAATTGCACAGAAGGACACTCGAAATGCACACTGTGTTGTTATGTAGCTTTCCTTTATTGCAAAACAATAATGAAAAGACACACATCTACATTAGCTTTCGGACATGGGAAGTCCCTAAAATTCTTCATGTTGAGAGCCAAGAGGTAATGGAGAATAAATAGCAGTGGGGTCTTCCAAGCTGAGGTAGCAGCTCTCCAGAGCCAAGAAAAAGCTTGGTCAGATTGGACAATGACGAATACCACAGTTCTACATGGTACAACAAAATGGAGCTGGCAATGTGGCAAGATACAAGGCTAAAGAAGGAAGCAGAAGCTGCCTCTTATTTTAAGACAATTGTTCTCAAAGTAATTTAGCATTCATCTGCATCACTTGGAGGGCTTATTGAAACCCAGTGTCCTGGAGCCCACACCCAGGATTTCTGATTTAATGGATCTGGGATGGAGCATGAGAATTACGAGTCTAACAAGATTCCAGGAGATGTTGATGCCCTTGGCCCGGGAAACCTCACTATGAAAATCAGTGCCCTGAGATGCTTCTTTAAAAAAAAAAAAAAAAGATTTTATTTTTTTAAATTTATTTATGTGTGAGAGACAGAGAGAGAGGGAGGGAGGCAGACACATAGGCAGAGGGAAAAGCAAGCTCCATGCAGGGAGCCCGATGTGGGACTCGATCCTGGGACTCCAGGATCACTCCCTGGGCTGGAGGCGGACTAAACCGCTGAGCCCCTGGGACTGCCTCCTGAGATGCTTCAATGTTAACTTCAATGCTTTGGAAATAGAAAGGAGTGGAAGGCTTCTGGAGATACATCATAGATGAACAGTGCTCGGTGCCTGCAGAGGGCAAGATCGTGAACCAGAGTCAGAAGGGTGTGCAGGGGCCTTGATGGTGAAGACATTTTGAAATAGTTGAGGTGGGAAAGAAGAGAAAACCCAGACCATGGGTTCGTAGGTACACAGCTGGTTATTTTAAAAGCGTGGATGAGATTGGAGATGATACTCTGCGGTGGCTAAATGTTATCAGTTGTCTGACTTTCCCTAGCAGGATGAAGAAGTATAGGGGTAACAGAGAATGAGAAGCAGTGGTTTAGGTACAGGACTAGAGTTTTCCTAATAACTGAATAAAAAGAAGGGGGTAGGATGCCTGAGTGGCTCAGCGGTTAAGTGCCTGCCTTCAGCTTAGAGTGTGATCCTGGGTCCCGGAATTGAGTCCCACATGAGGCTCCTTGTATGGAGCCTGCTTCTCCCTCTGCCTATGTCCCTGCCTCTCTCTCTCTGTCTCATGAATAAATAAATAAAATCTTTAAAAACAAAAAGGGAGGGTGAGGCAAAAGGAGGTGAAATGTTGGACAGTGTTATGCTATTGTGACTTATAAGAAATATATATTAGGTCACTCAGATGACCAAAGTATATTTCTCATATATACCTGGTCTTTGTCCGAGGTTCCTAACAAATCCCAAAATCCTTGGAATTTCTTGAGCAATGGGAGCATTTTTTAAAAATAATATTTGGTCTCCTGTCCTTAGTTCCTGAGAAGCTTCAGAGCCATAAAGTTAAATGTGTATCTTGTTATTCGTAACAAGTCCCTTCCCACCACCATAAGTGGGTTTATGTTAATGAGGTGACTTTTGAGAAGCTTCTAAGAATGAGGGCTGGTAGAAAATCAACCCTGGGGATCCCTGGGTGGCGCAGCGGTTTGGCGCCTGCCTTTGGCCCAGGGCGCGATCCTGGAGACCCGGGATCGAATCCCACATCAGGCTCCCGGTGCATGGAGCCTGCTTCTCCCTCTGTCTGTGTCTCTGCCTCTCTCTCTCTCTCTCTCTCTCTCTGTGACTTTCATAAATAAATAAAAATTAAAAAAAAAAAAAAAGAAAATCAACCCTGGGCACAGCTAGCTGGCTCAGTCAACGGAGCATGCCATTCTTGATCTCAGGATTGTGAGTTCAAGCCCCAAGTTGGGTGTAGAGTTTATTTAAAAAAAAAAAAAAGAAAGAGAAAGAAAGAAAGAAAGAAAGGAAGGAAGAAAGAAAGAAAAAGAGGAAGGAAGGAAAGAAAAATCAATTCTGAATAGAGTTTGGAACATTTACTCCCACTCCTGAATTTCTGATGAGGAGAGAGGTTGGAGGTTGAATCAATCATCAATGGCCAATGAGTTAACCAATCATGACTGTAATAAAGTCTTCATAAAAACCCAGCATGAAGGGGTCCAAGAGTTTCCGGGTTGGGGAACGAGAACCTCTGTGCCTGACCCTAGGACAAGCTCCTTTGTTCAGGACCTCACCCTGTGTATTTCAATCAAGCTGTTGATTCCTAGCTTTCAATATCCTTTGTAATAAACTAGTAACCTGGTGAGTAAAAGGATTTCCTGAGTTTTGTGAGCCACTCTTGCAAATCAACCAAACCTGAGAAGGGGTCATGGGAACCTCCACTCCGGAGCCCGTTGGTCAGAACTACAAGTAATAGTGCAGGCTGACAATTGGCATGTGAAGTGGGAAGCAGTGTGGTAGGACTGAGCCCTTCACCTGTGGGGTCTGGTTACCTCTCTGGATAGATTCAGGATTGAGTTGAAATGTAGAACACTCACCTGCTGTCAGAGAATTGTTTATTGTCAGTGCAAGGGAAACCACACCCCCACCACCCCACACACTGGAATTGAATGTGCAGGACGTTCTGTGTCTAAACTACTTGGGAAAGGAAATTAAGACCAGTGTGTTCTGATACACTGATAGAAAAGCCAAGAGCAGGAGTCTGGAAGTCTTGATGACAATGTGTAAACGTGTAGTGGTAGTCATGGAGGGACGGTTGTAACCATAAGTTGTGACTTCAGAGTAATAGGTAAGCCAATGAATCTCAGAGTTAGAGAAGTTCCAGGCTAGGGCAGGAGTGAGTGGATGGGCTCCACGGGCTCTGAGAACCCCTTGAAATAATGGAAAATATTATGTGCTCTCCAAACGATATGTCTCTGAGGGGCCATTCACTGCTTTCATCTAAATTTCAAAAGACTTTCTGACCCATAACTGTTTAAGAGTCAATAGCAGAAGAGAGTGACAGAAATGGACTGGAGATGATGGTGTCTGGGTTTGAAGAGTTCAGATAACCATGGAGTAGAGCATGGAGAGAAAAATGTTACAGAACCATCTATCACAGCCACTAACTCAGGAAAAGAACAGGTGAGCTCCAACCCCAGGGAACCAGAAGGGGGGCTGGACAAATCGAAAGCCTAGCTCCTGGCTCTGTTTGCCAGCACTGCTGATGAATAAGCTCAGACACAATCTTCACAAGAGAAGCCAATAACACGAGGAAGGGGGGTTTGGACAAAGAAATTTATTTCAGGTGCCAGCAGCAGCCAAGGGAGGTGGCTTGAGCCTGCCACCCAAACTGTGGCAGTTTGGTCAGCTGTCCCCAGGGTTGATTTTCTTTTTTTTTTTTTTTTAATTTTTATTTATTTAAATTAAGGCTCAAGCCTTAATAACCGACCTCTTGGCCTGCAAGATGGACAACTAGAGTTTTATAGAGAGTTTCAGGCAGATACATGCAAGAGAGCAGTCAGGGAGCATGTGGTCATGGCTGGAGGTTGGTATGTTCAGCCCACTATCAACGTCAGAGAAGGGAATGTGTGGGATGTGGTCTTCTAGGCATTCCATTGCTATCATGGCTTTTCTGGCCTGGTGGTTGGTATGTTCTGGGTCATTGCAAAACACCTTCACCAGTGCCTCAAGAAAGTGTGATAAGAAATAAGAACAATGAGTTTCAGTTAGAGCACGAATGAAGCAGTCTTCTCTATTTCAGGTTTTAAGTGTTGGGGTCTAGAGTGAAGCACGAGGTCTCACTAACAAAGACTATAAAGCTGGAAACCAAAGAATTAGAAAGCAGAAAAATCACAGAGTAGACAGGTGATTGTGGTGGTCACCAGAGATAGCAGTTATAAAAGCACTTTGCACACAGCCAAGTACTTCTAATTCTATACAGGTTATTTATTATTTTGACTTTATTTTCTGATTACTAAAATCAAAATTCCCACTTTGGAAATTTTTGAACATACAGAAAGGTTTTAAAAAAAATGAACAAATATGACAGAACTCAGATTAGATTATTACTGTTAATTCTGGTAGCTTTATGGTAAAATGATGAATAGCCAATGTACCAATGTGATCTTGGTATCTGGAAAGCCAAAAATCAGATTAAAGCAGCCTAAAAGAGGAAAGCCCTCTCTGTCAGGCAGCATTCACTCACAGGGGCCACTCAAACTCACTACTCCAGCCAGATAAGCTTGTGATTACAAAGACATTTATTACTATTATAGAGTCATGCCTACAAATAGTGAAAAAATGCCTGCAGATCTCCAGACTCTTGAGTTTTCAGTTGGACAGATTTCCTCTATAGCTCTAGCCTTTAAGTACTGACATCTAAATTTTACATTATATTTCTATTCTCAGCCCAGAACCCCACTTACAAATTTAAAAATTCATTTAGGGGGTGCCTGGGTAGCTCAGTCAGCGAAGTGTCTCACTCTTGATTTCAACTCAGGTTATGATGTCGACTCGTGAGACACAGCCCCAGGTGGGGCTCAACACTTAGCTTAGTCGGCTTAGGCTTCTATCTCCTTCTCCTTCTCTCCCTCCCCACTTGTATTCTCTAAATAAACAAATAATAATGTGGGTTTTTTTAAAGATTTTATTTATTTACTATAAAAATCCTATCTTCCAATACAAAATCTTATTTCCAAGTAGTTGCTTGGAGAAATTTTAAGTGCAAATACCGCTTTTAAAATACATCTATATTTTCAATTTTTCTGAGCTGGAGTCTGATTGGTAGATAATTTCTCCATGTGAATAACACACAAAATTTGGATGCAACTCGTTTTCTCCAACAAACAAGCTATTCATCATTTAGTGTAAAATCTTGACACTACAAATCCTGTGGTTCACATCAAAGTCCTTTTCTTTGAGTTTAGGGTCTATGGCTTGACTTTTTTTTCCTCCCTTGTTTTTAAACCAAATCATCTGTTTTTTAGTCTGGGTACTCTTAAGAACCACAAGAAGAGGGAGGTGGGTGGGGGATGGGCATTAAGGAGGGCACTTGTGAGGAGCACTAGGTGTTACATATGTAAGTGACAAGTCACTAAATTCTACCCTTAAAACCAATATTACACTATATGTTAACTAAGTAGAATTTAAATAAAAACTTGGAAGAAAAAAAACACAAAGAAAATCTGGGTAGAAAATCTGAATGCAGATGTTTGTAATTTTTCCCCAATTTTCAACATTAGTTGCCTCACCCACACCCAGTTCAACAGCATTTTTTAGTCACTTGCCTTTAAGTCTTTCCCAAAGCATTCATTAAGTTTTCATCAAAATAAAGACAATGCTTTCATTTCACCCTCCTATTTTATCAATTTATATATTTCAATAAATTGTGTAACTATAACAGATATGTCTGGCATAAACACGTACAGAAATCTGATTCTTGGTGAGCACGAATCTCTACAGGTGGGGCCTTAAGGCACAAATGAGTAAGAAAGTATCTCACCAGAGAACAGACTCTGGCAGCCATATGTTTTAAATGAAAAGTAGAGAATGTCAGTTAATTCACGAGTCTCATAAGAGGAAGTCAGGAGCATTAAAGGAAAACAGTTAAGAGAGCTTGTTATATATGCCAAAAACAAAACAAAACAACAACAAAAAAACAAACAAAAAACCACAAACCTTACAAATCTATTTTAATGACTGGTGTCCAGAACACTGGCAACAGCACCTTCTGGTGAGGTTGTAGAGCAATAGAAGCTTCCATTCACTGCTGTTTGGAACACAAAATGGTAAAGCCACTTTGGAATACAGTTTGGCAATTTCTTACAAAGCTGAACATAGTCTTACCATAGATCCATCATGACCATTCTATGTATTTACACAACTAACTTGAAAGTTTATACCAATAAAAAAAACCCACACTTGAATATTTAAGCAATCTTATTTATTGCCAAAAATTGGAGGTAATGAATATCCTTCAATAAATGACTATATGAATGAACTATCATTAGGTCTTTTCAGTGTAATCACATTTATATGAAATCCTAGAAAAGCCAGAATTGTAGAGATCATAACCAAAGCTGTGGTTTCCAAGAGTTTGAAGGGAGTAGGAAGAATTAAAGAGGTAAAATATAGAGAATTTCTTAGGGCAGTTCTATATGATGCTATAACAGTGGATACATGACATTTTATATTTACCAAAAATATTTTGATATTCACCAAAATTCTATAGAACTTTATAACACAAAGAGTAAACCTCAACATACACAAACTTTAAACATTATTTAGGTGGTCAGAGTACTCTAGGAAGGAATGGGGAAGGTGTCAAAATATTCTGTGTTATAAATATATTAAAAAAACACACTGAAAAAGGTGGAAGGAAAAGGTCTTTACCTAAATAAATTTAGAAATGAGTAGAGTCTAAGACAAAAGGAACTGTAAACAAATACTGTACTTTTGTTGAAAAACTTTTTTTTACATGGAGATATGGGCTAGCAGTTCTGAAACCACTATGCATGGGGTATAGGAATAGAACAACGAAGTACGTTGATGGTGGGAGCCAGGTCTCTTGCTGTTGGACTGGGGGGTTACAGAGAGCTAAGCAGATCTGACCCATGCAGTAATGTTGGAGATGTATAACCCTCCAAAATATTTAGGAATCCATACTGGTATAAATAATGAATGGATGACAAGAGACAAATCTCCCATGCAGAAGAATTCCAAATAATTTTTAGAGATAAAATGAGAAATGAGCACATACTCCTTAAGTATGTGCTGTGCACAATGGTTTCCTTCCAAAGAATGCAGCATGAAGAGGAGGAGAAAGAGAAACTTTATGGAAGAGATCCCCAATAAACACTACCCCAGCCATGTGGTCAAGGTCAATATCAACAATCCTAAGCTATGTTGATAATATGTACCCTTGATGTTTTAAGAATGACACTTGACCTTTGTGATCTTCTTCCTCAAAACCTAAAACCCCCATCTAATCATGAGGACAAGATCAGAATCTCAGTTTTATAAAATATCTGACAAGTACTCCTCAAAGCCATCAAGGTCATCAAAAATAAGGAAAACCTGTCACAGCTAAAAGAAGCCTAAGGTGACACAATGACTAAATGTAAGTGGTGTTCTGGATGGTACCCTCAGAAAGAAAGAGAGAGAGAGACATTAGGTAAAACCTAAAAAAAATAATCTGAATGAAGTATGGATTTTAGTTCATAATATACCACTATCAGTTTACCAATTGTAACAAATGCATCCTACTAATGTAAGATGCTAATAATAGGGGAAATTGTGAGTAGAATATATGGGAACTCTATGTGCCACCTTCATAATTTTTCTGTAAATCTAAAATGAATATAAAATAAGAGGCTTTTTTTTAAAGTCAGCTGGGCTAGAGAGGCCTCTCACTAGCCAGGAAATCTACCTTTTTAAGAAAAAGTATTATTAAATGACTAATACATACCGATTAAACATCTATTCCTAAATCTTAATCCTACTAATAAAATTACAACTTGACTAAATAGATAGGCCAAACTTCTGTTAACAATGTGCTGTGTAACATTTGCTAATTTGGAAAAGATGAGAAAGAAAATGTGTTAGCAGAAGAAAATAAATTAAAGATTTAAAATATAGATGCAATTACAGTATAGAGTGGATTATTTATATTCATTCAGCAGAATCACATAAGATTTTAAATGTCATAGATAGCAATGAAAAGTGACTGAAGAAGCAGTAAGAACCCTGTGTTAATTGTATTAAGGGTTTGTTTTTCTAAATCAAGTGCGGGAATGTATGTGTATTTTTTTTAAGATTTTATTTATTTATTCATGAGAGACACACAGAGAGAAGCAGAGACACAGGCAGAGGGAGAAGCAGGCTCCATGCAGGGTACCCGATGTGGGACTCGATCCAGGGACTCCAGGATCAGGCCCTGGGCTGAAGGCGGCGCTAAACCCCTGAGCCACCCGGGCTGCCCCGTATGTGTATTTTATAGCCAGGATCCAGACTTAGTCACCCTTTTCCTCCCCTGGCATATGTATATAAGGTGAAATAGCCTACCTCAGACACAGCAGTATACATACGACCCTGATTGTCCTGATAGTCCTACTGTGATCATGAAACACTGCCGGCCTTTTGTTTTGCCATTGCTCCGTTTGACTTTATTATAGGCTACATGGTGGATACGACTGCAGCAGTGGAATGATGCTGTCCTTGAAGGCTGACCCTGTGGAATAGCTTATGCAAATGCTTTGTGTAAGGACATCCTTCAGAACTCTCTCGGATTATATCCCAGAGACCTACTTATACAGTGCCAAAATGTTCTCTACAGAGAATAGTGTGGTGGTCAAGTTCATTTAAATTTAAATGGCTTACTGTATTATAATCCTAGACAATAAGGGAAGTTACATTGTGTCCTAGGTTAAAACAAGGTCCTTGAATGGCACCATCTTACTAGAACTATGCACAGCTACAGATGAGCGGAGTCAATTGCATACACAAGAACCAGGCTCACGTGGTGCTGTGTAATCTGAAAAACTATGAAAAGGAAGCTAAGCTACCTTCCCAGAAGAGAAGAGAAGAAAGGAGAGAAGGTCAGAATGACCCTTCAATTGCCTAGGATACCAGCATTGCCCAAGTGCCTAACCATTCCATGAAAGAAAAATGCACAGTTTATGTCTACATAACCTGGTCAACCATGGCTGAATGAATAGCTTATCAGCAAACTGTAGGCAACCAAGACAGGAATATACTACAGGCAAATAATACAGGAAGGGGCGGTAACCATGGAGAAGGGGGACATCTGGCAGTTGGGATGGGAACGCATCCAGGAAAAGTTGGGTGGAGTTGGTTGGGAGCACCCACGTAATGGTTACATATGGTGAGGGAATACCCAATGCTTAGGGTTTGCGAAGGCTCTGGCTCATTTGGTTTCTTTGCGAGTTGACTGTTACACCCTGAACCATCAATAAGTAAATAGCGTTCACCTCACCACAAAGCTTGCTTGTCTACAGTGTCCAACTAAGACAAAGAAATTATAAGGGCCCAGTCATGCATAACCTACTTCAAACTGTGAATGTCTTGGAGTTCGTGGTCAAGGGATTCATGCCACTGATGGAATGCCCTAAACAATAGCCAAGAGTACTAGGCAATAGTTGTTCTCTGCCGTGTTGATGAGAACATTTTTTTATAAGTGATTCTTCTAAAACCAAACGTTCTAGAAGCAGGCCAAGGGTAGAACCTTTGGGACACATGCAGAATATAGTACAGATGTCACCAGGGATCTGCTCTGTGCAGCTGTTCAGCTTTCATAGCCACGAGTCTTCTTGGATATTTCTGGGCCAGCATTAGTACCCATGTTCTGTGCATTCCTTATGTTGTCTGCCTAACATTCTTCTTGCCCTTTCTGAGAAAGTAGCTGACCTGAGTGTGGAACAGAAGCAACGGGCTTCATGCTGTGCTATCTCCCTAAATAGCTGTGGTTTGTCTTTAGACTCGCACAGAGCTACACAGCAACAGTGGATCACATTTGACCCTAGTAAAGGAAATTACTGGACTAGACTAAGCCTGCCCCCTTAACTCTAGATCCAAAAATCCAATGGATGACATTAGCACTTCTAAACCTAGAAATGTCCTTGGACTCATGGGATAAGATAGCATCATGGAAAGAGTGCTAAACTGGAATTGGAGGACTTTGTGTCTTATTATCGCCCCTAACTTAGTGATCTAGGACAAGGCATCTAAACTCTGAGCCTTCATTCTTGGAATCTTCAAAAACAGGAGCAGGAATGTCCTGGATGGTGTCCACTGGCTCCTCTAGCTTCCCTCTCCATCCTGCCTTCTGTCCTAGGAGGCTGGCTTGTAGGAATCCCATTAGTCTCTTTGGCCCTCTACCTTCTGGTTGGGGCCCTCCAGCCCCAGGAGGAGGCTAGGAGGAGAACAGAGTGTGAGGCTGGGTGTTTACCCCTTGCTCTTTTCTGTGGGGTCTCCCAAAGGTCACTTCTCTCTCAGGGCAGCCCTCTGTCCTGTCTTCTCCCAGCTGCTGGTCTGCTGGGGTAACCACACCACTGTTACTAGCCCTCAGGGATTCCAACATCCTGTGTGGCTTGCTAGCCCTGCCTATGCTTTTGTAAATGCTTTCATTAAGTTTAACCCCCACTGCATGCACCCTCATTTCAGAGTGCAAACTGTTTCTTGCCGTAGCCACAGCTAATACGATGAGCTGGATCAGAGGCATGTGAATATCATGGGGTGCCTCTGAGGTTCAATTTGCACTTTGACTTGAATTTTATGGATGCTAACTAAATCCCATAGAAGAATGAAACCAGTTTCCAGAGCCCCAATTAGGAGTTTTTGGATTTTTCAAAATACCTTGACAGTTCTCTTTGGTTGATGCTATCATAAGTCTATAGAATACATTTCAACTTAAAGGGATATTTTATTAGCAAAATTCTACTTCATTTGTTTTATATACCAGTATCATATAAAATGTTTTTAAGATTTTGAGAGAGAGAGTAGGTACAAGAGGCGGGGGGAGCAGAGGGAGAGGGACAAGCAGACTCCATGCTTAGCCCAGAGCCCAGTACAGGGCCTGATCCCAGGACCATGAGATTATGACCTCAGCTGAAATCAAGAATGAGATGCTCAGCCAACTGAGCCACCCAAGTACCCCCTTTTTATTTTTTCAATGATTTTATTTATTTGAGAGAGAGAGAGAGAGAGAGCAGGGGAAGGTAAAATGTTATTCAAGAAGAGGCTTTAATGCTTTAAAATGTTTGATAACCACTGGTAGATGGCTTCTAGTTCTCTTCCAAAATTCTAAGACTCTAAATATTACACTTTGAGGAGTTGGGCAAGACTAAGCTTCTACGCAATGAAATAGGGTGACAGCCGCCAGTGGCAAAAGTATAGAGAGAACTCCACAGACCATTTCCACCCCTGCCCAGGGTGACAAACACTGGAGATACCTCTCGAAGGTGATAGAATTCAATAGAGCATCCCTCCCTACTCCTTTATTTCCTTAGCTGAAACAGCTCACTCTTTTCCTCATCAAGATCTCTTAGTAACAATACTCATAGCCACCTACCATTTCTTAACCTACTACGTGTCAGGCTCTGTATATTTGTATTTGTATTTGTAACTGCTTTATATTTGTGTATTTGTAACTGCTACCTGACATTACCACTAGTATACAAAAATATAATGCTGGCAGCCCAGTTCCCCTAACCAACGGGAAAGTCCAATCCACACGCCTTCCGTCCACCACAGTGCTACCCCCATCTACCCCACCTCCTCCAGGAATCTCTGTGCCTCACTAGTAAGGGAGGGGCTTCCCAGCAGTCCTGACTGTTTCCTTCTCCTCCTGCTGAAACTCAGTCAAAGGCACTTCACCCCAAGCTAGACAGAATCTTCTTTTAGCTTATTCCCCTGAACTGCTTTCTTTAAGGTCCAACTCTGCTCTCAGGAGGGCTGGGTTGGGATATTTAGAATGCAGGGAGCCTCCACAGGGACCAACAGACACACCGAACCCCGGACTCTTCACTAACACAAGGCTGTAGACAGCTTCCACCAGCTGCTACAGGTTACACTCCTTTCTACCCTATTGGTAATTTTAGTTTAGGGTCTTTATTACCTTGTCCCTGCTGAGAGTCCTCCTGAACTTTCT
The DNA here is from genome assembly GCF_018345385.1 of Vulpes lagopus. Lineage (NCBI taxonomy): Eukaryota > Metazoa > Chordata > Mammalia > Carnivora > Canidae > Vulpes > Vulpes lagopus. The sequence continues at coordinate 13,439,526 of NC_054839.1, read as the reverse complement.
GGAAGAGTGTTCTGAATTTTGACTCTGGGGGCAAGGGGTTAGGGTCTTGGTCTCTAAGGTCCAATGCTCTTCATGCAAGTTGTTCAAGGTTCATCCAGCTCTCTGCTTTCCACAGGGTAGGGGATGGGGAGAGGTCAGTGGAGTGCTCCCAATCCCCCCTTCCACTCCTTGTAGTAAGTCAAGTCTCCTCCAAAGTGATGTTTGCAGTCTCTACCAAGAGCTGGCCAAGGTTTTAGGGCCTGAATCACTAAGCACTGAGAACTATACACATCCTGTTGACTCATCTCCATCATCCCCATGTTCCAGCTGAGGAAGCAGCAGCTCTGAGAAGTGATGGGCCTTGCCCAAGATCACCCAGTGAGCCTTTAAAATTAGGTCAGTTAGGTTCCAAAACTCAAGCTTGGTCCACAAGGAGGCTCCATACTCTAAGCACCTCTCTTTTGCTCCTTTAGTGTGGCTACAATAACTGAGTAATAATGATGGTTGAGCTTCCTAAGCTACAGCACACAGTGGTCCTGGCCCGACATCCAGGAAAAGGCTTATCTGCATCTTCTTCTTTTAGGGCAGAAGAAAATGCAAACAGTTACTCCTACTTCTAATTTCTATTATGAGCAGAAATCTCTCGAATAAATCCTACTGCTCTGACTTTTAAATTAATCTCGTATTGTCAGGATACCAGACTCTAAAATAGAGCACTGAGGGAGCCAGGGGTAATTTTAGAATCACAGTGAATTACAGAGCAAACAGAGGCTCAAAGTCAGAGTAAGGCAAATGTCTCTGATGAATGAGTTAGCAAAAAAATTTGTTCCACTTCAGTTCAAACCCCTGAAGTCAGACTATGCTGTTTTTAGAATATGTAAAGGTTCTGCTAAGTTCAACTCAAGTTCAGTGGTGTAAAAGAAGAGGCATACTCAGTTGTCGTATTACGGGAGAAGCAGCTCAGGCTTTGGAGGCAGGAAAGGACTCCGATCCCAAGGATGCATTATTTCACTTCTCTGAGGCTCAGAATCTCATCTATAAAATAAGGACAATACTACCTACTTTTTTGTGAAGAGCCAAAGAAATCATAAATCCCCAGCCTCGGGATAATCCTGCCACATTGAATAAGCATTCACTATTTTAATGAATAATGGTCCAGAGCACTTGATATTCACTCAGAAGTACTCAGTGAGGGTTGGTTCTCGAAGTTAAAGCCTTAGGTGTTGACTCAGATCATTAAGGGAAAGGATAAGGTGCAAAAAAGAGAGGGGCCTAGAAATAGATGGTGTGAGCAGGACAAACAGACGAGGCAAGGTCATGGCAGGAACCCAGGAGGAACTACAAGGAAGTGGCTTCCCTTCCCACCCTCTATACCACCACCTCCTCCCACCCTTGCCCCCTCCTCTCTTCTCCACCCTCCATCTCCCACTAGAAACTGGAAGTCAAGGGACTCCAGGTGATGCTATCTACAAGGCCAGCCATCTGGGGAAGAGGGCAGGAGGGAAGGGTAAAGAGTAGCAGCAGAGAGGTGGAATGGGGGTAGGGGGGAGAGAAATAGCAGGCCCTCGACTCATAACTCTGTAAACACCTTCAATCTGTCTCTATCCCTGACAGATAAACTATAACGTAACACCACATCTTTTAAGACAGTCTGTTGTTCAGAATCTCCACAGAATCTAACTGGCATTTCCCCAGCTGGCCTGAGTGGAGTTTTACTGCCTGCTGTGTCACACGGTGAGCTACAGATCGAGCACATTGTAAGACCAAACAAAAACACTTCAGTAGCTCTATCAGATGGCAAGGGGCCACCACACTGTTGCTTTTAGAAATTCCCAAATTTGAAAACAACTTGAGAAAACACTTAAAAATTAGAAGATTCTTAGAAAATTCTTAAAAAAAGAAAAGGAGGAAAGAAAGAAATGTCTATGATGTCTGCTCTGCTTCTCTCTCTGCGTCATCCCTTTGTAGGGACAAGAACTATTTCAGCTCCTTTTGTGAGGACAGATGTGCCCTGACCTACCTTCCCTCCCTGACCTCCCTGAGCTATCTTTGAAACTGGGTCTGCACCGGGGCCCGCGTGTCCTCAAAAGCCTGGAGTGAATCACCAGGCCCTAAGGACCAAGGTATGTAGCTTTTGCTTTTCAGGCCTGCCTACCACTGGATATCCACCCAACCTGGGCACAAGCATGCACACACACACACTCAGCCACATTTCACAGTGTAGTCTGCAATGACCTCCAAACTTGGAAAGCCTAAGTGTGTCACCCAACCTGGAGCGGAAGCCAAACTTCCGGGGTGAAGCTGGAGCCGCAGCTCCACTTTCTCACCTGAAGACCCACAGGCCAACAAACTCAGACTCACAGACCCCAGGGCCCCAGTGTAGGGAGAGGCCGTGCAGTTCATGGACATTCTAGTCAATGCAAAAAATCTATAGCTACTGCCCAGCGTGTATCAGCAGTTCTTCCAATTTTTTGCATAGGACAATTTTCCTCTAGGCCTGTGCAAGGCATTCTTTGCTAGCAGTGTCCCAGACCTTCTAAATGTGAGGTAAGACAGGGGAGTCTTAGACTTACCCTCCCCCTCCTCACAGGGTTCCACTAGCTAATGTATGAATTGAACTATAGGAAATTGCTGTTGTTTTTAAGGTAAAAATGGTCCAATGTTGGCATTCGCATAATTCAACCTAAGTCCTAGAACCCATAGTCAAAGGATCCATGTTATGAATGGCTTGGGAAAATGCCTAACAATATCCCAAAGACAAGTCTTTCTGGGGAAACTGGATCAGAAGAAGTAAATAACTGGGACCGAGATGGAGTTTCCAGTTGTCTTTGCCTAGAACTGATGGCCAGGGCTGTGACTTGTCTCCCTCCAGAGTATAGCAAGAATGGAGGTCCTCCCCAAACCAGGGCACCCACCAAGGTATGCTGGTGGCCTGGAGGACTGCCATAGAGGTGACAAAGTGGGAGGGTTGTCCCTTTCTGTCATTTTAAACCCTAGATAGGAGCCACCCCACAGGTCCACAGGTGGCCCTGCATCAGCTTGGGATGTGAAGACCATCAGAAAGCACAGTGTGGTTGTGATGGCTCATTTTATGTCAACTTGACTGCACCATGGGGCACCCAGATTAAGCATTATTGCTGATGTGTCTGTGTTTCCAGAGGACGTTAGCATTTGAATCAGTGGACTCAGTAAGGTAAATTGCCCTCCCCAATGCAGGTGGGCATCATCCAATCCATTGAGAGCCCAAATGTAACAAAAATTGAAGGAAATAGGCATTTGCACATCCTCCTTTTTTCCCTCTGTCTTACTGCTTAGATTGGGGTATCTCATCTCATCTTCTTCTGCCTTTGGACATGGATTTATACCATTGATCCCCCTGGTTCTCAGGCCTTTGGACTCAGACTTTTAAGAGTGAGCACATGTCCATGAGCCCAGGGGTGGAGGGTGGAGGGAGAGAGAGAGAGAATCTTAAGTAGGCTCCAGCTTCAGCTCAGAGCCCAACTCAGGGCTGGATCTCATGACCCTGAGATCATGACCTGAGCTGAAATCAAGAGTCAGACTCTTAACCGACTGAGCCACCCAGGCACCCCTGGGACTCAAACTAAATTATAGCATTGGCTCTCCTGGGTCTGCAGCTAAGCTGAAAGAAGCATTGATCCTGACGTGGTGAGGGGAGAAGCAACCAGCTGCAGAAACCTGGGGTTGACTCCCTGACCAGGGAGTTAGATGGAGGCTAATGTAGAAACTAAGGGTTTCTAGAACATCAGCAAGAACCAAGGGAAGGCCAGGTCACCCAGGCAGGCTACTAGTCTCTATGCAGCTGTGAGAATAGATAACACATTTTTTTAAAAGATTTACTTTTTTATTTTAGAGAGAGAGCATGAATGGGAGGGGGAGAGGAGGAATCTCCAGCAGACTCCCCTCTGAACACAGAGCCTGATGCTGGGCTCGATCTCACAACTCTGAGATCATGACCTGAGCCGAAACCAAGAGTCATGCTTAACTGACTGTGCTACTCAGGTGTTCCAGAACAGAACACATTATTAACCACCAAGATTACAGATCCAAATGTGGCAACCAGAGCTAGCAGGGAAACCAGCATCTAACAAAGTTCTGTGAGTCACTCCATACTCCGTGCATGCAGAAACTATCTCAGGCAGGTGAGAGAATAAAATACCTACAAGGGAAACCAAGCAACTCTTGTAAAAGGCGCACATACTAAAGCTGCTTACATTTACTAGATAAGACAATATTTTTCCCCACTTCTCCTTGGGGGATGTTTGGGGAGGAAGAGGAGGATAGCTGAAGAAGAAAATGAAGAAATCACATTTGCCCTGACATCTGAGGACAACGTGAGCAAAATCTGTGACCCTGCTAATACATACTTCTTCAATTTATTTTGGAGAAACAAAACTGAAAAAGCCTACACTGCAGTTCTTATTGAAACTTGGCACAAGCTACTATGAATTTTAGTTTATACCAAATATTTATCTCATCTGAAAGGTTCAAGATACAAGACTGTACAGAGTTAAATTTTCAATCCCAACTCTTCATGCCTCCTTGTACCCTGTAACCCTTCACTCTTGTCCTTCATCACATGATTCTGAAGTTAACTTCTACACAAAAGATTGTGTGAACCTCCCCACCCCTGCCATTTGCTTTGGACATGTGACTTGCTTAGACCAAAGAGCTGCTGGCAGGGACTTGACCTGTGGCTATATGGAAGCTGGTTCTCTATTCTTCCATCACCAGAAGACAACAGGCCCTCAGCAGCCTGCTGATACCAGAAGGATGAGAACTACATGGAACAGAGCTACCCCAGTCAATCTGCAATAGGAAACAAAGTTGTCTCAGGTGACTCGTACATTCATAATGTTTATCGCTATAGGACATTGAGATTTTGAGGTTATTATGCTGCTGTAGCTGACTGATGGCAAAAAAAAAAAAAAAAAGACTTTAATGTGACTTCATCTATCAATATGGACCACAAACACAATATTGGAAAGCAGAGTATCTTTCATTTTACCTCTGACCAACACTGTTAATAAAGGGAAACTATCCATTCAAATAATATAAATAGAATATAGACAAAATTTCTTCACTCCCCCTCCCCCCCATAACCACAATAAAAATAAATCTGACTGACAGGACTTTTCCCTTCACTAGAAAAAGGAAGAACACCTGTCTGAACTTCATATCTTTCAAATGAAGGATGCTATTATTTTTAAGATTTTATTTATTCATGAGAGACACAGAGAGAGAAAGGGGGGGGGGCAGAGACACAGGCAGAGGGAGAAGCAGGCTCCATGCAGAGAGCCTGATGTGGGACTCGATCCTGGGTCTCCAGGATCATGCCCTGGACTGAACACGGCACTAAACCACTGAGCCACCCGGGGCTGCCCTGAAGGATGCTATTATAAGGGATAGAGTAATCTCAATGAAATCTGTGATATAAACTCACTTTGCAAACTCTTCCTTACTAGGTAATTTTGACAATACATGGTGCTGGTAAAAAAAAAAAAATGAAGGCAAAGAAACAGGTGAGTAAAACACATTTAGCCTGGAACACCAGAACCACGCACCATCTGAAACAGTGAGATCTGGAGGGAGGTCGGGGGCTGGCCAGGAGAGACTCTGAGCAGAACCAGGAGGTGGGGCTGGGAACCTTCTCTACATCAGTGGGCGCCATTACCTGGTCTGGAAATCTGCTCTGTTACCTGCTGGGCCTGTGATGGTGGCAAGTGATAATCGCCTAGTTTTAGATACTTTGTCTGTAAAACAGAGATAAGACTTACTTATGCAAGTTGTACTGGGAACAAAATAAAAGCCATATTTGAAGCACCTAGCATACCTGGCCAGCACATCCTGCTCTACAAATGATAAGTTTCCGTTCTACTGAAACATGACCCAGGGCAACATTCTTCCTCACGGGACAATGATGAGCCAGAGGGAAAATAGGGAGGAACCTAATGTTCAACAAGAGGAAATGGCGAAATAAATCCTATTACATAAACTCAGTGGGGTATTAAGAAGCCATTTTAAAAGATAAGTATGAAGTCCATAAAAAACTTAAAAATGGTTTGTTTAAAAAGACAAAATTCTAGATGTACTCTGATTATAATTATGTAAATATATGGGCTGCACAGAAAAGATATATGGAAAAAATAAAAATAGAATACTAAAATCATGAATTTTTTTGGTAAGTTCATTATGGTGCTCAACATCGTTAGTTATTAGGAAAATGCAAATTAAAGGCACAATGAAATACCATTATACACCCACCAGGACACCTAAAGAACTTCAGTGTACATAAGTTACACCTTAATTTTTAAAAAACAGATTATTAATATTAAATAATTTAAAATTTTCAATCAGAAAAAAATTAGAAAAAGTCGAGCAGATTTTATCTTATCTCTCTTCTCTCTCTCTGGTTTTTTTTTTTTTTTTTTTTTTTTTTTTTAGTTTGGAGAACTACCTGATGTACTCAGTGGGAATACATTTCTGAAACAAAAACAGTTGGCCATTTTTAAACCATTATGCAAAGCATAATGCAGTTAAATCTATTTTTGATCTTTTTTTTATTTTACTTTATAACATTGGACAATCTTTTCTTTTCCAGATACTTCTGAGCTATAGTTTGTAGGTTAAGAATTTTCTGTGCTTCATTTGGGCCATAAGAATTCATGAACAAGATCCTGCTAGCATTCAAAAACATTTGGGTATTTTCAGGAATATTTAAAATGTTTGATGTAGTATTCCAGCCTAGGCTACCTTATGTACTAGATGTGTTCGTAGATTCTTTTATGGTTAATGCAATCTCTTTTGTTGCAAACATTTCCCCTTATTTCACTTCTATCTTTTGATTATATATTGTATTCTAAAACATAAATCCTTAAAACCAAAGTTTCTCACAATTTAGTTAAAGTCACTGATTTGTCTTCTGTAGTCTCTTGAGCTCTGTCTCTCCAAGAGTTAAATTTTTGTAGAATGGACTTCCAAAGAGACACATTGAACTTCAAATTGTAGCTTGTCTGGGCAGTTTAGATTACTTTGTAGATGTGGCAAGAAGCTTGTCTACAGAAATACCTTCTTTATGGGCTCAGGACTTGCCTTTTCACAATCAGTCCCAGATATTCTTGGGATCCCAGAACTTCCTCCAGAATCTGCCACCACCACCTCCCTGATCCCCTCCACTCCAGGGAGAAGAAGAGTAGGGAAGCTCTCCTCTGCAAGTATCTGATGGTTGGGGCAACTCCTGACGACAGTGACCTCCCATTACTGTTTATGACAAATGGGAATGGTTCCAAAATGGTGCCATCCCCATTTCTTTGGTAAACTTACATCAAATAATCCAACAAAGACCAGTTACTAACCAGTTCTCCTAATGAAATGGGTTTTTCCCTTTGGGACAAGAAGCACAAGGAAGCTTTTCCTCTACCTCTGCTTGTGCTCACCAGCCTTCCTCCCACAATTTTTTACCTGGCATCTGACAGGTCTGGAAATCTTTCTGGCCCTCCTTCTGTTCTCACTGCTGCTGCTTCCCACACTGTGTGCATTCTGCTACTTCACCATATGAACTAGAGTCAGAATAAAGGCATTTAGAATTCCATACCAATATGCCATTAGAAAGGATCTAGGCCTATGCCCTTTGGGAAGAAGAATTGCTTTTATAGGTTGCCATGAAGGTGCTGTACTGCATTAATTTACAATTTCCAAAGGTAAAAAATAATCAAATCTTTCAATAACTATGACCACAATCATCAAAGTCAGATTACAGACTAAAAGAGTGTAATCAAAGAATGGTACGATGAGTTGTCAACCCAGCAGAGCCTCTTACCCAGCTAAAAGAGTCTGGGCTGAAAAAGAGATGTATACAATACCTCTCTCTGGGGGCTGCTCCTTACACACCACTTAGGCAGCTGACCTATTTCACTGTCAGAAATAAGGACGTGAGCTTGGATGTAATATTTTTTTTTCAACATCTGTAGGCTTGAAAATAAATAGTTTTGAAAACCTGCAGCTCAGCACTTGGCATTTGACCAGAACTTTCCCAACTCCCAAAAGCCAAATCTGTTTTCTATTCCACTGTGGGGTGCCTCATTTCTCTTTCCCAGGAGAAAATGTGATAAAAACTAGAGGATTTTGTTCAGAGGATATATAATGGACAGTTAAAATGATCATAGAATAATAGTTGCTTATGGAAATTGTAGCAGGTCTAGGTTTTTCTAAAAATATGCATATAAATATTAATCTAGCACCCCAGCTTTTATTCTCTTTGATCTCGTCATTAGTAGATTAATGTCAGGTAGGAGAGATTAACACAGCTAACACAGACTAAATCACATGTCTTTTAGTATAATTATTTGCAGAAACCTGAGGATAAATTTTATAGTATCATGGATATCAGACCTTTATTCAAGAGGGGACAACAAGATCTGATAATATACATCTTTATATGAAAATTCATTTTTTATCAGAAAAATGATAAAAATTGATTTGATGTAGCCTTTTAAATTAAAAAACAAATCTCTACAATGGGAAAAGAACTCAGAACAGTCCTATATGCTAAAATCTGAAAGTACACATTTAGACTATCCTTAAGGGGTCAGATTATTTCTGTGAGAATAATCTGGAAAACCCCTGTACAAACTTAAACCATCACAGAATTCAGGGTGGCAACAGGCCCACCACAAGGCCTATTAATTTTATACATGTACGTGTATTATTTTGACCAAAACTTTAAATGAGATCAAAATGTTTAAAAATGTTCAAATCAAAAGCAAATTATCATTTCCAGGTTGGCCTGCAAAACTGGATGTATAACCACCTCTGTAAACATCTGAAAGCACCCCTGCTTCTGTTAACCAGTTCACAGAGTCCTTGAGAAGGTCAGCCAGCTGTTCAGCTGCTTCCACTGGCCCACAGTGCAGCCCAGAGACAAAGCAAAAATAAGCTGTTGTTTCCAGGCTAGATAAAGCTGCCAATGAAGAATGTCCCCATGGACACACCTCTTCTTTGAGCAGGTATCAATACTGTCACCACCTTGTGGAGCATAAAAAGGTGATTGCACATGTGTCCACCCCATTGAGCTAGCTGTCCTCCTGCCTGTCTTATGCTGTAAAATGGGAGTTCCCCAGTTCATTTATGAGGTAAAGGACAGACTAGGATGTGTCTTGTCTGTGGGAAAACCTGCACCACTGTCACCTTCTCACAGGTCATCATGGAAAACAAAAGAGCTCTGGCTAAGCTGGTAGAAGCCATCAGGGCCAATTACAATGAGAGATATAATAAGATCCACCATCAGTGGGATGCAACATCAGAGTTCCAAAAAAATCCAAGGCTGTCATTGCCAAGCTGGAAATGCAAAGGCTGAAGATCTTTGCCCACCAAACTGGGATAAAAGTCCAATGTTAAGCATTCTGTACATAAAAAAAAAAAAAAAGAAATTATCCTTCAAAAAAGTTCAATCTCCTAATGATCTCTTCACTCTCCAAGTTCACATAGTACTATGCCTAGAACGTGCAAACTCATGCATGAATACTTATGGCTACATGTTGTTTTATTAATTGGGTTAATGGGAGTGACCTGTCTTCTCTAGCCCAGTTACAGTCTACAAATTCTCATCTCCCCAAGTTTATGAAACATTCTTCCTCACTCTACTTTGTAAATACTCAATGGATGTCGTATCTCTCCAATCAGGCTGCAAGTTTATTGAGGGGAGAAAGTGTATGTTACTCATCCTTGGCCTAAATTGATTTAGGGCTAAGATCAATTTTTTGCTGTTCATAGCCTCAAAGTTCCTAGAACAATTCTGCTCACACAATAATAGTTTGGAGGCAACAAGCAATGCCAAAGCGCATCCCCCAGGTACTCCATGTGCCGACACCATCTGCCGACATCCCCCAGGTACTCCCAGCTTCTGGAATTACCTCTACACTACAAGTGGTGGATAAGTTAGTAGTTCCAATAATACCATGGTTGAGGACTACTTATAAGAGTCAGCATAACACTAGTCTATGCTACAGCAACAAATGCCAAAATTTCAATGCCTTATCATGGCAAGAGTTCCACTCCTATTTATAAAATGCCTAATATAGATGTTCTTGATGTGGTGACTTAATAAGAGTCTGCTTCCATCTGTGTCTCCTCCATGTCGAAATGGTCACCACCAAAGGGAAGAAGATTTTGAAACCTAAGCTTGTTTTTAACTGCCTTGGGACAAAAGTGACCAATATCCATTTTGCTCATAGTCCATTGGCTTAATGTAGACCCGTGGCCCCAACTCAAGTATAAGCAGGCTGAGAACTAGAAGAGTCCATGGAATATCTGGTGGAGTATTGCTGTCTCTATCATGCAACTGAATTTTTTAAAAATAGAACCAGGGGGCCAGTTAAGGAATGCCACTTGTATAGAGAGATGACTCTACCCACATTGCTATGTGACAATGGTATTATGTTTTATTGTATGTATGTATGAGACAAGAGCTCCACCACTTTTACAAGATCCATATTAATGTAATTGATTTTCTCCATATTGAAGGAAAGTAAGCCCTATAAAGAAAATGTGTTTTCTACTTCATGCAAAGCAATGAGGTATTATGAGTTGGCTTTGGAAAAAAGTTCTTAAAATAATATATCAGGCTCATCTGTTGAGGCCGTCCCTTTGCTGCAGCTTGCTATTGCCCAGTTTTCTATCTCTTATAATAGTAACCAGCTTTGAGGCCAAAATAAACTCTCTAGTTGTTCTTCAGAACACCCCATCTGCCTCATCCTTCAACACCAGGAGTACTTCCAGAGCTCTTAATGGCTGTGGCAAGGAATACTATAAATCAATTGTCATATGGCTTAATTCCATCGAGGCTAAAAAGATGTGCCTACTTCATCACAGTCGCAGGAATATTCAAACTTTTTAATTTCACACAGTCATTTTTTTCAGATCACTAGCTTAAGGACATCTTTGGGATGGTAAGTGGAAATAGTTATTTCCCAAGCAAAAAAATCATCTCATTCTCTGAAAAACACCACTTGGGGATCAAAATAATATCAAAAGAGAATAGTCACAAGAGTAAGTTTTATATCTATTAACAAATGCATTTATTCTATTTTTATGCACACAATAATCATTTCCTTATAATCCTTAGTTCATTAGAAAATAAAAAAGAATGACAAAACTCGATTTTTGTAAATTATAAGTAATGTTTTTATAACTTATAATTCTAACTTCTTAAAGGTTATGACAAAAAAAGTTATAAAAATCACATTGATGTTCTCCCAATATTAGAAAATTTGGAAATACACAGGTAAACACATAATCAGAGTATGGCATACAGTTGACTCTGGTTTCTCTTTATAGTTCCCCGTAGAGATACGAATGGAACTTTTCTTCTAGAATCTCTTCCAGGTGTTTTGTGATGGCATCACATTCAAATCAAAGAAATAGGGCTGAAAAATGCCAGCAGCTGGCAAAGGCACCAGAAAGAAGTTATTCTCTTCTTGCAGTTTTTGCAATCACTAAAATTGGAAAGTGGTTACCCAGAATCAGAGTGAGGTAAACACACCCCCACACATGCAAACACGTGTGCACACAAACACTTAAAAACAAGTATACGCTACAGAAAATGCGTATGTGGATTCTTGTCTTTTTACTGGGCTCACTTACTGTATCAGTTCAGATGCTTTTGCATGTGATTTGAAGAAAGCAGAATCCATATTGTCCTAAACAGAGAAGCTAACTGACTAATTAAACTAACTGTAATTTTAAATCTAAAGCAGTGCTTCACAAACTGTGTGGTGAAGGATAGTTGTTGATTGTTCCAAGCCAATGCAGATTGCTCTATGGTTCTAATGCACAAGACTTGTACGCAATTTGCATCACTTGCAACACATCCCTTTGTTGGACAGCACTCAAACTGGTCTATACAACTATACAGGTCCACTGGGTGCACACCTACATGTCTTGGCCATGTCAAATCACTGCAAAAGCTTTTCAATACCACTCTCAATTTCTGTGCTTATATATCACCCTACATTTTGAGCAGCACTGGTCTAGACATAGGGTAGGCATCAGTGACTTGTGTTCCATCTTCCCAACACTCAGGTTGTCTTCCTCTGTGTTCCAGCTGCCTTTGGGGACTGGTAAGGAGATGTATGCCATGGTTCCAGTACACATTCCAGTCTATCCAGGAGGAAGACAGGGTTCTTTTAAAGGTATACTCCAAAAAAGCAAAGAAGAACTCTCCCAGGAGACCCTGATAAAATTTTTCACACATGCCATTGTTCTTAGCTATGTTACATTCCTATTCCTGAGCCTGTTACAGACAAGAAAGAAGGGATTGTTCTTACATCAATTCAGCTGTAAGGGAGCTGGAGCTGGGGTTCTATTCTTGGGGCAATGGGTTGCAAAGGAGAAATAGTCTCTGAGAAATAAAATTAGGTCTATGTGGTAAAGGAGGGAAGGAGGGATGGAAGTTTGATAGGTGATCAACATTGTTGGAAGCATAAGCTAGGCTATTGGCATCATCAATAGTCTAAGGAAGGGTATTATTAAATAGCCATTAATTTAATAGCCATGTATTGAGCTTGGGCAAACAGAGAGATTGACTTGTCCTAGAATTCCGAGCACCCGTGGAAGGGACTATGTTGACTCAACTTTCTCTAAACATCTGTGGCCAAGAGATCGAATTTCATAGAACAAATATGGCTGCTTAAGAGAGAGGGTGTTTGAAATAATGGTGGGGAAGTGGGAGAAGTTACCTTTAGGGATTTAGGGGAGAGAAGCTCCCAAGGAATGAGGAGTCATGTGAGCTGGGCAGATGCCACAGAAAGTGTCTCCTGCAATAGTTTAAAAATTAACTCTGTAACTCCCCATTCCTTAACTTTCTTCCAAAAAGTACAGTCTGGAAAAGAAGGAGAAAAAAGAGTAACTTTATAAAAGTTAGACAAATTCCAATAAAGGGACATCCTACAAAATATCAGAACTCTTCAAAACTCTCAAGGTCATGAAAAATAAAAAAGTCTTGGTCACAACCAAGAGGCACCTATAGAGACAAGACAAATAAATGTAATGCGGTATCTTGAATGTGACCCTGGAGTGGGAAAAAATTATTAGATTAAAAACTGAGAAAATCTGAATAAAGTATGGACTTTAGTTAATAATTTATCCACATTGGTTCATCAGTTATAATAGATGTACCACACAGATGTCAGGTGTTAATAACAGGGCATGGGGAGATGGGAACTCTATCTGCTCAAATTTTCTGTAAATCTATAACCATTCTAAAAAGTAAAGTCTTTGAAAAATTTTAAGTGCCTGCTACTAAATAAATGGCTAAAAAATGAACTTTAAAAAGCATATTGCAAAAGAACATATCTAAAATAGCAATTAGAAAAGTAAAAATGTATTCAACCCTGTTAGTCATGAAGGAAATGTAAAATAAACCACAATGAAGGATTACCCACCCATTAAATGGAAAAAATTTAAAAGACTGTCAATTCTAAGTGTCAATGAGATACGGAGAAATTACAATTCCTATACACTGCTGATGAGAGTATGAAATGGTGCAACCACTTTGGAAAACTCTTTGTCAGTATTTATTAAGGCTGAACCTGCACATCCCCTATGAGCCTACAATCCCACTCCTGCATATGTGCATGCATATATTTGGTTATATGTTTGTATTCAGCAAAATACAAACACGGATGCACCCAAAGGTAGATACAGAGTATTTGTAGACATATTCAAACTAAAAAAGTGGAAATTACTCCCAAAAGATCATCAACAATAGAATAGATGAATAAAATTGTATGATATGCAAATAATGGCATGTGGCAATGAAGTACTACAAAGTGATAAAAATGAATAAACTCCTGCTACACACACAACATGCAAAATTCTCACAAATGTACTGTTGAGCAACAGAAGTCAGAAACAAAAGACTTTACACCGTAATTCCTGTAATTCAGAACAGGCAAAACTAATCCAAGGTGATAGAGGTCAGGGCACTGGTTACATTTCAATAGTGATTAAGAGGGGCTCAAAGGGGACTTCTAGGCTGAAATGTCCTGTTTCATTTTCCTTTTTTTTTTTTTTTTTTTGAGAGAGAGAGAGAGAGAGAGCGCACCAGCAGAGGTTGGAGGGACAGAGGGAGAGAGAAAAAATCTTAAGCAGGCTCTGTGATCAGCATGGAGTCCCATGCAGGGCTCCATCGCACAACTCTGAGATCATGATCTGAGCTGAAATCAAGAGTTGAGCACTGACTCAGCCACCCAGGTACCCCAATAATGTTCTGTTTCTTAATCTGGGTGCTGATGATGTGAATCTGTCCACTTTATGAAAATTTACCAAATTTACCAAATCGGCTCACTTTTCTCTATATTTGTAGTACCTCAATAAGGAAGGTTGTTTTATTTTTTTTTATTTTTAAAGATTTTATTTATTTATTCATGAGAGACACAGAGACAGAGGCAGAGACACAGGCAGAGGGAGAAGCAGGCTCCATGCAGGGAGCCCAATGTGGGACTCAATCCTGGGTCTCCAGGATCACACCCTGGGTCAAAGGCGGCGCTAAACCACTGAGCCATCCAGGCTGCCCAGGAAGGTTGTTTTAAAAATTACAATAATTAAATGTACACCAGTGGATGGATAGATAAGCAAAATAAAATATGGTATATATATATATATATATATATATATATATATATATATATATTAGGATATCATTTGGCCTTATTTTTTAAAAAAAAAAGATTTTATTTATTTATTCATGAGAGACACAGAGAGAGAGAGAGGCAGAGACATAGGCAGAGAGAGAAGCTAGGTCCATGCAGGGAGCCCGATATAAGACTCAATCCGGATACTCCAGGATCACGCCCTGGGCCGAAGGCAGACGCTCAACTGCTGAGCCACCCAGGCATCCCTTATTTGGCCTTAAAGGAAGGAAATTCTGATACAAGCTACAACATAGATGAACCTTGAGAACATTATGCTCTGTGAAATGAGCCAGATGCAAAAGGACAAATATTGTATGATTCCACTTATATGAGGTACCTAGAATAGTAATTCATAGAGACAGAAAGTAAAATACACAGTATTAAAATAGTAGCCCGGGGGCTCAGGGGGAGAGTGGAAATGAAAAGTCAGTGTTTCATGGTACAGAGTTTCAGTTTGGGAGGACAAAAAAAGGTTCTGGAGATGGACAGTAGTGAGGGTTGCACAGCAATATGAATGTACTTAATGTCACTGAACTGTACACTTAAGATGTTTAAAATGGAAAACTATATTTTCCACAATGAACATAATCATGATAAAGTCTGGTAAATATTATAGTGTTGATATTACTCAGAAATGATAGGTCTTATAAGTAACAAGTGTGTTCTTTATTCTCCAGAAACTCTAATATATATTGAGCATTAATAACAATGTAGGCTAACTCTAAGTAAAAGCTCAGGAGGTGATTAGTGAAGAACAGGGAAACTCTCCAGAAAAAGCATAATTAGAAGTCCTTTTAGAAGAAAGGGAAGAATTTGGCTGAGAGGAAGTGTGGGTGACGTTTGATCCAACAACACTCTAGGAAGATTTAAGCTTCTAACTGACTTTGGATTTGAATCTGCTGAGTTGGATTCAAGCAGAGCACTGGTTCACTAACTCTGACTAACCTTGCAGTGGCCCACCACCCTGCCCACACCTTTGTAAGTAAACTTCCCTGAGTTACCCAAATTTGAATGAGCCACCTGTGTCTTGTTGGGACCTGGACTGATGCATGGAATCAAATTATAAGCCACCAGATTTGGAGTCAGCCTTGGGCAAAATTAAAAAGGCAACTACAGATCATGTGATACCCAATGAGAAGACTTGGAGAGAACAATATGT
Source organism: Vulpes lagopus (assembly GCF_018345385.1). Classification (NCBI taxonomy): domain Eukaryota; kingdom Metazoa; phylum Chordata; class Mammalia; order Carnivora; family Canidae; genus Vulpes; species Vulpes lagopus. The sequence goes on along the minus strand of NC_054839.1, from coordinate 13,423,680 downwards.
TGACATACAATTTGCGAACTCAAAAAGTGCTGGTTATTACCCTTCTTGGTAAGATGAGAAGACAGAGATAGTCAATATAGTTCAGACTTTCAGAGCAGAGAGCAGGGCAGGAAAGGTGGAAGGTGGATCTAGAAGGGCAAAGGGAAGCTATCCAGCATATTCAAGGAAAATGCTACAGAAGATTGTGAGGTGGGTCAGTTGTGATACTCTTGGCTGTGAAAAAGAGTAGACCCAGTTAATAGAAGTTTATATGAGGGATTTATTATTTTACAGTATGTCCAGAAGAAAGGCAGTTTCAAAGTTTCAAACTTCAAAATTGAAGTTTCAATTTCACCATGTCTTTAAAAGCAAGGGGCTTTCCAGGATGTCTGGGTGGCTCAGTGGTTGAGTGTCTGCCTTTGGCTCAGGGCCTGATCCCAGGGTCCTGGGATGGAGTCCCACACCAGGCTTCCTGCCTGGAGCCTGCTTCTCCCTCTGCCTGTGTCTCTGCCTCTCTCCCTCTCTCTCTCTCTCTCTCTCTCTGTCTCTCTGTGTGTCTCTCATGAATGAATGAATGAATGAATGAATGAATAAATAAATAAATAAATAAATAAATAAATAAATAAATAAATAAATCTTTAAAACACACACACACACAAGAGGCTTTCCATACCACTGGCATGAAAGCAAAGTCTCCTTTCTGGGCCACAAGATGGCTGTAGATGTTCCGAGTGTCACATACCAACCCAACAACATGGAGCCAAGAATGAGAGTTTTGCCTTCATTGTTTTGTTTTAGTGAGGGCTAAACTCTCCAAAAAGAATATCCTCAGATCTTATCAGCCAGAATACTGACCTAAACTATTCCCTAGCAATTTAACTGACACTGTCACTTAAAGTTATCATGATTGACCTCCAAGACTCAGGGCAGAGGGAGCCATCAACTCAGGGTTCTGTCAACAAAGGGTGAAATTTTCTGAGGGGTAAAATCCAACATGCTCATCTCAAGAGAGGATAACACTCTTTCCTCAAAAGATAGGCTTTCTCATAGCTTCTCCCTTCTTTCCACAACATGGATCCCCCAAAGTCATGGAAAAACTTTTCAGTGAGAGAAAGATTGGAGATTTCTCTTCCTCTCTGCACCCCTACCTTTAAGAAAGTGTAATGTGGCGGGGGGAGGGGGGGGGTTACTTAATACTCTTCTTTGATTCATTCCTTCAACAAACATTTGTTGAGAACTTGTATCCAACTTTAGATAACAAAAAAATAAGACAAAGTCCCTGAATTCTGGGAGCTCACAAAAGATGTTAAGAGAGTGACACAAAGAGAAGGGACAGGTGTTTGCAGTCAGACAATAAACAAAGGTGGTCTGGAGCTACCTTCCACTCTGGAGAGCTGGGTAGGCATTAGTTGTAAACCAAAGGAAGCCCAGAAGATAGTTGCCTACGACTTATTTTAGACTCCACCATTAGAAGTGAGAAGCAAAAACCTTTACTAGGGTAAGAAAGTGGCAAGGAAGCAGGACAAAGCTTCAGGACAAAAATTGTGATTGGCAGAAGCTCTCGCTGAAGCTGAGTGGGATGGTGGTGATTCATGCAGGACACCCCCTCAAAACAAGGCAGGGAGGAACATAGCAGGACATCCCAGCCAAGGGACACCATAGGAGAAAGCCTAGAAGTGGGAATCCCAAAGCTAAATGTATACACCTGTGAGATTAGCCTCCCTTGGAGTAGAAGTTGGTGGTTAGAGGATAGAGAAAAATGTGATCAGAAACTACTCTTCATGTAATTCATTCCTAAATGAACGGTGCTAATAAATGACTGTGATGAAGATGATGATGATAGTGCTGATGGCGGTGGTGGTGGTGATGGTGACCCTGATGAATGACTGGTCAATTTTTAAGCCCCTTAGTTTAGTATAGGTGTTCCCTTGAGTACTCTTACAGTGCCACCTACAGGGAAACTTGAGAAAACTTGACCCTTTCGATGGACCCATAAATTCCTGAAGACCTGTTTGATGCTTTCTGAGCAGGATGTTGTTAAATATTAAGCTAAGGATTTGTTGGGTTTTCACCCATACCAATATGAGCACTATATCCTGTTTGAAATGTTCCCACTTCAGAAACTTGCACCACCCCACCAGTTAATGAGCTTTTCTATACATAGTTTCTTCCAGTGTATAATTACTGGCCTGGCTTTATATTATTTTAGGATAGTGTCAGCAGCTAATTGTGGTACAGTCTGAATGCTCTGAAATGAGCTCGGCTGAGTATGAGAATAGCTCAGCAAATTTAGGGCTGTGTGTGCATCATTTTTAAAATCTATTGTTTAGTAGGACACTGAACATGGCAGATTAATGGTGGAGTCCAATTCAAAGGGCAAGCAACTATAGAGCATGACCTGCCTTACATCTCACTTTGAACTTCTCATTCCTCAGTACCTATTTGCCACACTCAAATACCATTGGACTTGGGGCTGGCCTAAGTGTACCAGGAAGCCTTGGGTCCTGGTGTTGCTGAGTCCCCAGACGTATTGCAGGCTCCGGCATAAGCAGCAACATGTATTCCCCACCTTTCCATTCCTCTGGAGACAAAATATGGGAAAAATATCTCTGTCATCTTTTGTCTCTCTTACATACTATTCCCTTAGGTATTAGGGTAGAGGAATGGAGTATCTGATGGATGAGTTTAAGAAAAGGAATGAACATTACTGGCTCGGCCACTCATTCCTTCTTTCTGTATATCCCTTCTCTTGTGATCCTTCTGAGGGAAGCAGCTTTGAAAATGGTTCCCAAGATCCCCACTTCATGGTACTCACTCCCTCATACAATCCCTTCTCCTTGTATAACTAGTGACTTGCTTCTAGCAAAGAGAATATGCCAAAGTGATATGATATCAATTCCAAGATGAGATTATAAAAACCTATGACCACCATCTTGCTTATATTCTTTCTTGTTTTCTTAGCTTGCTTGCTTGTTTCAATGAAGCAAGTTGCTGTGTTGGAGAGGCCCGAGTGGCAAGGAGCTGAGGGTAGCCTCTGGCCAACAGCTAGCATGAAACTGATGCTTCCTGCCAACAGCCCACGAGGAACTGAATCCTGCCAGCAACCACATGAGTGAGGTTGAAAGGGGATCTTTCCCATTTGAGCCTTGAGATAACAATAGCCCTGACCAATACTTTGCCTGCAGCCCGTAAGAGATCCTGAAGCCAAGGAGCTGACTAAGCCTTCCCAGATTCCTGAGCCACAGATTTTGTGAGATAATACATGTGTGTCAAATAACTACATTGTGGAATAATTTGTTACATAGCAATTATTAACTAATATATATTCCTTGGCCTTTTCATCATTGATCAAAGCCTTTTTTTAAAAAAGATTTTATTGGTCTATCTGAGAGAGGAAGAGAGAAAGCGCACAAGAGGGGGGAGGGGCAGAGGGAGAAGCAGGCTCCCAGCTGAACAGTACTTGATCCCAGGAGCCCCGGATCATGACCTGAGCTGAAGGCAGATGCTTAAGCAACTGAGCCACCCAGATGCTCCTTGTCAAAGCCTTTTGTGGATAGCTTAAATAAAAACAGAGACGAGTGTGACTTACACAAATTTAGGATAGTTTATGGAAACATAGCAGCTACACCACCACCTAGGCAGGCAACATCTTGGCTTAAACCTAACTCAAAAAAAGAAAATGTTCATGCAGGTGTCAGATTCTAATATGCCAATATCTTCTTTCCAGTCCTTTCTGAATGTTGTCTGCACTATCATATTCCAAAAACATATTACAGTACAAGGGAAGGGGAGCAAAAGATACCTAACATCCCTTCACTACCCACAAATCATCCCTCCAGCCTTGACTCTCCAAAATTATGCTTATTCGTTCAACATTTAGTAAACATTTCCTATTCTGACACTATTGTGGTTATGGAATTATAAACAAAAGAAATGAAGCCTCCCAGCAGCCACATTTTAGCAATTGGGGCAACAAACAAACAAGCAAAAATACATATTGTAATGTCAGGTAGTGAGAAGTGCTATGAATAAAAATAAAATGAAGTAAGAAGGAAGTGAATGGCAGAATGGCATTGGGAGGAGGGGCAGGTAGTCCAAGGAAGCATCTCTACTACTGGAATACTTTAGGAGAGATCTGAAAGAAATCACAAAGCAAACCCTGAGAAAATCTGACTGAAGTATATTCTAGTCTGATGAAAAAGCAAGTGCAAAAAGTCTGAGGCAGGAACAAACTTGGAATGTCAAGAAATAGCAAGAAAGCCAGCATAGCTAGAGCAGAATGAGCAGTTAGGCATGAGAGCAAGAACGTAGGAGAGATGGGGAAGGGCTTAATTGTAGAGCTTGGTTGGCCATTGTTAAGGGTTTGGGTTTTGAGCATGATGAAAGACTGTACGGAGTTTGAGTTTAGATGATTCCAGATTACCTAACTTTTGTACATGGAGAAAAACGAGCTCCTAACAGTCCGAGATATTTCTGGTAGAAGGGTAAATTGATAGAGAGCCTCTGGTAGGCTCTTAAAAAGTTGAAATGTATATACTGTACAACGTGGCAAATCTATTTCCAGTATATAACATGGAGAAGCCACCACACATTTACACAAGGAAACACATGTAAGGATGTTCATTGTAGTATTGCCTTCAGTGGCAAGACCACTGAAGGGCAATTGAATAAAATAAGGTATATTCACTTGAGAGCTATAAAAAGAATGAACAAGATCTATCTACATGAGCATGGATATGTTTGAGAAAAAAAATGATAAGTGGAAAAATGAACATGTAAATCAATATGAATAATATCATTTATGTAAGTTGAAAGCAATAACCCATTCACAAGCAAGTATTACATAGTAGTTGTAGACGCTTAAATATACATATGTAAAGAAAATAAGGAATTAGTTGAATGGACACCTATCATAAACTTATGATAGCAGTCGCGGGAAAAAGACTGGGACATGAGATCAAATGTCACTTAAGGTATATCTGCAGTATTTCATTTTTTGCAAAAACAAAAAGGCAAGCGTAACAAAAATCCTCTATGTTAGCTCCAGGTGGTAAGAAACATGTGCCTTTTATACTACATTTTTCTACCTTTCTATCTATATAAGAAATAGCTCAGCTGCTCCAAAGCAAGTAGTTGAAGCAAAAGTAAAGTCATTTTGCATACTTATGGCCACATGAGATTATTTTGCCTTGAACAGGTAAAATCAGGTATCTTTTTTGGACTCAGGAAGATAAAATGTTTTCCAGCCTTTTGGTGGGTAAAGTAGGCCTCTTAGAAGCCACATGTGGTCTCTGAGGCTTTGGGTCTTTGCACTCTCTCCTGTGAACGCTCTCCAGCAGCCTCAGAGCCAGGGTCAATGACGCTTTCATCATTTTATGTGAAGAGGTCTGTTCACACAGTCCTTAAACCTTCATCCGATCAATTAATTTAAAAGGAAAAAAAAAAAAAAAACCCTCCTCCCTGTCCCTGGGATGAGATCCAAGGACTGAGACATCCTGTGGGCTGAGAGAAAGTTTAAACCAAAATAAAGATTTAAGCCTTTAATCCATTGATTTCATTCAGCGAGAGGGCCTACATCAAAACTTGTCTCACTGGTTGTGAAGACTAGAAATAAATAAGCAAATTTAATTACATTTTCACCACAAAGCAAATCAGTGGGTACATCCTCTTAGTGCCTGAGGGAGGGATGTGGGGAGGAGGGGGATCTGTTCCTTCCTAGGAACTGGCACGTTTGTTTGCAGAGCCTCCTGCAAGCTGACACAACGGCACCTTCTGCTGAAGTGACAAATGGGCCCTCACGTTCCTTTGGCTCCCCTCAGGCACATTTCTACCAGATCTTAAGTTTTTTTATGCTAAGAGTTCAACCTCTGAGCCTGCATCCATCCATCACCCCCGCCTGTTCAGTCTCAGGCAAACAAAAAAGGTTTTCCTCCTCTTTTATGTGGCAAATGAGACATTTACTGTTCAACCCTCAAATATGAGAAACTTGACGTTTCTCTCTTCTTCTGAGTCAAGTGGATCACTTTAGGTCCCCTCCAGCCCACTCCCTAAATGAGCCTGGAGAGCCTGGTTAGGAGAGGATGTCTCCCATTTTTCATAGAATTATGTGAGAATCCTGAAGCCAGAAAACCAGAAGAGGGGCTGGTCCAGGGTTTGGACTTTGCTTTGTTGCTGGGGCTCCCTCTGGGATCCTAAAAGCCAGGGTCTCTCAACAGACCACCCTGCAAAGCACAGAATCCTCCCCACAACCGCCCTCCTCTCCGATGCTGGCCTTGGCAGGCTTCCTGCTGTGATGACCAGAGGGGTGGTTAAATGCACAAACAGGTACATTCCTCCAGGAAGGAATCCGGAGATGTGTTTCTAAAGGCCCAGGCTGGGGGGATCCCTGGGTGGCTCAGCGGTGATCCTGGAGTCCTGGAATCGAGTCCCACGTCGGGCTCCTGCGTGGAGCCTGCTTCACCCTCTGCCTGTGTCTCTGCCTCTCTCTTTCTCTATGTCTATCATGAATAAATAAATAAATAAATCTTTAAAAAAAAATTTAAAAATAATAATAAAGGCCCAGACTGCCACCCAAATTCAAACTCCACCTTTCTGTTCCTGTCAGGGTGAGGGGGAGAGCTTCTCCCCTTCATCCCCTTTGAAACTATGGAAAAATAAAATAAATGTGGATGACCAAGTTACACCCCAAAATTGAACTTTCATGTTTAAATGTCTTCTCTCTTTTTTCAAGACCTCCACACCAATGGTGATAAATGAAACAGATACAAAATGTTGAAGTGTATGCATAAATAAATCTAATTTTTTAATAAGAGGACATATATTTTGCAGATTTTGACATGTTCATATCTCTCCTGGCCTTCTTCCTTTTTATAACTGCAACTCCCAACTGTGCCCATCATCCCTCGTCTGTCTCCCCCAAACTAATAAGAGTGCCATAGCTATGAGACCATTCTGGAGTATACTAGTTTGTATTAATTATTTAAAGAATTCATTATCAAATGTCATGCTTTATTATGAACATAAATAATCTGTGGCATGCTTGATGAACACCACAAAGACCTCAATTCAACTGCATCTCTGCTGCAATATTATTTCAACCTTTCCCCACCCTCTAAACCCAGCCTCAAACCTGTTTCTCCCTCCACCTGTGACTCCCCCTACCTGCTTCCATTTCCCGCTGGGCTCTGGTCCCATCCTTTCTCTGGCTCGCCCTAAAATGCCAGTGTGACCAAGTCACTCTCTCAGTGCTGCTGACGGCCTTTAGAATAACAAGTACAATGCACCCACACCCTGGGAATGTGGTATGGGTTGCATGTTCACCGCACACACCCCGAGCTCCAACCAGCACCGATTCCCCTAAATGCACTCTACCATCTAACAGCCCACATTTCCTCCATTCTATTGATTCTGCCTGTAATACCACTTTCTCTGCCTCTGTCTTCCCACTCCTCTCCCTGACACCTCAGCTTCATGGTGTGTTGACACAGCTGGGCTCTAGGTCCAGCTGCTTGGGTTCAAGCCCAATTATACCTCTGTTAGGCCTTGAGCAAGGCATTTAATTTCTCTTTGTCTTAGTGTCCTTATCTGTAAAACTGAGATCATAATGTGTTAATAAAATGTTAATTTAATTGATGATGAACTGATTATAAATAGTAATAGCAGCACCTATTCATAGGATAGTGATAAGGATTCGATTAGTTAATACCTTAAGTGCTTGAAGCAATGGCTGACACTAGGGAAAACCACACTAACAGTTCATGTCCAACTTGGTCTCCTCTGAGGTATCCCCCTCACTCCTCCAGACTGCCTCCAGCACCTTGCCTCACTGTTATGGGGATGGTTTGCTTAGCATTAGCACATTCCCTCAGATCAGTGATTTCTTTGTCATTAGTTCTGTGCCCATAGCAGCTCATATTACAATGAAAACATATTGGAGTTCAACCAACCCAGGGTTTTCCAACACCCACTGCACATTAGAATCACCTAGGGAGCTTTTAATATGCTTCCTGGGCACCAAGCCAGACCAATTATAACAGGATCTCAGAGGATGGGGCAGAGACTTCAATATTTTTTAAAACCTTCCCTAGGTGATGAAGAACCCCTGAGCTAAACCCAGGTCTAAATCTCAACTCCCTCACTTCCTAGGTCTAGGACCTTGGGCAAGTTACTATAAAGCTCCCACAGTCAATTACCACATCTACAAGATGCAGATGGAAATGTCTATTTGTAATAGGGACATTCAGAGGGGCACTTGGGTGGCTCAGTCAGTTAAGCATCTGACTCATGATTTCAGCTCAGGTCATGATCTCAAGGTCCTGAGATCAAGCCCCACATCAGGCTCCTCACACTGTGAGGAGTCTGTTTGAGATTTTCTCTCTCTCCCTCTCCCTCATTTCCTCTGTTCACTCATGCAATTGCATGCACTCTGTCTCTGAAATAAATCTTAAAAAAAAAAAAAATAGTGACACTCAGAGTGTGATCCCACCACAAATCAGACCTCCACACAAAGAGATCAGAGTATTTACTTTCCTGCCTGCTACCCTGGCAGGTTATCAGAAACGTCTTGGGTCTCTCCATCAAATGCCGAAACTCCCGTTGGATAGACCTTTCCTATAGATAGAACCATTTACTCTTATTCTAGTAACCATGACCTTCCCTTGCCTCTTCAAGTACTGGGGCCATGATGGCTTCCTACTCACTCCATCCTCACAGCCCTTCAGTATTTGTTGGTTCTCTTCAACTCTACCCACACTTTCATAAATAATCCCATTATTAAAATGTCCATAAGCTCATCTGAGTGTGCTATCAATAATCCTGCCTGATTATAATATGGGACAAAAGCACTAAAGAGGGGGAAAAAAAAACAGAAAAATAACTGGAATATATGGTTACATTTTAGAAAAGTATAAACAGGGACACCTGGGTGGCTCACTGGTTGAGTGTCTTCCTTCAGCTCAGGTCATGATCCCCTGGTCCTGGGATCGAGTCCTGCATCAGGCTCCCTGTATTAAACCTACTTCTCCCTCTGCCTGTGTCTCTGCCTCTCTCTCTGTGTCTCTCATGAGTAAATAAATAAAACCTTTAAAAAAAAAAAAAAAAGAAAAGTATAAACAAAAACAAAAAGCCCTCTTAAACCCTATCTTTACTTGCCAAATATTCTTATGGCAGCTTGAAAAGTCCTCTGAGTATCTATTGTTTACTATATGGAAAAAAAAATAACCAGATTGTAGTCCATGTTTCTCTGAGACTTTATTTCAGACCCTTTTCTTCTTCTAGTTCATTCTTTTCTTTCCTTTACAATTTCTTGTTCTTTTCACATTGACAGAAGTCTTCTGACAAGATTGCAGTAAAGATTTAAATGAGGTACTTCACGAAAAACGTACCTTGGGGGAAATAGTCTAACAGAATGGTCTCAGGCTTTGGTGCCAAAGTAGATTCAAAATCTGAGTCCCATTCCTGGTTCTGTTAACTAGGACAAGTTGCTTATTGCTTCTAAAAATGGGGTATGAATTCCTATCTCATGGGTTGTAAGATTACAAGATTACATCATGATAATTATAATAGTTAATATTTTTTAATTCCTTTACAGGTCAGGCATTGTGACAAGGACTTTATATATGTATTTAATTCTCACAAAAACTCGATGAAGTAGATGGTATTTTTAATCCCTAAATGAGGAAACTGAAGACCAGGGAGGTTAAGCAATTTGTCCAAGGTCAAACAGCTAGCAAATAACAGTATTAGGCAATAATATATGATGTAAGTTGCCTAGAATGCATATTAGGTACATGGTAATGATATCCTCTGATATTTTGATAAGTATTAATTTTTTCCCTCCAAGGGACAAAACAAAACAAAACAAACAAAACCAAAATGAGTTCAGGACAATCTAGTAAAGTTTCTAAGCTAAGTAGTTTTACTACTCTTTCTTAACCCAATAGCCTGGAACTTAAAAATGTGCATAATGCTCAGTGTCTCACTCCTGTGAATTTTCCCAAGATAAACTATATCCACAAAAAGATGTATACAAGAATGTTCACTGTAGCCTTATTCTTAATAGCCTCAAACTAGAAACTTCTCAAAACCCAACAACATAAAAATGGAAAAAATGAATTATGTAGCACATCCATGCAATGGAATACTAGTCAGCAATAAAAAGAAATGAACTACTGATATACACAACAACATGGATGGATCTCAAAAATACTATTTTTAGTGAAAAAAGGCAGAAAATGCACCCCCTTACTCCCATCCAACAAGAGAAAGTAAGGGGCTTGTCACTAGTTATCTTAGAGAACTTTCCTAAAAGCAACACTCCCTGCATCTCTTTGGCCAGAGTTGGATCACTTGCCTGTTCATGAACACATTCCCTGGTCAGGAGGCTTCACTTATTCTTGTAGCAGTGAGGCACACCGATGAACTAAGAATAATCTCCCCAGCCCACTGCTGCTACTTAAGGCGGAAGAGCGGATTTTGGAGAGGCATTCGTAATATCCACTAGGGTGATTGGAAGGTCAAGACTGGAGTATGAGGCTTAGCCCAGGTTGTAGAGAATAGTAACAGACTGCAGAATTTGAGTTTAACATAATTAGTAGGGAAAAGAAAGTGACCTGGGGGAAATAACGATTGTAGTATTAAGGGCATTTTCTTTTTTCCATCTTTGCTAAGGTAGAAGTTACTTGAAATGGAATATACACATTAGCACTAGTATAAAAGAAACTGTGCTGTCTTATCATTTAAAAATTTCTCTTGAGACACCTGGCTAGCTCAGTGGTTGAGCGTCTGCCTTTGGCTCAGGTCGTGATCCTGGGGCCCTGGGATCAAGTCCCACATTGGGATCTCCACAGGGAGCCTGCTTCTCCCTCTGCCTATGTCTCTGCCTCTCCCTCTGCATCTCTCATGGATAAATAAATAAAATCTTTAAAAAAAAAAAAAAAAGAAAGAAAGAAAGAAAAGAAAAGCTCATTGGATTTGAAGTCATAGTTTCTAAGCCTGGTTCTGTGGCATGTTAACTGTATAAACTTTGACTCCCAAGTCTCTTAACACCTCAGGGCCGTCATTCCTTTATCAGTAAAATAAGAATAATAATAAGCAATTTCAAATATATTGTTATAAGAATTTTAGTGAAAGATATATTTATCACTCATTCTATCTATATTTATCAAGAATTTGTTAAACACTTGCAATAAAATTTAATAATATAATAAAAAGGTAAGAATAAATGATGCTAAGAACACGAATCCATTCAATAAGTCACTGCTAAGCTCCTTGCTTTGACGGTATTCTCTGCAAGTCATCTCTGGCTATCTATGCAACTCTACTTCTGTTTTGTTTTGTTTTGTTGTTTTTTCTGCATCCTTGAAAGGGGCATGTCCTCATGCCTTCATTCACCCAACAAACATGTTATGGGGGGAGTATGAAAGGCTGCTCTAGCGTTAATGCTTCTTGCTTTCACGATGTGACTGAATTTAGTTATCCAGACAACCTGGCCCCCACACTTATGATACAAACAGTGTGCAGAGCAGACAAGCACCCTCCTTAGTGCCTCTCCTTTTCCTAGATGACTTAGGATGTCTCCATTAGGTCCATGGAAACTGAAAGGAATCACATCTGTTGTTTGCTATTTTCAGAATCTCTTTAGGAAAAAGAATATTTGAATGAATGGCAAGCTTCTGCAGTTTTCCTTAGGACACTATGCCCTTCTAAAGTTGAGATTATAATTAAACAGAATCTAGCTATTTCTTTTTGATGCTTGCAAAGGTCATTGATATTCAGTACTCAGATATATTTCTTTACACCATAATGAAATGAAGCAAATTAGCCTGAAGAGAATTGATAGCTAACAAAGCAAGAGTTGCAAATGACCAATAAATGTATAAAAAAAAATTCCAGGTCTCTTGTGAGTGAGGATATCCAAACTAAAATAATAATGAAGCATTTTTTGTCACCAAGTAAATTTACAAAGATGAAAAAGAATGGTAATGCAACGTGAGGGAATTTTCAAATAGAAGTAGGTCTTTGCATTTTTCTACTCTCACAACTACAGCATTTTGCTAGAGCTATAACATTGGGACAAACTTCTTGGAAGGGAATTTGGCAGTAAATATCAAAATTTAAAATATGCATATCCTTTCTCCCAGCAATTCCATTTTCAGAACTATATAATAAGGAAATAATCAGAGATGTGAGTATATTTGCATGTACCAAGTTAATTCATTCCAAGTTATTTATAAGTGAAAAAAATTGTAAAAATTCCAAATATCCAACAGTAAAAAATTTTAATACCATGTAGTCATCATGTTGTAGAAGAGTATTTTATACTAACATTGAGAAATATATACAATATAACAAAGGTTTTTATTTAAGCCACAAAATTGTATATACTATGATCCTTCTAAAAAACATGTATGTGTGTGTAAAGGGGAGAGCAAAATGGTGGGACATATGCAAAATAGTAACCCTGGCTATCCTACAGTTTTAGAATTAAAGGGATCTTTAACTTTTTTTTACACGTTTTTCAAGTTTTCTGCCATGAATATTTATTTCCTAATAATGGAAATGCAGGGGGAAAAAGCGTCTTGTGATTCTTAGACTTTTATCAAATTCTCCTTTACCTTAATCCAAAAGTACAAAGTAAGTAAAGTTTAAAATAAGACAACACCATATTATCAAATTATATCTTACAGTATATTAGGACAAGGTCCAATTCTTACTACTACCTCTATTCTCTAGATTAATCTTTTCAAATTTAAGCTCATCTAACTAGGTATAACTAGTCCTCCTATGGCAAGTCTCAGATATATTCTCAAATCCATAGTCCCTACTGCTACCAATATTATCTTCTTTTTAAAATAACTAATCTGGCTCTCTGCTCCTCCCCGTTGGACAGACAGCCGCATCTTCTGGTGCAGGGCCAGCCGCGTCCCCGAGACACGATGGTGAAGGTCGGAGTGAACGGATTTGGCCGTGTTGGGCGCCTGGTCGGTCACCAGGGCCGCTTTTAACTCTGGCAAAGTGGATATTGTCGCCATCAATGACCCCTTCATTGATCTCAACTACATGGTGTACATGTTCCAGTATGATTCTGGCCACGGCAAATTCCACGGCACAGACAAGGCTGAGAACGGGAAACTTGTCATCAATGGGAAGTCCATCTCCATCTTCCAGGAGCGAGATCCCGCCAGCATCAAACGGGGTGATGCTGGTGCTGAGTATGTTGTGGAGTCCACTGGGGTCTTCACCACCATGGAGAAGGCTGGGGCTCACTTGAAGGGCGGGGCCAAGATGGTCATCATCTCCGCTCCTTCTGCTGATGCCCCCACGTTCGTGATGGGCGTGAACCATGAGAAGTATGACAATTCCCTCAAGATTGTCAGCAATGCCTCCTGCACCACCAACTGCTTGGCTCCTCTAGCCAAAGTCATCCATGACCACTTCGGCATCGTGGAGGACCTCATGACCACCGTCCATGCCATCACTGCCACCCAGAAGACCGTGGACGGCCCCTCTGGGAAGCTGTGGCATGACGGCCGAGGGGCTGCCCAGAACATCATCCCTGCTTCCACTGGCACCGCCAAGGCTGTGGGCAAGGTCATCCCTGAGCTGAAGGGGAAGCTCACTGGCATGGCCTTCCGTGTCCCCACCCCCAATGTGTCAGTTGTGGATCTGACCTGCTGCCTGGAGAAAGCTGCCAAATATGACGACATCAAGAAGGTAGTGAAGCAGGCATCGGAGGGCCCCCTCAAGGGCATCCTGGGCTACACTGAGGACCAGGTTGTCTCCTGTGACTTCAACAGTGACACCCACTTTTCTACCTTCGACGCCGGGGCTGGCATTGCCCTCAATGACCACTTTGTCAAGCTCATTTCCTGGTATGACAATGAATTTGGCTACAGCAACCGGGTGGTGGACCTCATGGTCCACATGGCCTCCAAGGAGTAAGAGCCTCCTGGACCACCAGCCCCAGCAAGAACAAGAGGAAGAGAGACGTCCTCAGCTGCTGGGGAGTCCCTGCCCCAACTTAATCCCCCAACACACTGAGAATCTCCTGACCTCCAATTTACATCCTAGACCCCGAGGAAGGGGAGGGGCTTGGGGAGCCCTACCTTGTCATGTACCATCAATAAAGTATACTGTACTCAGCCAAAAAATATATATATAAAATATAAAATAAAATAAGTTATCTGCAGGGTGGCTCAGTCGATTAAGCAGCTAGGTCTTGGTTTCAGCTCAGGTCATGATCTCAGGGCTGTGGGATCAAGCCCCACATCAGGCACTGCACTCAGCGTGGGATCTGATTGAGATTCTCTCTCTCACTTTCCCCCTGTCTCTGAAATAAATAAATATTTTTAAAAATTTTTATTTTTGTTTCTTAAGATTTATTTACTTATTCATGAGAGACACAGAGAGAGAGGGGCAGAGACACAGGTAGAGGGAAAAGCAGGCTCCCCATGGGAAGCCTGATGTGGGACTGATCCAGGATACTGGGATCACACTCTGAGCCAAAGGGAGATGCTCAACCGCTGAGCCACCCAGGTGTCCCAATATTTTTAAAAGGTTTTTAAGAAGAGTAAGTTATTTGTTTGTTCTTTACAATGGGTAATATATGCACCTGGAACAAAAACCTAAAATGTAAAATAGGTAGCTATGCCTCTAAAATATTTACATATATATTGTTTTCTTACCTTTTGATAGAAATAGCTCATGCTTTTTATTACACAGGTGTATCTCTTATCAATTGATGTTAGGTTGATGCAATTGTCCATTGTTATATTCCCAATATTCTCCTTCACTTTGTTTTAGGTATGTTTTCTTCAGATGCAGGTACTCAGGTTTTGTGTAGTCATTCAATCAGAGTCTTCTTATTGTTGTTATTAGGTGAAGCTAACTCACCTACATTTATGAATATGAACGGTATGTGTGGTCTTGGTTCTGTCTGCCTATTTTGTTATATTACTAATATTTTCGTTGCCTTTAAAAATACCCTTATACTATGGGCTATTTCTTTAGTTTTAGTATGTGTTTTTTTAATAGTTGGAAAATGTCATGTTTTTGTTCTAATGGGCACATTCATAACTATAATTTTGCTTTTCTCATTATTTTGTATTTTTCTATTCTTTTTTTATTAGCTAGAAATGAATATAGCACAAAATTCAAAAGATATAAAAGAGTGTACAGTAAAAAAAAAATGTCTCCTTCTGCCATCTCCCAACACTCATTTCTTACTCCTAGAGGTAATTGTTGTTATAGAATTCTTTATAGCTATAATCCCATAAGTTTATTCAATCATTTGTTTTTACACAGTGTCAATCAGGGTGCCTGGGTGGCTCAGTCAGTTAAGCATCTGCCTTTGGCTCAGGTCATGATCTCAGGGTCCTGGGATCAAGCCCCACATTGAGCTTCTTGCTCAGCGGGGAGCCTGCTTATCCCTCTCCCTCTGCCCCCCCTCCTGCTCGTGCTCTCTCTCTCTCTGTCTTTCTCTCAAATAAGTAAATAAAATCTCAAAAAGAAATTTTAATAGACAGTGTCAGTTACTCCTATTATGAGCAATAATAAAATATACTTCTTTTTTCTTCCACATCGCCACCATTGCCTTATTTTTGTTAATTGAAAATTTTTCTTACTGTTTATCCTTACATTCTTTAAATATATTTTACATGTGTTGACATGTTAGATTTCACTGATTTCTTGTACCTCTAACATCAAGCGTTGCAATTACAGTACTGAGATTACCTCCAACCTTCTTACTACTCATCCTCCCAAATTTCGATAGTTGTATCATTTCTACACTGTCAGAGTTTATAGTACGTATTTTTCACTCTTCAATCATTACATGAGTTCTGTATTAGTCTTAATCCTCTGAGTAGGATTCACGTTCACACTGCTATTTTTCCATTGAGGTTTCATTGGGATGAAGTTTGTTCTATAGTAGTTTCTTCAAGAAAAGTTCACCGAAGCTAGAGTTCCTATATTCTTGATTATTCAAAAGATTTGTATGTTGTTTATATACTTAAAAATTGTGACTAGAAAAAAAATGCTTGAGTCACTCTTTCTCTAGGGCTTTTGTGAACAAAGCTCCATTGTCTTCTAACACCGAATGTTCTGTAGAACAGAGGCCATTCTGATCTTTTCTCCTTTACAGGTGGCGTAAGTCCTCCCATCCCTCACCGAAAACATGCCAAAGATTCTTGCTTCATCTTTGCAGACCAGTAACCCTACCAGGGTGTGTATTGCTGTTGATTAGTCTATGTCAAATTATTTTAGATAAACAGGTCTTTTCAAACCACAGAGTCAAGTCTTCTTTTACTACTACTAAATAAATACCTGGAATATTTGTTTCTTTTCTAGGACAACTGAATATTCAAATCTTCTTTTACTCTTGGAAATGTTTCTAAACATACCTTTAAATATTTTTCCAGAGTCACCTGGGTGGCCCAGTTGGTTAAGCATCTGCCTTCCGCTCAGGTCATGATCCCCAGGGTCCTGGGATCGAGCCCCACTGCAGGCTCCCTGCTCAGCAGGGAGTCTGCTTCTCCCTCTCCCTCTGCTCCTCCTTCCCCTGTTCATTTTTTCTCTCTCTCTCAAATAAATAAATAGAATATTTAATAAATAAATATTTTTCCAGTCCCCTGAATTCAATTCTCTTTTTTACATAACCACTTATGCATTATGTTAGGATGCTTTGTCTTCCCATTGCTCTCAGTTTCTTTCTAAGCCTTCATTAGTTTGCTCATTTGTATTACATTTTGTTTGCTTTTCTCAGTGTTATCCATATGCTCCTTTGAGCTACTTTAATGAAGCTTTTATTTCTATAATAGTAAAAATTTATTTTCTTCTTCTTCTCTGAAATCTGTTAGTTTGTTTCATCTCCTTCTGTTGCCCTGCTATATTTTTCCTGAATTTTGTATATTTCTTCTCTGAGCTCTTGTTTAATAGACACCATCGAATGGAGCATGAATTCGCTGTGATTTTTAGTTGTATAATGGTGCTCATGTTTGGCCACAATCTTCAACTACTCTGAGGTAATACTTTTCTGATGAGTACGTTTTCATCTCCCAGTTGTTTGCCCTCGTTCCTCACTCTTCTTTCAGGATCCTGTATAATTATGATTATACGGTTACAATTTGTTATAGGTTGCAAATTACAAATTACTGATGTTTGATATTGGTCATTGTTAGATAATCAGTTCTTCTTACACCAATTACAGAAACTTCATAAAAGAGGGATGAAATTTCTAGAGTATCTGGTTTACAGTTAGGGTCCTCTAACACAGGATTTCATGCAAGCGAGGTGTTTTGCTTGTTTTTTGTTTTGTTGTCATTTGTTTTTTGTTTGGGGTTGGATTTTTTGGTGTCTACTTTTCCGCAGGCAATCCAGACTGGTAGCTTCTGTGCTACTCATAATAGAGTCTCGCTCTACTCCTCTTTATGGGTAAGCTGCTTCTGGCAAATATGGTGGGTCTGTGTGTTTCCCTTTGTTCCAAATTAACCGTAGTTGGTTTTGCCCCGCTAACATTCTGGGAGCTTTGTGCTCCGGGCGCCCCATCTCTTGACACCCAAGCCCGTATTTTACCTTCCCTGAATCTGGCCATCCTATCTCACATCTTGTGCTTCAGCATTACAGCTGTCTCCTCATCTATTCAAATATGGAGGGTTTTTTTCTCTGTTTATTTTTATTTTCAGATATTTTTAGAGAGGAGACTGGCGGAAAACTTTCCTACTGTGCCATTTTAAACACAGATATCTCATTTTCTTTATAAAACACAGAGGGATTTTTTTTTAATTATTGCATAAAGTGCAAAACCTTGCATATGCCCTGTGTTTCATAATCAGACCCCAGCCTATTGCTAGACCTCCTCTTTCCTCCTTCCTCGCAGTACTTCTATACTGGCCACAAGACAATTTTATACATCATCCATGGAAAACATGTTTTCTTCTCCTGAAATGCATAACATATATAAACTTTATATATACATAGGATATAGAACAATCAGAGGCCAGCCTGATCTTTCCCCGTCTCGGGAGCTCAAGTTCTCCCTCCTTTTGCCCCCCAAAAATGCCAAAGATTCTTGCTTCACCTTTGTGGTCAGTAACCTTACAAGATGTGTAATGCTGTTGATTACTCTAGGTCAGATTTTATATAAAGGATGTTAATCGTACTTGATAAACATTTCAAGATAAACACAGGATTTAGATATAGAGAGAAAACACTCATGAAAGAGTGATCATAACTATCACAGAGAATATTTGACAAAACAAAACCAGATTCTCCCCTGAAGACATTGAAATGTATGAATCAAGAAGTCCTAGGTTTTACATAAAAAAGTAATCATTTCTCCCTTTCTCCAATTCCTTTATCAATCTGAGATCCTTTTTTTTTTAACAAAAGAAACTAAAAAAAAAAAACAAAAAAAACAAAAGAAACTGTTCTTACTGAATTATACACACAGATAAGTGCACTAAGTCATAAGTTTACAGCTCGATGAATCATTACAAAATGAACACATATTTGTTATTCCCACCCATATCAAGAAACAGCATGCCTGGCCCCCAGAAGCCCTGCATGGGCCACTTTCCAGCCAGTACTGTCTCTTTCACCACAGAGGTCTCCAATATCCTAAACTGCTGATCATACAATGTGCTTTGGGTTGAGCTTTTTCACTTAGCATTATGTTTGAGATTTATCTGTGAGTTTGTTTATAGAACTAGTTTTTTCATTTTCTTTCTGTATAGCGTTCTGTTGTGTAAATATATCACAACTGATTTATCCATTGATGCAAACTTGGATGTTACCAGTTTGGGAGTACAAAGATGCTGCCAATATACTTTATTTTACATGTCTTTTGGTGAATATATATGCACATCTCTGTTGTGTATACCCGGGAGCAGAGCTGCTGAATAATAAGCTATATATGCCCAGCTTTTAGTAGACACAACTTCAGTATTCCAAAGTAGTTGTATCAAGTACAAGGCTCTTCTGAAAAGATCTTATGCCCATGGTGAATTTGCATCAAGAACTTATATATCAATTACTTTGGGACTGTAACAAACTACACCAGAATGCAATGGCTTAAAACAACTATCTGGCTATCATTCATGATACTGTAGGCCTGTAATTTCAAAGGCTAGGCCAATCAGGTTTTTTGCAAGGGTCATTCACGTGGCTGTAGTTATTCAGTGGCCCTACTCGGGTCAGATGGGATAAAACATCCTCACTTAGGTCTTGGCTGAGCCATAAATCTTCAGCAGGCAAACTTGGGCTTTTCACATAAGGCAACATTCCAAAAAGACAAGAGCTGAAGCTGTAATATCTCCAGGCCCTAGGCTAGGAAGCCATATGACCTCACTTCTGCTACATCACATAAGTCAAAGTCCATGATGAGGCCAATCTCCATTCAAGAGCAGAATAATAAACCCCACTTCTTCATGGGAAGGCCAGTAAAATATTACACCCGTTTTTCCAAGCTACTATCATCTTCTACCTGAATGCATTATTTAGTTTCCTCCCCTATGCAAAACACATTCATCCCACCCCAGGAACTCCACATGTCTCATCCAACTGTGGCATCATCCTCACCAAGATCTCAACATCTGTATCAGATCCAAATGAGGCTCCCTGGGTACTTATCCTTAGGTGCAGCTTCTCTCAGTCTGATAACTACATCAATTTAAAAAGCAAGTTTCTGCCCCCCCTGCCACAGCCCCAAAATATTAGTAAAGCAGGATAACCATAGTAGATACTCTGAATCAGGAGGAGAAATTGGGAGAGGCATCGAAGTCATTGTTCCATGGCCATTCTGAAATACAGGCACAAGAAGTAGGGAATATTTCTTGATTAGGGTCCATTGCTGCTCCCTGGGTATAGAATCATCCAGTCCATTTCTCTCAGAGACTCTTAGTTCTACACCCTGCTGTCTTGGCTTGGCCGTCTGAAGTGAATTCTCTTTTCCATCAAAAATGGCCCATTTTGTAGCTGAGTAGCTTTTTCAGTCTGATGCCTACCTATAGAGAGTTGGGAGCCAGTTTTGACTATCTCTGTCCCCTTTAGACTAAATTGGCAATGTTTCTGCCAGCAACATTCTCTTTAAAATGTTGTGGATTTCCTGTGATTCTGATACAGGTCTACTCAATGGAGCAAAAGTCACATTTATAATTCCTTGAGAGACAAGTCTCTTTCTATGTGGGGTCCTAAGTCAGGTAGTAGTGGGACATGCTGTCTACTGAGAGAGTCTATCTGGCACTGCCTTCAGAGTATGACATTACAGCCACACACTTAATTTGGACCTTGGCCCCAGTCCTCATTTCATTTTGAGAATCTTTAATTGCCTATGGACACTGGGGGAAATAAGAGAGTTTATTTTCCAGGCCATCAAATGTTAGATCCTTTATATTTTCTCTAAATTTTGCTTGCAAACTAAATAGTTGCATTTTGACTTCATCTGTGTCTTCTTATACCTTATCATATGCATTTAGGACCAACAAACTGACACTTCAACATCCTGCCTGGTGATTTCTTTAGCCAAATCCAAAAGTTTATTAGCAGTGTGTCCCATCTTCCAAGTTATCATAGACAACAGTTTCACAAATTGTGGCACCGCCACATAATGCCACCTGCCACTTACCCAGATTACCAGAGGAGCTTCCTCTCAGCTTTTCCAGTCTCCACAAACAGTTGCTTTGCAGACATTCAGCCTTTACTGAAAGTTTTTTCATCATTGTCTGATCTTTCTCTGGGGCAGGATGGTCTATTCAGCTATTAACCTTGAGAGATGAGGTAATATCTCCCTGAGGACAAGGAGCAGGCTTGGTTGCTGCTTCCTCTAAGAATAGTAAGTTAATAAATAAAATATTTTTTAAGGGGGAAGGGCTCACTTGGTTAAGCATCCAACTCTTGATTTTGGCTCAGGTAATGATCTCAGGGTCAGGGGATCAAGCGGCCATATCCAGCTCCACACTCAGTGCTAAGTCTGCTTGAGATTCTCTCCCCCCCATACTTCTCCCCCCACTCTCTCTCTCTCTCTCAAATAAGTAAATATAATCCTTTTGTAAATAAAAAAAAAAAGAGTAGTGGGTTCCCCACGCTCTGTGATTCTCAGCTGCATCTGAAACCCATTGCATGGAAAATATTCATCTGAGCCACGCCACATTGACCCCAGGACTTACAGGCAAAGAGAACCAAAGCAAATGTGCTGATGCTCAAGCTGCTTGCTCTGCCACGAATAGAAACTGTTCTATCTCAGCCCTGGGCAATCTGTGTGTATTACCAGCACTTGTGAAACAGCAACAGGGAAGTAGGGAAGGATCGAGTCCCTGACCTTACAGTCTCTGTCTCCAGAAGGCATTCTCAGTTTAACTTTCAATAAATCTTGACTCAATACTACCAAAGTCTGGCCATGACCTGCAAAAAACATCTCGCTTCCCAAAGATAAGATTAGAGGCAGCATTTTTTTTTTTCCAAATTCAGGACTATATCAGAATTCAGAGATTGAAGCAAATCGTATTGATGACTCTGTGCTCACATTGCTGTGTGTGTCCAGAGATGGCCTCACCTCAGATCAAGTGAAATACTGCAGCATTGTTGAAAACTGTATATTCTTCAGGTGCCTGGGTGCTCAGTTAGTTAAGCATCTGACTCTTGATCTCAGCTCAGGTCTTGATCTCACAGTTGTGAGTTCAAGCCCTGTAATTGGGCTCTACACTGGGCATGGAGCCCCATTTAAACATAGATAAATAAATTTTAAGATTTTTAAAAAAGAAAATTGCGTGTTCTCTTCAAGAAAATTGTGTCTTTGGGACTGTTTATCAATCTAGCAACAGAAAAATGCCAACCACTGGCTAACATGACTGGTTTATACAATTTCTAGATGAATATTATCATTTTTAACTTTGTGGTTCCCAAATATGTCTGCCTTGCAAACAATAAGTCAAAGGAAGAATAGGGATATTAGAAGGGGAATAAAGGATAAATAACACTCATTCAAGAAAGACAAATATTGTACGATCTCACTTACATGTGGAATTTTTAACAGTCAAATACACAGAAAGTACAAAGGTGGTGCGAGGGGGCTGAGAGGTAGAGGGAATGAGATGTCAATCAAAGGATATGAACTTCCAGTTACAAGATGAATAACTTCCAGGGATGTAATAATGTACAGCACGGTGACTACAGTTAACAATACCATATTGTATACTTGAAGCTTGCCAGGAGCAGATCTTAAATGTTTTAACCACAAGAAATAAAATGTTAACCATGTGAGCTGATGGATCCGTTAACTAACCTTACTATGGTAATCACTTCACGATATGTTGTGTCTATCAAATCATCAAGCTGCACACCTTAAGCTTATCCAACATTATATACCAGTTATATCTCAATAAAGCTGGAAAGAAGATTCATACCATATGCCAAGAAACTGCAAAAAGGACCTTGCTGACATTTAGGTGAAACCTTGTTATAACGATTGTGGTATTCATTATCTAAGAGATACTACAGCAGAGCACGTAGGAACACAGGCTCTGGAAAGAGACTACCTGTGTTCACAGCCTAACTTGAAGGTAATTAGCTCTGACACAAGGAGAAAGTCACCTTCTTGATGCCTTTGTGTCCTCATCTGTAAACTGGGAATATTGGCCCCTATTTCACTGGGTTTTGTGTTGAGTCAAAGGGTTAACACACGGAAAGTGCTTACAACAGTGCTGTTTCATTTCAATAAATAATACCTATGTCAAAGATAGTAGGTGAAGAGATCGAGAGAACAATGTTATACTGTGCAGGAGCAGGAATGACCATTTGCAGTTCACTCTGCAGATTCCAAGAAACTGGGATAAAGAACTACTATCCCTGAATGCCTGAATTTCCTGATAACTAAGAAAAGTAACTCCTGAAGCTTTTCTTTTGCTCCATCAGCTTTCTCAAATTGAGGAATTCTACTTTTTCTGATCTTGGATTTCTAGTTTCCAGAACTATGAGATGATACATTTCTGTCATTTGAGCCACCCAGTCTGCACTGTCAGTGATACTCTGCAATGGCAGCCCTAGAAAACAAGTACAAGATACTTTGCCAAATATTTTCTTTCTTTTCTTTTTCTTTCCTTTTTTAAAAGATGTTATTTATTTACTCATGAGAGACACACGGAGAGAGGCAGAGAGAGACAGAAGCAGGCTCCCTCTGGGGAGCAGGATGCAAGACTCAATCCCGGGATCATGCCCTGAGCCGAAAGCAGATGCTCAACCGCTGAGCCACCCAGGCGTCCCTGTCTTTTTCTTTTCTAATCAAAGTAAGAAATAGTGGGGCACCTGGGTGACTCGGTCGGTTAAGCTGCCTTCGGCTCATGTCATGATATCGAGCCCTGCATTGGGCTCCCTGCTCTGTGGGGAGCCTGCTTCTCCCTCTCCTCCCTGCTCCATGCTCTCTCTCTCTCTCTCTCTCTCTCTCCCTGTCTCCTTCACTATCTCCATGTCTCTCTCTCTCTAATAAATAAATAAAATCTTTAGAAAAAAAAAGCAAGATATAGTAGCGAAGTGTTTATAATGACAGATAACACTTTCCTGCCCCATCCCTCCTCTGTTGCACCGGAAGAGCCTTTTCAAGGACTCTTACACTGCCACTCCTTCAAAGCCCTTCCCAACTTCCTGGAAATGAGCTTCAGGGCTTCTCATTTTCACTCAAATTATTCTGATATGAAGACTCCCCTTTGTAGCACATAAAACTCCTATGCCACTTGACGGGATGAGCACTGGGTGTTATTCTGTATGTTGGTAAATTGAACACCAATAAAAAATACATTTATTATTAAAAAAAATAACAACTCCTATGCCATGCCTATGCGACATGGACGTTTTTTTTTTTTTTTTCTGTGTTTGAACTACTCTGAGTCAACCTCCTTTAGAAAAAGGTTTGTTTTTTTGTTTTTTGGGGTTTTTTTTTTTTTTGTTGTTGTTGTTGTTGTTGTTGTTGTTTTTTGGAAGCCTATTTGACACAGTAGGTGCTACAGCCAAGTGGAAATAAGGTTTCACACCCAAGCACGCCCAACTCCCTACCCTATCTGCCAGTAGCCAGGTTACTTCAGTGCCTTATTCGTGGTTGCTGTATTTTAAAATGGATGTAGGAAACCGATATCTCAAAACATTAAACTCAGTGCTCTTCCTTTCTTCTTTTATTAATTATAGCATTATGAAGCCATCACAGAGCTGTATGTCCAGGAGATATGCAATTCTAAAGTCTCCAATACCCAAGTTAGAAGAAAGAACGTTGCCCTGCTCCAGTGATGTTCAACATGACCAGCCACTAAAGACCATGCAAACTAGGACCATGATGATCTATCACTACATGCCCTATCAAAACAGCTCAAATTAAAAATAACAGCAATACCAAATGCTGGCAAGGATGCAGAGAAACTGGATTCCCATACTTTGCTGTGGGAATGTAAAATGGTGCAGCCACTTTGGAAAACACTTTGGTAGTTCCCTATAAAACTAAAACATATGATCATCACACAAGCCAGCAATTGCATGACTGAGCATTATTTGAGAGAAGGGAAAAACATGTCCCCACAAAAGCCTGTACACAAATGTTTATAGCAATTTTATACATAATAGCACAAATTCAGAAACAACCAAAGTATCCTGGAACAGGTGACTGGCTGACCAAACAATGATAGATCCATAAAATGAAATATTACAGAGCAACAAAAAGGAACAATTTCTACCAATAATTGTTCTTCTAATTTCTATTTCTACTAATAATAAAACCAATCTGGGTGGATCCCAAGAGCATTATGCTGATTGAAAAAAGCCAATCTCAAAAAAATCATATATTGCACAATTCCATCTATGTAACACTCTCAAAAACTATGAAATTTTACAGAAGGAAAATAGATGCTTGTTTGTCGGGGATGGATGGTGGCGGAGGCCGGCGGGCCAGGGTAGGGAGAGGATGTGGGTGATGACTAGGAAGAGACAGAACAAGGAAGATCTTTGTGGTGACAGATCAGTTCTGGATGGTGTTGGCAGAGGTGGACACTGGAAACTACACATGTGATAGAATGCTACAGAACTGTCTACATACATTGTGCCAACATCAATTTGTGCTATAATTATTTAAGTTGCAACTATTAGAAGAAAGCTTGGTAAAGGGTCTTCAGGGCCTTCTGTACTCTCTTTACATCTTCCCATAAATTTGTAATAATTTGGAAATAATTTTTTTAACTCTGAAGTAGTCACCACTGAAGTCAAAAGATAGGAAAGTACCCTCACTTCAGAAGTCTCCTGCCCCACACACTCCTCGCCACCCATAAACCTCCACATTTATCCTGTGATGAATTCTTGATTTGTGCTGTACACTCACTATTTGCATGCTTCCCCAAAAATATAGTGTATCTTTTGCCTAACTTAAACTTTACACAAATGGAAGCCATCATATGGAATCTTTTGAACTTAGCTTTTTTCACTAAACATCATGTTCGTGGGTTTCATCCATAACATGGGTGGCTGTAGCCCTGTATTCCATCAAATGAATGTGCCACAATTTATTTGCCCATTTATTGCAGTTGGGCTTTCGGGATATTTCTAGTTTGGAGCTGTTATGAGCAATGCTGTCATGAACATTGTTATACCCCAGTGCACAGGTGTGTGCTTTTTTCTAGAGCATATACTCAGGAAAGAAACTGCGGGGTCCTGGGATATGCTTATTTTTGACTTTATAAAAGAATAGTAAACTATTTTCCAAAGGGTTGTAGCACTTTTCAGTCCTTTCAACTCTGGGATGAGTTTGTGTTGCTCTTTTTGCATCCTGAAATGCAGACTTTAGCCATTCTGGTGGGTGCATGATTGTGTCTTATTGTAGTTAAAACTTGCACCTATCTCCCTGATATTCTTCAGTTGAGCATGGTTTCATTTATTGGCCATTTGGATTTTCTCTGTTATGAAGTGTCTGCTCAAGTTTTTGATTATTTTCTACTGTGCATCTTCTCCTGACACATTTGTAGGAATTTTTACAAATTCTGAATACTAACATTTTATCTATGGCTTGTCTTTTCTCTCTTTCCTATTTTCCTTTCCCTGACTCAGTGTGGATGATGCTCCCCCTTTCAGTCAAAGGCATCCATTACCTCACGTAAAATGATGATCGGTAATAGAATTATAGAGAAAAATAAACAGCTTTTGATCTCCTAAACTGATTATTTAAAACCATATTAATGGAGTGCCTGGGTGGCTCAGTCAGTAAAGCGTCCGACTCTTGGTATCTGCTCAGGTCATAATCTCAAGGTTGTGAGACAGAGCCCTGTGTAGGGCTCCAAACTCAGTACAAAGTCTGCTTAGAGTTTCTCTTTCCTTCTTCCCCTCTCTGCCATGCTCTCTACCTAAAATAAATAAATAAAAAATCTAAAAAAAAAAAAAAAAGAAAAATGTAAATTTTGTTTTTTATCACAATAAAAATATAACTGGAATCATTTTTAAATAATATTTTATTCATATGGAAAGACTATCTGCACGTTGAAAAATAGACATGTAAGAATAACTAAAATTTTTACATTTCCACCATCCAGAGACCCTCAGTGTGGTCTTCTAGATCTAAAAATAGCCTTACACTGTAACAATGTCTTATAATACATTTTAATGAGTACATGATCTCTACGTTTCCACATTAAACTTTTTCCAATTGACCTAAACATGTATGATTGTTTGTTTGTAGAGAGGGGTGGCCAGAGAGACAGAGTGAGAGGGAGAGAGAGACTCTTAAGCAAGCTGCACACCCGGCATGAAGCCCAGCTCAAGGTTCCATCCCAGGACCCTGAGATCATGACCTGAGTCAAAATCAAGAGTCCAACACTAAACCAACTGAGCCACCCAGGGGCCCCAGTACAATTGTTTTTAAAACAAATTTTTAGGGCAGCCCAGGTGGCTCAGTGGTTTGGCACCGCCTTCAGCCCAAGGCATGATCCTGGAGACCCGGGGTTGAGTCCTATATCAGGCTCTGCATGGAGCCTGCTTTTCCTTCTGCCTATGTCTCTGCCTCTCTCTCTCTCTCTCTCTCTCATAACTAAAATCTTTAAAAAATAATAAAAAATAAAATAAAATTTTAAAACAGCCAAAACCTGTCTTTTTCTTTTTCTTTTTTTATTAAGTCAGAAAGCAAAGCTCTGAAGAGGCCACCCATGACATTTATTCTTATAACAAGAGCTCAGGAAGACCTGAGACCACCCTAGGGGAGCACAAGAAAACCGCAGGATTGAGAAAGGGAAAGCATGGGTCCTCAGCTCCTGGATGAGGAGAGTGGCCTTGGGACAGCCTGGTCCTATCCAGGTGAATACGTTTAGCCCTGGCACTGAAAGTGAATTAGAACCTCAGCCAAAGCTAGCAACCACCACTGCCACTCATTAGCACTTCTTGCTCTGCTAAGAAGCCATGGTGGTTTTGCTGGGTTGCCAGAGGTCCTTCCAGGCAGCAGTGAGCCAAGTGCCAGGTGACCCCCAGCCATAGGGATATCTATCGGAAGCTTCAGGCTTTGCACAGCCCATCTGGACTCGTCCAGGATCCAGGACATGTATGTTCCTGAATGCACCCCGATTCTTGAGCAAAGTGCCTTAAACAACCTATCTTCAACGGTTGTTTTAAAGATTCAGTAACACCCCTGAAAGCACCCACAATAACATCAATCTCAGCCCTAGATGTCCATCTTCCTTCCTCTTAGGTAGGCCCATCTCTAACTCCAATTATACAGTAATTGGCAGAGTGCCAATGTCACCTGTACCAAGTATCCTATTCTCTGATAATTCAGAAGCTTACAGGAAAGAAAAAAGAAACACAAGTAACCACATTGCGTGAGTGTAAGTAATGAGGGCGATTCTCCTAAACATGGCAATCTGACTGAAAAAAATTCCCAGCATGGAAATTTCCATACTGTTTTGAGCAATGGCGCAATCACTGAAGAAAGCATATGGTCCCCCCACTTTGAAGATCAGCACTCATTTCAGGGTGTTAACTCTTGTGTCTGTCATTCTCATGTCTGTTTCTAACTCTTGGCCTCATGAATATCCTTTATGTCATTGCCCAAGATGCTTTTAATTAGCTTTTTAGGTCCTCAGAAATTATTAGGCCCACCAAAAAAAAAAAAAAAATCTATCTGGACTACAAAATTTTTCTTTTTATGTTTACATTTACCAGTTTAACCTCTTCCATTACCAGGCAACAAATAACATCAGTACTTACTGAGTAAATACCAGGCACATGCATTGTTATAGGCAGTGAGGTGTTACAAAGGAGAAATCAGACATGGTCCCTTGACCTCTGGTGTCTGCGATCTGACTAAAAAGATAAGACAGCTTAACAGTGAAATCAGGAGTAGAAGAAGGGCCAACTAGAAATATCCTTAATTTTTACAATTCGCATCAGCTTTTCCAATGCCAAATTCAAAGGAAAACTTAACTTTTTTATGTTCTTAGCTTTTTTCACATTTATCATTTCAATAAGCTTTCATTTTCACATTTGCTTTAAATTTTACTATGTCATATTCGTTAAGTTTAAGAGGAGATGAGAAGACCTAAGTGAAATAAGTAAAAAAAAAAATTAGATGATGTGTTTTTGAAGGAAAGAAACCTGTCAATTATAGTGTTTTTGTCTGAATATGAACCATTGTTAACATCTTTGCATTACAAACCATTTGAACTGAATATAAAGCATTGTTAAAATGTTTGCATTACAGGGGCACCTGAGTGGCTCAGTCAGTTGAGTGTCTGCCTTTAGCTCGGGTCATGATCCTGGGGTCCTGGGATTGAGCCCCACATGGGCTCCTGCTCAGAGGGGAACCTGCTTCTCCCTCTGCCTGCTGCTCCCCATTTGTGCTCTCTCTGTCAAATAAATAAAATATTTTTTTAAAAAATTCTTTGCATATACAATATTTGCTCATTTAATTATTCAATGGGAACATGTCTCAGAGCGAGGTATGCAGGTTTTATGATGCCCACTTTACATAAAAGAAAGTGTACATGAAGGGTCATGTGATTTCTCCAAAATCTCACCAAGAGTCATAGAAGCAGAAATCAAGTGTTCTCTTAGTCTTTTCCTGTGTCCACTTCACCCTATGTTCACTGATTTCAAAACATTGCTACTTCAATGCATTTCCAGGTTCTTTTCATAGCTGATTAGTTATGCCTACAATGGCTTGGGAAGATCTCTTACAAAGGGTACTGGCCTTCACACAACTTCGGAGCTGGAAGGGCTCTTTGAAATCTAGTCCAACATTCTCATTTTATAGATGAAGGTCCTGAGGCCCAGAGGTTAAGATGCCATAAGAGCAAGAAGATCACAGAGGTGATCAACGGTGTAAGAATAGATTCTATGAGAAAAGGTTAAAGACACTGAAATTGGTTCCCCCAAACAGATAATTTAATAACCTTTGCCTGTTAGAATTATGATTCAAGATAAGGAAGTTTTGTTTTTTTTGTTTTGTTTTGTTTTTTGTTTTTTACTTCTCTCTGTCATTACCAAAAACAAAACAAGAAGGAATGAGTTTTGATTACTGTGAGCAAAAACAATGAGGCTGAATACAAGAAAGTATTTTCTGGCAGTCAGGATAATCAGCAACTGAGATAGAAAAGCTAGAGATATAATTTACATAACCTATAATTCACCCACTTGAAGTGCACCATTGGGGGCACCTGGATGGCTCTGTCAGTTAAGCATCCAGCCCCTGGCTCTTGATCCCAGCTCAGGGCTTGATCTAAGGGCCATGAGTTTAAGCCTTGCATTGGGCTCCATGCTGGGTGTGGAACCTACTAAATAAATAAATA
Source organism: Vulpes lagopus (assembly GCF_018345385.1). Lineage (NCBI taxonomy): Eukaryota > Metazoa > Chordata > Mammalia > Carnivora > Canidae > Vulpes > Vulpes lagopus. The sequence goes on along the minus strand of NC_054839.1, from coordinate 13,393,912 downwards.
AATAGCACAATTCGATGGTTTTTAGTATATTAATAGTTGTGCCACAATAATGGAACCCATTTTAGAATATTTTAATTAACTCAAAAAATACCCATACACTTTAGCTATCATTCCCGGTACCCCCATCTCCTCAAGCCCTAAATCACCACTAATCTCTATGGATTGGCCTATTCTAAATATTAGATGTAAATAAAACCATATTATATGTGGTCTTCTGTCTTCTTTCCTTACCAAGTTCATTCTTGTTGTGGTATGGATCAGTACTCTATTCCTTTTTGTTGCCAAATAATACTCCATTGTATGGATAGATCCCATTTTGCTTATCCATTTATCAGTTATTAGACATTTTAGTTGTTTCCACCCTTTGGCTTTTATAAATAATGCTGCTATGAATATTCACATGCCAGTTTTTATGTGGACATATGCTTTTATTTCTCTTGGGTATATACCTAGAAATAGAAATGCTCGGTCAAATGGTTAACTCTTTATTTAGGTTTTCAAGGAACTGCCAGACTGTTTTCCAAATTGGCTGCACTGTTTTGTATTCCTACCAGCAATGAACAAGGGTTCCAATTTCTCCACAGCCGCACCAACATTGTTCTTATGACTTTTTTTTTTTATTATAGCTATTTTAGGGAGTGAAATGGTATCTCATTGTGGCTTTGCTCTGCATTTCTTTGATAACTTATGATGCTGAGCAACTTTCCATGTGTTAATGGCTACTTATATAACTTCTTTGGAAAAATGTCTACTCAGATCCTTTTCCCATGAAAAAAAATCTTTTTTTAAAAATATTCATTTATTTGGGGCACCTGGGTGCCTCAGTTGGTTAAGCATCTGACATTGGCTGAGGTCATGATCTCAGGGTCCTGGAATTAAACCCTGTGTCAGGTTCCCTGCTCAGTGGAGAGTCTGCTTCTCCCTTTCCCTATGCTTGCCACTCCCCCTGCTTGTGTTCTCTCTCATTCTGTCAAATAAGTAAATAAAATCTTTTACTTTTAAAATATTTTATTTATTCATTTTGAGAGAGAAAGAGAATGTACACATCCATGCATGGGGGAGAGGGGCAGAGGGAAAGAATCTCAAGCAGATTCCCCACTGAGCAAGGAGCCCCACCCAGGGCTCAATCCCACAACCCATGAGATCACAACCTGAGCTGAAACCAAGAGTTGGACACTCAACCAATTGAGCTCAGAAAATTTTCTTTTTGAAAGGTTAAGTGTATACTAGACTCTTAATATCAGGGTTATTTGAGACCTAATCCTCCATTATATAAATTATATGAGTCCTAATCAAATGAATTTGATTTATTCTAGTTCTTCCTAGTTTTATGAATCAATGGTTTGAAAGAATTTTCATATCTCACGTTAGATTTTCATTGAATGGAAGCTGAACATAAAATGCATCAAAAGCTCCCTACTTCCTTCAGAGATGAACTTTTGAATAGAGGATTGTGGAGACACATTGCAGGAGGGACCTTGGAGTGGTAAGTCCTGCAAAACAGGCTCTATACGTTGGTGCAAAAACTGACAGAGAAGGGGCCAGTGGGCAAATGTGCTTCATTTTCTATGACACTTTAAAATTATTGCCTGAAAAGATAAACCCAGTTTTTGTCTGAATTACATTATGAGGTGATCCATCTTCAACCCTAGCTGAGAGGATAGCTGAGCTGTTTCCCTAAATGAATGATGTAACATGAAAATGTGCATCTCAAGATAAGCAATTCAGCAGAGGCTCAGTGCACACATGTTCATGAAAGGTATGGCCATGGATGGGCAAAGCAAGGCCTTTGCTTCCAGGCCTTTCCCCTCATCTCTATAATAATATATCATGTTGCTTCATTTAAATGTGAACATTTCAAAAATATTTTTAAGTTTTTTTTTTAAGTCTGTAGGCTCAACAGGCCCAAAAATAAGGCTCTTGATGGTAGGAACGAAGGAAGTATGTACCCACTTATGAGTGGGTAGATGTAAGATTTGAGAGTTAAGAGTAAAAAATGATGACCAGTTCTGGGGCAGCTGAAGGCATCACAGTTGATCACTTGAACACAATATGAGCTCATTGAATAGTCAAGAATTGAGGATACGAGGGGTTTTTTCTTTTATTTTTTTAAGATTCTATTTATTCATGAGAGACAGAGGCAGAGACATAAGCAGAGGGAGAAGCAGGCTCCCTGTGGGGGGCCCAATGTGGAACTCAATCCCAGGACCCTGGGACCACGCCCTGAGCCAAAGGCAGCTGCTCAACTGCTTTAGGTGCCCCTAAAAATTTTACATTTTAAAAAGGAGAAGATGGGACTCTTGGGTGGCTAAGTGGTTGAGCATCTGCCTTTGGCTCAGCACATGGTCCCAGGGTCCTGGGATCAAGTCCCACATTGGGCTCCCTGCAGGGAGCCTGCTTCTCCCTCTGCCTATGTCTCTGCCTCTCTCTGTCTCTCGTGAATAAATAAATAAAATATTTTTTAAAAAATAAAATAAAAAGGAGAAGAAAAACAAGTCATGGAGCTTTCTGATAACCCAAGACCGTTCTGGTTCATCTGTGGCTAGATAGTGAGTGGAAGAAAAGGTGAGCAGGGCCACAGTGGAAAACATCCACCACAGTCCTTCCCATACCTGATTCTTTAGACTATCTTCATCCACTGTGATGCTTCCTACTCAGCTATTCTTCCATTTGTTGTGCCTGCTATGAACAAATCGATAGATATTTCCCTGAATCCAGTCTTTGGTGTAGGTTTGTAACCTTCCAAAAAACAAAGCAACTGTCAATATATAAGAGGTTGGAGGGAGGGCTGGAATTCATTTTTAGTATGCTCTTCATACATCTTATAACCAGCTTATAATCATTCAATCACTGATTCTTAAGCTGCAAAAGTTCCAGTTTTGGATTCTTGGTAGGATCCTTGAGTGAAACGCCATGAGGACACCCCTCTGCCATCACCTGTGCCCATGAGCCAAAACATCATGTGATGGAAATGAGGACAAAGAAGCAAGGAATGGAGCCAAGTAATTTCAGGATTTGCAGAGACCTTGAAAGTGCTTAGACGTCACCAATAAAAAGTATGACCCATCCAAAAGGGTCTGCACATGTCCTATGAAACAATTTTGAAAAGCAAAAAGTTTAGTTTTAATTAAAGCTTAATTATCTATAAAAATTATAACAAACAGAATGATGAAATGCTAGATGTAGCAAACTAGGTCATGGAGGACCAGGACAACCTAGGCCAAACTTGGTAAGTGAATATATCATTTAAGAACTTAAACTACAAAAAAAAAAAAAAAAAAAGAACTTAAACTACAAACCAAACTGCCAAAAACGTATTTAATAGGGAGGTTTTTTTGTTTCCATAGAAATGTATCTTTATCTATTTTAGAGATCAGTTTCTCTTTTTGGTGTTGATTACTAGAATAAAATTGAAATCCACAGATAAGGAAACTACACCTATATTTCCAAAGCTGAAGTTGATGACATGTGTACCCAATCCAAGCAGCCCTCAATGGGTTTTGAGTTCTCAAAGGTCAGAGCTCCCTTTCCTTTCTGTGGCTTTGGGAACAGATGGGTTAGCCTAGGATTCCTGAAAGCCTAGATGGCCCATAAAGCTTATATGGTGGGCAAATTGAAACAGGCCAACAGCATGACACTGCTTACCTGCAGCGGGTCATAATTGCAGTCAGATGTCTCCATGGTGACCATGAGGCTGGAACTGTGGGATTAATGACATCCCACGACTGGAGCAACCACAGTGTAGAGAACAGCTTTGACTACTGTAAGTAATCTCCAAACCTCAAATTTATATGAAAAGTTTAAGAACTTAATCCATACCGAGGAACCAATTTGAGTGGGTCTAGAGGGAAAGTCTCTTTGTGTAAGATCCAGGAGGCCCTTTTAGCTCTTTTACCTTCTGGAGTCCCCATAGTAGTATCAATGAGGAAGGGAAAGGACAGAGAACATACTAGACAGAAAGCTAGAATGAAAAAATGCGAATATCATGATTGCTCACTGTTCCTTGATACTGTGTCTTAAATTAGCTGCTGACTGCTTCCATGTACTTAAGAAAGCATCACTTGAGTAGGGTTGCCCAAAAGAACATAGACCATTGTCCTAACTATATGTGCAGCTATCCTGAAACAATAAAAAAATGAGTTTTTATTTCATTTAGGTGGTTCCAAGGAAAAACCTTTCCAGGACCCATGTATGAGCACAGCTATTCTCCCTGACAAGGATCCTTGCAGTATCCAAGTAAGACTATCATCAGACCTTGTTCTGTGTCTGGCCACTGCTAATTGCGTTATTTCCTTTATAACAAAAAGGTCCTACTTTCTCCTACAATTGTGATATTCATGATCATTTCACCATTTATTCACTGACTAACCAAAGTCCAATCCACCAGGATTTTCTATCCTACTTTCCTATAGAAGGAAAGCCCTTAAAAGTCCTTTAGGGCTTTTAAGGGTTTTCAAGTTTGACTTTTAAGAGCTGATTCTTAATTTCTCATGTTTCAAAATAAATTCTACTTAAAATTTTTAGAGGTCCTATCTTAGGCCTCTAAATATATTAAAAATATTTAAATATCTTACGATTGTGTCCTCTCAGAGGCTCAGTATATTTATTTTAATTTCAGAGATTACTAGTTAAGTAAAGGAGGGAAACATAATTCATTTTCATTGCAGGGAAGACTAAATCAACCACTAAGTGATAAAAACCTACTAACCTAATGGATTGCCTTACCTAACTGATTCTCCTAGAACTTAATCCCCTAACTAGGCGTAAAAAAAGCCAGGGCACCTGGGTGGCTCAGTCGGTTAGGTGTCTGACTTTTGGTTTCAGCCCAGGTCATCATCTCAGGGTCATGAGTTCCACCCGGCTTTGGGTTCTAGGATTCCCCTTCCTATTCCTCTCTGTCTGCCCCCCTCCCCCACTCACACATGCTCTCTCTCTCTAAAATAAATACCCCCCCCCAAAAAAAAGCCAAATCACAAAGAAAATTATTAGATGCAGGGGACTTGTCAATGGCAATGCCTTTATTACAGAGACTTTAATTTAGACTTTCCTTTTTTAAAAAATTTTTTTAAAAGATTTTACTTATTCATTCATGAGAGACATAGAGAGAGGCAGAGACATAGGCAGAGGGAGAAGCAGACTCCCTGTGGGGAGCCTGGTACAGGGACTCGATCCCCAGATCCCAGGATTACAACCTGAGCCAAAGGCAGATGCTCCACCAATGAGCCACCCAGGTGCCCCTAATTTAGACCTTTCTAATCAGTTTTGCTCTATTGTTCCATCCCTTGCTTACATGTATATATGCTGGAACACCCATAACTTTAGTAGTGGGAGACAGCATTGTGTAAGCATTTTGGGAGAGCTATACAACTGGGACACAGTTATGAACCCTCAAATTAAAAATACCTGGGTGGCCAAGTAATAATTGTCTTAAAGCCCATGTGAGGTGGATTACAGGAAATATGCTCTGCTCTATCCTCTGTGCCTATTTTATATCCTTCTAATGTACACAGTTATCTGGTTTCCAAAGCACACAGCAAACCAAATGATGAGAGCAGCTGACGAGTAGAGACAGCCATCATTTTATGTTGGTAGCTACATTAAGTGGCACGTGACAGGAAAAAGAAAAAAAAATGCTTTCAAGAAAAGCAGGTAGTGATATAAGACCTCAAACCTCAGAGCAATTTTTGTTTCAGAATGAGCAACCTAAGTGGCTTCTGTAGTCATCACCCTATTTCAACGAAGTGTAATAATGACTTAATTATCCTCAAATGCAGTGGCTGGGAAGATCACCCTAGGGATCTAGTCCAATGCTCTGGATTTACAGATGAACAAGTGGAGGCCTACAGAAGCCTTGAGGGCCAAGTTCAGGATTATAGCTGGTTAGTGGTGGAGTTCCCACTGGAACCAGGATCCCCTGACCCCAATGCATTTTTTTTTCGATGAAAAAATGGTTGGAGTCTCACTGGTTAAACATAATGATTGAATGAGATAATGTAGAGGGTTAGCATTCAGACACAGAAAGAGAGTGAAATCTCATTGGCTAGTATATTGTGAATAACAAAACTGATACACAACTGTGGAATATTTTTTTATTTATTTATGATAGTCACAGAGAGAGAGAGAGAGAGAGAGAGACAGACAGAGACAGAGACATAGGCAGAGGGAGAAGCAGGCTCCATGCACCGGGAGCCCGACGTGGGATTCGATCCTGGGTCTCCAGGATCCCACCCGGGGCCAAAGGCAGGCGCTAAACCGCTGCGCCATCCAGGGATCCCTGTGGAATATTTTTTTAATATTAATCTCTGAAATAACTTTGCTCTCTCAGAAAATTGCCATGGAGCAATCCCTTCCCAGATGTTAAAATGTCCCCTCTTCAGAAAGATCTCCCCTGACCAAACTGTTAAAAATAGGACCACTTTCACTTTCTATCTTCTCACCTTGACTTAATATACTTTATAACCTAACACTTACACTTTCCCTCTACAGCTTGTCATTTTCTTCTAGTTTTTAAACAGAATAATTTTCTTTCCTTAGAAGAGACTTAGCCCTAATTCTGTAGCTCAGAACCACTAAACAGTCAACACATACGGGCCAAGCCCCTAGAAGAACAGAAATCCCTGCAACTTAGTTCACCTGAATCCAACCTGAATAAGAAATTACATAATCCCTTTATAAATGATGGTGTTTAGATGTAAATACCAATCAATAGTCCAGTTTTCAGCTGTGCTTTATCAGATTTTCCATATGCAGTTCTGTTTTAAAAGAAAATACTTGACTTACAGCTGAATCCAAGCAACACAAGCCTTTTTACAACATGGTTTCAATATCATTCTTACTTTACATGGCAGTAAGAACTTAAAACACATTCCTGCTTTTCCCCTAGTCCTTTCCCTCATGCTTTAAAAGGGCAAAAACTATTATCTCTCTGATAATCAAGCAAAAACATTAGCATAAAGAAAGCTAATTAGATATACACTTCTATTGAGATGGGAGGAGGACACCATCTGACATCTCAGCATTAGTTTGAACTAATGTCTTTAAATAATTATTTTAATTTCATATTGTTATAGCATTGTTTCTAAGTGAGAAGGGAGAGAGGTAGATTAGACTGTTAAGAGCGCTGAGTAGCTGAAGAAAATTTAGAAAAAATAAATATTACTCCTCAAGTACAAAAAAATACAAATACAAAATAATCAAATGTTATAGGACTTTTTCTTTAACATCTTTGCCTACTTGCTCTTCCAACTATCTTGACATTCATTTGTGGATTCCCAGGTATTAATTCCTTGCCAACTAGAGATCTAATTCCCTTCTCATGACTAATAATGTTCAATGTACTACCATCAGTTCCCTCTTAGGATTATACTTATATGGTGCATGAATTATAATCCTCCTCTGCCTGGCCTCTGAGTGCCGGGATGTCTCAGGGCTGAATCCTTGACCCTCTTCTCTCTTCCCCAGGCAATGCCACCTACTTCTGCAGCCTTCTATGCTATGAATAACATGCCTCAGTGGGTATTTCCAGCCCTGTCCTCTTCCAGACATCCCTGTCCAACTGCTTGCTGGATGTCACCACTTGAATGTCTCCTTAGCATCTCAAATTTACCATGAATGAAACTCACCTTTCAATTTCTTCTCGCCAGAAATTACCCCAACTCATCCTCATTTTAGTGGCATTGACCAAGTCCTAGGCAGCCTTGACTTCTCCATCTCACTTCCTCCAGAAGAGGATTCACCATGGAGCTCATGAAGCTTAAGCTTCCAGACCATTCGCTCACATGGAGGGGACCTCATTTTTGCTCAGTGTTTCACTTTTCTTTTGGAGAGCCCTCAAGTTGTGTTAAGTTTCAGGTCCCACAAAACTTGGATCTGCCTCTGTACCCTACATCCTACTCTTATTTTGGAAAGCAAACTATCTCAATCAGACTACTCTGGACACTATGGAATTGCTATATAGTCCAAGCCACCTTATTCTCTGACCCAAAGTACTACAGTGACCTCCTCTCTAATGATCTTCCAGCCTCCTCACTCCCTCCTACTGTTTCCTATATTGCACCAAAATAACTTTCTATAACTGTTTAAATGTTAAATGATCTGTTAAAACTGCTCATATCCCTTAAAATGGGATCCACGTAAAATAAGTCATACTCCTGAAGAATCACAATGCCCCTGGCAATCTGGCCCCTGCTTGCCTCTCAGCCCTCCGCTCATGCTCATATCTTACTCCTCTCTGGCTGTACCCTTCCTTCCTCCTGGAATACACCCAACTCCATTCCGCCTTGGGGCTTTTGCACTCGTTGTGTCTTCCAATGGAAATAGGAATTTCACCTATTTCTTCAACTGGTTTCATCTTTCAAGACTCTGCTCAGATATCTTCCCCAAGGTAGCACCCGACTCCAACCAATCACTCTTGACCTCATTATCTTCTTTTCACTGGTCGTATGATTTATCTAATCTACTCAGTTGACTTTTTTAATTGCCTGGAGTCTTCTAAAAGATAAGCTCCACAAAAGTGGAAACCCAGTTCTGTTCAATCCCCACAAAGAGTGCCCACTGCAGAGAAAGTGCCCAATAAATATTTGCTAAATAAGTGAATAAGTAAAATGTCTAAAAAAAATGGTAACACTTAAGTGTGGCATAGAGCAGTACAATGCATGGTGTGGGTGGAATTGAAGAGTATGAACTATATTATGAGGTTCCTTTAATTTCTACCTCATTAATTACAGACCACTAAAAATCTCTTCTGCCAGTACATGCAAATTTGAGTTGTAGATTGATGTCACAATTGATATCCCACTGTGAACACCATCATAATGCATGAGGTAAAATGTGCACATCATAGTATCCAAACTGTGAGATGCTAAATCATATCAGTATCTCCCCAGTCTCTTTCCTCCAAAATAATGGCCTAAGAATGCTCAGAAAGTTTGAAGGTTATGAATGTTATCATCCATGTAGTCTGAATTGTATTAAAAATAGTGTGAAAATAGAAAAAAATAGTAACTGAGGTTTGGATCAATTTCCTTCAGATCGCTAAGGAAAAGTATTGTTTAAAATAACACGTTTATTAAGATACAATTCACATACCATAAAGTTCAAACTTTTTAAGTGTACAATTGTTTGGTGTATCCAGAGTTTTATATCCATCACCACCATCACATTCCAGAACATTTTCATCACCCCCCAAAAAACTCCATACCCATTAGCAGCCACTCTACTTTCCGCCCTCTCCCCTCCAGGCCCTTGGCAACCATGAATCTATTTTCTTTGTCTATGGATTTGCTGCTTTTGGACATTTCACATAAATGGAACCAAAAAACATGTGACTTTTTGTGTCTGACTTCTTGCACTTAGCATAGTATTTTTAAGGTTCATTCGTGTTGCAATATGTATCAGTATTTTGTTTCTTCTTATTGCCAAATAGACATACAGCATTTTGTCTATTCATCAGTTTATGGATATTTTGGATTGTTTCCACATTTTGACTATTATGAGTAATGTTGCTATGAACATTCATGTACAAGTCTTTGTGTAGACATGTTTCCATTTCTCTTGAGCACATATTTAGGAGAATTACTAGATCATATGGTAACTTTGTGTGCAACTTTTGAAGAACTGCCAAACTGTCAAATGGACTGCACCATTTTACATTCCAATCAGCAATGTCACAGGGTTCTAGTATGAGGGGTCCAATTTCTCTACAACCTCATTAATACTTGCTATTGTCTTTTTTATTATAGTTATCCTAGTGGTATACCCTTTTATTGGTTTTGATTTGTATTTATCTAATGCCATTGAACATCTTTGAGCATACTTACTAACCATTTTCAGTCATGTATCTTCTGTGTGGGAAGGTCATCTAAATGTCTGTTTTGCCTATTTTTTAATCGAGTGTCTTTTTGTTATGGAGCATAACAGGGGTTTTTTTATATATTCTGGCTACAAGTCCCTTATCAGATATAAGATCTGCAAATATTCTCTCCCATTCTATGGGTTGTCTTTTCACTCTCTTGATGGTTTCCTTTGAAGCACAGAGTTTTCAATTTTGATGAAGTCTAATTGATCTTTTCTCTTTTTTTCATCTTTTGTAGTTTTGGTGCCATATCTAAGAAACCATTGCCTATCAAAGGCCATGAAGTTTTATTCTTATGCTTTCTTCTAAGAATTTTACAGTTTTAGCATCTACATTTAAGTCTATGCCCCATTTTGAGATTTGCATATGGTACAAGATAGCAGTTCAGTTTCATTCATACACATGTGGATATCCAATTGTACCAGCAACATTTGTTGAAAAGACTGTTCTTTCACATGAACGGCCTTGGCACCTGAATTTGTCGGGGTTCTCCAGAAAAAGAGAACCAATAGGATATATATAAAGAGACCTATTTTAAGGAACTAGCTCATGTGATTATGGGGGCTGGCATGTGAAATCCTTAGGGCAGGACAGCAAGTGGAAATTCAGGCAAGAATTGATTTTGTAGTATGGAATCTGAAATTTGTAGAGCAAACCAAAAGGCATTTCTATGTCCTGAAGCAGAATTCCTTCTTCCTCTGGAAACCTGCCTTTGCTATGAAGCCCTTGCATTGGTTAGATGAGACCCACCCATTAGGGAGGGTAATCAATCTACTGAGAGTCAACTTACAATAAACGTTAATCACATCTACAAACACCTTCACAGAAACATCTACTGTTTAACCAAACAACTGGATGCCACAGGCTAGCCAAGCCAAAACATAAAACCAACCATCATAGCACCCTCATCAAAAATCAATTGACCACAAATATAAGGTTTATATCTGAAGTCCTCATTCAAGTCCATTGATCTTTGTGTCTATCCTTTTGCCAGTATCTCTGTGCTTTATAGTAAGTTTTAAAATCAATGTGTGAGGGATGCCTGGGTGGCTCAGCAGTTGAGCATCTGCCTTCGGCTCAGGGTGTGATCCTGGGATCAAGTCCCACATCAGGCTCCCTGCATGGAGCTTGCTTCTCCCTGTGCCTATGTCTCTGCCTCTCTCTGTGTCTCTAATGAAAGGATAAATAAAATCTTAGAAAAAAAAAATCAAGGTGTGAGTCTCAACTTTTATTGGCTTGAGATTATTTTGGCTATTTGTAGTCTCTCACAATTCATATGAATTTTAAGATCAGCTTTTTCTGAAGAAAAAAAGCAGTTGAAATTTTGATAGTATTGTTTAAATCTGTAGATCAATTTGGGGAGTATTGCCATATTAATATTAAGTCTTCTAATTCATGCACATAGAATATCTTTCCATTTATTTAGACTTTCTAAATTTCTTTAGCTATTTAATATTTTCAGTGTACAAGTCTTGTATGTTTGTTAAACTTGTTCTGAGTATTTTATTACTTTTTGATGCTATCACAGAGATTTTAATTTCATTTCCTGCATTGTTCATTGCTAGTACATGGTACATGATTTTCTGTGTAGTGATCTTGTATCTTGCAACCTTGCTGAATTCATTTATTTGTTCTAATAACACAATAATAATGGATTCATCAGAATTTTCTCTATACAAGATCATAATATCTGTGATTCTCCAGTACAATGTCGAATAGAAATGGTGAAAATGGACATTCTTGTTCTTGATCTCAGGAAGAAAGCATTCATTTTTTCACCAGTAAGTACAATATTAGCTGTGGAGTTTTCATAGATGACAATCCATTTGAGGAAGTTTCCTTCTATTCCTAGTTTGTTGAGTGTTTTTATCATGAAAGCATGTTGGATTCTGTCAAAGGCTTTTTCTGCATCAATTGCAATTATCATGTGATCTTTATACTTTATCCCATTAATATGGTGCACTACATTGATTTTTTCTTATGTTATACTAACTTTGCACTCCCAGGATAAAACCCACCTAGTCATGATATACAATTCTTTTTATATGTTGCTGAGTTAAATTTGCTAGGATTTTGTTGAGAATTTTTGCATCAATATTTGTGTTGGTATGCAGTGTCCTTGTGATGTCTTTGGTTTTGGTATCAAGTTAAAACTGGCCTTGTAGAATAAATATTCATTCTGCTTCTAGTTTTTGGAAGAGCTTAGAAAGGATTGGTGTGAATTCTTCTTTAAATGTTTGGTAGAATTCCCCCAATAAGACCATCTAGTCCTGGAACTTTGTGGGAAATTATTTTTATTACTGAGTCTCTCTACTTGTTATGGGTCTATCCAGATTTCCTTTCCTTTCCTTTCCTTTTCTTTTTTTTAACATTCTATTTATTTAAGAGAGAAAAAGAGCACAAGTGTGCGAGCAAGCTAACAGGGTGGGGGAGGAGGAGCAGAGAGGGAGAGGGTCAAGTAGACTCCACACTGAGCATGGAGCTGAGTGTGGGGCTCAATCTAAGGACGCTAAGATCATGACCTGAGCTGAAACCAAGAGTTGGACACAACCGACTGAGTCACCCAGACTCCCCTCTATTCAGATTTTCTATTTCTTCTCTAATTCATTTTGGTAGTTGTGACTTTTTAGAGATTTCCATTTCATCCAGATCATCTAATTGGTAGCATACAATTGTTCATAGCATTTCCTTGTAATTATTTTGTTCCTGAAATTGGATATTGATGCCTTTTTAATTTTAGTAATTTATGTCTTTTTTTCTTGGTCAATCTAGCTAGAGGTTTGCCAATTCTGTTGATCTTTTCAAAGGAATGCCTTTTTTCCTCTTCTTTTTTTTTTTTTTTAATTCTCTATTTCACTTATTTCCTTTCTTGGTTTTATCGTCTCTTCTGCTTATCTGGGTTTAGTTTGACCTTTCTCTGGTTTCTAAGAAACTAGGTGACATTATTGATTTGAGCTTTCTCTTCTTTTTTATTGAAGATGTTTGCAACTCTAAAGTATCCCAAGAGGACTGCTTTCACTGCATCCATAAGCTTTGGTCTCTTGTGGTTTTGTTTTAATTCATTTCAAAGTATTTCCTAATTTCTCTTGTGACTCCTTTAACCCGTTTGTTATTTAGAAGGATGCTGGTTAATTCCCACTTATTTGTGAATTTCTCAAATTTCCTTTTGTTCTTGCTTTCTAATTTCATTTTACTGAGAACAGAGAACACACTTTGTATGATTTGAGTCTTTTAAAATCTACTGAAACTTGTTTTATGGCCCAACATGTGATCTCTTCTGGAGAATGCCCCTGTGCACTTGAGAAGAATATGTATCCCGTTATTATTAGATGGAGTGACCTACAGATGTCTGTTAGGTCTAGATATATAATGTTCTTCATGTCTTCTGTTTGTTGTTAATCTTCTGCCTAGAGGTCCTATCCATTAAGAGTGGAGATTGAAGTCTCCAACTATTTTGTTGAACTTCTTCCTTCAATTCTGTCATGTTTTGCTTCATGTATATTGGGCCTCTGTTGATGGTTACATGTGTTTGTAACTGTTGTGTCTCCCTGATCGATTGACCATCTTTTTATCATAATAAATATCCTACTTTGTCTCAGATAATTTTATCTTAAAACCTATTTCGTCTGATACAAGATAGCCATTTTGGCTGTCTTTTGGATACTGTTTGCATGATATGTCTTTTTTCATCCTCTTTCAACCTACTTGTGTTCTAGGGAAAAATGCTTAAAACTAAATTCTTTTGCTATGTATATTTTTATTTCAGGTGCTAAAATGCAGCAAATTATGGTTTTTAAATCTATTCACCACATTTAAATGAAAATAATCAGCATTATAAAAAAGAAAAAAGAGGGCAGCCCCAGTGGCGCAGCGGTTTAGCGCCGCCTGCAGCCTGGGGTGTGATCCTGGAGACCCAGGGTCGAGTCCCACATCGGGCTTCCTGTGTGGAGCCTGCTTCTTTCTCTGTCTGTGTCTCTGCCTCTCTCTTTGCTCTCTCTGAATGAATAAATAAATAAATCTTTAAAAAAAAAAAGGAAAAAAAAAGATGTTCTTCCTTCTTCTAGCTCTTAACTAGTTCTTGACTTATAAGGATTCATTCTAGAAGCTCAAATCTGAAGTCCTACCTACTTTCTAAAGGTTCACAAATCTGTTTAATGTCAAACCAGCAGGGAAAGGAAATTCCCAAGCAAGGAACACTGCTCAGGAAGTACTGTACCATGTCTCCAAATCCCTGAGAATCAAGTCAGAAAACTGGAAGTAACAGAAAGCACTATAAGGTAAGTGATTTCCACTTTGTTTGTTGACAAATCACTTCCTAAATCTAAATTAACAAAGTATGCAGGACACTTGTGTGTAGCTAGTTGGTTCTTTTACTCTCTAGCAAAGGTACTGTTGAACAGAAATAGCATGTGAACCACAAATGCAAGTCATATTTATAATTTTAAAGGTTCTAATATTCATATTTGAAAAGGTAAAAATAGAAAAATATAGTTAATGATTATCACTTATTAATAAGCATAAATAACATTTTAACTCAATGTTACCATTTCTGCATGTGATCAACATAAAATTGTTATTCTTTTTTTTTTAAGATTTATTTGAGAGAGAGAGAGAGCACACAAGCAGGAGAGGCAGAGAGAGAGAGAGAGGGAGAGGGAGAGAGAGAATCTCAAGCAGACTCCCCTCTGAGCGTGGAGTCCAACGTGGGGCTCAGTCTCACAACCCTGAGATCATAACCTGAGCTGAAATCGAGTAAGATGCTTAACTGACTGACTCAGTCAAGTGTCCCAAAATTGTTATTCTTAATTTTCTACTAAGTCTCTGAAATTTAATCTATAGCTTGTACTTAAAGCACACCTAATTTCAGACTAGCCACATTTCAAGTGATCAAAAGCTATAATGGCTAATGGCTACCACTCTGGACAAAGAAATGTAGCATTTAACACTAAAAATGGCCTTAAAATGCTCTATGATGATCACATCAAACTTAAAATTTTTTTCCTTAACCACAATTTATTATACATTATGATCACATGACTGCTTATATAATAGGAGTATAAAAACATAATAACCTAACGAGTAAATGGCAATCAGAATTAAATGTATAAATCTTGGAGGTATCCATCTGCATCAGTAATGACAGCTAACATTTATTAAACATTTACTTTGTGCTAGGCATTACGCCAAGTATTTTAACACATGGTAGAAGATACTTCTGTTATGTCCATTTCATAGAAGAGGGAACTGAGGCTGAGAAAGTTTAATTAACTTGAGCAAGATCACAGCATGTAAATTGTAAAGTCATTATTTGAACTCTCATTCTGGTTGGTTCTTGGAGCCTGTGATCCTAGCCTCCAAACTCTACTTCTTCCTAAAATGTATCCAACCACCAGCAGACATTCAGTGAACTTCATATATAAAACTATGAGAGAGAAAGAAAAAGAGAGGAAAAGAAACTAATTGAATCCAAATTTCCCCTGCCTGTGTTCAAAAATTTGCTGATTATTGTGGGCAGTGCCCTTTAGGAATATGAAGATTTCACTTGCCCCTGGTTGGCATGCTCTGACTGTAACAGACTGCTTCAGACAAGGGCTTGAAAGTCTTAATAAAAAGCAGCTGAAGAAATGTAAACAGTTCATCATTTTATTTCCAGCAACCAGCTTTCCTCAACAGTTCTCATCTCTTTTGCTGATTCTTCTCTAACCAAAAAATAGCATCAATATTAGAGTTAGAAATCTTATTTATCAGTCAAATGCCTATTAACTACCATTAACCCGTCAACGTATATATTTAATTATGCATGATTGGGAGGGTGACTAATAGAAAATATACAAATGCACTTTATACACACAAGTGTGATACATACATCTATATCACATGTAGTTTTAAGAGTAATTACTTGTATATAATATAGACATATATTTAAACCTAAAATCCATCTAATTAATAGAAGCTGATAATTACTGAGTACTATACAGACACTATGCTATGAGCATTTACAAATATTATCCTATGTTTTACGATGTCCCTATGAAGAAGTATTGTTCCCCTTTTCCAAATGAGGAAACAAAGCCAACTTTTTTTCATTGTACCATGTTAACTATTAATACAAACACCTGTAAATAATACCATCACCTTATATATGTATAGCTATACATAATATTTTCATTCATCTTATTTAAACTAACCCTCATAGTAAGTTGTGATACAGACAGCACATGTTTACAATTACCAGGACAAGTAGTTGAGGTTCCTTTGGAGTCCTGTGGCAACTTTTAAAAATTTACATATTGTTCATTAGGGAGAATCTTGTTTTACTTAACATTCAGCATCCAATAAACCAGAAATGACAGACAAGACCAAATTCTACTCCAATTGAGAGAAGCTTTCACAGGGGTTTTCCAAACCTAACTTCTCCAGCCACTTCCATCAACATGAGAACCCATCAAACCAAGAGCAGTACCTAAACGAGATTCTGTGCTCTCTCGTTAAGAAGTCTTGCCTCCTGTATTATTTTAAGTAGGTCATGACAAGGCTGTGCAGTACCTTCTGACACACATCAAAAAAATCCCAAGTTACCGGGGCACCTGGTTGGCTCTGTCAGTTAAGTGCCGACTCTTGGTTTTGGCTCAGGTCAGGATCCCAGGGTTTGTGAGATCGAGCCCCACTTGAGGCTCTGTGCTCAGCGGGGAGTCTGCTTGAAGATTCTCTCCCACTGCTCCTTCTACTATCTCTGTTTCTCTCTCAAATAAATAAATCTTAAAAAAAAAAAAAAAACTAAACTATCTAGATTTCATGTCCCAGTTGAGAAAAACTTCCAGTCTTCCATTTTCCCAACCTCACCCTTTTTCACAAGGGGTTGTAAATGCTGTGAGCAAATATGTCCCGAAAGTAGTGTCAGGTCTAATAAGCTGAAGTGAAAGGTATCAGGTGCTGGCTGTTCCGTTAACCCATCCAAAGCAATGACAGCTAATCAGGAGTGAGCAAAACTTAAAAGTTTTCTACCGCTCCATTTTATTTCCAGTTATAGTTTAATGTCAGACCTTTTGTGATTAATATTATACCTTCACAACCATTATTATTCCATATTACAGATGAGAAATTGAGGCTTAAAAGACATTAAGTACTCACTCAAGTTCACATAAGTAGTAAGAGATTAAATATCCAAATCCATTCAACTCCAGTTCAAAGTTTTTTACCTTCCATCAATCTCCTTGGAAATAAACCTATATTCTTGTGGGCTGCCATTATACAATATCTAAATATTTTCTTATGGGGAAACAATACTTATAAACAAATAAGACTCTCTCCATGGGAAATGGGTTTTAAGGGCAATAAATTTCCAGAAAGCTGAACATTAGGAACTCTCCAAACTGGCAGGCCTGCTGTTGAAAATGCAGTTCCTACTTTGGAGGCTTCTTCCTGGACACCAAAACCAGTCTCAATTGTCCAAATGGCTGATATCCACTCCAAGTATATAGGAATTTTTCCCATTTGGGGATCTCTTTCTTTGTTCATTACTCTTAAAAAAATCTCCTTCCTCTTTGATTGGATACTTACAATATTAAAAATAAGGCTGGGCTGACATTTCAAATTCTAGCAGTTGATGTTACCACTAACTTGTTTTATTTGTAACCTGATTATTTCAGGTTATAATAAGTTTGTGCTTTGCCCCACCAAAAAATAAGCTCCTTAGAATGCCTGGGTGGGTCAGTGATTGAATGTCTGCCTTCAGCTGGGGGTGTGATCCTGGAGTCCTGGGATCAAGTCCCACATCAGGCTCCTTGCAGGGAGCCTGCATCTCCCTCCTCTCGCTCTGTGTCTCTCATGAATAAATAAAATATTTAAAACAAGACAAAACAAAAAACAAGCTCCTTGACATATTTGTAGACTTACATTGGAATTTCTCTTATTTAATAATCATTAAACAAACATATGTAATCTACAGAGTCATTGCCCATAAAACACATACCACCACACATGTTAAAAAGTAACTGGAGGAAAAAAAAAAAAAAAGTAACTGGAGGAAAAAAAAAAAAAAAAAAGTAACTGGAGGTCAGGCCATATCCTAAGCAAGCCTCTACGCAGTTTATCTTATTTCACTGGTAACCTAGACATAAAACAGTTTTGATAAGAAATTCCCCAAATCTTAATCATCTTGAGTGAGGGAAAAGCTTCCTCAAAATCTGGATATGACCACCACTGACCTAAATAAATACCAAGCAAAAAAACAAACAAAAAAACCTACCCCAAACTAATCTACATATCGTCTATCTTCAAATAAATAATGTGTCCTAAGAACACCGAAGCGTCACATCCAAGAAGCATCAGCTGTACAAAGGTAGGCCTGCGGACCTCTTGTAGGGAATTCATCACTGCCGCAGCTCGCACTTCCTAAGCCAGTTTTCCCCACCAATCGGGTTAGAATCCTCTAAAAGATCTTGCCCGACAATCACAATTGCATAGCCATCCCGGGGCCTCGGCCCAGATTCTGGACCCAGTGGCCTGGATTCCTAATATACAGCGAAGGTTTAAAGTCATTCACTTGAAAGCAAATGTTTTAACGCAGACTTCAGAGAGCAGAACTTCATGAGAGTCAACAGAAAATTAAATTCCCTACAGGTTGCCACAAGTGTAGTACTCTCCATCTCACCCAATGTGGAACCTCCTCCTCCCTACCAGGGTCCTTTTGAGGTTAAAAAAAAAAAAATCATTTTCTCTACTATCACCCTTAGCCCGGTAGGGGCTCAAGGGAAGTGCCCTTTGATCCGAACACTGCTTTGGGCATTTGGGCAGCTCCGCAGTAAAGGAAGATGGGACGTATTGTCTTTGCCAAATCAGGTCTCTGGGCCCCTGGATCAGCCCTGCAAACCAGGGTTGCTTCAGGGAGGGTCTGCCTCTCTCTCGGCTTCTCCCCATCACTGACACAACGGGGACCCCAAAACGAGGAATCCGGGGGAACAGCCTCGGATCCTGGGTGGGGAGGGGATGGAGGCATGTGTGCTACGTGGACAGCTCGGGACGAGGAGGCGGGGGGGGGGGGGGGGGCCCGGCGGGAGAGGCCGGGGCTGAGTAACCCTCTCCCCCACCAGCCGCCCAGCCGCCCAGCCCCAGGTGTGAGTCACCGGCGAGCGCGGCGGGGGGAGGGGCGGCCTGAGTCACAGTCCTGCGGGAGGGAGGTCGGAGGGTCTGACCTGGGAACCCGGGGGGGGGCGTCCAGGGGCCCCGAGACCCAGGGAGCTGGAGCGGGGGCGGGGGCGCAGGCCTCCGGCCGCGGACCAGGCTGCCCGCCAGCCCGCCGCGCCGAAATCTCCCGCGCTCCGGAGCTGGCCCCACCTCCCCGGCCGGACCTCACGCCCCGCGGCGCGGCTCTGCGCCGCCCGCCAGCCAGCCCCGCCCGCCGCCCTCCCGACGTCACCCCGGGCCCCAGCTGGCCGGCACAGTCCCCGCCCCGCCTCGCCCGCGACCAGCCCGGCGGCCCGCCGCCACTCGCCAGTGACGGCACCGCAGGGTGCGTGGCCAATCGGCGCGGCCCCGGCGAAGGCGGCCTCGGCCCCGCCCCCCGCGCCTGCAGCCAATGAGGCGCCGGCGCTGGGGGCCGCGGCGGGGTGAGGGGTCGCGAGGCCCCGCCCCATCCTCCCCTTTCCCCTTTGCCCCGCCCTTTCCCGCCCGGCCTCCGCCCCCCCAGCCCCGCGCCGCCGCTGGTGCAGGTCCCCGCGCTGGGCCCGCCCCCAGCCCTCCCGCCGGCCCGCCAGCGCGCCTCACGGCTCCTGTCTCCCCTCCCTCCTTCTCTCTCACACGCCTAGCGCAATGGCGGCGGCCGCGGCGGAGCAGCAACAGTTCTACCTGCTCCTGGGAAACCTGCTCAGCCCCGACAATGTGGTCCGGAAACAGGCAGAGGTAACCGAGCCCGCCGCGCCCCGGCCGGCGCGCCGCCCTTCCCCCGACGCCGCCCCGCCGGGCCTCGGCCGCCCAGCAGTGGCGGCGCAGGCCGGGCCGGGCGGCGGCCGCGCAGCCCACGTGTGAGGCGGCCCGCGGCTCCCGGCCGTGCCCCGGGCCCTCCCGGCCCTGGCCGCCCGCCGCCCCTCGCACACACGTGCGGCCGCCCGGGCCCCGCGGCCCCCGCGGCCCCGCGGCCCCCGCCCGGGGCGGGCAGCCGGCGGCGGGGAGGGGTGGGGGGTGCGGGGCGGGCCCCGGGCTCCCCTCGCCCCTTTCCCGCTCTCTCCCGGCGGGAGCCTCCCCCGCCCTGCTGGCGGGTCTCCACCCAGCCTGGCCCTGCGGCGCCCGGACCCCGACCCCGACCCCGACCCCGACCCCGGGCGGCTGCTGACCCATCACCCATCACCCCTGCTTCCCCCCCTCCCTCCCCCCCTCCTTTCGAGACGTGTGTCTTGCCCTCTTGCCTTCCTGCTTACTTCCATTGGGTCCTCTTTCTCTGGTCCAGTTCGCAACCTCGGAAGCTGGATTTCCCTTCTCTCCCCCTCCCCCCCCCCACTCCGCCACAATTTTGTGAAGTTGCCTTGAGGGTTTCTGTCTAAGCACCTTCCACCTTACTTTATTCTTCCTTCAGACACTTGTGCTTTGATCTCTAGAGATTTGTGGTCTCCTAACTGCGATGTCCTGGGACTTCCGTTGTTTAAGTGGGCCAGGGCCACCATATGTTTAAGTCTTTAATTTCATTAAATCTAACCTGAATCTCTCTCTCTTTTTTTTTTTTTTTTTAAAACCACCTCTGGCTTCTGGCCTCCACAAAGTGTGGAGCTCTGAGTAGACTTATTTTCAGGAGACAGTATTTCAGGGGTCTCTGCAAGCTCCTTTACCAAGTAGCAGCAAGCCCCACTTGGTTCAGGAGGAGACTGATGTTAATGCTGTCACTGTTGAGACCGCGATGGATGATGCGTGAGACGCCCAAAAGGGAGGGAGGGCAGGGGCTGTCTAGTTTTTTTTTTTGAAGTGCGCTCTCAGAACCTGTCTTCCAACTTGGCCACATGTAGAGGTCTCTGCCCCCACGTGATTGAGTATCTTTACAAGATTCGGTGAAGGATGTTCGGGTATTTTTACAAAGCAGAAATTTACATGTAGCTAATGATATGGGGGGGGGGGCTTGTCCTCCTGAATTTCATAGATGTCTTTAGAATCACAAAGTTAATATTTGCTTTGAGTAGATTAGGGCATGCTGGCTGCACTGAGTGGTTTTATGATATGTGATGAAGTCCATACATTGGATGTTCAGTTCTGTGTGAAAAAGCATGTTGAACAACCGTTAATCTTAGTCTACTGATTTTTTAATTCACGTAGTATATACATGTGATATATGTGTTCAGGGTAAAAATTGAAACAGTGCAAAATAGTTTTTTTTATCCCGTTCCCCAAAGATAACTTTTAAGTGTCTTATGAGTCGTCCCTGAAAATACAAGTGCATATGTATACATTGCATTTTTACGTGAATGAGCCTCTCATACGCATACTGTTGTGCAAGTTGGATTTTTCACTCAAAGTATTTCAAGTTGACACATGAGAGATTTTGTTAAAGCAGCTCCGCAGTATTCCATCATATGAATGTATTATTTATTCAACCAGCACTTTTACGAATGGACATTAAGATTTCCAGTGTCCTCTTAAATATAGGAGTACAAGCATTCCAATCTTTTCGGACTGGGTTTGCTGGGTTTGCTTGTGGAATACTTTAAAAAGTAGCATTTGTCCTTGGAAGTAATGTGCATTGATTAGTTGCATCAATGTGCACTCCTATCAGAGGGATGTGATGATGCCTATAAAAACATTTTAGTGCATTCTGCTAACTCTGGGGCTAATTTTTCACCAAAATAAGTTCTTAATCCCAACCCATAATAGAAATTGCCATGTGTTGCAAAGCAAAACAGCATTGTAATTAGTAAGCTAGTTTAATTCTCCCTCTTCCCTCCAGTTGCTTAAGTCTCTATTGTCAAGCCTAGTGGGGAATCTCTCTTCTATTGAACTAAATACCAGTGTCTGGTTCAGCTTGAATTCCAATTGGTGCCTGTTGTAAATCTTTTTATCACTTCCATCACTTTAGGGATAGTTAGCAGCATTCAGCACATTTTCTCATAAAGAACGATTGAAAAGTACAGTTGACCCTTGAGCCACATAGAGGTTAGGGACAGGAGCCCCCACCCTCTTGACTCCCCAGACACTTAGGTAACAGCCTCCTGTTGACTGGAAGCCTTACCAAGAACATAAACAGCCAATTAGCACATATTTTGTATGTTGTATGTATTATATACTATATTTTTACAACAAACTAAGAGAAGAAAATGTTATCATAAGCAGAGAAGATACATTCCAGTACCGTCCTGTATTCATAAAAAATAAAATCCATGTATAAGTGAACGCATGCAGTTCAAACCCATGTTTTTAAAGGATCAACTGTACTGTTATTGTTATTCTCTTTATTCCTATCATTCAGGTAACATATTTTTGCTTTTTGTATATCTCAGAAACACTAATATGTAAATTAAGTATCATAAAATAGAAAATTCTTTTTTTTTTTAAATAGAAAATTCTTAACTTGACACCAAAAAAAGTAAATGTTAGAAGGGAAGTTTCCTGGTCTCTCTATAACACAAAGCTGGACCGTAAATAGAGCTGCTTACAAAAGCAAAATATTATTTGAAAAATAAAAAGCTGCATATAATGATACTTGAATACCCCTTTTTTTGCCTTATGAAATGAGCTATTTATAAGTAATCAAACTAAATTGAGTATTAAAGTCTGATATAGCAAATATAGAAATTTTTTTAACTAAAGAATTGACAAAATCTCAGTAAATATCTTTGTAATTCTATAAATACTTAGTTGATACAAATACAAGACTGTTGAGTAAGATGACTTGTTTTGTATTCAAACATGAAATCAAGTACAGTAGAAGACTAATTGTAATTTACTGTTGAAAAGATTGAAGGTCTTCAAAACTTTTAAAAGTTTTTAAACTTCCATTGTATAAACCATTTGGTGGGCTTTATATTTTATTTCTGTTAAATCTTCAA
Source organism: Vulpes lagopus (assembly GCF_018345385.1). Taxonomy (NCBI): domain Eukaryota; kingdom Metazoa; phylum Chordata; class Mammalia; order Carnivora; family Canidae; genus Vulpes; species Vulpes lagopus. The sequence continues at coordinate 13,371,034 of NC_054839.1, read as the reverse complement.
GAATTTTTCTCTTTAACTTTACAAAAAATGTTTCTGATGCTTGAAAAAATTGTTTCAGTGCCACTAAGTCTCAAAATATAATGATTAACGTGAATAAACAATTGAATACGCAGTTGACAGGTAATACAAAGTTGAATGTCCATGGCATTCATGACAAGACATTTTATATGACATAAGCTTAAGTATTTTATTAATCATATGCATGGATTTTGCATTCTTATTTTTTCCATTGGCTTTTTCATTGAGTTTAAAGATTTTATTTATTTATTAGAGACAGAGAGAGAGAGAGAAGCAGAGACACAGAGAAGCAGGCTCCATGCAGGGAGCCCAACATGGGACTCCATCCTGGGTCTCCAGGATCACGCCCTGGGCCGAAGGCGGTGCTAAACCACTAAGCCACCCGGGCTGCCCTTTTCATTGATTTTAATATAGAACTTCATTAATGAGGTTTTAATTGGAGGAGAATAACATACTGAAAAATATACTTGATTTTTGAGGAACCAGGGTGTTTACTAGGTAAAAGTTGTAGTTAGGTAAAACTTGTCCCCTCTTTTCATATGCAAGGTAGGCTTACCATAAATATTTATGGAATGAGTGAAATGAGTGCTTACTAGCATTTTTTTGTGGACATGAAAGGGGAGGTGAAATCTGCTTTACATTGTGTGATTGTGCATGGTGAAACCAAATGGAATTGCAATTCTTTTTTTTTTTTTTTAAGATTTTTATTTATTTATTCATGAGAATACACAGAAAGGAGAGAGAGAGAGAGGCAGAGAACCCAGGCAGAGGGAGAAGCAGGCTCCACGCAGGGAGCCCAACGTGGGACTCGACCCTGGGACTCCAGGATCACGCCCTGGGCTGAAGGCAGCGCTAAACCGCTGAGCCACCCCACCCGGGCTGCCCTGGAATTGAAATTCTATTTGCCATGACATTGGCAACATTCACTGAACCTGCCTGGCTTAGTGCTAGGAATATTCTTAGAAAGATTCTTTATATTTTTATATATTCTTTATGTATATACTTTGTATTTGTTGCACTCCAATATGCTAGGTGCTAGGAATACAAGGAGAAAGAGATACCATCCCTGTCTTCGTGGAACTCTATTTAGGCTAATAACCTGGTTTTAAGGCTGTGTTCTTTTTGCCAAACTATTATCCTTGACCAAAGTTATGGTGTAAATGTAATACTATATATATCTGGATTGCCACAGTGGAACATAACAAATGGGGAGAACCCTCTCTCAGGAGTCAGATGTCACTCTTACTAAACTCTCTCTCTCCATTGACTTCTAATTCCTTAAGGAATAGAGTTTAGTATTTGACCTAAATGTTTTTAAGTGTCTACTAGAATTAGCATAGTATAACTGTCAAACTAGTAGTCCCAGTTGGGCAAGGTTTTCTGAGAGTGATAGATCAGTAAAGAATTTTTTTTTTTTCTGAAACTTGATTTAGATCACTGGAAAGTAAAATGGTAAAAACAGTTATAACATCTGCAGTGCATCAGGGGCTAGGCTAGGTACAAAGGATAAAAAGACATTTTTATTGTAGTGTGAGAGACTGTTTAAATGAAAAGGCTATACTGGCCTTTGAGTTGCATTCATAAAGATTAAGTGAGAAAAATCAAGGTACATCTCCGTTTTTGCAATCATAGAATATCTCTACATAAAATTACTTCATTTCTGTGTACAGAAATTCAGACCATCTTCTCAGCTGTTTTTTTTTTTTTAAGATTTTATTTATTTATTCTTGAGAAACACAGAGAGAGGCAGAGACATAGGCAGAGGGAGAAGCAAGCTCCCAACAGGGGAACCCAATGTGGGATTCGATCCCATGACCCCAGGATCACAACCTGAGCCGAAGGCAGATGCTCAACCACTGAGTCACTGAGGTGCCCCGATAGTCTCAGCTGTTAATGCTTGTCACAGTTTTCAGCGTTGTTGTGTTCCTGCGTGCTAGTGTATTTGAGAGGAACCTAAGGTTATCGGGAGATTCTGAATTCTCCTTTCCCTCACATGTGTTCTTAGGATTAAGATACATTTGAGAAGTTTGAAAACCGTGTAGCACTGCATAAATAGAACTGGTTGGTTGGTGGAGTCATACAGACCCCAGGAGTGAAACACAGAAAGAGCATTCAGTGCTAGGGAGATTTTAAGTACAGTTGACCTCAGAAAACCAGAGTTCTTCTGTTGCTTTATTGTATGTGACCTTGGCCAGGTCATTTAACTTCTGAGCCTTTATTTCCTTATCTGTCAATATCTCAGGGATGCCACAGAGCACTTAGTAAAAGTTAAAATAAGGTAGACATGGATGGATTCAAGGAGACACTGTGTTTCATCTGTTGTCCTTGGGACTTCTATCCAGAGAAACAAAGTAGGTTATAGGGGTGGTGACTCTTAGAGAGCAGACAAAGGTCAAAGGTAAGAATCTTCTTGGGGAAAACAATTCCAAATATATTTCAAAGAATAAAGTATTTTCCACAGTCCAAGACTGCTATTGTTAGAATTCTTAAATGTGCACATGAATCTATACTTCTTTTCAATTTAGTTTTGTAGACAGCATGTATTTAGATCTTATATTTTGATCCACCCTGACAATCCATCTTTTAATTGGTGTCAATTTTTTATTGTTAACCAATTTGTTCTCGTTTTACATTATTATTGGGAAAGGAAAGATGTGCCCTGAGTCACAAAACCTGATTTTCTAGATTATTAAAATGATATTAAAGGAATTATATTAAAGTCCCTTGGCCAAATTTCTCCTGGCCATATTCATTTATTTATGTATATAAGTTTTAGTATAATCCTTGCTTGAAAGAAAAAGTAGCATAAAGAATGTGAATACTTTCTTTCCCTTTCTCGGATTTATTTCGTTTGAGATATGTTTCTGGTGGTTGTTAAGTAGTGGTTACTTGAACCCAATTCTACATCTTCTGATCTAGAAAATGTTGACAAGATAAGTAGTTTTCCATGATGTAAAGGGATACTAGGTGAGCACTTTACAGCATGGTAGCTCAGGTCACATTGAAGATTTTTTTGGCCCTCTTTGGCCTTGAGTTTTGTTCATTAGGGAAGCAAAGTTAGGGAAAATGCGCGTGCATTAGAAAAATCTTAAAGCTAAAGGTAGAAGGGAGCTTGAAAGTGATTCTCTGGGCATCTTTTCTTTCCTAACCAGCTGAAGTGTATTTTGTGGTAGGGGAAAATTTTAATAGCATGATTTCTCATGCATGAATCTTTCCCAGTCTTCATTTCATTTCTTTCCACTGGTGTGCTGATGACATTTTTTAACATATTCTAACCTTAAAACATTTTTCTTTTTCCTGTAGGAAACCTATGAGAATATCCCAGGCCAGTCAAAGATCACATTCCTCTTACAAGCCATCAGAAATACAACAGCTGCTGAGGAGGTACTACTCTAATATTTGAGATTATGACATTCTTAAAAAACAAGTTGGAGGGGATCCCTGGGTGGCTCAGCGGTTTGGCACCTGCCTTTGGCCTAGAGCGCACTCCTGGAGTCCCGGGATCAAGTTCCGCATTGGGCTCCCAGCATGGAGCCCGTTTCTCCCTCTGCTTGTGTCTCTGCCCCTCTCTCTCTCTCTCTCTCTCTCTCTCTCAAATAAATAAACAAATAAAATCTTAAACAAAACAAAACAAAACAAGTTGGCTATTAGATACGGGTCTACATGGGTAATGAGAACTGTTGCCATAGACATTACCAGAACTTTGAACTTAGTATTTGCTAAAAGATACTTTGCAGTTAGTTTTTTTGAGTACCCTATATTAAGAATGAAATTTCTTTTTTTCCGTGTCAGGTTGATATGTCCAGGATATTTAAGTTAATGTTTTTTGTTTTTTTTTTAAGTTAATGGTTTTTAAATAATTACATAAGAATTTATTAAAGTGACTTCTGTAACTATAAAAAAAATTTCTTCCTTTAAACAATTCATTCTGAAGGAGGAAATTTAATTCAGTGTTTTAATGTGTGCCAAACGTTTTCTGAGAAAATATGTATTGTCTGTCTTAAAATTTTTATGCTTATAGTCATCTCTAAGGTAGCAAAGAATATGTGCTAAAGATGTTTAGGAATAAAGAGACACTTTGGTGAATCCTTTATAAATCATGGTTTTCAGCAAATGACCTTATAACTGTACCAAATTCAAATTTGTTGTTTCTTACTGCTTTTCTATGCATTTAACAGTGGATTTTTTTTTCTTCCCCAAAGTAATATCCTTATATATAGAGTCTTAAGTGAATATTTTCTTTATTTTGGAAAAGGTGTCAAAATATCCCAAGTCTAGAAATCTAGTCTCACCTCTGTGAACCATGGAATTGAGAATTTGTAAAGTGAAGGAAGACTGGCTGGCTCAGTTGATAGAACATAGGACTCTTGATCTTGGCATCATGAGTTTGAGCCCCACATTGGCCTTAGAGTTGGTGGGGTTTTTTGTTGTTGTTTTTTTAAGTGAATTTTTAAAGCAAGACTTCTTTACTAATATTAAAATGTGATGAAAATGAAGTCACACTAAACTGCTATATAGTATTGCACCTGACTTGTACTCAGTTTAAATTTGATGTTCTGTGGCAATGCTTAGAAAACAGTATAAAAGTGCCCCACTTTTTAAAAATAGATGACAGAAGGCGCTTCTTCACCTTCGTAATATATTCTTTAATTCAAAATGAATGTCACATATGAAGAACAAACATAAAGTAATGGCTGTTTTAAATCTTGAAATTTGAATCAAGTTAGCTATGAAACAAATTTTAAAGCTAAGAATAAATAATACTAAAAAACTATCGAATTTTCTTTTTAAAAACCTATGTTGAACCTTTTTTAAATCTTGATTTGATTTAAGAATTAGATGATTGTGAACTAGCCTCAGGATTTTGACTGGCTTCATACTTGTCAGTGTAAGTGTGAGAATTGCATAAACTTGAGATTAGAGATTCTAACCATTTTGAATCCTTTCTAGAGCATTAAAATTTCTTTAAAAGTTTGCTGTATGCCAAAAGTAATTCAGATAAAAAATTCAGTGAAAAATGACTTGAGAAAAAAATTGGCACATTTTATTTGTGTGGCTTAACTCTTTTTTTTGTTGGCCACAGTTCCATACTGATTATAGTGATAATGAGCTGCAGCCCAGAAATGAAAGAAAACACGAAAAATTGGGTTTAATAGTTTCAAAGGCCTGTTGATTTAATATGATAAAATTTCAGAATGGTGTTTGTCTTTGGATAGTCTAAAGGGGAATATTATACAGAAAATGCCAAACTTAAATATATTCTACAGGTTTTAAATGGGATAAGAATATACATAGTGAAATTGATTAGCACTTTCAGGCATTAGGAGCTTGTAATGTTTGTTTGCTCAAATGAAGCATAAAGATAAATGGATATGATAGCATGTTATCTAAGAGGTTAATGTAAGGGCTGTGAAACAGCGAGATAGTCCAGGGAGTAATATTAGTAGGTACACTAGAATGAGAGAGCCAGATGGAGAAGTAGGAAAGGAGCATTCTAGGGTTTGCAGTTTATATTAACATTTATTTTTCTTAAAAGAAGGTATTACAAATAGAAATTAAAGGCAGGTTTATCACTGCTAAGATATGTTTCTGATTTGTGACCTCATGTGTTCAAGGGCTTTTCCTTAGCTATGAATAAAAAAATAGCTTTTGGGTAGCGTTTTCTATGCACTAGGCTAATGTGATTAGAGAGAGTTTTATTTGTTTTACCTGTTTTGTAAAAAAATCTAACAGTGCTTTTGAAATGAATTGTAAAAATAGAATAGTAAAATCCATCAATGGTGGAGTGAATGTAGTCTGTTGGCAATTTTTTCTCTTGTAAGACACCAAGTTATTAACCTTGTTATCCATTTATAGGCTAGACAAATGGCTGCTGTTCTCCTAAGACGTCTTTTGTCCTCTGCATTTGATGAAGTCTATCCAACTCTTCCTTCTGATGTTCAGACTGCCATCAAGAGTGAACTACTGATGATTATTCAAATGGAAACCCAGTCTAGCATGAGGAAAAAAATTTGTGATATTGCTGCAGAGCTGGCCAGGAATTTAATAGGTGTGTATGCGATACATTCATTATTATGTTATAGAAGAAAATGAATATATCCCTTTTTTTTTTAAGTGGCATCTTTTTAAAGAAAGATTCACAAGTACCTGAGTACTATTTATTCTCTTCAAAATGAGAGTGATCATGGATTCTGCCTTTAGAGCCAAAAATAAAATGTTTGTGAAGTACAGTCATAATATGTACCTGCTGGTTTTCAGAACATCTGTGTGGAGAAATAGTTTTGTAATTTGCTTAAAAATTGTCAGTTTTATTTCCCCCTTAATCAGGAAAGTTTGGAAAGCACAGTGTAACTTACAACCTACTTTGTAGGTTAAACTTACCAACAGAAGTAAAAATCAGTGGACTCCAGGAGCTTTTATTGTTACATTTGTGTATTAGTAAATTATGCACATAGGCTATTATGCCACTATTCTGCGTAGTTTATGAAATACCTCAAAATATTTTTAAACAGTGAAATAAAAGGAAAATCTCTAAAAATGCATTTTACCAATAATCAAAACCCTCTTTGGTCATACTAAAAATATTAACGTGATTGAATATGTCTTGTTATTTTTTTGACAGATTCAGATATATGTTTTTTTTAGTGAACTTTATTTTAGAGAGCGTGGGCAAAGGGAGGAGGGACAAGGGAAGGGGGGAAAGAGAATCTTAAGCAGACTCTATGCTGAGCACAGAGCCCAGTGCAGGGTTTAATTTCACAACCCTGAGATTACAACCTGAGCTGAAACCAAGAGTCAGATGTTTAATCACCTGTACCCCCCAGGCACCCCAATAGATACGATGTTAAACTCAGTTCATTTAAACAGTATATCTAAAGGTTGAAAAGGATGCCCCACTAAGTATAAGGCTAAATGGGAATATCGTTGGTTATAAATCATGACACTAATTTTTTTTTTTTTTAATTTAAATTCTGGTTAACATATAGTGTAATACTGGTTTCAGGAGTAGAATTTAGTGACTCATCACTTAAGTATAATACCCACCAAATTGCTCATTGCAAGTGCCCTCCTTAATGCCCATCACCCATCTAGCCCATCCCCCGCCCACCTCCCCTCCAGCAACTCTCAGTTTGTTCTCTATAGTGAAGAGTCTATTGGTTTGCCTCCCTCTCTCTCTGTTTTTTATCCTTCCCTTTTCCTGTGTTCATCTGTTTGTTTCTTAAATTCCACATATAAGTGAAATCATATGGTATTTTGTCTTTCTCTGACTGACTGACTTCACTTAGCATGATACACTGTAGCTCTATCCATATCATTGCAAATGGCAAGATTTCATTCTTTTTGATGGCTGAGTAATATTCCAAGATTACCACATCTTCTTTATCCATTCATCAATCTGTACATTTGGGCTCTTTCCATAATTTGGCTATTGTTGATAATAATGCTGCTATAAACATTAGGGTGCATATACTCCTTCAAATCAGCTCTTTTGTATCCTTTGGATAAATACCTTGTAGTGTAATTGCGGAGTATTAGGGTATGACACTCCTTTTTTAATCTCCACTACCAGTATTGCCAAAATTCTTGTTCAGGTCAGCTGAGTGATATTTTTTTTTTTTATTTAAGACTTTATTTATTTATTCATGAGAGACACAGAGAGAGGCCAGAGACATAGGCAGAGGGAGAAGCAGGCTCCTTGCAGGGATCCTGATGTGGGACTCGATCCCGGGACTCTAGGATCACTCCCTGGGCCAAAGGCAGGCACGAAACCACTGAGCCACCCAGGTTCCCCAGCTAAGTGATATTAACCAATTCTTAAAAGTAGGAAATGTGTTAATTTTTTATTTTAAATAAGTTCAAAACTCACTGAAACCCTTAATTTTGAATTTTTTTAAGTAGCCTAGGAAATCTGTTTTAAAGTTTTTTTAAATGTGCAGGTATGAAGTTTTATAGGTGACATATCATTTCTAATTCAAAATCATTTAATAATGCAAGGTTTCTAAAATGTTTCAAAATGGTCTCTCCATAGATTTTTATTTTTCATTCCCTCTTGACCCCCAAGCATGACCTTTATGTTAAAGGGACTGATTAGGGTTGGGTTTTTTTGTTTTTTTGTTTTTATGTCAGCTGAGTAGTACACTTGTCATTTCAAAAAAGTTCAAATATAGAGGGACATTTTTTAAAAAGTACACGCATAACTTATCTGTAATTTCTATGTCTCTTAAAGTTCTTTGTGACAATATAATTGGTAAGTCATTTAACTGGTACAGATTTTTGTGGTTGTTCACTTTTATTTCAAAGTACCACAGAAATTCTGTTTTTTAAAATCTTGTTTAAAAATAAACACCTTGATAGCATGAGTACTGCTCTGGGTCCTGGTATTCCCACTCCTAGATCTTCTCCAGTTTGCAGGCAATTTTTACAGTGTTTTGGCTTCAGGACCTTGATACCAAATATTAACTATGCCTACTTTTTAAACTTTTAATAGCAATAGTATAAATAAAAGATTTAGCCAATCATAGAGTCATAGTGCTGCCTTTTCTCCATATCCCACTCCTTAGAAATAACCGTAGCCAGTGTCTGTGCACATAACCCAAAAGCATGGGTGTTTTTTACAAGATTAGAATGCCATATTATGGTTAAAGGACCTAATCTTATTAGGATTTTTTTTTTAAATACATAGCGTGTAACGTTTTCTATTACATACATTGGGGCTTATGAAATGAAAAGATTCACCATTTTTTTAAGTTTTGACTTCAAAACTTTATGCCTGGATCTCTTTACTTTTAGATGAGGATGGCAACAACCAGTGGCCTGAAGGTTTGAAGTTCCTTTTTGATTCAGTCAGCTCTCAAAATATGGGACTGCGGGAAGCTGCCCTTCACATTTTCTGGTACATACATGGATCTAATTTTCCTGAAAAATTGTCGTGAATGTGCAAAAGCACATTTTAATTGATTGTTTTAGTTTGACTTTTTAGACTTAAATAATGACTTTAGATGAGCTTTGTATTTGTGTTGGAAGTAAAACTGAAAAAACATAAAGCTTCTAATTTCATATTATCCTTTTTTGTACACAAGCGTTCTCTACAATTTTTTTCTTTCCTTTGTCTTGTATGATTCCACGAAAGACAGTTACTTCTTTATTTAGAGGTTAACACAGTACTGAATATAAATATGTTTTTTAGAAAACCACTATAATGATGAAATCTTGAAGAAGAAAGAAAAGGCTGGTGAATCCCTATTATTTTCTAGGTCTTCTATAGTCAGACTTAATAAAGTACAGTATTTTAATAAACTTCTATATACTTACAAGCAAATGGTCTAAGTTTAGAATTACGAGTATCTGCACTAAGAAAAATTTTGTCCGTGTTATCAGACAGTTCTACATTAAAAATATAATTGGATTTATAACATTTCAAGATTATATATTTTTTAAAATGCAATCTACCTTGAGCATCAGAAGAGAATAAGGGTAGAGATTACACCATTACACGTCAGTTTGTCAAATGTATCTTACCTATACTGGTCATCCAGAGAAGAGAATTAGTTAAAAGTATTCAGTGTAATTGTTAGCCACATTTAAAGCAGAGCAGAATTTGGACTACCTGGATCACTGCAGATAATAATCTGGAACAAGCAGATTATTAAGCAGTGTGGTTACTGCAGCTACCATCTGAAACATTGTACTTGCGTTTCCCTGTCCTGTACTCCAGGTCACCTTCCTGTGGAGACAGGGTGATAAGGATAAATTGTAGGGCTGGAATTGCTGAGTAGCGTGCGCGCACCTGGATTGCCACTGCTTCCAGCCTAATCCTCTCTGCTCTGCTTGTTGCCATTTGCCCACACCCCAAAAGAGGATTGCTTGGAGGATGGGTAGATGATGTTCAGCCTTCAAGGTTAATGCACACTTGAGTCGGGCTGATGTTTAAGGTTAGATTAGAACATTAGATGTTCCGGCTGACACTACTGAAATATAATGTCATTTTGGATCTTGTTTAGGAACTTTCCTGGAATTTTTGGGAACCAACAGCAGCACTATTTAGACGTTATCAAACGGATGTTAGTTCAGTGTATGCAAGATCAGGAACATCCATCGGTAAATAATTCCAATTCCATTAATATTAACACCTAATTCAATATAACCTTTAACTTGTGAAAGAAATTTCTATACTTGGAGATTATCTTTAGTTTTAATACTTTATAAATACTAGTTACTGATGAAAAATTTCATCTTGAGTAAGAAATCTTGAACTTGAATCCATCAAAAATTTCTCCTGTTTGACATTTTTTACTGTCTTCACTTTAGATAAGGACATTATCTGCCAGAGCTACAGCTGCATTTATACTTGCAAATGAACACAACGTTGCTCTATTCAAACATTTTGCAGACTTGTTACCTGGATTCTTACAGGTAAGAAAACAGTATAAAATAAGTGATCCTTAAATCCTTACTGGTTTTCTGCAGTGTAAAGTCTCATCAAAGTTCTCTAGTGCATTCAGTGTATTTGTTGCCTACTGTGTGCTGGCACTAGACACTAGGAGTTCAGCAGCAAACAAAATGCAAATCTCTAGCCCCATTGAACTCCGATCTTTTTCCCTTCATAGACTCTCAGTCTCTTAAAAATTGTAGGTTAGGGTTTCAAAACTTTTCTATAACATAAATGATAAAAGCAATTTATGGCTATTAATGAATATGTAATCACATAGGTTATTGCCATGGAATCAACCAAATAACCTACGAAATGTAATGCCCATTTTACATAAGGGGAAACTAAAGAGGGGAAGTTAGGAAACTTGCCCAAGATCACAGTGTTGGTAAGTGATTGAAGCATGTCTCAAACCCAAATTGGACAGCAGTCCTTAGTCTTCAATCCAGGGCTTGTAACAGTTTATACTATAAAGTAAATAGTTTATGGTTAATTTCAGTTAAGGGTTATTATTATTTTAAGGATACCTTCTGCCTCAAGCAGAAAGTAAAATAAGATTGGGTAAGTTAGAGCAACTTGTTAGACCCATATTTTGTAATAACTGTATTTTCCATTTTGAAATGCATAGGTAACATACATATGTACACATACAAGTTTGAAATATAAGAATAAATTGCCTTAAGTTGTTACAAAGAAGAAATAAAAAAGGAATAAACAGTAAAATGGCATGCTTTTCAACTTGTATATGGTATGGTATGACTGCAATGAAAGACATAATAGACTAGGTGTTTTTTAAGTGACCCATACAACACAGTAGCTAAACATTTGAACTGATAGATACTATTGACAAGGCAAACACCACAAATGCTGTTAGTATTGATGGTTTGATTTCCAGAAATGGTAAAGATCCAGACAAAACAAAGTTATGTATTCATCCTTGGTTTATACAGTATTTATACTTGGGTGGTAAGGGGGAACCCATGGTACATTAAAACCAAACAAAAAATAATTTGTGAATTTGGTTTTATGTTCAGATCATTGTAAATTAGGTTTTTGTTTTAGAAATACCTGACTTTTGTGACTGTGTGAGATGCATGATAAACTCGTCATGTGAGTTCCTCAGAAGCATTTGTGTCACAGGTGCAGGATATCTAGAAACCCTGGCCTTTGCTCTTCCTCAGTCATTGTGATGACCAAGAAAACTGCTGGGAGGAATAGCATCCCTATTGAGAACCACTGGCTTAGAGAGGATTTGGAAGACCTAAAACTGAAAAGTTCCATATGAATTCTGCATATTTCAGTAATTTTGCAGGATTTAGTAGAAACTTTTCTCCCTATACTGTCAAACTGCAAAGATAGTTTAGGTCAATGACAAACATTAATTTGTCCATTCTATCATTTTAGTAGTTTATTACCAAAAAATTTGTGAGTTACCCACTGCTACATTCTAATCTCAGATTTTTCTTCCCCTGAATTTAGAGTAAGCTAAAATGTTAGCCAAAACTAGGAGTTATCACTCTAAAATAGGCAATGGTAAGATACAGAATGTATACTTAAATACACAGTGAGTTAACTTGATGTCAAAGAGAAATAAATTGAGTAATATTGGACATTTTAAATGTATCATAGGGTCTAGTAGTTACTGCATGTCTGAAAAAGACTAGGATATGGATATTGGAGGGACAGAGGAAAGTAATTCCTTTACGGCCTTAAGTTTGCTATGCTGGTTACTATAATTCTGGCTTAGATTTAAATCTTTGTATGTTTCTAGTTAATATTAATCAAAAGGAAGGAATATATGCGGCTGTGAGATTTGCACTCTTTAGATTGCTAAATTGTTATTTAGTAAAAAATATTCTTCAATAAAATTCTGTTGTCTGCCTTTTAATGTTTTGACAGTGAGACATCACATCTATAAAGTAACTTGAACCTAGACCTTTTTCTTTTCTCTTTCATTTTTTCTAGGCTGTGAATGACTCGTGCTACCAGAATGATGATTCAGTCTTGAAATCCCTTGTTGAGATTGCAGATACTGTTCCAAAGTATTTGCGTCCTCACTTAGAAGCTACTTTACAGCTAAGTCTAAAGGTAAATTAGATATTTCAGTAAATGTCTGTTTATCCTTTTCAGTTAATAATCTAAACTACTAAATGTATAAAATACGTTTTCTCTATAGTTGTGTGGAGACACGAACCTCAATAATATGCAACGCCAGCTTGCCCTTGAAGTAATCGTGACCCTCTCTGAGACTGCAGCTGCTATGTTAAGAAAACATACCAATATTGTTGCACAGACTAGTAAGTCAAAGGTCTTTAAATAGTTTGTTCATGTGGAAAAATTGTTGGATGAACTTGCTGAAAATTGTGTAAGCTCACAGATTTCTTGAGAATATTATAAATGTTTTTCACAAACAGATGAATGTGGAGAAATTTATCTCTGTACACATTTATGTGCATGGACCCAACATGGTAACTATGCTGTAGACATTCTGAAGTCCCACAGTTGTAGGCATGACTTGTGACACCTGGAAATCAAAATATATAGAAGACTTTTTTGGGGAAAATCGGATAACATGTTGAAAGACTAATAGAAGAACTAAACATTTCTCTTCAGATTGATCTATAAACGAAGACCATGTTGGTCATAAGGTTGATCATAAAATTTGGCCTGAAGTAGCCAAGACAATTTTGGTGAGCGGAGTGGAGATCTTGCCTTCTCAGCTATGAAGATTTAGAAACTGTTGGTGGTACAGGTGTAGGCAAATGGATTGTAGGAAACAGGATTCTATGAGCAGATCCACTTACATGGAAACAAAGCTGACTTTAAAAGATAAATAATTGGAGCGCTTGAGTGGCTCAGTTGGTTAAGCGTCTGTCTGCCTTTATAGCTCAGGTCATGATTCTGGGATCAAGCCCCGTGTCCAGCTCCCTGCTGAGCAGAGTCTGCTTTTTCTGCCTCTCATGTCCCCCCACCAAATAAATAAAATGTTTAAAAAAACTAAGAGAACAGTTACTGACCAAAGGTCATTTTTGTGGCAAAAATCTATCCCAACCTCAGATATCCTATAAAAATTAATTCGGGGTTGATTTAGCACCTAAATGAGCAACACGTTTTACAAACAAAGTTTAAGAGTAGAAAGAAGTTTTTTAAGACTGAATTACAAACCATAGGTACAAACATTGCTGATTTGGCAAATACTAAAACAATTTTTTGACCAGATAAACCACAAGTGAAATTTTTAAAAGACAAGCTGCAGGCTGGGCAAAAGCAGCTACCTTGCACACGGTCCGCAAGTTCAGGTCTGTAGGAAACAGACAAGGGCTAGGAACTGGAAATCCACAATGAAGGAGCTAATGAGCCTGCTCAGCGTCAGTAAACACCAGTGCAGTTGGGGAGTCTGGTGTCAGGTGTGGAGCAGAGAAGACTCAGAAAGCTTCAGGGCACTTCACACATGGTTGTGAAATGAGACAGGTCTCCTTTCAAACCTGGAGCAGTGCACATTTAATGCAGCCACTATGCAGAACAGTTAGTCTTTCTTAGTAATATTGAAGATACCTGTAACAATTCCATGCCCTGAACTCACACTTGTCAAGGGTATATGGATAAGAATCTCATCAAAGCAAATTTTGTAATAGGGAGAAAATTAGAAACAACCAAAATGTCTATCAGTAGAATAGTGTGTTTATGTAATAGAATATTCTGAAGTAATTAAGTTGAAATCCATGTGTGTTGAAAAGAAAGCAAATTGCCTATGGATATATACATAGTCATAGTATGGTACCATTTATTGTGTGAAAATTAAGATCTTGAGATAGTGCTATATTTGTTTACGGAAAAATCTGTAGTTCAAGTATAGAAAATCTTTGGGAGTGAGAAGCATCGATTTTATGTTGTGCTCACCTCTGGTGAATAAAGAATATAGTAGGATCTGGGAAGTTTGTCTTTTATCTTTAATGTTAACTCTTAAGCAGAACAAGATCTAAAGCAAATGCAGCAAATATTTATTAAGAATTTGTTGAAATTGGGCAGCCCAGGTGGCTCAGCAGTTTAGCACCGCCTTTAGCCCAGGGCCTGATCCTGGAGACCTGGGATCAAGGCCCACGTCAAGGCTCCCTGCATGGAGCCTGCTTCTCCCTCTGCCTGTGTCTCTGCCTCTCTCTCTCTGTGTCTCCCATTAATAAATAAATAAAATCTTTAAAATAAATTTGTTAAAACTTAACAAACCAAATGTTGGGGGCACAGGCAGACTTTTCTGTCTCACTCTTAGAGGCAAAGTAAATCTTACTTTGTTTTTCACTTCTTAAAATTCTTAATAAATGGTGATACTGATTAAAAAAAAAAAAAGCCATAGTCTTCAGAGATGAAATGATGATTTGCTTTAAGTTCCTCAGATGTTAGCAATGATGGTTGACCTTGAAGAGGATGAGGACTGGGCAAATGCAGATGAGCTGGAAGATGATGACTTTGACAGGTAATCATGCACCCGGAAACTGCATTAGAGGTTCCCTTGGTGAAATGGAGTGAACTCGGGTGGCAGCTGGAGTAGAAGGGTTCCTGGAGCCTGTCTCTTCCCACCATATTCTGTAATTTAAAGTTAAACTTCTAAGTTTGGAACATAGGATACTTCGGCTTTCTGTGTCAGATTTTGTAAATATTTTATTTTTCATAAAAATAGGTATTTTTTCCACCCCATTTTACTCTAAATTTTCAAGATTTTTTTTAGTGTAAGAGTATCTTAAAGTACGTATAAAAAAGCTTTATTGTGAAAAATGCCTTTACGTACATAGACCTCGTGCAGAATATTTGGTTCCGCACAGTTCCCTGCAAAATGCCCTGTTTTCCCAATTTCACACAAGTCAACCTTAGGCTAGAGAGGACAGTGGTGGTGAGATTTATACTGTAGCGTTCAGTGACACTGGAGCTACTGTTTAACTTGTTTAGACTTAGGCTTTCATGGATAAAGGTTCCTATGGAAAATCCACTGGAATTGAATTCACTGTCTAGTAGTGATGGCCTCTTCTTACATGTGTATGAGATGTGCACTTCAGAACTCTATTAATGGATCTTTCAGTGGTCCTAAAGGTATATATTCTCAGGTAGCGTTAGAAATGGAGGGCGGGTGGGTTGAGTGATTTGCTCAGGTTTTATATAGCCTATCTATAGACTGAGACTTCATGCTGTTCTTTTATCTTTTACTCTTTGCAGTTAATCAAACTGCCTCCCTTTCTTAAAGAGAACTGAAAGTATTTCTCTGAAAGACTGGTAGTTGAAATAAGCTATTAAAACAGGCATTAGGTAAAATTAAAGAATTTGACTTAAAGAAAATACAGTGTGTTTTTCAACTTAGTCCCATTATTAAAAATGACTACTCTGGCTTGAATGCTATTTTGACATGAAAATAATCCTTCACTGGAAATAACCTCATAGGGCTAAAGGGAAGACCAGGCTCAGACTGGGTTTCCTTTGCCTGGTTCAGTTACTGTAATGTACTGCTCCCTATACAAGGCACTTAATTTATATGGCTTATGAAGTTATTTTTCCTGTGCTAGATGAACAGGATTTTCTTATCTGGGAGTAAATAGGTTTTATTTTATTTTATTTTATTTTATTTTATTTATTTATTATTTTATTTTATTTATTTTATCTTATTTTATTTTTTATTTTATTTATTTTATTTTTTATTTTATTATTTATTTATTTGTTTGTTTGTTTATGTAAATATGTTTTAAATTATTTCCAAAGTAAGTTTAAATATATTCTCTAAAGAAAATTTGTAGCTTCATCTTTATAGTCTCCTTGACCCAGCAGTTTGAGATGATGCACATGACAAACTCATTACTAATCTTGCAGTTCAGAGACGGTGCAGAGACCCTTCTGGCCAATTTTCTTCTGTTTTCCATGAAAACTCTGGTATTAAGTTTCACTGGTGCATTATTTGTGGCAACACAGTTTACATCCCTTTAAAGTACATAAACTCACAGCAAGGAAGTCATCCTCCAGAGTCTCAGCATGGCTTTCAGTTTTCTATGTTCTGTCCGTTGAGTTGAAGGATGTACAGGAAATGAGATAACAAGGCTCTCCTAAACATTGTACTCCTACCTCTGAGTCTTGAAAGCATTAAAGCTCAAGCGTTACCAGTGAGGGGTGTATGTGGGGAGAGAAATAGCAAAGTCTTGAAAATTAAGATGGAGACACAGCAGGACTTTTTACACTATGGCAAATGAATCATGGAAATGTTATGTGCCCTCTCCTTTTTCTTTAACTCTGGATTTTTAACCTACAAGTTCATAGGTTTAGAAGACTGCTTGAATTGGTAGTTTAATGTGATAACGTGTTTTAGATCTATGTGTGTACAGTGCACTATTGTGTCTGTTGAACATAATGAATATGTTCTTTGGTCTCTGTGCAGCAATGCAGTGGCTGGTGAGAGCGCCCTGGACCGAATGGCGTGTGGACTTGGTGGGAAACTGGTGCTGCCGATGATCAAGGAACACATTATGCAGATGCTCCAAAATCGTAAGCTGGATATCCCAAAAGAGAGTAGTGTAGCGTGCTTTTCTAAATCTTCAGTTCTGACAGACGCTTAGACTTAGTCTTTCTTTGCCTTTTTATATCCTGTGTTTAGTCCAATTTTTATATCGTACTGATAAAATCCTATTTAGTCCTCTTTGGAACCATTCAGTCTTACACTAAAGAATGTTTTTCCTCACTATTGCAAATATTCAGTTCTGTCTCTAGAATTGTCTTCAATCCATAGGAAAAAAAAAATTCAAGGAAAAGCTATAGATTTTCTCCCTACCCAGAAATAACTAGCTTTTAATTTAAATAAGACATCATTATTTCATGTCTATAAAATACTAGCATATTCAATTCCTATAATCTTCCTTTATCCACTATTTTTTGTTTTCAAAAATGTATAATCAGAAGAGAAGCCACTTCCATATTTCTCTTACTGTTTTCATAGCAAATATTTGGTCATTTGTATCTGTACCTTTGTTTATATCAATATCAAAAATTATTACATGTCTGTTATATTTTTATCTTTTTTTTAAGATTTTTTTTTTTTTTTTTTTTTTAAAGGTTTATTTATTTATTTTTGATAGACATAGAGAGAGAGAGAGAGAGAGGCAGAGGGAGAAGCAGGCTCCATGCACCGGGAGCCCGACGTGGGATTCGATCCCGGGTCTCCAGGATCACGCCCTGGGCCAAAGGCAGGCGCCAAACCGCTGCGCCACCCAGGGATCCCATTTTTAAGATTTTTAAGTAAACTACACTCACTGTGGAGCTCAAACTCGTAACCCCAAGATCAAGAGTTGCATGCTCCACCAGCTGAGCCAGCCAGCCACCCCTTATTTTTGTCTTTTTATTTATAGAATTAAGGTGCTTGGCTTTTTTAAAAAATTCAAATACAGGGGATCCCTGGGTGGCTCAGCGGTTTGGCGCCTGCCTTTGGCCCAGGGCGCGATCCTGGAGTCCCGGGATCGAGTCCCACATCGGGCTCCCGGCATGGAGCCTGCTTCTCCCTCCTCCTTTGTCTCTGCCTCTCTCTCTCTCTCTATGTCTATCATAAATAAATAAATGAATCTTTAAAAAAAAAAAAAAAAATCAAATACAGAAATGTATAAACTAAGAGTCCATTAGATTTAGAGGTGGCCAGTTAATAGGTTTCTGAGACTTTTCTCTGACCTGCTTTGTGTATATGCAGTTTAAAAAAAAAAAAGTGAACATAGCTTACGGACACACCATACTTACCTTAAGCTTTGCCCCAGGGTTAATCATATCACCACATAACAGCTCCCCCCTCATTTTTTTTTTTAAACAACCACATAGCCTTCTATAATACCCCATTAGTTGTTAATAGTTTTTGTTGATTACAAATAATGCTAATGCATACACTCTTCTACAGAAATCCTGTATGGATCCTTGTATGGATATTTATGTCTATAGGGTACATTCTGTACAAGAGACACACTTGAGGGGCAGACCATTGGTTCTGCATTTTAAAGTAGTAAAATGGAGTAATAATAGAATACCAGCTTCAAATGAAAGTGAACCATTGAGAACTGAAGCCCTTAAGCAATTTACCTAATTCTTACCCCATGTAAGATTCTTTTGAAAAGGCATGGCCCAAAACCATTATCCCTTTTTAATGACGTGATTGTATATCTGGGTCTTGAATAATTGTCTTACCCCTTTTTTGCCTCCTAAATTTCTTGAGGGTTTTTTTTTTCCCCCTCAGAGGGATGGAGACAGCATTAAAGATTGCTTAAGTTATCAGAGCTGCTAGAAAGTATCTAGCTTTTCCATTTTTAAAATGAAGAAAGTAACCCAGAAATATTAAAAGATTGCACAAGGTCACCCAGCTGTCACTATTTCACCATCAGTTCACAGTATTCTTTAAATCAGTTGTGAATGTGGTTGTGATATGTAGTAGAAATTTGGCTTTTAAATTTCTGCTGCAGTTTATTAGGTGGATGCTGAAGGCTTTGGATATATGGCAATGAACTCTAAGATTTGTTACTGTTAACATTATGGCAGGTCTACTGCACCTTAATTTCTTCATCTGTGAAAGAGGAGAAAATGCAGAGATGTATTTAATGTGTGCACAAAGTGCTTCAGCAGCAGCAAACAATATATATCTCCTAGTAACATGTGCCCCACTTTCTTTTTAAAGATAGTTTTACGGGTTTTGCTTTAAGTAATAAAGAGCAAAATTTAAAGGAGAAACACTATTTCCAAACCCCCATACCATACCATCACATTCTGCTGAACTTATTTTCAGGAGCTCTGTCTACTGGAGATTTATAGGCATATCTTTTTTTATTCTCTGAACCAAATATGGACACTTTTCTCTATCAATAAATATTTATTGCATCTCTTTTTTAGATTAGTAAATTCAGTGTGCAAAGATGAGCATCTTATTTACTGGTTTCTTAGGATGATTATTACTCGGTTGAAAAATTCTGGCTTAATGGTCTATTGGGTAATTGAAACACATTAAAAAATTTAAAAATATAAAAATATTTAAAATGTGACCTTGTGCACATTTTAATATTTAAAAATATCAAAAATGTTGTAAATAATAATAAGGGTGTAATTCTTAAGAACAAAATTAGGAATTTTTCAGAAATTCTTTGTAGTAGAATTAGTTACAGGCAGAGTTTGTCTTTACATGGGTTTTAGGCTCCCCAAAGTAAATAGTTAAATTGTAAAAGTTCTCAAACTTTCTGTTCTCGAGACTCCTATATACTCTTAAAAATTACTGAAGATCCCAGAGTGCTTTTGTTTATGTAGGTTGTGTCAACGTATATACCTTTAGAAATGGAAACAAACACTTAAAATACTCACTTAAACGTAGCAATAATAAACCTGTTACACTTTAAGAAATAACATTTTTCATGAAGAATGACTTGTAAAACAAAAATGTTAGAAGAATGTCTGTATTTTTAAAAATGTCTTCTAAGTATCTTAGCTGAATTTTTTTTCTGCTTTACTTATCTCTTGGGATTTTATATGTGTTGTAATCCTTCGAGTATTCCACTGGATCCCCATAATGAGAGTGAAAAAATATTATCAGGAGAATAGTTTTGATTCAGAGAACCCCAGGGTAGTTGGGCCCCACTTTGAAAACCATTGCTTTACTCAGATACTAACTTTCTATATTGATGTATCTCTTGCTTTATGCAACAAGTTATGTGAAACACCTTAAAGGGAACAGTTCAATATTTAGAAACGAAAGTCAGGGAAATTATATATTAAAATATGATAGGAAGGTTCAGAAAAATAAATACTGCTTAGCTAATATTCTATTAATCTAAAGTAAAGTTTGTCTGTGTTCATTTACCATATTGCTAAATAAAAATTCTTTAAAAGCAGTATCTTTCCTCCATGGCTTTTTTCCTTTTTCTAGAAATGTGACAGGGGCTCCTGGCCGACTCAGTCAGTAGAGCATGCGACTCTTAATCTTGGGGTCATGAATTCAAGCTCCATGTTGAGTGTGAAAATTGCTTAAACAGATAAAATGATAAACTTGAAAGAAAAAAGAAATGGGACCATGGATGAAAATCAGTGAGTCTATTCAATGAATAGGAATGTGTGACACAAAATCCAGATGTTTGTTGTTTATGGTAAATCTTACGGGGAAAACCTTATTTTCAGTAGTTGGTATAAATACTAATAATTTGCTTCCATACTGCCTTTTAACTACCTCTGGAATAGAAATGCTTGTGTGATGTAACCGTCACTCCAGTGAAATAGTCCTAGTCAGGCACTCCTTTCTTTCCATTTTTCTCATTAATGTATAAAAATATTTTGATAGTCTTTTCCAAATAAAGAGAACTTCATTTTATACTTCTCACTACCAGAGTGACATGCTAATCGCTCTTCTTTCATGTGTAATTGTTTTTTGTAGCTGACTGGAAATACAGGCATGCAGGATTAATGGCCTTATCTGCCATTGGTGAAGGATGCCACCAGCAAATGGAAGGAATTTTAAATGAGATAGTAAATTTTGTTTTGCTTTTTCTTCAGGATCCTGTAAGTACCAGTAAATATCTGACTAATAATTATTACCATAGTTTCACATGGGAACCCATTGCCTTTACTCATACAAAGTAACCTATTCCAGCATCCAAGAGTAAGGTATGCAGCCTGTAATGCTGTGGGACAGATGGCTACAGATTTTGCACCTGGTTTCCAAAAGAAATTTCATGAGAAGGTAAGTAACAAGGCCTCAAACACTCAAGTCACACTTTTAAGAAGAGGGGGGGGTAGTATGTTATATGTATGCTTTGAAATGTGGCATTTCAGAATGTGTGCTCATCTGCTTTCATCTTCCAGGTGATTGCAGCCCTGCTACAGACCATGGAAGATCAAGGCAACCAACGAGTGCAGGCCCATGCCGCAGCTGCTCTTATTAACTTCACCGAGGACTGTCCCAAGTCACTGCTTATTCCGTATTTAGACAATTTGGTGAAACATCTGCATTCCATTATGGTTCTTAAACTTCAAGAGGTAAGTTACTAGGTTTTGAGCTCCTACTTAGAAATTAACATAGGTTAATTTAATGGGTAAGACCTAGAGAAAGAAACTTTTCAGCATGGCCATAAAGAATAGAAAGTTAGGTTAGCCTATTTGAAGTAGAATAATTTGGTCTTGAACAGAGATAGGCCAATATTGGAATTGGGAAAGAGGATAGAGCCTAAAGGTTAGGTAAAAACAGTATTTGAATTGCCTTGAAAACAAGGCAGTTATTTTGAATTCTGATTTATGTAAATTTGGAAGAACCATTTTGTTCTTAACTGCTGCAAGAAATCATGATAATATGATTGTAGGAAATTAGCGTGATGGCATTGTGAGGCATAAACAAAAAGGGAGAAGATTTAAGTCAAGACTGTCAGAAGATTATTTCTCAGAGAGCTTGAGTGGAAATTGGGGAAGATGATTCTGAAAGTCATTTCTTGGGAAGCAGTTAACAGTTTCTGCTGGTTTGAATTTAAAAAGATGAAGAAGTAAAAAAATGTTGACCATTCTTCTCACCTGGATGACAGAAGTAGATAAAAAAAATCCTTTTTGCTTTAAATATGTTAGATTTCAGACAAGGCCTGGCTATCCAGATAGTTAAAGCTTAAATAAAAGGTGCAACCTAGAAACAATTGGCTTATCAATGTTTAGTACAGCTATATATGAGAAAGAGGATGCAGGCAAGAAAGGTAAGGGTTTAGATTCAGTTTGCTGTCAAATCCAATGAAAATAAATTGCTGTAAAAATGAAATGAATAAAAAAGATAAACAAAAGCCTTTTAAAATGATTATATTCAACGGACAAAAAGTTAACTCTCAAGTTGTTTATAAGTAAAGTCAGTCTGTAACATTATATACTCGATTTTTTTTTCAGATTTATTTATTTATTTCAGGGGGGAGGGTAGAAGAAGAGGGAGAGTCTCAAGCAGACTGCCCACTGAGTGCAGAGCCCAACTTAGGTCTTGATCCCAGGACCTTGAGACCCAAGACCTGAGCCAAAACCCAGGAGTTGGATGCTCAACCAACTGAGCCACCCAGTTGCCCCTAGAATATCAATTCTTGTACATTAATTCATTGTGAACCAGTGATAGTTCATAAGCCACACTTTACCTAATTGTGTCCTAAAGGAACAAGATACAGTGTCTCAGATGGCAAAGGAAGGGGTTTGAAATGGGATGGGTGCTCAATGTCAGATGACAGACTAAGAACATGATGAAGGAACACGAGTTAGTCTTAAGACAGAAAGAGGTAGACCCAAGATGAAGGCATATGAGTTGGTTGGTTATTCAGGAATAGATGGATCAAATGTGACTTTACAAGTAGGTTTGGGTAGAGGGCTGAAGTGTAAAGAGAGTTTCTGTTGCATCCTCTTCCCCCAGATAGGCAACATGTCAGATTTTTAAAGACTAAAAGAAGGAATTGCTAAGATCAGCTGGGGAAGAGGATAAAGTGTATGGGCAAGAGTTGTTCAAAGAGAAGGTAGTTAAGGAAGAACAGCATTCCTCTGAGATGAGAGGTAGGTCAAGACCTGAAGTGTGGAGCAGATGCAGAAGGGAGTAGGTTACTCTCTTATGGAGGTGGTGGAAGTGGTAGTACAAGATGAAGAGCTCTGTAGAGAGTGAGTATGGTTGATGAGGGGAATGAAAGAAATCTGGAATACCCACTGGGTCAGATATTCATATGAATCCAAGGGGATATTGACAGGTGACAACATGAGCCCAGTGGCAAGTACATGGTTACTGGCCAGGTCAGAGAACACTAGGTCTTTGGTGCAGGAGAAAGGTGAGCTCATCGGTCTCACCAGATAGTAAAACAGTGTGCAGGAGAGCTCTGGCACCAGTGACGGTGTTAGTGATACCTTCTAGGGAGAGTCAGGGAAGGTAAAGGAATGGACCGTAAAGGGAGTTCTCTCCACATATGGTAGGACAGCACTAAGTGGGAGTAAGCGAGGAAAAAGGACTAAGAAAGACAGGCATGAAGCTGGGGATACAGAAATTGGAAGAGGAATCTAATTTGTGCTCAAGCACTAGTTGCTCTGAGACAAGGCCAACATGAGGAGGGAGCACTTTGTTAACAGAGGAGCAAGGAGATCCTCTCTCAGTAGTTCCACAGGGACTCTTCAGTCTGCTCCAGAACCTGTGGTCTCCACTCAGGCTGCTGAAGGGTGGTCTTAGCTTGCTGTTTCAGAGAAGTGTTTGAGAACTATCAGGGGACATGTCTTCCAGCCTCTCATTTCCATGATTTGTTTTGTGTGTCTTCCTTCTAGTTGATTCAGAAGGGCACCAAGTTAGTGTTGGAACAAGTTGTGACCTCTATCGCATCAGTTGCAGATACTGCAGAGGAAAAATTTGTCCCCTACTATGACTTATTTATGCCATCACTAAAGCACATTGTTGAGAATGCAGTTCAAAAGGAACTCAGACTTCTCAGAGGAAAAACTATTGAGTGCATCAGCCTCATTGGTCTGGCCGTTGGGAAGGAAAAAGTAAGTAATTTATTCCAAGGTTGAATTTACTATATGTAATTTGGCTGTGGAGGCATTGAAGGTACTAGAGAGCCTTTAATTCTGATAAATGATTTTCTGGATACTTGTTTTTATCCATCATCTTACTCTTCTGTCACTCCTACTTTGTATGGAAATTCATTTATCAGTGTTAATACTAAGTTTTTTCTTAATTCAGTTATGCTCTTGAAACCTCCCCCCTTTCCTACCACATCTACAGTCTTTCTCCTGGGAGGTGTGTGGAGTTCAAGATCCATACGTTTAGTTTCACCCATTTAAACATGTACTTGGAGACGTTCCACTTGATTTCTTGTTAAGCCAAAAAACATCAGGTGTCCCGAGATAGAAATTCTATATGCATATAACACTTCAGAAAAATAATTAGCAAGGACTGTTCACCAGCATATTTTCCTTCCAGCCAGCACCTCAGAGTTGTCAAAGCCAATCAAAGGAAGTTTCTCTGTCATTGACCCCCATCCCGGCTTCTAACTCTCAGAACTGTCAACGTTAGAACCTCTCTGATTGGTCTCCTCCAAAACCATCAGTATTAACTTATAAATAGTTTTCTGTGGAACTTGAGAAGCTAACCAGTAAAACATTTTTGTGTTCCATACTCTATGTATCTGGCTTTCAAACTGTCTTTGAAACACACTGTCTACACAAGGGAGATTGCTAGAACTATACAGAGTTAAATGAAAATGATAAAGTTCTAGAGAGCAATCTAAAATTTTCTTTCTGGAATTCGATTATCTTTTTACTGCTGGAAATAACAAACCATAGACCAAAACTTTATGTCATTAGAAATACCTTTACACTGCAGTTAACCCTGACCTTCATTGAAGAATCTATTTTTCTAGAAAGAGCACTAAGTCTCTGTAATATATAGATGAAAATCTTTGAGTGTAACCCTTGTCTGAGGAGTTATGACCCATGCGGATAATGTAATGGTAACAGTGGTGTTGATTTTCTCAAATATTTTCGTCTAGTTCATGCAAGATGCATCAGATGTGATGCAGCTCTTATTGAAGACCCAGACAGACTTCAGTGATATGGAAGATGATGATCCTCAGGTAAAGCAGCTTGGACACATTCACCTTGATCCATTGAGGAGTTGTGGCTAATGCAAGGTTAATGAACTCGACAAAGAAATTAATAGGCTTCTTGAGATAACCCCTGGTTTCAGAGACATTCTTCACTGGTTTTCCTTCACTTCTCATACCACCTTTTTCTCAGCCTGCTGTAGCTGCCCCCTCTCAGATTCTCAATTTTTTTTGGTGCTCTTACGGTTCTGTCCTAGGCCCGCTTAGCAGCTGAACAGTGTCATTTACATTGTGGCTTCAGTCTTCCTCTGTATGCTGTGACCTCCAGGTCGTTCTCTGAATTCAAGATTTATTTATCCAACAACTTATTAGACATCTTTGTTTGGATGTCTCCCAACCTTCTCTGTGCCACATGACTTCCCTCCCCTGTTGAAAAAGAAGTACAGAAACCTAACAATCTTAGAACATGCTCTGCTTTTCTTTCTGCCGTGAACAAACACTTGTTTCACTTAGACCCCCTCCCCCACTCAGCCTGACTAACCTCTGCTCATATTTCACATCCTGTGTGAGACTTGATACTATGTCCTTATGACCCTGGGGTGTAAATTGTGTGTCATAATCCTAATAGTATTTACGATGCCTAAAGTGTAACAGGCATTCCATAAATAGCTGCTGAATTACGTTTTGACTTTATACAGCCATGCTGTAATTGTTTCCCATAAACTTAAAATTGGTTTTGTTCTGTTTCGTTTTAGAGTAGGAGTGGGTAGTATGTGTATGAATGAATATGAGGTAGTTATATTGGAAAGTAAAAAATCCCTTTCTCAGTTATCGAGATGATGAATTAGAACTAGATTCTCTATAGGTAATTTGCAGGTGATTAAGACTGTGTAAACATAGTAAGTAGAGAGGTGTCTTAAACATAACCCAACCACTTTGAAAAATTAAAATAGCTGGAAGAAAGGGATGTTTTGTTTCTTGGGTGTTAATGTTTAATACATAGAATGCTAGGCAGTAAGGATACAGTCAGATAAAATAGGTTCCTACCTTCAAAAAAGTAGTACCTAGGAGTTGATATGATTAAGTGGGTTTTATTTATGTGGTCCAGGTATTAGAGAAAACCCGTATATTGCTTCTTGAAAGTAAGAGAAAATAAAACACGGTCCTGGTCTTTCTCTTTTGCCTCGCCTGCTGTCTGTATCCCCGGGTAAAGGTTCACAATGATTCTGTTGTTTCTGAATGTTTTTAAGTATATGACCTTAGAAAATGTACTTCTGTCTAAAAGATATGAATGTAAAATAAAACATTATTTCTATAAAATAGGGAAATGGCTTTCTCTGATATTTTTTTACCCATTGTTTTAAAGTCAATTTTAATTTCTTCCCCCAGATCTCTTACATGATATCAGCATGGGCCAGAATGTGCAAAATTCTTGGAAAAGAATTTCAGCAGTACCTTCCAGTGGTTATGGGGCCTTTAATGAAGACTGCTTCGATTAAGCCTGAAGTAGCCCTTTTAGATAGTAGGTGTCTTCATGAAGACATAGCAGTCATAAAATTCATCTCTGTGACTATTTTTAACATAAATTTGTTTTCTTCTCTGTTAATAGCCCAAGACATGGAGAATATGAGTGACGATGACGGTTGGGAATTTGTGAACCTTGGAGATCAGCAGAGTTTTGGTATTAAGACTGCAGGATTGGAAGAAAAGTCTACTGCTTGTCAGATGCTGGTGAGTGTG
Source organism: Vulpes lagopus (assembly GCF_018345385.1). Classification (NCBI taxonomy): domain Eukaryota; kingdom Metazoa; phylum Chordata; class Mammalia; order Carnivora; family Canidae; genus Vulpes; species Vulpes lagopus. Next base: position 13,344,283 of record NC_054839.1, on the reverse strand, counting down.
TACAGTGTTTACCAAATTTCAGTTGACAACTTCCCATAACACATACATAAATATTTCTCAAGGCATTTGTTCTGTAGATGCTAAAGAAATTATTTTAATGAGCAAGAATATATTCTTTAAAAAGTAAAATGTAGAAACCTTTTGACCCAACATTTCTACTTCTGGATAAAGAAATCATATAGGTGGGGCACCTGGGTGCTCACTCAGTCACTTAAGCAGCCAACTTTTGATTTCAGTTTCGGTCATGAACTCTCAGGGCCCTGGGATCAAGCCTGCTATACTCAATAGGGAGTCTGCTTGAGGATTCTCTCCCTCTTCTCCTTCCCTTGCTTACTCTCTTTCTCTTATCCAAATAAATAAACCGTAAAAAAATCATATACATAAATTTCTATTTCTAATTCTATTCTATTTCTAAAAACAACAAAAAGAAGCAGCTTAAATGCCTGCTCTTAGGAAGATAATAATATTGTACCCTAGACTATTACACGGCTGATACAAAGCTACATGAGAGCGCAAGGACTTTTGTCTGTTTTGTGTTTAATGTATAGTAGATACGATGACAAAGGACTACTTTTTGAGTGAATGATCAGAAATGTGCTCATGATACTGAAAATAAAACTGATATGGTTTCACTTATATAAAAATATAAACATGGTAGGGACATCAAAATGTTTGCAATGATTATCTCTTTATAGTATTTAGGGTCTTGTGTGTAAGTTCTCTTTGAGTTATTTCCCCCTATAGACAGGGACAATATATTTTTTAAAAGAATTAAGTTATGGTTTCAGATTACAAATTTAGCAGTTAAATAAGTCTAAATAAAAATTAATTGCTTACAGTTTATCTTGTATTAATAAAGCACCATTGTGTTTTCTAAGTCATTTAAACTTGTATTTCTTAAACTTTTGCTTATCATCAGTACTTACTAAATTCTATAAATATCTATACCTACAATAATTTATAAACATTTTGAGTTTTTCTGGTATCTTTCTCAAGTAGAGAGCAATTATGTCACATCTCAGAACTATCAAATCTTTTAATGTAGTGGGAAAAAGTAAAGAAACAATTGTTATTAAAACAGCACTGTCCAGGGCGCCTGGGTGTCTCAGTCACTTGGGCATTTGACTCTTGGTTTCAGCTTGGGTGGTGGTGTGGGGGTCATGAGATCAAGCTGTATCAAGCTCTGTGCTGGGCATGGAGCCAGCCTGTGATTCTCTCTTTCCCTCTCCTGCCCTCTCCCCCAACCTCCATTCTCATGTGCTTTCTCTCTCAAAATAAATAAACAAACAGTTCTGTTTTTCTGTTTCACTGCTGAAATGATTTTTTTTTTCTTTAAGATTTACTTATTGGGACACCTGGGTGGCTCAGTGGTTGAGCGTCTACCTTCGGCTAGGGGTCTGATCCCGGGGTCCTGGGCTCGAGTCCTGCATCAGGCTCCTCATGGGGAGCCTGCTTCTCCTTCTGCTTATGTTTCTGCCTCTCTGTATGTCTCTCATGAGTAAAAAAGTATAATCTTTAAAAAAAAAAAAAAGGATTTACTAATTTATTTGAAAGAGAGAGTGAGGGGTAGGGTAGAGGGAGAGGAGACTACTTAAGCAGACCTCCCACTCAGCATGGAGCCTGAAGTAGGGCTTGATCCTGAGATCATGACTTAAGCTGAAACCCAGGAGCTAGATGCTCAACTGACTGGGCTGCCCAGACACCCCTGAAATTTTTTTTTTTTAAGATTTTATTTGTTTATTCATGAGAGACACCGAGAGAGAGGCAGAGACACAGGCAGAGGGAAAAGCAGGCTCCCTGCAAGGAGCCCCATGCAGGACTTGATTCCAGATCCTGGGATCACGCCCTGAGCCAAAGGCAGACACACTCAACCACTGAGGCACCCAGGCATCCCGATTTTTTTTTTTTCTTTTTTAAATAAAAATAACAGCCTGTTTGCAGACAGAAAAGATAGGCTACAGTTACATTTTTAGTTTTTGGTTTGGTTTGGTTTGGTTCTTTGAGAGTGAGAAGACAAGCTGGAAGGGAGGAGCAGAAGGGAGAGGGAGGGAGAATCTTCAGCAGGTTCCACGCTCGGTGTGGAGCCAAACACAGGGCTCAATCTCAGGACCCTGTGATCATAATGTAAATAAATCAAGAGTTGGACACAATCAACTGAGCCACCTGGGCACCCCTATATCTGTTTTTTGGTGTTTTTTTTTTTTTTTTAAGATTTTATTAGCTAGAGAGCTTGTTACAGGCATTGAGGGAAGGGGCAGAGGGAGACGCAGACTCCCCACTGAGCAGGGAGCCTGACATGGGGCTTGATCCTAGGATCCTGAGATCATGACCTGAGCCAAAAGTAGCTGCTTAACCAACTGAGCCACCCAGGCACCCCTCTGCATGCAGCTTTAAATGTATTTCTAGTCAGGGTACAGCATCCTGTGGTCCTTAGGATTCTATTTGTTAAATACTAATACCTAAAAACTAACATGGATCTTGATTTGATTTCTCTTTCCAATATTTTGTTTTCAGGTTTGCTATGCTAAAGAGTTGAAGGAAGGCTTTGTGGAATACACTGAACAGGTTGTCAAACTGATGGTCCCTCTACTGAAATTTTATTTCCATGATGATATCCTACAACTTTGAACACAAAACAATTAGTTAAATTATAGCTTGTTCAAGTATTAGACTTTGTGTTAACCGAAGCCTATGTTACCTTTATTCTTTGCACTAACTATAAGATTATAAACTTCTTTTTTCATGTGCTTTAGTTTCATGGGTTTTTTGCTTTTGCCAAAAACATGAAGAAGAAAACTTTACCTGTCTTAGTTAACAGCTTTTTCTGTGAACCTCTAAAAGATTTTAAGAATTGATATTTTGTTAGCAAATGTTTACATTTGTATATAATTGCTACGTTTCTCAAATATCTTTTGATGATGTTAAGCAACTAAGACCATTCTAAATACATTAGAGACCCACTGATAACTTTCTGTGGCATAGCTCTACATTTCAAACATGGATACCACCTTTGGAGAGAAACATTTCTTGATAAATCTGCATGTTAAATATTCTCTTCTCAACATGATAATAGTAGTTAATACATATAGAAACATTTTTATGCCTTTACATACACAGTTTCATACATAGATTTAAAGAAGAAATAAAGGACAGCTCAACAGTGTTTGAGCCCAGACCTAAACCCAGATCTGCCTGAGTGCAGAGCCCCTGTGTTGTAGTTTTTCATGCAGTATCCCATAGTGGCGTCCTTTACAGAAGACCACTTTTGCCCAACAGAAATATACCATGAGGCCAGAGGACAAAGAAGTCTTTTTTAGAGGAAATCTCCCGACCTGATTTTATAAATGATATTAGATAGGGAAGGGCATCTTGATCTTCATTGAAAACTGAAAAGGCTCTGACAGGAGGAGGTCCTCATTCATTTTCCCAGGAAAATCATAGCTTTGGTTCCATTTATTAGAAACATATTGCCTAAAGTTTTGGGATAGGAACATCTTGAGACCTGCTCTAAGGATCCCAGATCCTCCACCTTTCCGTCTTGCTGCTCAGTTGTAGGTGACAGAAAAGATAGGAGATAAGTCTTAATGGGTAGGGAGATGTCTGTTTTATACACACGCTCTATTTAACATAAGCTCCTGTATTGCAGTCTCAGATAAACAAGTTATCTGGCGCTCAGTGAGCACTTTAACATTTACATAAGCAAAGTGATAAGAACGATCTTTTGCACTAAGCGTATGTAAGAATAGTGATTACGTTTCCTTAACAATAAACGTGTTCGAGTGGCAGCAGCAGAATCCATGCCTCTTCTCTTGGAATGTGCAAGAGTTCGTGGCCCTGAGTATCTCACACAGATGTGGCATTTTATGTGTGATGCTCTAATCAAGGCCATTGGCACTGAACCAGATTCAGATGTCCTCTCAGAAATAATGCACTCCTTTGCAAAGGTAAATATTCTTCTCTTAAAAATATGTATAAGGTTGTGTGTTCATTTATTAGTCTTGCTAAATAAATAAAATTGAATATTTTTGTGCTATAACAAATGATTCTTAATTACCAGAAATGTTTAATTCTTTTTTAGTTTAATGTTTTGCTGTTGTCCTTTTTGTGTTTGTTTTTTTTTTTTTCAGAGTAGCTGCTCTTACAGTCCATTCTTGGTTAGTTTCCACCATCATTTACCTAATAATCCAGCTCCAGAATCTTGGCTCATTTCCAGCACATACCTAGTTTCTGTCCTATTCTGTTTTGAGTCCCTCTCCTCTTCACATTACCTTTGTGCTGAGATAACCTCCCTTGGATTGTTCCAGAAGTCTCTCTCCTTTCTCTCCCTTCCAGTTCGTTCTCCTTTGCTTGAGCATGAACTTGCTCATAATTTGTCACTCCACTTCCCATATTCTTGGTTAGCTCCATGGCCTACCTGCTCCACAGTTCGTTTTAAAGTTTCATCACCAGTGTTTGTCCCCTTTTACACTCCTGCAGTTCAATTTTCTTCTATTTTTCCAAAGAATGCATGCTGCTGGGCCTTAATGCCCCCCCTCCCCCCGCCCACACACACACACACACACACACCTCAGCTCATGCTGCTTGGCCTTTCTCCAGCTAGGTTTGTGTAGAGTATGTGTGTGGTGATTAAGCTCCTTAGGAGCTGGATGCTCTGCTCTATCTTTGAGACCTCAGCACCTAATTATAATGCCCGGCATTTAAGATACGCTCAGGACATGTTTCAAATAATGCTGTTTAAATTCTTTTTGAAGTACTGTCATTGTAACACAACACGCCAAGTATTATCTACTCATTTAGTCATTAGTCTTCCAGGGTACCGAGTTATGTTAATTTTTCTCATGCTTCCATGTGATTCTTAATGGAATTTAACTTTTGACTCTTAAAACTTAAATCCCATGGCCTGCTTGCTTTCCTTCATTTCATTGTAGTGCATTGAAGTCATGGGAGATGGATGCCTTAATAATGAACATTTTGAAGAATTAGGAGGAATATTGAAAGCTAAACTCGAAGAACATTTTAAAAATCAAGAATTGCGGCAAGGTAAGTTTTCCACGCTTTTATTTCTGAATGTAATCCTTGACCATTTTGGCAATATTTAAAAAGACATTTATTTGGGTGTGTTTTAGTTAAAAGACAAGATGAAGACTATGATGAGCAGGTGGAAGAGTCACTACAAGATGAGGTAAATTATTCCCTTCAGAACCTAATTTATATGATCACGTGCATCTGGAAGATTTTTAAATGCTTAAGTTTCTAGAAAGTTCGTTACCTGACTTGTCATTCTGATGGTAATTATCAGTACTTTCCAGCAGAAGAATCTAACATATATTGCATATACTAATTTAGAGAAATAAGTAATTGATGTTAGCTTATTTGTGTTTTGGATGCTATGGGAGAGTTTTTGTTGGAGTACCTCACACATAACAGCACTTATAAGTTCACCTAGTATTTTACATACTCCTCTCAGTAATCTTTTATTTGGTGGTGTCTTCAGCATTTTAAAGATAAGCGAACTCAAACTCAGGTGTTAAATGACCAACTGGAGCCACACACAGTTGACAATCTAGGACTTAAGGCCAGATGTTTTTGTAACATCAGCTGTCTTTCTACCGTACCACAGAATAATGCAGGTTTTCTTACAAATGCTACACCTAGAGTGGTCGAAGTGGTCGATCTTCACCTTGTTACTCCATTTTCTCCTCATTCACCTGTGTATTTAGGGCCCAGAGTGTGGCATGTGGCCATCCCGGTGGACCCATGCTAACATGTGCAGGTCATCCCATTTCTGTGTGAGGTGGTCACATGCTCACACACATATTGCTCCCAAGGATGAAATGTTGTAATTGACCCCACATCCTTTCACCAGTCTGCTCCAAACTTAGAAACATTCTTGCAGAAAACAAAAAATAATGCTAAAGTAAAAACACAGAACTTCAATATTTAAGTACGTTTCCAGAAAACTCTGGGATAAGTACAAACTTGCTCACACCTTTAATCTACCGATAGCAGATAGGAGATGTGATCCCCAATCATCAAGGTTACTGTGGTCTCCAGACTCTTTCCTGTGCCCTGAAGAAGTGATGAGAAATTTCTTAGATTTTTAAAAAAAATAAATGTAACTGTTGGTCATAATGGAGATGCTTTTTAATACATATGGGTGTTATGTGTTTTTTTTTTGTTTTGTTTTTGGTTTTAGGATGATAATGATGTTTATATTCTGACCAAAGTGTCAGACATTTTACACTCAATATTCAGTAGCTACAAGGAAAAGGTGTTACCATGGTTTGAACAGCTGCTTCCGTTAATTGTCAACCTCATTGTAAGTGTTGCCTTTCTTTGACCGTTATTTTAGGTAGTTGCCTGGGATGTTTTCAGTGTAGCACTTGAAAACACACTTTCAGGTTAAAATGGGTCTTAGAAATCAAAATTTCCAAAGTATATCTTTAATTTTATCAAGTCTATTGCATTGCCGTTGATACTTTCTCACTTAATATATGCTTATTGTTGGCTAATTAACTTTTCCATAGTTCGATTAAATTACAATGTGTTCCAGAGACATACAAATGACTTTTCATTACTTGAGGTTATGTGTGTCCTGCTAAATTAACAAAATGATTACTTTTTTTCGGTGGACCCTAGAGGATTCAGTTAAAATCCTTGTTATGTACAACCAGTAGTCGTTTATTGTGGATGATGGCCTTATGTATTTAGTTTTTAAAATATGCATGAAAAGCAACCAATAGGAGTTTGTCTTGTTTTGGCTTTTAATTTTGCATTGCATTTGGTAATGCAGCACGTTTTTTAAAAAGGAAGTGTACGTATCTTGCTGCTTCTGCTGGTGGTTCTGGTATGTGGTAATGTCAGATGGTGAGATTCTTTAGAAAATCATACAAAGTCTTTCAAACTTGTACTTCATTAAATCTGTGTTGTAATTTGAGGATTGTTACTCACAAAAAGTGATTATTACTGTGTTGTTTTTCATCGTTTGTATCAGGAATATCCATGTATAAGCTGATAGTCTAGAGAGAATTTTTTTTCTACATTCTTAATGTACTCCAGTATTCAGAGCTTAAAAGATTATCTCTTTTATAGTGTCCACATAGACCATGGCCAGACAGACAATGGGGATTGTGCATCTTTGATGATGTCATAGAACACTGTAGTCCAGCCTCATTTAAATATGCAGAATATTTCTTAAGGCCGATGCTCCAATATGTATGTGACAACAGCCCAGAAGTCAGGCAAGCAGCTGCATATGGCCTGGGAGTCATGGCACAGTATGGTGGAGATAACTATCGTCCTTTTTGTACAGGTACTTTCATTTGTTGGTTATAGGCATCCCTTTTATCATTTCCTTCTTCTCTTTTCTACACTTCCAAATATTATGTAGCTGTTTTTATTGTATTCTTCCCTTTTTCAAACCTCTCACCTATAGTGCAAATGAATTGGCCTTCTTTATTCTCATAGAAATGGAAATGAAGGGGATCCCTGGGTGGCGCAGCATTTTAGCGCCTGCCTTTGGCTCAGGGCGCGATCCTGGAGACCCAGGATCGAATCCCACGTTGGGCTCCCGGTGCATGGAGCCTGCTTCTCCCTCTGCCTATGTCTCTGCCTCCCTCTCTCTCTCTCTCTCTCTCTGTGACTATCATAAATAAATAAAAATTAAAAAAAAAAAAGAAATGGAAATGGAAATGAAGTTTGGATGAAATCTGAGCCTCACCACTCCTGCCCTCCAGAGTACAGTTTGGGCATTATACCCCAGCTGCAGCGTAGGATTTTTTTTTTCCCCTTAAGATTATATCTATATGGAAGAGTGAGAGCACACATGAGCAGGGGGAGAGAGGGGGGGGAAAGAGAGAAGCAGATTCCCCACCCAGTGCATAGGACTTTGAAAACATACTGGGGTCCCTGTACGGTTAGTGCAGAAATATAGAGAGGCTTTTAAAAGCTTAAATACCCTGAGGTGAGGACTGTAAATCTGGGGGCTCCCAAGTTCGTGTAGTCTCAGTAGAGTGCGGGCACTCCTGGCTGTGTGGGGGCAGCCTGCTTCCTTTCTTTACTCTAGGTCTGGTTCTGCAGCCAAGAGAACAAAACAAGTCATGTCTTATACCTTACTAATTCTTCACTATAATCGATACAGTCAAAGCAAAAAAAGAAATATAGGCATAAGAATGTGAGATTTTAACTGACCTTCTTGCAATTGCTTATTTTAGAAGCACTTCCACTGCTGGTAAGAGTTATTCAGTCTGCTGATTCTAAGACCAAAGAAAATGTCAACGCTACAGAGAACTGCATCTCAGCAGTAGGAAAAATTATGAAATTCAAACCGGACTGTGTAAACGTTGAAGAAGTCCTGCCACATTGGTTGTCTTGGCTTCCACTACATGAAGATAAAGAAGAAGCTGTTCAGACTTTCAATTATCTGTGTGACTTGATTGAAAGGTAAGAAAAGGGACAAATAGACCTTATTTTCTTCCTCTTTATTTAAAATAGTGTTTCCTGTGCACAGCCCTCAGATGTTTAGTTTAAACTGTAGGACAATTAACACTGCCTTACAATTAGATCTAATTTTGACTTTTTTATGGAATTAAATTCAACAGATAAGGCATTGTAGAACATAATGTTTTTAAGAAGGTTCCCTTTTAATGTTGTCATCCACCCCGTTAGTCTGGTTTTTATTTGGCTTTTGATTTTTTTAAATTTCAGCTTTACTGAGGTGTGATTGACATACATCACTTATTAGTAGAGTAAGATTAAAATAGGTTTGTTGTTCATGCCATTATTTGACCCTCTGAAATTCTGGGTTTTTTCTTTGGATTCAAGAATCAGCAGTATAAGGAAAGTATTCCAGACTCGTAATCAAAATCTGGCCTTGGGCTCTGGCAATATTAGTGCTCTTTTGTGTTCATGAGTATATCAAAGAATTGCAACAATCTGGAGGCTATAGAAGCTATCAAATCAAAGTTATGTTCTTTGGTTATCTGTTTTTCTATATCCAAGTTCTAAATATTAATCACATCTAGGCTCTGTTGCTGTTAATTACTGCTTTTATTCATGAATAACTCCAAGGACCACAACTACTCTCCTGGAATTTGTAGAAATAGGCCAGCAAGTGTATTCCATCGTGCCTGTTTCAGTTCAAGTTTGCACAAATGTTGTGTTTGAGTGTTCCCATGGAGAACTATCATTAAGGGATGTGATAGCCATCCTGGAGACTGTACACTCTTTATCTGCTCCTGTTCTCTGAAGCCACCAGGTCTCCATCATTCTGTTGGATCATCTCCCTTGGAAATGACTTCTGAAAGTTTCTTAATGAAAGACTAGAATTCTAGTTAAATTTACTATTATGCTTCTTTCCATTAAACTTGCTTAAAGTTTATTTCCCAGATTACTCTTGAAATGCCCCTAAATTCTTTTGAACTTCAAATTTATTTGGAAACCACTTTCCCACGTGTAAGTAAAATACATGTTAAGAAGTTTATTCTTAGTAAAGCTTTTTTTTCCCTTTTAAATAAGTTACAAATTATTTATAAAGCACTTAGAACGTTCTATTCTTTTTGGCCCTTAAAACAAACCTGAAAGATGAGTCAAGTATTTTTTTCTTAATTTACATGGAAAAGCACTGAAGAGCTAATAAATAAAATTAGCTGTTTTTCCTCCCACTGAGTTTGATTTTAGTGAATACATAATAATCTTATAAAAACTTTGTAACAAAATTCCATGTTGGAGAAAGCATGTAGGAATGTATGAGTGCTTGAGTGATTTCTCCTTATAATTTTCATTTATAATTGCTTTATTCTCTTTGGTCAGTAATCACCCCATCGTTCTTGGCCCAAACAATACCAATCTGCCCAAAATATTCAGTATAATTGCAGAAGGAGAAATGCATGAGGCAATTAAACATGAAGATCCTTGTGCCAAACGTCTGGCTAATGTAGTTCGTCAAGTACAGGTAAGCTGTTTTGCTTAAATTGGGGAAGAGGAAATAAAATAGTTTTTTGGGAGGTGTTTATGGTTTTTTTTTTTCCTGTATTAAAAAAAAAGAAATAGGTACCAATTTTCATTTTTATATTCTTTGTCTCTCAGTTTCAAATTAATATAAAATCTGTCTATATGTTCTCATTTTTTTATTACCACTAAAATATTTGTCCTAAACTTGAGACTTGAGAACCTTGCAGTTGGCACTAACACATACATGTCTTCTAGGGGTTTTTTGCATTTACTCAAATTTAAAAAAGAGATTTTAATAGTAAATAAGCCGTCAGCTACCAAAATCTTTTCAATGATTTATGCTTCCTGAATTCTAATGTATTGTTTACTTGACCGTGTTCTCTATCTATTGTAGCTTTATCAGGTCAGATTGAATGAAGAAAACTTAGTGTAAATGAAATGAACTTTAAATAAATGGAACCAGGTGTTATCATTTTATAATGATACTCATGAAACTACCTCAGAAGAAAGTATTTGGCATTATTATAGTCTACCTAATGATGATTAGTAAAGTCCTTCCAGATGACCATTTCACTGAATCTAAATCTATGAAACTGTTTTTTCCTAGACTTCTGGAGGATTGTGGACCGAGTGCATAGCACAGCTCAGTCCTGAGCAGCAGGCAGCCATACAGGAACTCCTGAACTCTGCCTGAGGGCCTTAATATCACCACCAGAAAACTAACTCCAAATAAACGTTTACCCTTTTGTTTAGGTTTCTTTGTTTTGTTTTTGAGCAAAAGAGAACGGTAGAGTTGTGTTGTCTAGGCCATTCTTCTGCAAAGCTCCAAGAGTGGGAAGAGAAGCACTGGGTTTCAGAGTGGTGTTTGAAAGGATTTCTATCGTACCACTGAAGAGGTTCCCCGTAAGCCCTACGGTAGCACTGAAGAGTATTTTTCTATTGGTGATAAGCCACTCACGTGAAGGTGAAAGGGAAGTAAAATTAAGTTTTCTCATTAGACATAATGAAATTTAAGACAAAACAGCTTTAAGATCAGCTATTCAGCATAGATGTGTGTTAAAACAATTTGCTCTACACCTAGTGTTAATTTTATTAATTGGAGTGTGAGTCTTTCTCAAGGGTAGAAAGAAGCCTTCTACCCAACAAACTAGTAGATCTAAAAATTGAAAAAAGAAAAAAAAGCTGAAGACAAAAACAAGCATGAAGATGTCATATTTGATGTCACTTTTGGGTTTTTCCCCAAAAGGCTGATGCAGTGACTCAATTTGGAAAGCTTTTCAGCTTCCAGTCCTTGAATGTGAAGTGTCGTTGGCATGTCTGGCAGTAGTCTCTCATTCACTCCTCAATAAACAACATTGAAATACGAAAGAAGTTTGTGTAAAAATTCAGTACTGTCTGGCTTTGATTCATTTAATGTTTTTAATATAAGAATAAGCTAATATTTTTTTAGAGTAGTAACTATGGCTTTGAGTGTTTTCTTTTTCCCCCAGTATTTTCCTTGTGCAGTTTGAACTTTAAAAGCATCTAGTTTTTACCATTTTCCACTTTAATTTAAGCTAAGTTATATATCTATTCCTTCATGATTGGTATCCTTTTAAGGCTTGCAAATTTTGACCAATAGTTTTTTTAAATTAGGATCATTCTGGTAGATAAAAAAGATTTGGCTTAGTATTTTCACTGCAAATTATAATTGATATGGAGCCACACACAACTTTCAAACTTTTAATTTTATGATAAATATTATGCCTAAAATTATTTACTGGTAAATTCAGGAAAATGTGTGAATTTTTTTTCTTTGTGTGTTAACCTCATACCAGTAAATGACTTGCTGTTGTTTCTTTACATAATTTTTCTAAGGGGTCTTAGTAGATTTCTGTTGAAACTTCAGTGTTAACATTTTTATAGTTTGTACTAAATTTAACCGTGATACAAAAATGAATTTTATGCATTAGATCAGAATTTAAAATTAAAGATTTTTTCTTTAAGTGATTTGCATTACTTTATTAAAACTAAATCTGAAATGGAATAGAAAAAATGAATTATCTTAAGATGGTTCACTTGGTAGCAGATACCATACCTTCAAATACATTTTCAGTTTTCAGCACAACATTGGTAGCCCGGAGAAGCTTCAGTAACTGGCGGAACAACGTTGAATGACTTCACCAGCACAGACATTGCTTTCAGTGGGCAACTCAACTGTTTTGTAATGTATGGGGAGCAATGTTTGGAGCTACTTTATACCCTGTATTTCTGTTGGAGTAAAATGTGTCAAGACAACTTCTTTGTGCTTTCTTACATAGAATAGAGTTTGAAAAGCCGGTTTGTGTACTGATGCCTATCACAGTTTCACTTTTGTTTTTAATTTAAATTATTACTACACTTAAAACTAAAAATGTGGCACGCTTGCCTAAATTGAGATGGAAGTGTGGTCAGAGAATGGCTGCAGACTTGTGGAGAATCTAGTGTCTGCAGAGTTCTGTGCTAACCACTTAGGAATACGACTCTCATAGCTTCTGGTTTAATTAAACATTATGGGAAAGTCATAAGATGGACGAGTGAGGAGTGGGTAAGATCCCTGAAGGAAGAAATAAAAGGGTACAAATCCACCCTTCTGGATAAATGTAGAGAAACATGTCGTTGAAATTGAATTCATCAGGAAAGGTTGGTATTAAAGGCCGCTCATGTGACATGATCCTGAAATCCAGGACTCCTAACTAATTGTGATATGTTCATGAACTAGCAGTTCTTTGGAATTATCTGGGGAAACAGTTTTAATACCTCATTTTGTCTACACAAGATGAAAATTCATGTTTTTTCTTTTTGTACCAAATTTAGTTGCCTAGTGGCCTTGTGTGTCAGCCAGTAATGGTATATTTATGAATCCAAGCTATTTCTGGAAGGAAATAATGTGTGTGGCTCTTAACATTTTCTGGGTATTTTGTAACAAAGGATTAAGTTAAGTGCACAAGTGTTAGAAATTTGTAGCAAAACCCATTTGGAGTATTTTTTTAATGCTGTAAATTTAAAGAAAAGTAAATTGTCTTAAAGCTAATTTGACACTTCTGTAATAGGAGGCAACTTTATCATGACTCTGGAGTTGTAGTTTGGCTAACAGAACCATCACAAAATACGTAAGCAAATAAACATTCTTGATGCACCTGGTCTCATAATAAATAAAGGGGGGGTGCATACTTACAGTGGTGTGAGCATTATATTTTTTGATCTAATCTTGAATGATTGCCTATTTGGAATTTTAAGCAATTGGAAATACTGAGGGGATAGCTAAATGTTTTTAGTGTGGCTTCATTCTGCCTGTGAATACTGTATCAAACAATTTTTTGGTTCCTGTTCATAGAAATTACTGCTCCTTGTGTCCCTCTTTGCTTCAAAGGAGTGATGGCCAAGACCTGCCATCTTTCATTTCCTTCACTCCAAATGTTATAAGTACCACTGTTTAAGAATGAATAACCTGCAAGGAGTAGGCCTAGATTTTTATTTCCAACACTTGAACTTTTTTTTTTTTTTAAGATTTTATTTGAGAGAGAGAGCACAAGCAGGGGGAGAGGGAGAAGTAGGCATCCTGCTGAGCAGGGAGCCTAATGTGAGGTTCAATCCCAAGATCCTGGCATCATGACATGAGGAAGGCAGACGCTTAACCGACTGAGCCGCCCGAGCCTCCAACATTTGAACTCCTGCCGCTCAAGAGCAGGGGTAACTAAAGTCATCCTGGACCCGACTGCTTTCCCCTTTTTTATACACAGCCCTATAATCCTGTCACTAACTTGACCGTATTTGACCTAATTCTATTATGTATTTTGTTCATTTGAATGGACAGATACTAACTCTGAAGAGAAATTATAGCTTGTTTGTTACTTTGTAAGAAATGAATCCAAAAGCAGTGCAATGTATGATTTTTATGCAAAACAAAAGTTTCAGTTCTAGCTAAGGCAGGAGAGTGTACTTCTGAAATGTGTTCCTTGAGAATTCTGGATCTTTCATTGTTTTCTTCTGGTCTATACATTTCTGTCTTCTTGACGCATTCAGATTGTGATGGAAATCTAGATTGTGTGTTTGCTGTGGATTAGGAATTAGTTCCCTGTGTTCCGGAGGCTCTGTGACGGTTGAGTCGAAAATGTGTAAGTTTTGAATTGCAGCCTGACAACAATATGGTTCTTAAAGCTCAACTTGAAAGAAAGATCATGGTGCTGAGTGATGAAAAGGGTCAGCAAACTTTTTCTAAAGGGCAGTAAATATGTTAGGCTTTGCAAGCCCTGGAGTCTGTTAAAGCTACTCACCTGCCATTCTAGCGCCAGAGCAGCCACAGAGGATTCTGAACCAAAGGGTGTGGCCGTGTCCCATCAGTCTACAAAAACACTGGCTGTGGGACACCTGGGTGGCTCAGCGGTCGAGCGTCTGCCTTTGGCTCAGGGCGTGATCTGGAGACCTAGGATCGAGTCCCACATCAGGCTCTCCGCATGGAGCCTGCTTCTCCCTCTGCCTGTGTCTGCACCGCTACCCCCTCCCCCGTCTCATGAATAAATAAAATCTTTAAAAAAAAAAAACCGCTGTGGTTTGCTGACCCCTGATTAAAGTCACTGCGAGTGTTGACAGCATGGGTGGGCAGACTTAACCTCTGTACCTTAGTTGCCTTGTCTAAGGTAGATGATAGTGCACACGGTTTAGCCGCAGCTACTTCCTAGTCTGGGCCGTCGGCGAGCCCATCCACCGCTGCCTTCGTGCTGCCTTGTAACTTCAACAGCACCTACCACATGAGGCTTGCAGTATGGACACAAGCTGTGGAAGCACGGGACAGTGCCTAGTAGGGCAGGGTCGCTGCTTGAGTACACGTCTGAAGAGAGAATTTGGGTAGGACCTGCTTTTACAACTAGTTAACTGTCCTATATTTCCTCTGGGAAATGGAAGCAGGATTGACCAACAATCCAACCAAGAATGTTACTAAGCTACGTAACAAAAATTGACCCCAGTACAAGTGCTGAGCGAAACATGGTCAGCCTTCAGTTAGGGGACGCGTAATTACATAACGAGGAAAAGTAGAGGGTGCACAGTGGAGAATTGGGAGAAATCCAAGAAATACAATAGTAAATACTGCAAACCGTGTGCAAACACTGGCCTCAAATGGAGTTGGGCATTTAGCAAACTGTACCGTAGACACTAAAATTGTGCCCACTCCTGGCACCTGGGTGGCTCAGTTGGTGTCCAGCCCTTGCTGTCGGCTCAGGTCATGACTGGGATCTCTCCCTCTGCTCCAACACCCGTGCATGCTCTCTCTCTAAAACAGATAAATCTTAAAAACATCTATGCCCATTCCTGGTCACTGAAAAGCCCTCCTGGAGCTGAGGCTTTCAGTCTAGGCTTGCCACCACAGCTGGGGGTGTGCCAGAGTGTGGCCCAGGGTACGGAACCGGGATGTGCTACCTCGCAGATGAAGGAGCCAGGCAGCCAGTTGGTCGGGTCTCCACGCCGTCTCCCCACAGCTGCCCCTGGCTGCTGCCTAGGGGGGGTATTACCATGAATCACAATTAGGTTGACAGTGGAAAAGAATGTTCCAAGTGTCTTGCAGCCCATTTAGAAACCTGGTCTCAGTCCCCAGATGCAGCTAACTCGTGTCAGCATAAGTAGAAACCTGGTGGGGCCAGCAGCCTTTGTGTGTGTTTCTGTCCCAGCTGTACACGGCTGCCACTTTACCACTTTATTTCACACTCCCAGGTTTTCTCAAACTCCTGTACTCTTGGCCTCAGCTGCCATGTTTTCTGACATTTTAAATACTTGGCCTTTAAAATATTTATAGGGGGGATCCCTGGGTGGCTCAGCAGTTTAGCGCCGTCTTCAGCCCAGGGTGTGATCCTGGAGACCCGGGATCGAGTCCCACGTCAGGCTCCCTGCATGGAGCCTGCTTCTCCCTCTGCCTGTCTCTGCTCCTCTCTCTCTGTCTCTCATGAGTGAATAAATAAAATCTTAAAAAAAAAAAAAAAAAAAGTCAAAAGAAAAGTAAAAATATAGCAACACCGATGTCAGGCATTATAAAATGGATTGAAATTATAACTATAATCGTTTAAAGAGCGATGACTCCTGAATAGCAGTAGGAAGGATTCCGAGGCTCAATGAAGGTGGCATTTGGAGATACTAAGGGGCCTCCCTGATGCTCACTGGAGATCGCCCCTTGCTGTCCTGAGATGGAAGCCATGAGGTCTCTGTCAGCAGAGACCGTGAGTGGAAGGCCTCGCACCAGCCTTCAGGGATCCCACTCACCCCAAAGCTTCCTGCAGAGGCCAGCTCCCAGAAGTCATTCCTGGAGGCTGGGAGCCAGCCAGTGGGACCCGGTTCCACCCTGCCATCTGGCTCCCATCCCCAGCCCCAATTTCCTAGGAAGGGTGTCCTGGCCCCACCGGCTTCCTGCTCACTTGAAAACTTTTCAGACCTGCCGATAAGGGGCTGTTTCCCTTCATCCCCACTCCACATTGTTGTACTAGACCATTTTGTTTCTTTTTTTGTTTAATTTTCATTTATTTATGAGAGAGAGAGAGAGGCAGGCTCCATGCACCGGGAGCCCGACGTGGGATTCGATCCCGGGTCTCCAGGATCACGCCCTGGGCCAAAGGCAGGCGCCAAACCGCCGCGCCACCCAGGGATCCAGACCATTTTGTTTCTTGCCTGGCCCTGTTTTCTTTGCAGACATCCCCTCCTGGCCTTTACCTGAGCTAACTGGAATAGATGACATTGTTTCCAAATAGTTTCTCTTAGGAGCTCCAAAGGCTTCCTCTGCTTTGTGTGTGGTGGAGAGTGCTGGTGACAGTTGAGTGGAAGGATGTAACCAAAGCGCTGGGGGGTGTGGGGGTGAGGATTCAGGGTAGTGGCCTTACTGTGACAGCTCCACCCAGGCCCTGGGGATCAGCCCCTAATCGGTCCAGGCAAACATTCCAAAACCAACCAAGATTGAAAACCTGATAATCTGAGCTTTCTGCTTCAGAACTCATCTGAACATTTTGCGGAAAATATTTCCATTATTTATAAAAAGTTCCTTGACATCTTTTCTGAAACAGATGGCAATGGATCAGTAAGGACTGCTCTCTTCCTTAGTTCGTATATGGATATTTTGAGAAAAGGCTCAAATTCTGCGGTGTCTTAATTTTAAAAAATTATTTAACTTTTTACACAAATGGCCACTTGTACCTGGTTTAAAATTCAAGATTTATACATTATTCTGGGAAAAGTCTCTTTTCACTCTTGTGCCTCGGCTAGCACCTTTCAGCTTTCCTTCTGAAAGAAAAATTCAGACTAGGTCCCAACAGAACATTTTTGCTGTGTAATTCATAACCTTCTGGAAGAAAATTAGCATTCCTGATGAAAAGCCTATGTGTCTTTCTGATGGACATGGTTGGGTTAAAAACTATTCTAAGAGGGGTGCCCAGCCAGCTCAGTGAGTAGAGTGTGCAACTCTTCATCTCAGGGTTGTGAGTTCAAGTTCCACATTGGCTATACAGATTACTTAAAAAAAAAAAATTAAATGTATTTCTAAAAAAATAAAACTGTTCTGAGAAACTACCCACCTATCTAGTTAACCCAGCCTGAACTCTTACCAGACATTTGGTTTTTTGTTACTGTTTTTTTTTTTTTCAATAAGTGGTTATCTAACCTTCTAACCCCCCCCCCTTTTTTGGGGGGGTTTCTAAATGCCTCTGCTATGAAAGAAATCTTTGAAATTGCCCTGCTCAAGGTCTGTGTTCCTGCAGTAAACTTATACTAAAATTCCAACATACTAAAATATCTGAAAAGGATTTTTTTTTTCCTTTCCCAGAAGGAAAGATAATCTATTTGTATGTATCCTCCCAGGGTGATAAATATTTAAATGGCTTTTTCGAATAAAAGTTACACCATTTTGGCTAGAAATTATCAATAATATGTCTTAATGGTGGAGGTTAAACATCTTTTGCTTTTTAAATTGATATGTTCAGTATTGGTTATCATCAAATTCTTAAAACTAGGTCATCACATTGATTTAGAACCTTGTTTTGTCTTAAACTAAGTGACATCTTGCTAAATATCCTTTTAGTACTAAATCACCATAGAAAGTCTCTCTTTAGGGAGCATGTTTTCAAGTATGCATTTTGATAAAATGATTATCTTTACTAGCATTTATTTCATTTTATTTTGGGGACGGCTGAGTGGCTCAGCCATTGAGCATCTGCCTTCAGCCCAGGGTGTGATCCCAGGGACCCAAGATCGAATCCCACATTGGGCTGTCTGCGTGGAGCCTGCTTCTCTCTCTGCCTGTGTCTCTGCCTCTCTCTCTCTCTCTCTCTCTCTCTCAGTGTCTCTCATGAATAAATAAATAAAATCTTTTAAAAAAATAAAAATAAATAAAAATAAGTCTGTGAGTTGATTTTTAAAATGATAATATGGGGCACCTGGGTGGCTCAGTGGTTGAGCATCAGGCACCATTGCTGCGAGGGTACCGCAAAGATCATGCAGATGGTAAGACTGAAGTCGAATCTTTGAGATACTTTTTCTGAACCGAGGTTCCCAATGCAACCCTACAGGATCTGCAAGTTCTATTCTCAGGAATGAGAAATGCAATTGCCCCGAGTCACGTCAGGTTAGACAAACAAAACTCGGCAAGAGTATGGCTCGGCCAACACGCTCGTAGGCATGAACCAGAAACTAAAGAGCTGTACAGGTTTGGGAGGTTTCAAATTTTTTTATTTCGAAACAATTTCAAATTCATAGGGAAGCGTAAGGAATAGCACAAACAACTCCCACATATCCTTCCTGCAGATTCGAGGGTCCAGCCTGGTGGGTTCAACGGGACCCCACGTACCCCTGATGTCGCCTCTTCCCGGGTTCCCATGCACCGAGCCCCGCTCTGTTCCTTGACTGTAAACCCCCACTGCTCCTTGTCGGGGTGACAGGTGAGCCCCACTGCCCTGGACCCACACCTATCGCAATGCCCACCCCACCCGCACCCCTTTCTTTTTAAGATTTTATTTATTTATTCATGAGAGAGAGAGAGAGAGAGAGAGAGGCAGAGACAGGCAGAGGGAGAAGCAGGCTCCCTGCAGGGAGCCCGATGTGGGACTCGATCCCGGGTCTCCAGGATCACGCCTGGGCTGAAGGCAGGTGCTGAACCGCTGCGCCACCCGCGCTGCCCTCGAACCATCTTTCTTTAGCCAGAGCCACAGAATCCTCACCCTGGCTCCCTTGTATTGCAGCACGCACCTCCTAAGGACAACGACGTGCCGGTCCATAGCACCGGACCCCCCCCCCCCCCCCGCGGGGAACGGCCCGGCTCGCCCCTGGCACCTGCTACAACACCCAGGCTGGACGAGCCCCAGCGGGCGCGGGCGCGGGCATCCCCGGCCGTGTGTGCCGCCCGCCTCTGCCGGCGTCCGAGGGGTGCGCGAGCCTGCTGGGGTCCCGCAGGGCTTCCCGGCCGCCTTGCCCCGGGTCCCCCCCCTCCCGCTGCCTCCGGCCGCCTTGCCCCGGGTCCCCCCCTCCCGCTGCCTCCCCCCGGGCACCGCGGCCCACTCCGCGCTCGCCTTCCAGCAGCTCTGCGTGCCCGGTTTTTAATTTGCTCCGTGTCTCTCTCTCCGTCTTGATTGTGGTGTTTAAACGCGCGCCGTCCAGGCTGACCATCTTAGCTGTTTTCAAGGGCGCGCTCGGTAGCGCGAAGGGCATTCGCGGCGGAGCAGCACCTGCGCCCCGGGGCTCGGCGCCGGACCCGCCCCCCCCCAAGCGCGAGGGGTTCGAGCTCTCCCTCGGGCCCCACGAAGAGCAGCTGCTCCACGAGCTGCCCGCACGCAGCGGGACGGAAAGCGGGAGCCCGAGTCGGGCTGAGGGATCGCGGTCTCCTGGGAGGACCAGCTGCGCCGTGCGCCCGAGCGCGCACTGGAAGGCGTTTGGATGGCACAGACGCCGTTTATTAAGTGGGGGGATCTGGGAACCGTGCTTGGCACCCACTAGCTTGGCACCCACTACCTCAGTTTGCTCACTGGGAGATGGGGAAATGAACACCTGCCCTGCAGGGCTGCGGCGAGAGCTTAGCGAGGTCAGGAGCGCACTCTGCGCCCTGCCTTCCCCCGGCACCCGGCCTGGCTCCCCCGCCGTCCGCAGGCCCCTCATGCCTAGTACAATTCTGAACAACTCTTTTATCTCAGTACAAAACAGAGTTCAGGGGCGCCTGGGTGGCCCAGTGGTTGAGCATCTGCCTTTGGCTCAGGTCATGATCCCGGGGTCCTGGGATCCAGCCCTGCATCGGGCTCCCCCTAGGGAGCCTGCTTCTCCCTCTGCCTGTGTCTCTACCTCTCTCTCTGTGTCTCTCATGAATAAGTAAAATATTTTTTAAAAAACAAAAACAAAAATAGGGCAGCCTGGGTGGCTCGTTTAGCGCGGCCTTCAGCCTGGGGTGTGATCCTGGAGACCCAGGATCTAGTCCAACGTAGGCCTTCTTGCATGGAGCCTGCTTCTCCCTCTGCCTGTGTCTCTGCCTCTCTCTCTCTCTCTCTCTCTCTCTCTCTCTCTGTTTCTCTCATGAATAAATAAATAATTTAAAAAACAAAAACAAAAACAGAGTTGGTAGGTTGATGATAGACACAGTGAAACATTAATCAAGATGGAATTTGTGACTCATTTATACTGTGAGTATCCTACAACCTAAGAATATCAGATACTCGAAAAAGTTTCCTCTTGACCTTAAAATGTATGCAAAATATATCTTTTAATTATGTATCTTAAAGATTCATCATCCTGAATGATGCTAGTTTGAAGTAAATGGCCACCTCACAAAGTGAGTGGAAGATAATATTACTGTCTTTTAATAACTGAGACTATCATTTTATATTATGAGCAGTTTACGTGTGATTCTTATATTCTGTTTTGGGTGGTATTTCTGGTTATTTAAAAATTTGTCTTTCTAGAGAAAAATCTGAGAACCTTGAGGGGGCAGCAGAGGAACATCATGACTTTGAAAGTTAAAGAACAATGAGTTTCATCATTTGGGGGAAGGAATACTAACCTGTATTGAAGCTGTTTCTAAAGAAATTATCAATTCTAGGGGCACCTGGGTGGCTCAGTTGCTGAAGCGTCTGCCTTCAGCTCAGGTCATGGTCTCAGGGTCCTGGGATCAAGCCTCATGTTGGGCTCCCTGCTCAGCGGGGAGTCTGCTTCTCCCTCTCCCTCTGACCCCGCCCATTCGTGCTCTCTCTCTCTCTCAAATAAAATAAATGAATAAAATTTTTGGAAAAAAACATACCAACTCTATTAGAAATACCTCAACATGGGGCTTTTGGCTGCCATTTCCTGTTGCTGGTCAGACTTCTACTTTCATCCTCCCAAGACCAACTTTCAGAGCATAAGTAGACAAGAAATACGGGTTATTGTGAATAATTAGAGCCCTTGGGGCAAAAAGGACAGCAGATAATTCTCAAGTGGAATAGTCCTATCCTGGGTTAATCATCACCGTGGGGCAGCCCGGGTGGCCCAGCGGTTTAGCGCTGCCTTCAGCCCAGGGTGTGATCCTGGAGACCCAGGATCGAGTCCCACGTCGGGCTCCCTGCATGGAGCCTGCTTCTCCCTCTGCCTGTGTCTCTGCCTCTCTCTCTCTCTCTCTCTCTGTCTCTCTCTCTCGTTCTCTCTGTGTGCCTCTCATGAATAAATAAATAAAATCTTTAAAAAAAATTGTCACTGTGTTTGGATTGTATTATCTTTTCTGATCCTCTTCCATTGTTGGGACAAATAATCCGATTAACAACATAAACTTGATAAAGCTTGAGGCCTGAGCTGCTATTTATGTAAATTTATTTTGAAAATTTTCCACATTGGAGGATTTTTTTCAAAACCCTTTCCAGGGGATCCCTGGGTGGCTCAGTGGTTGAGCACCTGCCTTCAGCCCAGGGCGTGATCCTGGAGAACCGGGATTGAGTCCCTGCGTGGAGCCTGCTTCTCCCTCTGCCTGTGTCTCTGCCTCTCTCTCTCTCTGTGTCTCTCATGAATAAATAAATAAAATCTTAAAAAAAAAACCCTTCCATATTGTCAGTGCATGATAAATGCCAACTAATTATTTGACCTTTAATAAATATACAGCAAACAATTCATTGCTGTCTGATACTTGGCATCATTCTTTAAAGCAATGTTTAGATCACAGCTTGTACCCATTCCCATCAGAATTATGGGCTGGTACAATACAGTTATATAAATAAGAAGTTGGAGAAACCATGAGAGTTTTATGATAAAAATAATAGCATAGTAGGATTAAGGGAATCATAGAAGATAAATATTAGAAAATATGAAAACTAGCATATGCTACCTTAAAATACAGGTTAAGCTAGCTCTATGTACTTAAATCATTTTTGAAAAGAAATATATGTACCATATGGTAAATACTTTTTACATTGTTATTTATTTGTTATTTATCTCCATGGGGATAAAACAATAGCCCCTCTATATGGTAAAAACACACCATTTTGACATAACCCTGGATTTGTTCAATTCTCTCCTTCATCATCGGTGGCCAATACAAACAGACCTAATTCTCCCACACTAAGCAGTCAACATGAATGCTCAATTTATTAATGTCTGTGCATGAGCAAAGCTTGTGTGTACTAAAATATGAGGTGGCTAATGACATTGAATATCTTTTCATGTTCTTATTTGCCATTCATACTCCTGTTTGGTGAAACATCCATTTATATCTTTTGCCTATTTTACAATCGTTAATTTGTCTGGTTTCTTTTACTGTCACATTTTGAGAGCTCTTTATATATTACAGGCCTTTATATATTACAGGTCTTTGTGGGACAGATGATTTGCAAATACTTTTCCCAGCCAAGAGCTTATCTTTCACCATCTTCAAAGGGTCTTGGCAGCACAAAGCAGGATAGGATCTGTATGCTGAAAATCCCAATATGTGGACGAAATAAAATCCTCTAAATAAATAGAGAGGTATTAGGTACCAATGAATTGGAAGACTCACCATTGGAAAGATATCCATTCACCCCAAATTGTCTATAGATTCAACATAATTCCCATAAAAATCTCAGTAATATTTTTTTTTTGCAGATATAGATAATCCAATTCTAAAGTTTATATGGAAAGGCAAAGGAACTACACTAGCCAACACGACCTTGAAAAAGAAGAATTCAGTGGGAGGAAATATATTACCTGATTAAGACAGTATATAGTCTTAGTAACCAAGACAGCATTGTACTAAAGAGGAAAAGGCACATAGATCAATGGAAGAGAAAAGAGAAGCTAAAAATAGATCAGTGCATATGTCCAATTAATTTTTAGGAAAGGTACAGGGGACGCCTGGGTGGCTTAGCAGTTGGGCATCTGCCTTTGGCTCAGGACGTGATCCCAGAATTCTGGGTCAAGTCCCACACTGGGCTCCCTGTGAGGAGCCTGCTTCTCCCTCTGCCTGTGTCTCTCCCTCTCTCTCTGTCTCTCATGAATAAATAAATACATCTTAAAAAAATAAATAAATAATTTTTAAAAATAAAGGTACAAATCAGTTCAATGAAGAAGGACAGTGTTTTCAACAAATGATGCTGGAAAATTGGACATCCAGAGACAAAAAAAAAAATGAAATTCAATCTAAAACTGTCGCTGAAAACAAAAATTAATTCAAAAATGGATGACTTTAAATGCAAAATATAAAGCTCTAACACTTGTAGAAGACAACTTAGGAAAAAGTCTTTGGATCCTAGAGCTAGGCAAAGAGTTCTTAGATATGACGTCAAAAGCACAAACCATAAAAAAATCTTTTAATAAATTAAATCTTATTAAAATTTTTGTGTCCATCTCTTTTTGATGAGCCATTCTTTCTCCCTCCCTCCCTAGATATGGGAGATGCCATTTTCTTAAGTGATTCCATCTTTATGGCTACAAGGGATGGAACATTTGACCCAAGCTGACCAGTTGACATACCTAATCTCCTGGTTATGGGAATTGGTGGGAAACATGAACACATGATGCAAATCAGGCCAATCAGACTTTTCTTGGGATTTTTCTGTCCGGGGCCTGGGAGAGTGAGCCTTCTTTCTTCTCCAACACTGGGATGTGAGGATAGAAGCCCATGAAGGTCACTGGTAACGATGTGATAGCAGGTGTGCACTGGGAAAGCATGCCAAGGAAAGCAGAGTGACCAGTTTCATATGTTGTTATGTCAAGGCACCAGCCCTAACAGACCCCACCGCCTCCCCAGGGCTGAGGGAAGGGGTACCACCGCCAACCTATAACCCACGCACAGTATCCTGTTTGGGAAGCTCTGCCATAGCCCACAAGTCCCCCCTTCTTCGCATGGGCTGTTTGAGTTGGGTTCTTGTCACTTGCAATGAAAGGAATTCTGACTAATTTGAAGCAAACCTAGTTTGAAGACCCAAGACCATCTGGTTTCAAAGGCTGTGCTTTTTACCAACATATGACATACTGCCCCCCACCATGGGCACCCTCTTCTCGTTGAAATTATACTTCCCAGAGACACATTTTCTTCGGAAACTCTCCCATTTGGAAGAATCATCAATTGTATGTCCATCATGGCTTCTACTACCTTTTCTACTACGCTGAATGCTCCTCTTTGTAAAGGACATTGAGATTCAGCAAACTTGTCTACACTGTGCCAGCTTTCTCATGGCTCTTTTTTTTTTTTAAAGATTTTATTTATTTACTTGACAGAGAGAAAGCACAAGAAGGAGGGGGAGAAGGAGGCTCCCCACTCAGCAGGAAGCCCAACATGGGGCTCGATCCAAAGCCTGAGCTGAAGGCAGACACTTAACCGACTGAGCCACCCAGGCATCCCTCATGATTTTTTCACTTAATACTCAAGTATCCTGTAATGTTATGGTCTTTGAGTTTCATCAATGAGGAAGCCGAGGCTGAAGGTAAGTAAAGGATTGGTCTGAGGCCAAAGGCAATTTTCATGCCACTGAAATTGCTGTGTCCCTGTGAACACTGCCCTTAATGAGCTCTGAGAATTTATGCCTACCCTAGTGCCTTTCCCTTTTTTTCTTTTTTTGAATTAAAAATTTCCTCTTGAGCCCTCCTGTATTGCTGGTGGGAATGCAAAATGGCTCCGCCACTGTGGAAAACAGTTGGATAGTTCCTTACAAATTAAACATAGAATTACCATATGATCCAGCAATTCCACTCCTAGGTATGTACCCCAAAGAATTGAAAGCAAGTACTCAAACAAATACATGGACATACATGTTCAAAGCAGCCCTCTTCCCAGATAGAAGGTAGAAACATCGCAAATGTCCATCAATGAATGAATGGATAAATCAATTGATATGTAGTCATACCCCACTAACACATTACCCTAAATAACGGAATATTGTTTAGCCATGGAAAGAAATAAAGTATTGATCCATGCTACAACATGGATGAATTTCAAAAACATGCTGGCTGAAAGAAGCCAGACACAAACACCCGAACATTGTATAATTCCACTTAAATGAAATACCTAGAATAGGTAAATCCATAGAGACAAAATGCAGATTGGTGGTTGCCAGTGGCTTGGGGAGAGGGAGAAACTGCTTAATGGATACAGAGCTTTATTTTGGAGTGATGGAAATGTGTGGCAACCAGAGAGGGGTGTGAACGCACAACATGAATGTGCTAAATGTCACTGAACTTTTCACGTTAGAATGCCTCATTTTATGTCGTGTGAACTTTACTTGAATCAAATTTTTAAAGTTCTCCTACACAATACATATCATTACACCAAAGGGAGTGAAATCTGTAATTGTCATCATACTATACTATGCTGGTTAATTTGATGCTTTAGTTTGACTGGGTTGGGGACACCCAGACAGCAGATAGAACATGGTTTCTAGGTGTGTCCATGAGGATGTCTCGGGGAGAGATTAGCCTTTGAATTGGTAGGCTGAGTAAAAAAGATCTGCCCTCATCAATACAGGACGGCATCATCCCCTTCACTGAGGACCTGAATAGAACAATAAGGCAAAAGAAGAGAAATTTGCTCTCTACTTGAACTAGAACGTCCATCTTCTCCTCCCGTCCAACATTGGCACCCCTGGTTCTCAGACCTTTGGACTTGGACTGAATTATACCACCAGCTCTTCTTTTTCTTTCTTTTTTAAGATTTATTTATTTATTTGAGAGAGAGAGCACTCATGGCAGGGGGACAAGCAGAGGGAGAGGGATTCTTTTTTTTTTTTTTTTTTTAAGATTTTTATTTATTTATTCATGAGAGATAGAGGCAGAGGGAGAAGCAGGCTCCATGCAGGGAGCCTGATGTGGGACTTGATACCAGGACTCCAGGATCACGCCCTGGGCTGAAGGCAGGTGCTAAACCACTGAGCCACCCAGGGAATCCCCAGGAGAGGGATTCTTAAGCATACTGTGCTGAGCACAAAGCCTGACACAGGGCTCAATCTCATGACCTTGAGATCACGACCTGAGCCAAAACCAAGAGGTGGATGCTTAACCGACTGTGCGACCCAGGTGCCCCACACCACCAGCTCTTCTGCTTCTCCAGTGTGCAGAGGGCAGATTGTCGTCTTGGCCTCCATAATCCTGTGAGTCAATTCCCATAATCTCTCTCTCTCTCTCTCTCTCTCTCTCTCTCTATATATATATATATATATACACTTATATTTATATATAAATATATATACTTATATTTATATATAAATATATATACTTATATTTTAATGTATAAATATACACATGCATACACATATATATGTGTGTCTATACATCCTATTATACATATACATGTTTATATGTATATATACTGTTTCTCTAAAGAACCCAGACTAATACATATACATATTCTTTTTCTTTGTTTTTTTGTTTGGTTGGTAGGTTGGGTTTTGGGGGGTAGCCTGTGTTTCTGTTTTGGCTTGGCTTCTCTTCTTCTCCCCCTCTATCTTCCTATCAGGTCCTCCCCAGTGTAACTAATGTTAACGCTGTGTTTCTCTACAAATTCTAAGACACTCATGCATATATACATAGACATATGCAAGGGGTTTTAGTTATCTCATAAAATAGGATCATACCATACTGTATGTTCCTTCTATAGAAATTCCTACTGAAATAGATCCCAGTACTGATATAACCCTAACTCTTTATTTTTAATGAGCGTATATTCCTCTTCTAACTAAAGCTGAAAGATCTCCACACAACTTACAGTACTTACTATGTGCTCTAATTTTAGTCTCCTTTCAGTTCCTCCAGAGTCCTCTAAGTCTGTTTTTCATCCCTAAGAAGTCACAGAAGCCCCAAGATCAATGAGGTATTTACTTTTACAGTGTTCTTGCAATTGTGTGATGAGCATACTTTCTCACTCAGGCCCTCCTGGACAAACGACATGCATTTTTAAGAGGCCTGAAGTCAAGATGCATTCCGTAATTGTGTTAGGAGCAAAGTTAACTTGGGCACTTGGGGCCCGAACCCAAGACCGAGGCCTCATTACTGGCAGGCTTGCCACAGAGGCAGCCAGTGGCTGAAGATAATTAGCTGTGCAGTCTCACTCTCTCCTCTCATGGGTCCTTAATGACCAAAACAATCTTTTGAAGCTAACAAAACAGGCTCAGATTGTTTTTCTGCACTGAAATGCAATGATTTTCCTCAGCTTCCTCCAAAATAAGATTTAATAATAGGAGTTGCTGGTTTCAGAGGTTAGTCACACAGGTGGTAAAGAGGCAGGAATAATCCCTTACTTTGTTTATTCAACTTGCTGACAGCTGAGGCTGTTTTTCCTTGTTGTCTGCAGGCAAGGGAGAAAGCAGGGAACACTTTCTTCTCAAATTTATGGGGCACACGGCTTAGCAGGCTGCCCACGCCGTGCCCTGCGGCCCAGGAAGGTGCCAGCCATTTTGATTGCTCTGAGGGAGGAACGAGTGGTCTCCACTAATGAAGATGGAGCTGCACGAGCCTGTAATCCTCAAGGGAAACCTAAAATGAGCTACATCGCTGGGGCTGAGCCTTGCAAAGTCACGGTGGCCTCGGATGCTTCCCCAGGCCTTTCCTGGTGGATGGAACACGTGGTTGTGCTATTTATCAACTACAGAAGGGAAGTAACTATGATTTTTTAGTAGGAGACCTTCCAGATTTTGTGGCACTTGAGAAAAATAAAAGAATACAAAAATAAATCACTTTTACAGTGCTCACAAAAATTGATGGTCAAGGGGACAAATGCTGGGGGCCTTGAGACGAGCTCATGCTACTACAGAAACCTGGAGCTTAAGCTCCATTATGGTAGTAGGACAACCCCTGCTTTCCTTTGTTTTTACGATTTACTTATTCACTTGAGAGAGAGAAAACGAGAGTGAGGAGGGGGAGGGGTAGTGGGAGAGGGAATCTTTTTTTTTTTTTTTTAAGATTTTATTTATTCATGAGAGACACAGAGACACAGGCAGAGGGAGAAGCAGGCTCCATGCCGGGAGCCCGACGCGGGACTCGATCCCGGGTCTCCAGGATCACACCCCGGGCCGAAGGCAGGTGCTAAACTGCTGAGCCACCCAGGGATCCCTGGGAGAGGGAATCTTAAGCAGACTCCCCACTGAGTGTAGAGCCTGATGTGGAGCTCCATCTCACGACCCTGAGAACCATGACCTGAGCTGACATCAGGAGTTGGACACTCAACTAACTGAGCCACCCAAGCACCCCTTCACCCCTGCTTTTGAGGACCTACTATGTGCTAGAAATTTTCACACACAGTCTCTCATTGAACCCTCCCAACAATCTTGTGAGGTGGTTGTTCTTACCTCCATTTTTTCAGGATGCCAAGAAAAGTAACCACTTTTTTTCTTTCTTTGTAATTTTTGAATTTTCTATATCATGTGTATTTTCTTCATTATCATAAACAACAGTGAAGTCATTTCTTTTAAAGTTTTTTTTCAAAGACAGTTCTTTTTTTTTTTTTTTTTTTTTTTTTTTAAGATTTTCCTTATCCATTCATAGAGATGCAGAGATAGAGAGAGAGAGAGAGAGAGGCAGAGATACACGCAGAGGGAGGAGCAGGCTCCATGCCGGGAGCCCGATGTAGGACTCGATCCTGGGACTCCAGGATCACTCCCTGGGCCAAAGGGAGGCACTAAACTGCTGAGCCACCCAGGGATCCCCAGTGAAGTCATTTTCATTTTAGAAATGTCCGAGAAAGAAAGAAACACGCTCACAACTTTTGTGCACAGGGTTTAATGCAATTTTGCCAGCATGTGGCTGGAAGCCTGGCACTCAGTAGGTCCTCAGATATATTCGTCTTCTGTCCTCACAGCTGGATCCTGTCTGGAAGGCTGCATTCTCCACATGCCCAAGTTGTCTCTAAAGGGCTTGATGCCCAGCTAGGGGAGCAGGAAGAACACTTCATAGATAATGGGTCTATATCCCAAAAGACCATGATTCCAGAGAAATCAGGAAGGTTTTTTTGTGCCTAAATGGTCAATCTCCTCTCCTTCCTCATCATCTCATCCCTACAAAAATAAGCTAAATTCTTGTGCCTGTTGAAGCTCGATATTTCCTTAATAAGAAGAAACATTTTGTCCCCTAAATGGAATTAAGGCTTTATATTTCCTCTGGAATTTTGACATAAATGCCCCCTACTGGCTCCCCCACGCCCACCCCCTTACTGCAGCTGATTTTTATGAGTAGTTTTGGGAGAAGGTGGTGTTCTGAGGGTGTAGTCAGCTCTTAAAACTACTGAGTTCTGGGGAAAAGAGAGCCCCATCCACCTCCACCTGAATCATGAAATCTGGTTGTGTCACACAGAGGAAAGACATGGGAGTTCAAGATCCTGGGAGAGGATCCCCGTTGTCTATAATAGGGACTGGACTTGTTTTGCCTGGTTCTTGATGGCAGGGCCTAGAGCAATAGATGAGAGCTGTGAGTCCAATGTCTCGAGAAGGAAAAAGTTACCAGTAAATAGAATAGATCCAGAGAGGAATGGGTACCTTGTGAAGAACTGAATTTTCATCACTATTAATGTCCGACCTAAGGCTGAAGAAGTGATATTATGGAAAGAATTTCTCAGACTTTAAGGGAATTGAACTAGGCCATTCACATCTTAAGGCTTTTAGTTCTTAAGAGTATACTTCTGTTGAGCTAAGAATTTCAGGGGGCTAAAAATATTCCACACACCACATGCTTCATTCTGCAAAATATTTGCTTCTCCTGTTATAATCCATATGTTTTTACCAACACAAGGGTCATCATTTTTCTCTTAGAATACTTTACATCAGTCATGGGGAAAGGCTCCATTTAGTGTAGCCTGGAAAATAATAGACTTTTTAAAAAAAAATTGTGAATACAGGAGGGAATTGAGGGAAACTACCTGTTTGAGTGCATTTTGTTTGCATCATCTTACTCCTACGGGGGAGATAATAGTTTTGCAGATAACCAAAGATAAATTGAAAACTCAGGCAAGAAAGTCTGTTGATCCAGGTTTTTTTTTTTAAGTCTATTTATGTAATCTCTACAATCAACAGGGGGCTTGAACTCACATCCCGGAGATCAAGAGTCACGTGCTCCACTGACTGAGACTGCCAGGTGTTCCAATCCAGGTATTTTAAAAGCTGAGTTTCTTGTTGTATCTTCTACATGATTATAACACTTGGAGCATCTATAAAGATGGCAGGCATTTTTTTTGTTTTTATTATTTAATTGCACTTTAATTTTTTATTATAGAACATTTTAAAGGTATCCCAAAGAGAAGATCCTAATGAACCCCCATGTGACTACCATCAAATTCAATAATTAACAACATTCCGCTGTCTTGTTTTATTTCCAACTTTTTATTCCTCAAGTAATCAAATCAAACCCCATTCCCTGCTCCCTTTGATTTATGTGTTCTGTCTTCTATCTTATCTTTCTTTTCAATTCCAACTCCACTCTCTCCTATAGCTTTAGAACACAGGTGTGTGGGGCTGAGGTCAAGAGTAGAAGTACCTGCCTTAGGCGCTATTCCTTATACAACAAAAATATCCAATCTTTTTTTTCCTTCCTCCGTAAAAGGATAACATTGGGGGGGAAAATCAAGTCCCAAACATCAAACATTTTATACTTGCAATACTTCAATACATTATAGCATTGAAGAATGGTTTTTGAGGGGTTCTTTTTAAGATAAAATTTACCAGTAACTGACAAAAAGTTGGTCACCAAAGAGAAAAAAAAGATGCAGACCAAAGCCTTGTCATACACATGGATCAAATCTACATCGGACTGTAACTTGGCTGGTAGAGCATTTATTTATTTAATGAGCAAATAAATACTTGTTTCAGTGACTACTATTTGCCAGGTATTGTACTGTGCCAAGTCTGGAAGATAGAAGACAGACAAGTCTTTGCCCTTGTAGAGCCAACACTGTAGAGGATTTGGGTAGATGAGAGCTGGAGACCTGAGTGGGTCTGCTATGGCAAATAAAGATAGGCACGACGACCAGGAAAACACTGAAAGGTCATACAGCCAGCAGCAGATGAGGGGCAACGCTGGAGAACACCATCTCAGACCCCACCAGATTGTGCCTCCCAATCCGAGACTGTGACACCTTGAGGACAAAGAAAATGTTGGCTGTCTGCTTCTCCCTCTGCCTGTATCTCTGCCTCTCTCTCTGTGTGTCTCTATAAATAAATAGATAAAATCTTAAAAAAAAAAAAAAAAAAAGGGCAGCCCCAGTGGCGCAGCGGTTTAGCGCCACCTGCAGCCCAGGGCGTGATCCTGGAGACCCTGGATCAAGTCCCACCTCAGGCTCTCTGCGTGGAGCCTGCTTCTCCCTCTGCCTGTGTCTCTGCCTCTCTCTGTGTGTGTCTCTATGAATAAATAAATAAAATATTTAAAAAAAGAGAAAATGTTGGCTGTGCATGATCCAGAATGACATAATCCAAGAGTTGACCCAGGGTCCAAAGGGAGCTATCACAGAGATGAGGCTTAGGAAGATGGCTACTGTTAATTTATTTCTGTAATACAGAGGTCCAACTCACACTATACATATGCAAAAATTGCAAAAATATACTGCACCATCCACTACATAAGATCATTGGTAATATGATGCATTTGAGTGGATGACTATATTGACTTAGGTTATTTACTTATATTCACCTATATGAATAGCTTTCTGTGGTGCTATAACCAATTCTCTCCCACGTTCCATCCTGTTCCTCTCATCAAGAGATGTGTCCTTTGAATCTGGGCTTTCCTTACCAGCTTGCTTACCTTTTAAATGCATGATCCATTTTTAGTTATTTTTTACATAAGGTTGTAAAAGGTTGGTTTTTACGTTCATCTTCGATCATTGTTTTTGCTTTACTTTGTTTTTAAAGATTAATCTATTTATTTTGGGAGGGGTGGAAGACAGAGGGAGAGGGAGAGAGAGAACCTTGAGCAAACTCCTGCTGAGCACAGAGCCCAATTTGGGGCTCAATCTCACAACCTGAGATCATGACCTGAGCTGAAACCAAGAGTCGGGCTTTCCTTTCTTCACTTCACATTATGTCTATAAACTCCATCCATGCTACGCTCATAGTGTTACGTAATTCATTCTTTCTTATTAACATGTGGTATTCTGTTGAATAAACATGCCACAGTTTCTTCAAGTACTGATGAATGATTAGGCTCTTCTAGGAGGCGATTAAGCACAATGCAGCATTATTCACAACAGCCAAAGGGTGGAAACCACCAAAGTGTCTACTGATGGACAAATGGATAAGCTAAATGTGGCACTGGCATACAATGGAATCTTATTCAGCCATGCAAAGGAAGGACATTCCAAAGCAGACTACAACATAGATGAATCTTGGAGACTCTATGCTGAGTGAAATAAGCCAGTCGCAAAAGGAAAAATACTGTATGATTCTACTTATCTGAGGTACCAACATAATCAAACTCATAGCACTAGAAAGTAGAATGGTGGTTGCTAGGGGTGAGTGAGTTGGGGGGAATAAGGAATTATTGTGTAATGGGTATAGAGTTTCCATTTGGGAAGAAAAAGACAATTCTGGAGATGAATAGTGGTGATGATGGCACAACCATGGGAACATGCTCAGTGCCACTTGAAGATGGCTAACATGGTAGATTGTATGTTTTGTATATCTTGCTACAACTTTTAAAAGAGACAAAAAGAAGAATGCTGCATTACATATTCTTTTTTTTTAGCTTTCTTTTTTCCTCTTTTTAAAAGTTATCTTTTTTTAAATTATCTTTTTTTTTTTAATTTACTTTTTCATGAGAGACACAGAGAGGCAGAGACATAGGCTTCTTGCAGGGAGCCCGATGCAGGACTCAATCCCAGAACTCTGGGATCACACCCTGAGTCAAAGGCAGACGCTCAACCACTGAGCCACCCAGGTGTCCCTCCTCTCAGTTTTATTAGGACACAGTTGGCACACAACATGGTGTAAGTTTAACATGTACATCATGATGGTTTGATATAAGTATCCACTGCAAACTGATTACCCCAATAGGTGTAGTTAACACCTCCACATCCATCACCTCAGATCATTACAATTTTTGTGTATGTGTGGTGAGAACATTTAAGATTTATTCTCTTGGCAACTTTTAAGCATACAATAGAGTACTGTTAGCTGTAGTCATCATGCTGTACATGAGATCCCTAGAACTTAAACCAGTTTATAGCAGGAGGTTTGTCCTCTTTGACCAACTTCTCCCAGTTTCCCCACCTTCCAGCCCCTGGCAACCACCATTCTACTGTCTGTTTCTATGAGTCTGGATTTTTAAAAAATTCCACACATACGTGAGATTATACAGTATATGTCTTTCTCTATTTTACTTAGCATAATACCCTCAAGAGCCATTCATCCATGTTGTCATAAATAGCAAGATTTCCTTCTTTTTTTATGGCCAGGTAATATTCCATTGTGTGTACATATGCATGCCATATTTGCTTCATCCATTTATCCATAGATAGACACTCAAGTTGTTTCCATGCCTTGGTGATTGTGAATAATGCTGCTGTGAACGTGTGAGGGAGGGGCAGGGTGCAGATGTCTCTTCAAGGTCATTTTCCTTCCCTTCAAACATAAGAAAATGGGATTGCTGGTTCACATGGTAGCTCTGTTTTTAATTTTCAGAGGAACCCCCATACTGTTTTCCAAAGTGTCTGTACCAATTTGTGTTCCCCCCAATAGTGCACGAGACTACCTTTTCTCCATACTCTCACTGATACTGTGGTCTCTTGTCTTTCTGACACTAGCCATTCTCACAGATGTGATGCATCGCCCATCCTTATCCATGGCTCCTAGTGGTGGTACTCATTTTTCCTGGAATTGTTGAATCGTGGGGGTAGGTGTATATTTAACTTCAGTGGCTACTTGGGCCTGCTTTTAAGTTTTGAAGGCCGGTCACATTCCTATGAGGTGATTGTCTTCATTTCTGCTGCCATATAACAAATGAACATAAAATTGGAGGCTGAAAATAATACTCATTTGTTGTCTCCCGGTTTCTTGGGGGCAGGAATCTGGGCACAGGGTGGCTAGGTCCTCTGCTCAGGGTTTCACAAAGCTGCAGTCAGAGGCCTCTTCCAAGCTCACGTGGTTGGTGGCAGAGAGCAACCCCTTGCCGTGTGGGTCATTTCTGCCTCCCACAGTGACTCTGCATACAATTTCCTTCTCTTTCTGCTGAGGCCTGGGGAGCTGGCATCGCAGCCCTTACCTCCTCTGATGTTTTCTGCAGTGTGCTGGTCTGCTCCTCTCGAGTCAGAATCGCCTTGTGTGGTTCGGTCCACGTCCTGTCCTGGGTCTTCCTCAATGCTGGGGAGGTGAAGGGTAGAGAAGCATCCCGCTGAGGCACAGGACAGCCCAGAATCAGAGGGAGTGAATTTCCCTCTTGGTCTCAGTAGGGGAGACAAGAGCCAATGGCTAAATGCTCAGCATCCCTGCACTCCGGTGGGAACTTCTGAAAGATATTCTGTACCCTTCTCAGAGGGCCCGTCAGACCTGACCCTTTGGGATTTCTCCATTGTTACTTTCGGGATGTTGTGGTTTTTATAATGTTCTAAAGCTTCAGAGAAACTTCTCTAGCAGCCAACTATAGAAAGGATCCCTGAACATATAGTTTTCCATTCTTACTTTTTTTTAAAAAAAGATTTTATTCATTTATTCATGAGAGATACAGAGAGAAGCAGAGACATAGGAGGGCCCAATGCCGGTCTCTTTCCTGGGACCCCGGGATCACAACCTGAGCCAAAGGCAGACGCTTAACCACTGAGCCACCCAGGTGCCCCTCCATCATTACTTTTTAAAACCCCAACTGGTTCATCTATCTATCTGTCTAGTTCCTAAATATATTTTTTAGCTTTTAATTCTGAACTAATTTTATTTTATTTCATATAATTTCTAGAACATTTATTGTAATAACCTATGTTTGTAAAAAAAATATAATCTCATAAGGTTTAGCATCCTTTATTTGACGATGCTTCCTGTGTGATTCCACATACCAAGTAAGTCTATTTACTCTCTGTTTTCTATGAGGAGAAATCCTTTGACTTGTTCTAAGGATCCTCTTTGAGATCATAAGACTTTATTTTAGAATTTGATTTGGGGGTGGTCTGGACTTTTGATTAAATAGGATCACTGATCATTATGATGATAATGGATAAACTTAGTTATCCATTTAACCAAAGTGGCATTGAAAGGCATCACAGGCAAATACAGAAAGTTAACTAGTTGTTTAAAAGTCTTAGCTCTTTTAATATGCAATAGACTGTTTTTCTCCCCTCAGTAATCAAAGACTGAATAATGACAAAATGTAGAATCTTTGTTTTTCTAGGCAGATTATGTGAAAGGTAAAGAAAACATATGTTTACAATTCCTTGTAAAAAGCAGATCAATAACCTAAGAAAATGTTTTTTCAACAGAGAGAAAAACCAAATTCTAATTTTGCATCGGCTTACTTTTGATATTAAAACTCATTAATATATTTATTGTAATCTAAGTCAGTTAACCATACATTTTTAAAATTGCTTCTTCACAAATCTTTATCACGTTTCTCCAAAGATCTTGTCCTAAGGTTTTCCTCTTTAAATAACCAGGCTCCATTTAAGACAAAATTACCTTTTTTAATCCTCAACAAAAAAAAGATGCATTTTCTTTCTTCACACCTTCTTCTACCCAAAGCACAATCCTACTTTTTTTTTTTCCCAAGTTTTAATTAAACTCCAGTTAGTTAACATACAGCATGATATCAGTTTCATGTGGGGAATTAGAGATCACACATATGACACGGTGCTGGTTGCAATAAGTGCCCTCCTGAATCCCCACGCCTGTGTAACCCTTCCCCCCTGAACTAATTTTAGACTTGCAGAAAAGTTGGAAAAATAGTTCAGTGTTCCTATAAACCCCCCACCCAATTTTCCCTACTATGAGCCTGAGCCTCACGTAGTCTTTACATAACCATAGTGCAATGATCAAAACCAGACAATTTACACCAAAACAATACTATTAACTAAACCGTGGCCCTCATTCAAATGTCACTAGTTTTTCCATGAACAACTTTTTTCCATTCCAGCATCGTATGCAGGACTCCACATGTCACATTTAGTGGTTCTTTCTTTTTTTTTCTTTTTCTTAAGACTTATTTATTTGAGATTTGAGAGAGAAAAAGCGCCAGTGGGGGGAGGAGCAGAGGAGAGAATCTGGAGCAGACTCCCCACTGAGTGCAAAGCCCGACTCGTTCTCATGACCCTGAGATCACAACCTGAGTGGAATAGTGGGTGTTTCTTCTAAGTCTCCTTTGGGCTGTGACAGTTTCTTGTTTTTCTCTTGTCTTTTATGACCTTGACACGTTTGAAGTTCTGACCAATTGTTTTGTAGAATATCTCTCGGTTTAGGTTTGTCTTCTGTTTTCTCGTGACTAGAATAATGTTACGGGTTTGGGGCAAGAGCACCACTCTTGTGTCCTTCTCAGTGTAGCCGACACGAAGATGTGCTATGTCCGAATGCCTTCTCACTGGCGATGTTAACCTTGATCATTTGGTTCAGGTGGTGTCTCCCAACTGTCTCTACTGTAAAGTGACCACCTTTTCCCCAGGGAGAGATGATTTCAGATGATTCCGATACCCTGTTCCCCCTCAAACTCTCTCCCACCAATTTCAGCAGTCATTTGTTCAATGGTTCTTGTCCATAACAACTATGTGTTAGCAAGTGGTGATTTTTCTACTTCGCTCTTTTCTTTTACATTTATTAGTTGACTTCTTCTGTAAGGAATAGCTGTCCCTTCTTGCCATGTATGTGTTTGATTATTTCTATCAATATAGAAGAGCAGGCATTATTTTATTCTATAGGCTAAAATCCTATTTTAGGATTTTCTCTCTCTCTCTCGCTTTCATCCTACATTTAAATTGTTGCAGCTTTGGCTATTAGGATCCCCTTCAGATTGAGTTCTGTGATCTTTCTACAAGCTCTCATTCTTTTGTGAGCACTTCCTTACTTCTGACATTACAAGATGTTCCAAGATCATCTTGTGCTTTCCCTGCCCAGCCCTGGAACTAACCATTTCTCCAAAGATCTCTGCTTCCTTTTATTGGAGAATGGTATTTAGAAACCAAGATTGGGGTGCTAGGTGTTCTCACTGTTATGTGGTGCCATTGCTTCTTGGTCTTCTGAATAGAGCCAGGAAGCACATGTATGTATAGACACTAACCCACACATGCACAGCCACATGGGAATTTCTGTATCTATCTTTCTGTGTATATGTTTAAAATCATGAATTTATACTGATTGGAATCTACTGCTATGGGGTTCAGTCTAGCCTGTGGTTGAAACTTCTTTCTCCGGTGGGAAGAAACCTGGCTTTCCTTAACTACCCTTACTTATTTGTTCAATTCTTATACACCCACAGTAATTCCAGAATTGCTAATCCATACACCTGTGAGAAACATATTTACTAATAAGACAATAGCATGTATGTAGCTTTCTGTTGGTATCCAGGAAAGATATTGGTTATCAAAGCTACCCAGGTTAGTTCTTTTCTTGTCTACCCTCTTTGGTGCTGTTCTGTGGTTCCTTTGTGATACACCTAAGGTTGATTTGTTGGTGTTTATGTTTCATTTTAGGTATTTGAAGGGTATATAAAACTCTATTGTAGTTCTAAGAGTCAGAGCTATACAAAAAGTATACTCAGAGAAATGTTACTCTCTACGTTCCTGATATCTGATTATATTCACCCCCTTTTCTTCCTTTTTCTCATCCCTCTCTCTCATAGGTAATTGGTGTCTTTAGTTCCTGATTTACTCCTACTCTATTTCTTTTGGACAAATGAACAGATACATGTGCATTTTTTGAAAAAGATTTTATTTATGTATTTGACAGAGAGAGAAAGCACAAGCAGGGGGAGAGGGAAAGGGAGAAGCAGACTCCCTGCTGAGCAAGAAGCCTGATGGCAGGGCTGAATCCCAGGACCCTGAGATCATGACCTGAGCCAAAGGCAGACGTTTAACCAACTGAGCCACCCAGGTGCCCCATGTGCATTTTTTAAAAAAGATTTATTTATTTATTTGAGAGAGAACAGTGGCAGGGGAAATAATCTCAAGCAGACTCCCCACTGAGTGTGAAGCCCAACACGGGTCTCAGTCTCATAACCTTGAGATCATGACCTGAGCCAAAATCAAGAGTCACTTAACCAACTGAGTCCCCATGTATATTTTTATAATCCCTTCTTCCTTACATGAAATTCAGCATCCTACAGATTAGCGCTTGTTCTTTGCTTTTCTCACTTCATAATATGCCCTGGAAGTCACTCCGTAT
The DNA here is from genome assembly GCF_018345385.1 of Vulpes lagopus. Taxonomy (NCBI): domain Eukaryota; kingdom Metazoa; phylum Chordata; class Mammalia; order Carnivora; family Canidae; genus Vulpes; species Vulpes lagopus. The sequence continues at coordinate 13,305,605 of NC_054839.1, read as the reverse complement.
CAGGTCACAACGCTAGCACTTCCCCATCCTTTCTTAGATCTGTACAGTTCTCCATCATAAGAACTGAGCATAGTTTATTCAGCCAATCTCCTGCATAAAGGCAATTACATTGTTTCCAACATTTTACAATTATAACCAATGCTGCAATGCATAATTATATGATTCATGAAATCATGAGCAACAACATGAATTCATGTTGTTGGAGGCCTATCTACAGCACAGAGTCCTAGAGGTCGAACTGCTGAATTCTTGTGTCAAAAAATAAAAGTGTGGGGCATCTGGGTGGCTCAGTTGGCTAATAGTCTGACTCTTGATCTCAGCTCAGGTCTCAATCTCAGGGTTGTGAATTCAAGCCTTGCTCCACGCTGGGCATGGAGCCTATTAAAAAAAAAAAAGTAAAGGTGCATATATAGTATTATTAGATACTGCCCAGTTTTTCCCCAGAAGGATTAGGTCAGGGTGTGTGCCCATCCGCAGTGGAAGAGACTTTCCCCACCACCCTGACAACTGAATATACTGTCATGTTTAAAAATTTGTGCCAATCAGTAAGGGAGAAATGGCATCATAGTGTGATTTATTTCGAGTAAGCCTGGACATTATTTCATTCGTTTGAGGGCAATTTTTATGTTCTTTTTGTGAATTGTTTCTATTTAACCTCTTCCCATTTTTCTATTGTATTTTTAGTCCTTTGTCCCTCAATTTTCAAAAGATTCTCTATGTGTTAAGGATATTAGCCCTTTGTGGTATCATCTGTTGTGATTATTTTCTCCTACTTCATCAGTCATCTCTTTTTTTTTAAATTTTTTTAAGATTTATTTATTTATTTATGATATATAGAGAGAGAGGCAGAGACACAGGAGGAGGGAGAAGCAGACTCCGCGCCAGGAGCCTGACGTGGGACTTGATCCCGGGACTCCAGGATCCCGCCCTGGGCCAAAGGCAGGCGCTAAACCACTGAGCCACCCAGGGATCCCCCTCATCAGTCATCTCTTGACTTAATTTTTTTATGCAGTCAAATTTATCAATCTTACTGCCGCTGGACCTTGTCATAGTTGAGAAAAGCCTTTCCTACCCCAAGTTTAAAGAGGAATTCACCTCATTTTATTTGCTAGTACTTGGATGGTATTATTTTTTTTACCTTCAGAGTCCTGATTCATTTGGAATTTGCTTTGAGTGTGGAATGAAATATAAATCTAATTTTGTCTTTTCCCAAGTGGCCTTGTAGTGCTCTCAACACCATTTATTAAAAAGTTCATTTTGACCTAAAGATTTGAGATGCCATGTTTGTCATATACTAAATTTCCCAGTATGTTTGAGTCTAATCTGGGCTTTTCATTTTATTCCCATGGTCCACTTCTCCACTCACCTGCCAGCACCACATGGTTAATTATAGAGGCTGTATCCTGCATTTTGATGTCTGCCAGGGCTAATCTGCCCTCACAGCATTTATCCTCTGCTGTTTTCCATAAAAACTCTAGAGTCACACTGTCTAACCATAAAATAGCTTGTTGGTATTCTTATTGGGTAAGGTTGCACTGAATTTGTAAATTAGCTTAGGAGAGCAGACGTCTTTAAAATGTTGAGTCATCCTATCCGAGAATAGGGGATATTTTCATTTTTGCTGAAGCTGATTTTTGTGTCTTTCAGGAGGATTCTAAAACTTTTCTTTCTTTTTTTCCTTTTTTTTTTTTTTAAAGATTTTACTTATTTATTCATAAGAGACACAGAGAGAGAGGCAGAGACATAGGCAGAGGGAGAAGCAGGCTCCCTGCTGGGAGCCCCATGCAGGACTTGAACCCAGAATCCCAGGATCACAACCTGAGCTGATGCTCAACCACTGAGCCACCCAGATGCCCCTAAAAACTTTTCTCATACTGTTTCTGCATGTGTCTGTTCTGATCATGTCCTATCCACCCCACTGGTGAAGGAAGGATTCTATGCCCTAAATAGTGTTTTATTGGTGACCACACAATACCAGCACTGGATGGATGAGATGGACGGTGGCTCTTTAGTCACATGCATTACAGCCCAGGGCAGGACAACCACGCCATGCAGGGCCATGGAGGAGCCACACCTGGGAGCAGAGTGACCCAGCAGGTGCAGTGGGAGGCAGGTTTTGTAATGACAAGAGGGGCATTATGATTACCATGGGACAATGTGACTGGCTTCTCTGGATTAGCATGGGGAGCCTTTCCCACTGGGTGGGGGGCATATCTGGCAAGAGCAGAACTTACACTAAGGCTTTGGGGCCCCATGAGGCTCAAAAATATCCAGGCAGCACAAGGAATTTCAGGTTTTATGATGCAATATCTTCCTAATTTATTCCTGAATAGTTTCTCTTCTTTGTCATATTGTAAATGGGATCTTCTCTACCATTACATTCTGCAACTAAACAATATTTTTTAGAAATTGCCACAACCAGCAGAGTAAGGCAGCTGCTGTTCAGAGATATCAAGACAAGAAAGCCTCAATTCTACAAGTGGAAAATCAGGGAAGACATTTATGGAGCAATTTAGGACCAAGCATTACCATCCCAGGTCAGTTACCCTGTCAATTTGTTCTGCTTTGACAGTAGAAGAACAACATTTGTAAATCCTCAAGAACAGAAAGGGCTACCATTAAAATCATTCATTTCAAGGATCATTAAAAATGGACAATTTAATTTGCATTTCAAAGGTAGACTCAGAAGAGTAATTTGTCAGTATGACTAATGGGGAAAGTTTGATGGTATAAATTATTATCTTTTGTCTTAAGGAAAATACAGCATAAAATAACAAGGTATTTTAAGAAGAAACTAAAAAGATTTCAAAGCAACAATATTTATGATTTAACAAAGATAAGGAAGAAGAAAGTGACACCCACTAGCCCTCAAAAAAAACTTCATTTTATTTTATTTTATTTTTTATTTTATTTAAGTAATCCCTATGCTCAACACAGGGCTTGAACTCATGACATGAAGATCAAGAGTTGCATGCTCTACCAACTGAGCCAGCCAGGTGTCCCAAACCATTTTAAAATTCATAAATACCAAGATTGATGTCTCATTCATTCATTTATTTATTTATTTATCTATTGAGCCCTCCTGTGAGCCAAGACCCAATCTAGGAGGTGGCATTCAGAGGTCAGGCTTACCACCCCAGCCCTCTGGCTGCTCGCAGCCTTGCCGGGAAGATGGATAAGCAGACAAAGCTGCACCGGGTGTCATGGGGTTCTATTCAAACCATATAGGAAGGCAAGGAAGGGCCACCCGCCCCAGACTAAGAAAGAGAAAGCTTCTCAGGGGATGTTTAACCCTAAATTTCAGGGATAAAGGAAGAGTTAGCCAGGCAAAGAAAGAGGGGGAGGGAATCCCTGGCAGAGGGGAGAGAATCTGCATTCAGGGATGTGGAAAGTGAGGCAGTGCGGCTAGAGCTTAGGGGGTGTGCGCAAGTGTGTGGAGGTGTGTACAGAGGCAGGGTGCGTTCTGCATCCAGGCACTGCACGGCCAAACAGAGCCAGCAACGGGGACAACGCAGCCGCAGGGCCAGCTGACAGTCAGCCAGTTACCTAAAGACCATCGCAACAAAGTAAGACACACCAAGTGGAAATGTAGTGCCACGTGACAGTTACACTGTGCACCAAATCTCTTTAAAGAAAGAGTCACTGAGTGAATTAAAAAACAAGACCCAACCCAGGGCACCTGCGTGGCTCAGTCTGTTATGTGTCAGACTCGCTTTTGGCTCAGGCCTTGGTCTTGGGGTCCAGGGATGGAGCCCTGCATCAGGCTCTTCCCGCTCAGCAAGGAGTCCACTTGAGGATTCTCTCTCCCTCTGCCCATCCCCCCATAAATAAATAAATATTAAGGGAAAAAAAAAACAACCCAAGGATTTGATGGATTTGGATTATGTCCAAAGATGTATTTAAAGAAAAGAGAAAAGGTAAGCTAAAATTAAAGCCCATGTAAATGGAAGAGAGGCAGGCGTCTTAATCATGATCTCTGATAGAACTTAAACAAAAGCCAAGGAAATATCAACATTGGCAACTTAGAATGATAAAAGGCACAGTGAGTAATGACAACACAGCGATATTCATTAGGTGCCACACATTTTGTAACAACAAAATATATAAATGAAAAGATGACAGTCATCCAAGAGGAAATAAATTAAACTTGGGATTCCCTAGCACCCTGCTTTCAGAATTTAGCAGATCAAATAAACAAGAAGGTGGTAAAAATATCATGTTGCTGAACAAACAGTACCACCAGTCAGAATTAATAAAGGGTTTCAGAGAACTAGATACAAAACTAGGAAATCTGACTTTTAAAAATGTATATAGGGTGCCTGGGTGGCTCAGTCAGTTGAGCTTCAGCTTAGGTCATGATCTCAGGGTCCTGGGATGGAGCCTCGAGTCAGGCTCCCAGCTCAGTGGGGATCTTGCTTCTCCCCCTGCCTCTGTTGCTCCCCCTGCTTGTGTGCTCTCTTGCTCACTCGCTCTCTCTCAAATGAATAAAAATCTTTTTTAAAAAAATTAATAAATCTTTAAAAAATAATAAAATAAAATAAAAATGTATATGAATCTTTCTCACACTCCAACTAACCATGTATTGGGTTATGAAGTTTCAAGCAAATAGAATAGGACATGTGTTGATAAACTTAGAGATACAACAGCAAACATGTAGACAGTGTTTGTTAGATGACAGGCACTGTTGTGTGTGTTTACAAATATTAACTCACTTAATTTTCACCATAAGTTATGAAGTTGTTGGTATTATTATGATCCTCATTTTACAGATGAGAAAATTGAACTGAGAGAAGTTACTGGCCAGATTCCTTGCTAGGAAGTGACAGTCACTCCACTGGGTACACAGGGGTAGCTGCCCACACCACACTTCTCTGTTCTGGGAGCCCCAGTGATGCTCAGACAGTGGCTCCACAGGGGTCATTTCTGTGTTGTATCCTCCCACTGGGCCAGGAAATGGACACCTGGCCCAAGCCAGGTCTACAGATTTTCTCTCCCAGGATCCGAAACCTGCCACAGAGAGATCCAGAGGCTCGACTGGATTTCCTAGCTGGGTCCCACGAGGCCCTGTCTGGGCCGCCAGGCATCTGCATCCCAGGACCTAGCTGATCAGTAATTCCTTTACTGTTTTTTTTTTTTAAGTTTATTTATTTATTTAAGTAATCTCTACACCCAACGTGGGGCTCGAGCTCACAACCCCCAGATCAAGAGTCTCACGCTCCTCCGACTGAGCCAGCCAGGCACCTATGCTATGAGGAGCTGCCCCAGGATCCTTCCAATCTTCTACACTGTTACCTAAGTGATCCAGTACCCAGAAGAGCCTTAACTAATATCCCCATAGAATTTAAAACACTCCCCACAGTAACACCAGAGTTACAGAGAAAGCCCACAAAAATTAAAACATCTTATTTTACAAACTCCGCCCATCAAAATTCATCAATGCAAAATGTTATTTAGAAGAAAATATATTTATCTAAATAAGTATATGAAGAAGAAGGCAAAAAGGAAGGCACATGGGTGGCTCAGCTGGTTAAGTGTCCGACTCCTGATTTCGGCTCAGGTCACGATCTCAGGGCTGTGAGCCTTGGGCTCCACACTGGGCTTGGAGCCTACTCTAGATTCTTTCTCTCAGGGGCACCTGGTGGCTCCATGGTGAAGCACCTGCCTTTGGCTCAGGTCTTGAACCCAGAGTCCTGGGATCGAGTACCACATCAGGCTCCATGAGGGGAGAGAGGCTTCTCTCTCTGCCTGTGTCTCTGCCTCTCTGTATGTCTCTCATGAATAAAAAAAATTTTTTTTTTCTCCCTCTGCCTCTGCTCCTCATCCCCCAAACCCTGTTCAAGCTCTCTCTTGAATAAAAAAAAAAAAAAAGAAAAGAAATAAAAATAAAGAAGAAGGCAAAAGGGAGGTATAAAACCGATCTCAGCTGAAAGATTTAGAAAAGCAACAAAGTAGTCAAGCATTGTTCACTGGAATAGCACTTAACAAATTAGAGTCTTAAAAAAATAGAAAAGATAAGCCAATGATTAGTTCTTCAAAGAGTTAACCAAAATAATAAACCACTGAATTAACTCAAAACAAAAACGAAAAAGAAGAAATTGAGAAAGCTATTAATTCCACTAGAGGAGGGAATTGGCAGTAAAAATAGGACCACACCTGTGTAACATAAAGTCATGGATTAGCTTAGTTTATAGGCTTAAATTACACATTTATTAAATCTGTATGGTTAAGCCACACTGTTCTTTGCTTCTTACCAGTTAACTCCTTTGCTTTTGTTTTGTTTTAAGTGCCTTGTTAAAGAAACCTGCCAGGAGTTACCAGTCAGAATGCTCAAATCTAAGAGGATGGAAAGCATCTACAAGGGGTCAGATCTGGGTGCCAGAGCATCTGCAGTGTCCTCCGAGGTGAGCCAGCACCCAGAGTAGTGGCCCTTACCACAACCCACAACGCTGTCTGCGATGCCCACCCCAGGGACTCTCACTGCTGCACCCATGCAGCATGGGCTCTGCACCCATTCTCCATATTCGTACTCCACCTCCACTCACACACCTCCACCCCTTGGGGCTGGTGCCTTTGGGGTATCTGCTAAATGCAGAAATACCCCGGCCACCACCCTTGCCTGTTTGGGGGGAAGCTCGAAGCATCTCTCTCTCGCTTCTGCCCCTCTCAAACCTTCCTCAGTCTAGCTCCTCACCTCTGAAAGCCCAGGGCACCCCCCATCAAAAATGGGGAGGGGGGATCCCTGGGTGGCTCAGAGGTTTAGCGCCTGCCTTCAACCCAGGGCGTGATCCTGGAGTCCCAGGGTCGAGTCCCATGTCGGGCTCCCTGCGTGAAGCCTGCTTCTCCCTCTCCCTCTGCCTCTCTCTCTCTCATGAATAAATAAATAAATAAATAAATAAAAATCTTAAAAAAAAAAAATGGGTGGGGACGCTCTGCTGGATGCCTGGCATTTCTGCTTTTGGCTCAGCATCCCCCAAACCGTTAATGAACCCCTGCAGCAATGAAAGGCAGACTCTTGCTTCCTTGGAACAGAGAGGAGAAAAAGTATTCACAGCAGCAAGAGACAGACAAAAATTACAATCTCTCCTGACATGGTCCCCTGTGGGTTTCGTGGAGGATTCCTCAGCTCCATGAGTGAGAAGTGCCCGTGGCCTGAGCTATTTGTCAGCCGTGCTCCTTTGGGCATCCACCAAGGAGGGTACGTGGAGGGAAGGGGGCAGAGCAGGCCTCCGAAAGAGGTGATGGGCCCTTTGACAGCATGGCTATCATCCTTGTAAGCAGGAAAATGCAATTCTTAAGAGGCTACGAAATATCATCGCACCGATAGAGATCTATTTTTTTTATTTTCTGGGAAAAAAATTATCCTAAAGAATAAGTCAGTGTAATGGGTAACTGTAACAATAAGTAAAGACGTATAGTTTTATAGATTTTCCCTGAGAATACTGTTGTTGTAAATTGTTAGGAATAGGGATCCCTGGGTGGCTCAGCGGTTTGGCACCTGCCTTTGGCCCAGGGCACGATCTTGGAGACCGGGGATCGAATCCCATGTTGGGCTCCCGGTGTATGGAGCCTGCTTCTCCCTCTGCCTATGTCTCTGCCCCTCTCTCTCTCTCTCTCTCTCTCTCTCTCTCTGTGACTATCATAAATAAATAAAATTAAAAAAAAAATGTTAGGAATAGTGGCGCCTGGGGGCTCCTTTGGTTGAGCATCTGACTCTTGATTTTGGCTCAGGTCATGGTCTTAGGGTCATAAGATGGAGCCCCGTGTCCAGCTCCAAGCTGGGTATGGAGTCTGCTTGAGATTTTCTTCCCCCTCTTCTCTGGCCCCCTCCTGCTGCTCACATGTGCACTGTCTCTCTCTCTCTAAAAAAAAAAAAAATGTTAGGAATAAATGACCAGAAATAGAAGGCATTTACAGAAGTAGAGTCATTCATTAAGTCTTGTCACCGAAGACCTGCCCAATGTTTTAGGTATTTGTTATCAAATAACTATGACTGTGATTTATCAGATTATAAGATAGATTTCATATCTTTTGGAATTGGGAAGTACAGGATATAAACCTAAAAATATATCCCCAAATGCGCCATTACAAAGCATCAAAGGAATTCTGCTACTTTAGTTAGATTAAGAAATAATCTGGGGCAGCCCTGGTGGCTCAGTGGTTTAGCGCCACCTTCAGCCCAGGGTCTGATCCTAGAGACCGGGATCGAGTCCCACGTCGGGCCCCCTGCGTGGAGCCTGCTTCTCCCTCTACCTGTGTCTCTCATGAATAAATAAATAAAATCTTTAAAAAAGAAAGAAAGAAAGAAAGAAAGAAAGAAAGAAAGAAAGAAAGAAAGAAGAAAGAAAGAAAGAATCTGAAAGGAATAACACGCTGGCTTGCTAATACATTCATATTTAGCAATTTATAATCATTATTATTATTATAATACAATTAGGATAGTAACAATTCATTATCTTCTAATAGCCAGTTGACTAAGAGCTCACTCGTGGCCTGTCTTTTTCTAAAAACTGTGTGAGTTTCATCATATTTAATTCTAATGAAAAGGCAGTTACTCTTGGGTCACTTGGCTGGCTCAGTATGTGACTTGGGTCACTTGGTAGAGTATGTGACTCTTGATCTCAGGGTTGTAAGCTTGAGCACCATGTTGGGTGTGGAGATTACTTAATAATAGGGATGCCTGGGTGGCTCAGCAGTTGAACGTCTCTCTTTGGCTCAGGGTGTGATCCCGGAGTCCCAGGATGGAGTCCCACATCGGGCTTCCTGCATGGGGTCTGCTTCTCCCTCTGCCTATGTTTCTGCCTCTGTCTCTCATGAATAAATGAATAAAATCTTTTTTTAAAAAAGAGAGAGGGATTACTTAAAAATTTGAAAATTGCAAAAAAAAAAAAAAAAGGGTGGGGAGTTACTGCCCCCTTTTTGAGATGAAATTGAAGCCCAGAGAAGTTAAGATAGTTGCCCAATGTCACACAGCTACTGCATGGTGAAGCTGCAACTTAAGCACAGGAACTATAGCTTCTCATACATCCATTTTCTATTTTTATCAAAGTAATGCAAGCTAATTGGTTAAAGGGGAAATTAAAACAAGATGGCCCTATAATGAAAAACAGTAGTGCCCTGGCCCACTCTCCCCCTCCAATCAATCCTGCTCATCAGAGGCAACAATTTTCTTGGGAATATTTAAATGGTTACACAGTAAATTTGACTTTTTAAAGTGTATAGTTCCATGTGTTTAACACAGGCCCATATTTGGGTAACTGGCACCACAATTGGAGCACAGAGCTGTCCCATCACTGCTAATGTCGGTCATGCTGCTCATTTATAGACACACTGACCATCTAGATCTAACCCTTGGCAGTCACTAGTATGTTCTCCATTATGGTTTTACCTTCTCAAGAGTGACATACAAATGGAATCACACCATATGTGACCTTTAGAGACCTTCAGCATCATGCCTTTATGATTCATTCAAGGGATTGTATGTATTAGTAGCTTCTTTTTTATTGTTCAGGAATATTCTGTTTTATGGATGTACCACAGTTCATTTGTCCATTTCACCGTGGATGGACCTTTGGACTGTTTCCAGTTTTGGGCCATTACAAACAAAGCCACTAAAGATTTGGGTAAACGTTTTTGTATGAACATAGTTTTCATTTCACTTGGGTAAATACCGAGGAGTGTGATTGCTGGATCACAAGGTAAGAATATGTTAAACCTCAAAGAAATTGCCAAACTATTTTTCCAAAGTGGCTATACAGTTTTGGATTCTCACCAGCAACTTACGAGAGCTTGTATTCACATCCTTGTCAGCCCTTGGTGTTATGTGTTTTATTTCGTTTAATGTCAATGGTGTAGTGGCATCTCATTGTGATTTTGATTTGCATTTCCCTGTTGCTAAATGATGTTGAGCATCTTTTTATCTGCGCATATTCCATCCTTATATCTTCTTTGGGAAAGTGTCTGTTTACAACTTTTTACCAGTTTGTTATTGGGTTGCTCTTATTATTCATTTTTGAGGGGTGTGTTTTAATGGTTCTTTATATAATCTGGTTACAATAACTGGTGAAGCTACTTAGGTTACTTACAAGTACTTTCTCTCAGTCTGTGTCTTGCTTTTTGTTAGCTTAACAGTGTCTTTCAAAAAGGAGACTTTCTTGAGCTCCTAGGTGGCTCAGTCGGTTAAGGGTTTGCCTTCAGCTCAGGTCATGATCCCAGGGCCCTTGGATCAAGCCCTGCATCAGACTCCCTGCTAGGAAGAGAATCTGCTTCTCTCTCTGCCTGCTGTTCTCCCTGCTTGTGCTCTCTCTGTCAAATAAATAAAAGAAATTCAAAGGAAAGAAAGAGGAAACATTCTTAATGTGAATGAAGTTCAATTTATTAATTTTTTAAAATGAATTGTTTTTAAGTTTTATATATATATATATATATATATATAAAACATTGCCTAACCCAAGGTCAGGAACATTTCTTCCTATGTTTTCTTCTGGAAGTTTTATAATTTTAGATTTCATATTTAGATCTATGATCAGTTTGGGGTTAATTTTCTTTCTTTTTTTAAAAAAGAATTTATTTATTTATTCATGAGAGACACAGAGAGAGAGAGAGAGGCAGAGACACAGGCAGAGGGAGAAGCAGGCTCCACGCAGGAAGCCCGACATGGGACTCGATCCCCGGTCCCCAGGATCACGCCCTGGGCTGAAGGCGGCGCTAAACCGCTGAGCCACCTGGGCTGCCCTGGGGTTAATTTTCATATGTTGTTCAAAGTATGAGTTGAAATTGATTTTTTATGTGTAGATGTCCAGTTTTCCCAGCACTCTATTCTGCAAACACTGTCCTTTCTCCATTGAATTGCCTTTGCACATTTGCTGCAAATCCATTTGCCATGTATCTATGAGTCTGTTTCTGAATTCTTTGTTCCACTGATCACTGTATTTATGTTTTCCTCAATACCACAGTGGTTTAGTAATAGTAGCTATATAGCAAGTCTTAAAATAAGGTAAGAGGACTCTTCTAAATTTGTTCTTTTAAAAAAAATGTTTATTCTTGTTCCTTGGCTTTTCCATGTAAATTTTAGAAGCATTTTGTCAATTTCAACAACCAAAACATCCTGCTAAGATTTTTTTAATTGCATTGAATCTATAGATCAATTTGAAAAGAAGTGCCATTTTAGCAAGATTAATTGTTTTTGCTGTTTTTGGCATGCAATCTTGCACATTTATTGTTAGAGTCATATCTAGGTATTTCATGATTTTTGGCAATTTTGAAAGTAGAGCTGTCTTTTAGCTCAATTTACAATTGTTTATTGCTAGTTGACAGAGGCAGGATTCTAACATAAACCTGTGATGTCCACCTTCTGTATGTTCCCCTCATGTTGAGTGCCGGCAGATCATTCCTATCAGTAGGCAAAGGTGAAGACATTTTGCAGATATAATTATGATTCTAATCACTTGACTTTGAGTTACTCAAAAGGGAGATCATCCCAGGTGAGCTTGATGCGATCAGGTGGGCACTTTCAAAGAAAGTCTACAGATCAGGCAAGAGAGAAGTTAGATGCTTTCCTGAAAGCCTTGAAAGAGAAAACAAGCAATGAGGTGATCTGCCCCAGAAAGGGCTGGGCTCTAGGAGCTGAGGGTTCTGTGCAAGGAAGTGAATCTGCCACCAACCTGAAGGAGCTTGAAAGAGGATCCTGAGCCTTACTTGAGATTACAGCCCCTGCTCAAACTTTCATTTTAGCCTGCTCCGAGCTTGGAGCAGAGCTTGGAGCATTTAACCAGTTAGATTCTGAACGCATGGAAACTTTAAGATGTTAAGTTTCTATTGTTTCAGCCCATTAAATTTGTGGTGATTTGTTATGCAACAATAGAAAAATAATACCCTAGTACATAAAAATATGATTTTTCTGCATTGACTGTGTGTTCTGCAACATGACATACTCACTTATGGTTCTAGGAGACCTATAACATTTGTTGAGATTTTTTACATAAACACTTATGTCATCAACAAATAAAAAAGGAATTATTTGTTTCCAAACTCTTTTTTTTTTTTTCTTTTTCTCGCTTTATGGCACTGGCTACAACCTCTAGCACAGTGTTTGATAGGAGTAGTGAGAACAGACATCCTTGCCTGTCTAATCCTGAGAGGAAAGTATCTGTGTTCCTCATTAAGTGTGATGTTAGGTGCAAGTGTTTGCAGATGTTCTTTATCAGATTGATAAAGAGTCCCTTTATACTTCTATCGGTTTTAAAACTGAGAATGGTGTTGAACATTGTCAAGTTTTTCCTGCATATTGGAGATGATCATATGGCTTCTTTTAATTTTTTGATATGGTGAATTACAGAGATTGATTTTTAAATGTTGAACAAGCAGGACACCTGGGTGGCTCAGTGGTTGAGTATCTGCCTTCAGCTCAGGGTGTGATCCTGGGAGAAACTCCTTTCTGGCAGAGCCTTCCCCTCTGTGGAGGTAAAACACTGGATACTCAGCTGTGTCCTCATAATAAACTCTACTTTTATCGAAGTCATTTAAGTGAATCTTAAGTAAAGCAAAGCAAACTAAAGCAAGAGCTCTGAGAGTATATGAAAAGAACTAGAAATGAGACAAAGGGGCTGTGGGGTGGCACAGTTGGTTAAGCACCCAACTCTTGATTTCAGCTAGGGTCACGATCTCAGGGTTGTGAGATTGAGCCCTGTGTCAGGCTCCAAGCTCAGCAAGGAGTCTGCTAAAGTTTCTCTCTCCCTCCACCTCTCCCAACTATCTCTCTCTCTCTCTCAATAAATAAATAGATAAATAATAATAAATTAATTAATTAATCTAAAAAAAGAAAGAAAGAAGAGGCTAAATATTGAGAAGGAAAAACAGAATTAGCATTATTTGCAAAAAAGCACTAGCTAACATTCAGAGCATTTACCGTATGCCAGGCACTCCTCTTAGACTTTACAGATGCTTTATCATGGATTCATCACAGAGCCCTGGAGGGTAGGCACGATGGCTATCTCTGTTTGCAGCTGGGAGTAAACCCAAGTATGAAGTAAAGAGGTAACTGGCCTCACTAGCAGTGAATGGTGGAGCTGGGGATGGGAAGTCAGGCAGCGTCTGCACCCAAATCACTGAGCTGCACTCTTACTATGTAGTCACTCTGTTTCCTAGGATTCTGATACTGTTCCTACAGAGTCTATCATGTTCCACTCAAAGATTGGAAGTTCCTATAAAGTTATTTTTTGGAATATTATATGTGTAATATATTTTACCAATTGAAAAAAAGAAAACATTAGAAATGGATATTAAACAAAATATTAATGTATCATTGAGAACGGTTTCCTTTCTATCTATCCGGTAAGGTTTTAGGCACACATGGGCATATGTATAATGCAACAGTTAATAAGTAAGGTTAATATTTTATTTTTACAGAATGGTAATATGCCACTCATACTATTCTAAAACTTAAAAAAAACTTACTATTCTAAAACTTAAAAAAAAAAAATCTTAGCATATCTGGGCCCACCTTCCAGACCAAAATGTAGAAGTGTAATTTTTTTCTTTAAAGAGCCACATAGTGGGGTACCTGGCTGGCTCAGTTGGTAGAGCATGTGTCTCTTGATCTTGGGGTTGTAAGTTTGAGCCTCACATTGGGTATAGAGATTACTTAAAAGTAAAATCTTTTAAAAAAGGAAAATAAACAAAGAGCCACATCGTATTCCATTGTCTATGTATGTCCTTACAGTTGGCCCTTGAACAACATGGATTTGAACTGCTTGGGTCCACTTACACATAGATTTATTTCAACAAATATATTGGAAAACTTTTTGGAGATTTGTGACAATTTGAAAAAACTTGCAGACAAACTATGTAGCCTAGAAATACAAAAAAAAAATAAGCAAAAGTGAGGTGTTGTGTTCAGAACACAGTACATAACATATATAAGATACGTGTTGATCACCTGGTTATGTTACCAGTAAGCCTTCTGGTCAACAGTGGGCTCTTGGTAAGTTTTGGGGGAGTCAAAAGTTATAGTGGATTTTTGACTGCATGGGGGTGTTGATGCCTCTAATCTCTGCATTGTTCAAGGACCAACTGTATTTTATTTTTACCTGTTCACTCTTGTTGAACATATCAATTGTTTTCTAGGTTTTTACTATTATAAATAATGCTACCATAAATATATTTTTATAGATCTTTATACATGTGCTGATTAAGTGAATATGTACATTTCAAAGTTAATAGGAAATGTCAGTTTATGACAAAATTTGTAATTCTTCCTATCTGAAGGTTTAGAATAAGCTTTTTAAAACCCACATTTGGGGACACCTGGGTGGCTCAGTAGTTGAGTGTCTGCCTTTGGCTCAGGGCATGATCCTGGGGTCCTGGGATCAAGTCCCACATTGGGCTCTCTGCAGGGAGCCTGCTTCTCCCTCTGCCTATGTCTCTGCCTCTCTCTCTCTCTCTCTCTCTCTCTCTCTCTCTCTCTCTCTCTCTCTGTCTCTCATAAATATTAAATAAAATCTTAAAAAAATATATTTGCTCATTGCACTCCCCCATGGAGAACCTCTGAGCGCTTCTCATTGCATAGAGATTGTAGCCCCCGGTGTGCACACAAAGCTCTTTGCACACCAGCTCTACTCAGCCTCCTCAGCCTCATCCCTTCTTACCATACACCCTATTCCTCAACCACGCTGAGCAGCCTCTCATTCCTGGGTGATATCAGGATCTCTAGGATCCCATAGCTAAGTATAGGCTTCATTCTTTGCCTGAAATGCCTTTCTCCTTGTGCTCATTCTTCAAGATCCAACTGAAATGTCTTAGTATTTATGAAACCTTTCTTAGAGTTCAGGGCAAAGATAGTCCTGTCTTCTTCCATGTCCCCAGAGCTCCAGGGTGGCTCTTACCACAGAGTATTGTGCTATTGGCCTCAGATGTCTGGTTCTATCACTAAAATCTAAGCTCCCTGAGGCCATGTATTATCTACTTTTGAATCCACATGGTCTAGTCTGTGCCGGGTATGGGGAAGAAGCTCAGTGTTTTACTGACCAAGTAAGCAAACCAACAGAGGAGGAAGAAGAGATCTTATAAACAAAGTGCTTCTGTTACAGTTTTGCAGATGGTGACTTAGAGCAAAAGCAAGTGAACAGTCAAGGAGTAGCAAAAACTATATCTCTAACTCTCTTGTCTTTGGGCTGAATTGGGCTTAGGAGGCTTAGCATGAATAAAAATAGTTGTGGGTAGGTTTATTCAGCATACACCTTTTCTATTAATTTAATACCATATTCACACACAATTCCCTTGGGATGTGAGCTACAAAATGGCAAATCTGAAGCCCATATTTTGGTAAGATGTTGAGTAAGTAATCCTATTAACCTATTAACACAAAAGTAATTACATTTTTTGGACAAATATTTCCTAGAATAGATCTAGATATTCGTAAGTTTTACCAAGTACCTAATATGCTTGACCCAATAGTAAACCTTTCGTGTCTATTGAATTATCACAGCAAACAGATGGTTAAGTACCAACCTAATTTCATTGGTAAGGAAACACGCTCAAATAGTCTACTTACCTGGTCCCAGGCAGCATACATGTTTAAGCCAAAAGCCTGGAGTTCCAATGCAAAGCCTTTGGTTCCAAACCTAGCATGCTACTCGCCACTCTGCAGCACTGCATTCACCTCTGAGCATTTTCAGCTGCTTTCGTGTGTGCGCACTGTGTGGAAATGACTCTTTCCAGAAACACGGCATTGGGCAAACACCCCCACCTGCATACAAAGCTGAACTAAATGTCAGTGTTTCCAAGACATGAAATTGGCAGTTTAGAGGAATGTTAAAAAAAAAAAAGAAAATAGCAGCCAGAAAAAATAATTTCTGTGTGAAATAACTCAGAGTAACAATTCTGTCTTCTGTTCTGATCAATGGGATTTATAAGAAAAATGATTTCTCCAGGCGCCTGGCTGGCTCAGTGGGTGGAGCCTACAACGCTTGATCTCAGGATTGTCAGTTTGAGCCTCATGTTGGGTATAGAGATTATTTCAAAACAAAATCTTCAAAAAAAAAAAGAAAGGGAAAGAAAGAAAGGAAGGAAGGAAGGAAGAAAGAAAGAAAGAAAGAAAGAGAAAGAAAGAAAGAAAAGAAAGAAAGAAAGAAAGAAAGAAAGAGAAAGAAGAAAAGAAAGAAAGAAAAAAAGAGAGAGAGAAAGAGAAACAAAGAAAGATTACTTCTAGTTTGAATAATGAAAATGGATTCCAGGGGCAGCCCTGGTGTTGCAGGGATTTAGCATGGCCTTCAGCCCAGGGCGTGATCCTGGAGACCCGGGATTGAGTCCCACGTCGGGCTCCCTGCATGGAGCCTGCTTCACCCTCTGCCTGTGTCTCTGCCTCTCTCTCTCTCTATGAATGAATAAATAAATAAAATCTGAAAGAAGAAAGAAAGAAAGAAAGAAAGAAAGAAAGAAAGAAAGAAAGAAAGAAAGAAAGAAAGAAAGAAAAAATAAATAAAATCTGAAAGAAGAAAGAAAGAAAGAAAGAAAGAAAGAAAGAAAGAAAGAAGAAAAGAAAGTGGATTCCAAAGTCTGTCAATTTCCGGTTGCTTATTTCATGGTCACAAGGAAGAGAAAATACAATTAAGAACCAGTACTGAACAAGAGTAGTTGTCAAAGATCTAGGGGTTTGTTGTTTTTGTTTTACTAAATCTTTTAAATGCTTTACTAGAGGTAGAAAAATAAAGGTGTTTTTTTTTTTTAAGAATATAAACATACAGAAAATTAGTTATTGGCAAGAAAAATTGACTGATGGGGGCGCCTGGGTGGCTCATTCAGTTAACTGTCTATCTTTGGCTCAGATCATGATCTCAGGGTCCTGGGATCGAGCACCACGTCGGGCGGCCTACTCAGCAGAGAACCTACTTCTCCCTCTCCCCTGTCCCCGCTCATGCTCTCTCTCACTCTCTCTCTCAAATAAATAAATAAAATCTTAAAAAAAAAAAAGAAAAAATTGATTATTGGAATTTTGTAGGAACAAAATCTGATATCTTACAACAGCTTTTTACCTCACTGAATATTTATAGTGGAGCCGCCCTAACAGTTTTTTTCTTCTAAAGTGTAAGAATTACCTTGACATTATAATTTTTTAAATATCTATATGAGTTTCATTATATCACATGGAATTAGCATTAGGGAAACTATGTCATCCTGACCTGACTAAGGTGTAGGTACAAATGCAAGAATTTTCCAGGAAAGAGAATCATATCTTCTTTCTCCCTTCATATATCATTCTTCTCCACCACTGATAGACTATCACCCAAGTTCTGGGAAGGTGTTCCTTGTTGCTATGGTTGTAAGGCACCCCCTTTCAGATTTCTTCCTTTTTTAGATGCTCTCACTCAGCCCTGGGGGTAGTGACCATCCCCATAGCTACTTTTCCTGTGTTCTTCAGGGTTCTCTCTACCCCTCAGTAGATAATCCCCTCTTAGAGTTAATACTTCTATTAAACTCGCCCTGTTGAGATTACCGTGTGGTTTCTTTCTCCTGAATGGACCTCGACTGGCACAATGAGCTATTCCCATAATACTTTATAATAAAGGCTACCGTTTGTGAGCATCTCTGATGTGGGGAAACATGGTATTAAGCATGTTGCAAACATTATCTGCCTGAGTCCTGTAATAACACAGTGATGTTGATATCATTACCTATATTTTCAGATGAGGAAACGCAGGTTCAGTGTTGCCTAAGTAAGAAATGACAAGCCTGGTCTAGTGGACTCAAAGCCTATGCCCTTAACCATCATACAAGGCAGAAGTTCAACTAAGAAACACAGGGGTGCCCAGGTGGCTCAGTTGCTGCAGTGTCGAACTCTTGATTTCAGCCCAAGTCATGAGCTCAGGATGGTGGGATTAGGATTATCCTAATCAGGATTAGGACCTGAGCCAAAGGCAGACTCTTAACTGAGCCACCCAGGTGCCCCAGGACCAGCATTCTTAAAAAATGTGGAGTTAAAATTTGTTTCTTCTCTAAGTATTCTTTAATTATGCTATCTTGATTTATACAAGCATTTATCAATCCCCATAAATTAAATTATCAGCCTTGATTGTTAAAGTATAAGATAAAAAAAGATAAGCCCTGTGTGGTGCTCCGTGCTGAGCATGGAACCTGCTTGGGGTTCTCTCTCTCCCTCTCCCTCTGCCCTTCTCCACTCATGCACTCTCTCTCCAAAAGAAGAAAGAAAACAACACAACCTGATATAAGTAAGGCAAAGGTGCCTTCTGCATTCATCCGCAGCTGAAATCACAAGGTTTCTTGGAAAACCCATAAACAACTAAAATTGCCTTCCCTTATAAGTATGTCCATCTGCTCCAGGGCAAACTGCCTTCCTTGATAATTGTCAGCTAATCCGCATGTCCAAAGACAAAAAATAAAAAATAAATTAAAAAAAAATAAGATCAATCTCTGGTCCACAGATGGTCTGCAATTTTTACTTTTATAAACTTTGCCCTGACTTTTTTCCATGACATTTGATTTGCTGATAATTGATCTCCCTTGTTTATGAGTTAGGTTTTGGCTGGGCTTTTAACCACATTCATTTTTCTGAATTATTTTTGATAGTAGTTTGTGGAGGTCCCAATGAGGTCTGCTCCCTGGAATGTGCTCTCAGGGGCCTGCAGAAGTGTGCAGCTCACATGTGCACCTCATCTGGATCCCATGAGTCCTGGTCTGCCTCCTCTTCGTCCCTCTGGGGAGCGTCGTGATGCGCCAATTAGGTTCCTGAGCTCTTGAGTGTTGGTTTTCCTTCTGCTACGCCCATGGCTATTGTGTGGGGGACACAGGAGCTGCCAGACAGATCAGAGTGATCATTCTCTGGAAATGTGGTATTTGGGGAAGCTCCAGGGCTGCCATTCTTTCTCAAGTGGCTGCTAGGCTGCTTGTTCCCACATTGATTGCAAGACTGTTGGGTCTCAAGGCTATGCAGCCTTAAAGAAAGGGGATGTAGAATAGGGCAATTAAAATGCCATAGTTCTCACCTGAGATTCAGTCACTTTTCTTGAAAAACAGGCTCTAGATTGTTGCAAGCCTTTGGTTACTTTCCAGACTTCTGAAAAAGTTGATTTAGGCCATTTTTGCTGGTGTTTTTGTTACTTTTATGAAAGACCAGATTATCGGAGATGCCTCCTACTCCATCATTCTAGAAGTGCTTTGAAAACAAGGTTTAAATAAACCATAAGTTTGAGCTCTTACTTTGACATTCTTTCTGAACAAGTACGTTAGGAAATAGTATAAAACAAAGTAGCAGGAATCAGCTACAAATGCCTCCAGAGTTACCTTATCTCTTCTGAAGAGATTTTTTCGGCTATGTGAATATGGAGAGATTTCTTTTTTTTTTTTTTTTATGGAGAGATTTCTAAACAGACTCTTGTATCTTTGGCTACTTTTGGAGGAAGTTAGTAAATTAAACTCTAAAATATCTTAAATTGGGCAGCCCTGGTGGTGCAGTGGTTTAGTGCCGCCTGCAGCCTGGGGCGTGATCCTGGAGACCTGGGATCGAGTCCCACGTCAGGCTCCATGCATGGAGCCTGCTTCTCCCTCTGCCTGTGTCTCTATCTCTCTCTTTCTGTGTCTCTATGAATAAATAAAATAAAAAATCTTAAAAAAAATAAAATAAAAAATAAAATATCTTAAATTAAAAGACTGCCTATTATGATTGATTTGTAGAGCTGGATAAACACTTGCAATTAAGGAAAAGTTCTGAGTTGCAATTTATTGAGTATTTAAACTTTTTCAAAAGACCAGCATTCTTTTTTTAAGTATTATTTTAAAGATTTTATTTATTTATTCATAGACTCAGAGAGAGAGGCAGAGACACAGGCAGAGGGAGAAGCAGGCTTCCTGCAGGGAGCCCGACGTGGGACTCGATCCCGGGTCTCCAGGATCACACCCCAGGCTGCAGGCGGCACCAAACCGCTGTGCCACTGGGGCTGCCCTTTTTAAGTATTTTATTTGAAGATTTTATTTATTTATTTGATAGAGGGGGAGCATAAGTGAGAATGGGACAGGGGCAGAGAAAGAGGGCAAACAGACTCCCCACTAAGTAGGGAGCACCAGGCCAGCCTTGATCCCAGGACCCCAGGATTAGGACCTGAGCCAAAGGCAGACTCTTAACTGAGCCACCCAGGTGCCCCAGGACCAGCATTCTTAAAAAATGTGGAGTTAAAATTTGTTTCTTCTCTAAGTATTCTTTAATTATGCTATCTTGATTTATACAAACATTTATCAATCCCCATAAATTAAATTATCAGCCTTGATTGTTAAAGTATAAGATAAAAAAAGATAAAAAATAAAATAAAATAAAATAAAATAAAAATAAAAAAAATAAAAATAAATAAGGTATAAGATAAAAAGCAAGAAAAATTTGAGTTGTTACCAGGCAAAAAAAGAGAGAAAATACTAAAGTCAGAAATATTCAGCAAAATGTAATGGTTTTTAGAGTTTGGGTATATAAATACAGAAAAATTATATAAGGGTACCTACTGATAATATTACTAAACATGATTAATCCTTGGACAATTATATTGCTTTGGTACTTCTCATTTTATTTTTTAATTTATTTTTAAAGATTTTATTTATTTATTTGAGAGAGTGAGCATGAGCACAGGGAGGGGCAGAGGAGAAATAGACTCCTGGCTGAGTCAAAGCCAGGCACAAGGCTCGATCCTCAGACCTTGAGATCATGACCTGAGCCAGAGTCAGACACATAACCGATTGAGCCACCCAGGGGCCCCTTTTTGTTTTAAAAGCACTGTCTGGAGGAAGACATAGACATGGCCAACAAGCACATGAGAAAATGCTCCGCATCACTTGCCATCAGGGAAATACAAATCAAAACCACAATGAGATACCACCTCACCCCAGTGAGAATGGGGAAAATTAACAAGGCAGGAAACCACAAATGTTGGAGAGGATGTGGAGAAAGGGGAACCCTCCTGCACTGTTGGTGGGAATGTGAACTGGTGCAGCCACTCTGGAAAACTGTGTGGAGGCTCCTCAAAGAGTTAAAAATAGAACTACCCTATGACCCAGCAATTGCACTGGTGGAGATTTACCCCAAAGATACAGATGCTGTGAAACACTGGGACACCTGCACCCCAATGTTTATAGCAGCAATGTCCACAATAGCCAAACTGTGGAAGGAGCCTCGGTGTCCATCAAAAGATGAATGGATAAAGAAGATGTGGTTTATGTATACAATGGAATATTCCTCAGCCATTAGAAACGACAAATACCCACCATTTGCTTCAACGTGGATGGAACTGTAGGGTATTATGCTGAGTGAAGTAAGTCAATCGGAGAAGGACGAACATATGGTCTCATTCATTTGGGGAATATAAAAATTAGTGAAAGGGAACAAAGGGGAAAGGAGAGAAAATGAGTGAAAATATCAGAGAGGGAAACAGAACATGAGAGACTCCTAACTCTGGGAAACAAACAAGGGGTGGTGGAAGGGGAGGTGGGTGGGGGGATGGGGTGACTGGGTGATGGGCACTGAGGGGGGCACTTGATGGGATGAGCACTGGGTGTTATATGTTGGCAAATCGAACTCCAATAAAAAATATACAAAAATAAATAAAAATATTTTTAAAAATATTTTTAAAAATAAAATAAAATTTAAAAACTGTGTCTTCTCACCTATTTTGTGACAATATTAAAAAAAAGCTCTCTCCTAGTATTCTAGCTGATAGAAGGCCTGGGTTTATTTTCACACAGAAAGCTTAATCTGAACTTTTAAAATTTCCAAATCTGCTTTTAATGGTCAAATACTTTGACTAAATGTTTTACATTGCAAATGATTAATTATAATAAGAGATATCTTCCAAATAATTTACTCTTTTTTTTTAACGTTTCAATTATTTATTCATGAGAGAGAGGCAGAGACAGAGGCAGAGGGAGAAGCAGGCTTCCTGTGGGGAGCTCGATGAGGACTCCATCCCAGGACCCCGGGATCATGACTTGAGCCAAAGGCAGACACTCAATCACTGAGCCACCCAGGCGCCCCTACTCTTTTTTTCAAAAAAAAAAAAAAAAGATTTTACTTACTTATTTGAGAGAGAGAGCAAAGCGGGAGGGAGAGGAAGAGGGAAAGAATCCCAAGCAGACTCCGCTCTGAGCACAGGGCCAGACATGGGTCTGATCCCACAGCCCGAGATAATGACCTGAGCCGAAACCAAGAATTGGATGCTTTGCCGACTGAACCATCCAGGCACCATGAGAGAAATAATCTTAAGCAGGCTCCAAAGCCAGCAACAGAGCCTGTTGTGGAGCTCAGTCCCACAACCCTGAAATCATGACCTGAGCTTAAATCAAGAGTCTGATGCTTAACTGAGCCACCCGGTGACACTCCACATTGGTATTTTCAAACAGCTTTATTGAGATAGAATCCACATACATAAGATTCATCCTTTCAAAGTGTAAGACTTGGTGATTATTAGAATATTCACAAAATGTATTACCATCACCAGTATTGAATTTTAGAACATTTTCAACATCCACCAAAGAAATTCTATACCTGTTAGCAATCACTTCTCGTTCTCCCCTTCGTGGCCCTAGAACACCACTAATGTACTTTCTATCTCTATAAATTTGTCTATTCTGGACATTCCATATAAATTGAATCATATGATATGTAGCCTTTTGTGTCTGGCTTTATTACATGGCACAAGTATCCTCAAGGTTCTTCTGTGTTGTAGTTTGTGTCAGTACTCCTTCAGATGAATAATATTCCATTCTGTAGTCATACCACATTTTTATTCCTCACTTCATAAACTCATTGATATTTTCTATTGATTTTTATTTAAATTTTTAAGTCCATTTTACCAAGGAATAACTTACATATAGTAAATTCTCTGTGTTTACTTCTATGAGTTTTGACCAATTTGTATAGTTCTAGAACTACCAATCATCCACATAAATTCCCCAGTGTTCCTTTATAAGTCCATACCCTTCCCATTCGTGGTCCCTAAAAACCACTGATCTGTACTCTATTCCTATAGTTTACTTTTTCTAGAATGTTATATTAATGAGTTCACACAGTCTGTAGCCTCTTGAGACTGGCTGTTTTCACTTAGCGTCATGCATTTGAAAAACTTGATCAGTTGCTCTCAGTCATAGACATTCTCTGGCCCCCTTTAGTGATGTTCTACGAACCTTGGCTCCCACCTCCTTGTGCCTGTACTTGAGAGCCTCCAGTGGAAGACCCTCTGATATTAGCATGTTATGCCTCATGACCTGTGACTCACGAACCCAGAGCAGTTCACACATCAACAGCTGTGCAAATACCAACATGAAGTGTTTACAAACTGAAGTCTAAGCCACTTGTGGGAAGGACGAGAACTGAAGGACGAGAACTGAAGGACGAGAGTGGCACGTCCATTTTGCTGATCTATTTGTGAACTCTTTGATTTTCTAAATAGTTTTATTTGTACTTAGTTTTAATTTTAATTAAAGTGATGCATGTACAGAATTTTCAGTTGAAAAGTATACAAAGCTTGTTATGAAAAACAATAGTTGGGGCACCTGGGTGCCTCAGCTGGTTAAGCATACAACTCTTGATTTCAGCTCAGGTCATGATCTCAGGGTCGTGAGATCAAGCCCCACGTCAGGCTCTATGCTCAGCAGGGAGTCTGCTTGAGGTTCTCTCTCCCCCCCCCCACCCAATGGCACAGGCCTTCTCTCTCTCTCCCAAATAAATAAATAAATCTTAAAAAAAAAAAAAAAGAAAAGAAAAAAAGACAGTTGTCCCCCAATCCCGTCACTAACTTCTCTTTCGCCATGGCCCACTACTTTTATTTCATTTAACTAATTTTTTTCTCCATCTATTTATTTTTTTTAAATATTCATTTATTTAGAGAGAGAGAGAGAGAGAGCACGTGAGTGGGGGAAGCTGCAGGGGACGAGGCAGAGAGAGAATCTCAAGCTGACTGTACTAAGGATGGAACCCAATGCAGGGCTCAATCCCACAATCCTGAGATCATGATCTACGCTGAGACAGAGTTGGATGTTTAGAAAACTGGGCCACCTAGGCACCCCTCCATCTCTTTACATAGCACATTTACATTGATATGTCTTACTTTTTCAATATTAGGTAGTACCTATTGACTTCCTGCTACGGAATATGATGATTGAGCTCTTCCTCACATCACTGTGCTCCCATTGCCTCGTAGAGCGATATTGTAATTTTGGATAGAACAGTATCCAGTGTTCCATTCCCAGGGCCACGCAAATGCCACTGACAGGTGAGCTATGCAGTGTGCTCTGGTTATTTTTTTTCCTATACAACTTTTTTGTTTTCTCTGAAGATAATTATGATTGTTTTTTTTTAATATCCTGGGTTTTCTATATTCTCACCAACGTTTTATACCCAAACTCTCCCTAGTTTGTGTAAATCACCTCTCAACATTTTCATACACATTAAGTTTCTTTTTTTCTTTCTCTCTGTCTCTCTTCCTTCTTTAAAAAAAATCTCACCAGCATCCTCCTAGCATGCTCCGGACAAGACTGGCTGATCTCTGGGCTGGCTGCACAACTGCCTACCTAGGACCTCTTGTCACCATCATCCTGAGAATTCCTTTATTTTTCTCTTAGTTGGAATCCTCATGTTTTTAATTTTTTGGTTAACTATTGCTTTGGTAGAACACATCTTTCCATAGCTTCCTAAATAAGGTACACGAAGAGGCAGCCTGGGTACTCAGCGGTTTAGTGCCGCCTTCAGCCTGGGGTGTGATCCTGGAGACCCAGGATTGAGTCCTACATCAGGTTCCCTGCATGCAGCCTGCTTCTCCCTCTGCCTGTGTCTCTGCCTTTCTCTCTCTCTGTGTGTGTCTCTTATGAATAAATAAATAAAATCTTTTTAAAAATAAGGTACATGAAGGTAAATTATTTTGAGGTCTAAAAATTCTTGATTCTGTCCTTGGACTAGCTTGGTAGTTGGCTTAGAATGAGTTTCTAAGTAGGACATCATCTTCCCTTAGGATTCTGATGGCATTTCTTTATAGTCTTGAACTTCCAACATCACCGTTGAGAAGATCCGCTCTTTCTGATGCTTCATCTCATATAGTAAACTTACTCTTCCCTCCAGGAAGTTTTTAGAATCTTCTTGTCTCCAGTGACTGGAAATTCAGGATAATGTAGCTTAGTGTGGGTCTAGTTTTCTCTACTGTCCTGGTTTCCTGGAGAGAAGCTTCTACTCTGAAAACTTAGATTCTTCAGTTCTGGGAAATAATCTTAGATCATTTCTTCAGTGATTTTACTTACCTCTTTTCTTCCCCATTCTCTCTTTTCAGAATAACCCTGACTTGACTGTTGAGAATTCTAGACTAGACTTCTATTTCCATATTTTTATTTTCTACATCTTTGTCCTTTGCTTGGCTTTCTGGGAGGTTCCCTCAAATTTGTCTTCCACATTTTCCATTGGGCTTATGATTTCTGCTCTTCTGCTTCTGATTTTTAGGACCTCTTTTGTGTTTTGTAATTTAAAAAAAAATAGCATCCTTTCTTTGTGTCATGGATTGGGTATCTTCTTGTAAATGTCTAGGGATTGTAATGCTAGCCTAGCCCCTCCCCCTCCTCTCTTCTCCTTGGTCTCTCTTTCCCTAAGGATGCTTTGTTTTTTGTTTCTTCATTTTGCTCCCTCTCTTCTACACTGAGGACTTTCCTCCAGTAGCTGCGGAGTTGGCTCTCTGATCATAGTGGTCCCAGTAAGGCTAACTGAATGCTCTGTGTATGTGGGTGCTCTTGCTAGGAGCTGGCATCACGCCAGGGGGAGGGGGCAGTTGGCTTGCTCATATCCAGCCCCTCTGAAAACATCTTTCTCTTAGGCAGGTCAGATTGCTCTGAGGACTTTACAATCTCTTGAATGTAGGGTGGAACGATTCCCGCAAGGGCTGGGGAGCCAGATGCAGGTCTGGGGAGGAAATGGCTGGGGGAACTTGTAACATTGTGTCTGTGAACTTCATCTCTGTTTGTGATCTGTAACCCTATCTGCCCTCTGCCTGGCACTCCACTAGAGTCTAGAGAGGAGCCAGCCAGAGGGGGAAGGGGACCCGGGGCTTCACTGTTCTTAAACAGCCGCTCATCATCTGTGTTTAGCTCCTCACACACCCTTCTAGATGAATTGACCGTTTGCTGCAGGAGCCTCTGAGGACATTCTGGATTGCTTTTCTGCTTTTTCCCCTGCTGTTTACAATTCAGAATTCTTGGTCCCAGACAAGTCCATTTGCTTAATCCATTTTTTCCTGCTTCCAAAATTTTGTTGGTTTTGTTTTTTCCTTTTTCATTGTCTTGGTCCTTATTGTTTATGCTTTTGTTAAGAACAAATTTTTTTTTTTTTACTGAGGACTTAGAGGTTGGGAGACTAACAGGCATATTCAATCTGCCGTCATGTGTGAAAGTCTGAAGTCATTTAGTTCCTTGCTCAGAACTATTAAATAAAAACAGAAAAAAAGCGACCATTTCAAAAAAAGCGACCTTTCCTCACCTAACATTTTGCTCTTGTTGCACTGAAGATGGGCAAAGATGTTTGGCACTGAGACGAACCAGAAATATTGCATTGTATTCAGGCAAGAGTGGTGTGTTGTGTCCCCAGCACATTTAAGAGATGCCAAGAAATCAAGGAATGGTATTCACTAAGATGCCTACACGTAGTAACAA
The DNA here is from genome assembly GCF_018345385.1 of Vulpes lagopus. Lineage (NCBI taxonomy): Eukaryota > Metazoa > Chordata > Mammalia > Carnivora > Canidae > Vulpes > Vulpes lagopus. The sequence goes on along the minus strand of NC_054839.1, from coordinate 13,278,935 downwards.
ACGTCCCATAGAATCAGAAATGAGTGTCATTAATTGTGTGAATTGCCTGTGTGCGTAAAATCCTAATGCCCCCAGATCAAGAATTTTCCTGAAAAGATAATATCTTTACAGTTTTAGTTCTTGCAATTCAGAGTTGCCTTGATTTTAACTAAGGCACCAACAAAATGCTCAAAGAACAAGTGCTATAGGAATGAACTAGCTAAGCTAGAGAGAAGCCCTTCAAAAGTGGGCTCGGAAATACCTTATGAAAGCCCCACCTAATACAGATAAACCAACAGTAGCTGAGTATTGATAAGTTAAATGGTGACCAATATGTACATTTATTAAGCATATCTTCTCTACATAGGCTTATGTAGTAGTAGAATAGTAGAATATTTTTAAAGGAAGGGAGTAAGAAAGCCTCATCCAAGTGTCCTGCCTTGCTGTCAGCTGCCTGGAAATTATTCAGATATTCACTCCCCAATACCTCCTCATGTTGACTAAAATATTAACTCAATCTAAAGGAAGTTTTCTGTGTGGCAAGACTTACTTCCTTGTCACTTCATACTTGTGCACATGTGTGCACGCACACATACACATACACACCTCACCAGTTGCGATTCTCTACTCAGGGGTGTCCTTTTAGGCACGATGGGATGGCTGTGGCATGGTGGAAAGTTGGCCGGAACAGCAGTCAGGAAGCACACCTTCTAAGACTTTGGCAAATCCCATATTTCTTGGGCCTCAGTTTCTGCCTCTGCAATTTCCATGGCTACTAAGGCCTCTCCCCCGGAGTAACCAACCCTGATCTTATCTCTGGCTTGAATGGCCTGCTGGTAATTATTGACATCTTGTTCTTCACAACTGGTCCCAGACTATGATGCATTGTTCCACCTCAGCCTGATGGAGTGGGTGTGCCAGATGCACTGACTGGGACCAAGAGGGCTTTCTTTGCCAAGCAATGCCTCCCCTGGTGAGTTTGTGGCTTCCTGTGGCTGCAACGTTGGTCTCCTGAAATTGCCACCAGCAGGATTCTAGAAAGTTCCTTAAAGCATTCAAATTCCCCTTTCTACCACAGATCTGCTAGTCTCATCTACATGCCATCTTTTCACTGATTACAAATCTTGCAGTTATTTCCCCCCCAGTCCTGAGAGCAGCTTGAAAAGGATATTTTGTACTCACTTACTTACAGTCTCAACAACATTCGATGTTGATTTGAGCAGTGGGTGTCAGATAGCTGGTGATTCTTCCTTGAGAATTTACCCCCTAAACTGGCACATGTGGCAAAGGACCCACGGGCAGGAAGGCTTGGTGCAACATTGCTTATAACAGCAGAGTCTCAGCTATGGAAGAGATGTCTATTGTAGGGGGATGGTGAATATCATGGGTCCCATCCATGTCATGGGCCATGTGTCCCTGGGAAGAAGGGAGGTAGGTCTGTTAGCATTCACATTCAGGAAAAAGAACAACTCTTTTATCACTGAGGTATACTTAACAATGTTATTTTAGTTTCAAATTTAGAGCATATTGATTGGGCAATTCTCTACATTTCTCGGGGCTCACCATGGTAAATATGGTCACCATCTGTCACCATACAGTGTTATTGCAATATTATTGAGTACATTCCCTATGCTCTACTTCTCGTCTCGGTGACTTACTGTTTTGTAGCTGGAGATTTGTATCCTTTAATCCCTTTTATCTATTTTGCCCATCCTCCCACCCACCTCCCCTCTGGCAACCACCAGTTTGTTCTCTGTACTTAAGAGTCTATTTTATGTTTGTCTGTTGTTTTATTTTTTGAACTCCACATGTAAGAGAAATCATATGGTATTTATCTTTCTCTGTCTTATTTCACATAGCATAATGCCCTCCTGATCATCCATGTTTTTGTAAATGGCAAGATCTCATTCTTTTCTTTAAAGAAAAAAAATTATTTATTTATTTATTTATTTATTTATTTATTTATTTATTTATTTGACAGAGAGAGAGAGGGGCAGAGACATAGGAAGAGGGAGGAGAAGCAGGCTCCATGCAGGGAGACCAAGGCGGGACCCTGGGATCACACCCTGAGCTGAAGGCAGATGTTCAACCACTGAGCCACCCAAGCGTCCCCAAGATCTCATTCTTTTTTATGGCCGAGTAATATTCTGTTGTATATTTTTTGTCCATTCATCTATCAATAGACACTTGGGCTGCTTCCACATCTTGGCTATTGTAAATAATGCCACTATACATAGGGGCACATATTTCTTTTTGAATTGGTGTTTTCATTTTCTTTGGGTATATAGCCAGTAATGGAATCACTGGGACACTTGGTAATTTTTTAAAATTTTTTAATTTATTCATGAGAGACACAGAGAGAGAGGCAGAGACACAGGCAGAAAGAGAAGCAGGCTCCATTCAGGAAGCCCAATGTGGAACTCGATCCCGAGACTGCAGGATCATGCCCTGGACCGAAGGCAGGCGCTCAACCCCTGAGCCACTCAGGCATCCCAGTAATTCTATTTTTAATTTTTAAAGGAATCTCCACCCTGTTTTCTCCAGTGGCTGCACCAGTTTTCATTCCTACCAATAGTGCAAGAGTATTCCTTTTCCCCCATATCCTCACCAGCACTTATTATTTCTTGTGTTTTTTATTTCACCCATTCTGACAGGTGTGAGGTCATATCTCATTGTGGTTTTGATTTGCGTGTCCCTGAGGATGAGTGATATTGAGCATCTTTTCATGTGTCTGTTGGCCATCTGTATATCCTTTTAGGAGAAATGTCTGTTCATGGCTTCTGCCCATTTTAATTGGATTATTTGTGTGTGTGTGTGTGTGTGTGTGTTGAATTGTATAAATTCTTTATATATTTTGAAAATTAACACCTTATCATTTGCAAATATCTTCTCCCATTCAGTAGGTTGCCTTTTTATCTGGTTGACCATTTCCTTTGCTATGCAAAAGCTTTTCATTTTGGTGTATTCCCAATAGTTTAATTTTGCTTTTGTTTCCCTTGCCTGAGGAGATATATCTATAAATATGTTGCTAAGGGTGATGTCCAAGAGTTTATTGGCCATATTTTATTTTAGGAGTTTATGGTTTCAGGTCTCACATTTAGGTCTTCAATCCAATGGCTATATTGTTGTGTATGGTATAAGAAAGTAATCCAGTTTTATTCTTTTGCATGTGGCTGTCCAATTTTCCCAACACCATTTATTAAAAAGACTGTCCATTCCCCATGTATTTCAGGAATAGAGACAGAGAACTGACATCGGGACAATCTTACGTAAACAAACCTTACTAAAAATAGTAGTTAGCTTCCATCAGTTCTTTCAAATGTCTCCTAGTCCCTTCCCCATGATTTTTCATTCCTCAAAACCCAAATCTCCTTTTTTTGGTTATAATTGTATACTAGCACTTAAGTCGGCTTTTTTGTGTTTTCATTCTTCATTGTAAACCTTCATGTACGTAAAAGTTATTTAAAATTGTATGCCTTGGGACATGTGGGTGGCTTAGTCAGTTTAGCATCCATTTGGCTCTTGGTTTCAGCTCAGGTCATGGGTTGTGGGGTCAAGCCCCACTTTGGGCTCCACATCTGCTTGAGGGTTCTCTCCCCCCACTCCCACTCACTCTCTCTCTCTCTACAATAGATAAATAAATTTTGAAAAAATTGTCTGCCTTTTCTCCTGTTCTGTTGCTAGTTTAATTTGCAGGCCCCAGTGCTTGAGCATAAGACAGTAGAGGAAATGTTTTCCTCCTCACACTTCAAATCTCAGTTCTACAACTTCCTATCTATATGACCTTGGACTCGTTTTCTTTCTTTAAGTCTTCTATGTGCCTTATTTTCTTTACAAAATGATGATAATAATAGCACTCTCATGGGGTTGTAAAGCTTGAACAAGTTAATACTTTTAAGTCTTTAGATCAAAGTCTGATATTTAGTAATTACTTGGCAGATATTAACTGTTATTTTATGTGATCTTCAAAAGGTATAATAACTGCAATTTTATGATTGTGGAAATTGAAGTTTGGAGAGTTTATATTACTTGCCCTAGGCCAGATGAAAAATAGTAGAAACTCAAAACCAGCTCTTCTGACTCCAGATGTTATGCTGTCTGGCTTTTAAGTATTTATTATTTAACATTGTAGAGTTGTTTATAACTTTGATTCTTGCCAAGAGGATTCAGGGTGAAGATTTAATATTAATTAACCAGAGAACTTTGGAAACTTAAGAAAAAAGTGGAAAGATACAAAACAGCAGAGAGAACTCACTTCAAAGACAGTTACTGATACTGAGTAGGAGAAGGTTTAGACAACAAAGAGTATATGACATATGTAAGGGTAAGTGTGGGAATGAAATTGAGTTAGATAAGTGAGATTAAAACAAAAATAAAAGATCAGGTTTGCTTTTGCCAAATCCCTTGTAAACCAGGGTAATAACAAAGAGCAGATGAGAGGAAATGAATATACCTTTTCACAGTGACCGCTTCCCAGATATTGTTCACTCGATTCAGAAACTATAAAGATACAGTCCACTCAAACAATGCATGGATTTCAGCTCAAAGCCAGGATGACATTGAACAGAGATCCAACTAGTGTTATTGGTCATGTGGAGACACAAAATTATAAGACCCATATTCTTTCCTTCATAAGAGATTATAATGGAAGTCAGAAACTATAGGCCCTCTTGGCAGTTTAATTTTTTTTTTTAAGATTATGTTTTTAGGAGCACCTGGGTAGCTCAACTGGCTAAGCATCTGCCTTTGGCTCAGGTTATGATCATAGTAGGGTCCTGGGATCAATCAAGCCTTGAGTAGGGCTCTCTGCTTGGTGGGGAGTCTGCTTCTCTCTCTCCTTCTGCCATTCCCCATGACTTGTCTTCTCTCTCTCAAATAAATAAAATCTTTAAAAAAATTTTTTTTATTTTTAAGTAATCTCTACATTCAACATGGGGCTCGAACTCACAACACTCAGACTAAAAGTTACATGTTCCACTGACTAAGCCAGCCAGGTGCCCCTAATTTTTAAAAAATTATAAGAATGGGGCAGCTGATACAGATTGAGATGATAAGCAGTCAGCCAGCCAGTAGTCTCTTTAAATATACAAGGAAAAGTTACCAAATCTTTACAAGCCTGTACCATAAAACCTAAGTTAAATATGTATTTATTATCTATCTTGTTACCTTAACATTGTGTTTCTAAATTCTTTGTTAAGATGACAAAGGGCTGGGGCACCTGGGTGTTACAAATGGATAAATGTCCAACTCTTGGTTTTGGCTCAGGTCATGATTTCAGGGTCATGAGAGCAAGGCCCATGTCAGGCTCTATGCTCAGTGCAGAGTCTGCTTAAGACTCTCTCTCCCTCTTCCTCTGTCCCTCCCCCTAATTTCTCTTTCTCAAATAAATAAATCTTTAAAAAAATTGCTGAAGGGCTTTCTTATAAACTAAGGGGTTATTTTTAGTAGTTCTATGGAATATTCACTTGTAATTTAAATATTTATTATATGAAACTTGGTTTGTTAGAATTTTCTTAAAGATTTTATTTATTTATTCATAGACACAGAGAGAAAGGGGCAGAGACACAGGGAGAGGGAGAAGCAGGCTCCATGCAGGGAGCCTGATGTGGGACTTGATCCCGGGTCTCCAGGATCACACCCCAGGCTGCAGGCGGCGCCAAACCGCTGCACCACCAGGGCTGCCCCGGTTTGTTAGAATTTTTTATTGAGAAACTGTTTCTTCTCTTTGAGCTTATAGTTGAAATCAAGCTTATAAAAAAATCAAGCTTATGATTGGAGCAGGGCTTGATTTACTACCACATTTATAATTTACTAAGTCCTCACTAATCTATCTAAAGGGTTTCAGTTCTGAGTAAAAATCATGACCTGTGCATCAGGGGCCAGTTGGACATGATTTAGGAGTCTTGGCCAGCATATGAAATGCCTACACTGGGGTACTGAAATCAACCACAGGAAAAGGACAGAGGGAAGCTTGGGTCTGTGGGGTCTCAGTGATGAAACCTAGAAAATCCAACAAAGTCTCAAGCCAGATCACCAGATGTGTGGAGAGCAGGTGAAGCAAGTAGTGGCTTGCTTTTCTTTGCATCACACCCAAATGTTATGTTAAGTCTCTAAGACCCTATTTCAGGAGGGACCACAAGAGCCCAGAGTGTGGCCCTATGTGGCAGCCACGGGCTATACAGCCGGCACCTCCCTTCAAGGATGACTGGCCTTCCAGCAGCAGGGAATGCAGGTGACTAGAGCCTCAAGCTACAGCATCTGTAGGCTCTGCTCAGCTTTCTGACTGAGGCCACTCTGCCTGGTGAGCTTGCAGCCCATGGCTGGCCTCATTGGGAGCCAGACGCCCTGCCGTTTCTGCCTAGAGCAGTACCCGTCTCATGTTCAACCTTTGAGTTCCTGGCTGGATTGGGCAAGGCTCTGAGCCTGCAGCGTGGTCTGAGCTCTGTGCACAGTCCTGCTTGGTCGCCACTCCTTTCCCAGTGGTCAGCTTAGCATCAGGGTCTGAAGGCTTCCCCAGCCTCAGTGCTCATTTCTCCCTCTTATCTCTTATCTCTCAGGCATGGCTCCCACCTTCCCCAATGCATTGCTGGCACTCCTCAACGTCATCTTGGCTTCGACTTCCCGAGAAACCCCAAGTGAGGGACAAGGTCAGTACCTCTTAATACTTAATCCTTCCGGGATCCCTGGGTGGCCCAGCAGTTTAGCGCTGCCTTCAGCCCAGGGCGTGACTCCGGGTTCCTGGGATCGAGTCCCACGTCGGGCTCCCTGCATGGAGCCTGCTTCTCCCTCTCTCTCTCTCTCTCTCTCTGTCTCTCATGAATAAATAAGTAAAATCTTTAAAAAAAAATACTTAATCCTTCCAATCACTCCATCAAAGGACCAGGTTACAGTAGGTCAGAAACCAAAATTCTATTTTTTTTTTTAGACAGATGGGTAAGTGTCAGCAGCTTCCTCTCGATACTTCGATGGTTGACATAAAAACCACGAGTCTCACTCTCCTGTCTTTGTGCACCAACAGTAGGATGTGAGCCTCTGGTGAGCCTCCCTAGTACAGCTTTTCAGGTACTATCTAGCTTTAAAGTTCTTTGGTTAGGTCAATAATTGAGCATTTTCACACAAGAGTCAAATCAGATTTCTTCCAGGTTGCTCTAACAAGCAGAAATAAAAGTAGTTTTAGGAGGAATATTTCACCCCATATGGAGAAGAATCTTTTCACCCCTAGAGGAGTCCAAACATGGGATGCATTGGTACTAGAAAGTGTAGGCTCCTGTATCACTTTGCTGGGGCCGCCATAACAAAGTACCACAGAGGAGGTGGCTTACACGACACAAATTTATGTTCTCACACTTCTGGAGGCCGAAGTCCAAGATCAAGGGATCAGCAGGGTTGGTTTCTTCTTTATTTTATTTTATTTTATTTTATTATTTTATTTTATTTTTTAAGATTTTATTTATCTATTCATGAGAGACACAGAGAGAGAGAGAGAGAGGCAGAGACACAGGCAGAGGGAGAAGCAGGCTCCATGCAGGGAGCCCGATGTGGGACTTGATCCCAGAGTCCAAAGGCAGACACTCAACCACTGAGCCACCCAGGCATCCCAGGGTTGGTTTCTTCTGAGTCCTCTCTTCTTGGCTTGTTGAAAGCCATCTTCCTTCTGTGTCCCCATGTGGCCTCCCTCTGTGCCTGGGCATGTCTAAGTTAAAATTTCCTCCTCTTATCAGGACACCAGTCATGTCCTATTGGAACAGAGCCCACCCATCCAATGACCTCTTTTAACTTAATTACCTCTTTAAAAATTCATCTCCAAATACAGTTACATTCTGAGGTTCTGGGGGTTAGAGCTCCAACATCTCAGTGTTGGTGGACACAATTCAGCCCTTTACAGCCTCTTTGAAGACATTTTCTTTTTTTTAATATTTTATTTATTTATTCACAAGAGATGGAGACACAGGTAGAGGGAGGAGAAGCAGGCTCCATTCAGAGAGCCCAATGCGGGACTTGATCTCAGTACTCTGGGATCATGCCCTGGCCAAAGGTAGATGCTCAACCACTGAGCCACCCTGGCATCCCTGAAGACATTTCCATTTGGAGTCTAGTGTCACTGTTAGAAAGTTGTAGACTGAGTGTGTCAAAGGCCCTTCCTTAGACAAAGATCAGTGCAAGAAGTTTGTTTGGGAGAGAGTTACAAGAAATACTGGGTGGGCAAGGAGTAGCAAAGTGAGGCAGGAAAGAGAAAGAAGCCAATCAAAAGAGCTTCTTTTTTCTTAAAGATTTTATTTATTTGAGAGAGAGTACGAGCAGGGGGAGGGGCAGAGGGACAAGCAGACTTCCCGCTGAGGGCAGAGCCCAACGTGGGGCTCGATCCCGGACCCTGAGATCATGACCTGGGCCAAAGTCAAGAGTCAGTCTCTTAACCAACTGAGCCACCCAGGCGCCCCCAAAAGTACTTTTTTTAACCAGTTATCACTGTGGGTAACTGGGGCGCAAGCCTGCTGGGTACAGCACAGAGATGCACTACAGTTATCCCACCCAGAGGTGAGAGGGCTGGAAAATTCATCCACTGGCTTCACCACGGAGGGCTGCTTTCTGGGCACATGCCCTCGCTGACATGTCCCTCCAGCCCTGCACAGCCACAGCCAGTTGCTGCAGCCAGAGAGCTTCCTGGTGGAGTTGCAGGTGCTGACAGTTGGAAGCCAGGCCAGCATTTTCACAAATGGCTCCTGCCAAGGAGGCATGGGCCCAGCACTGGTGCTTCTCCCACAGCGTAAGCTATGAGGTGATTCACAGCAGACAGAATGTGCAGCAGAGCCAGTCACCATTTGGTCTAGAATGGGTATTGCTTGCCACATGTAGGAGGTTAAGAGACAACAACATAAAAAGAAGGTTTGTTTCTGGGAACAAGCAAGAACTTTCCTTCAGGTGTGTGAAGGGGAGTTCTGTCAAGGTTGTCCTACTCAAACTATCCTATTGAAAAAACATTACCCTATGACGGGGCACCTGGGTGGTTCAGTTGCTTGGGTGTCCAACTTTGGTTTCGGCTCAGGTCACAATCTCAGAGTCACGGGATGGAGTCTACATTGGGCTTCACACACGCAGGGAGTTTGCTTGTCCCTCTCTCCTCCCCGCTCCCCCTCCCCCACCCCATTTCTGCAAGCTCTTTCTCAAATGAATGAATGGATGGATGAATGAATAAAATCTTTTTTAAAAACCCACAAAACATTACCATGTGAAACAGTAATCAAGTAAAGAGTAAAATCGCTAGGAATGTGGAATAAAATATACATAATAGGGAGCCTGGGTGGCTCAGTTGGTTGAGCCTCTGACTCGATTTGGGCTCAGGACATGGTCTCAGGGTCGTGAGATGGGCCCACATTGGGCTCTGTGCTGGGCATGGATCCTTCTTAAGATTCTCTCTCTCCTCCCTGTCCCTCCCCTGCTGTCTCTCTAAAAAAATTATATATATATATATAACAATTTATCATTTTAACCATTTCTGAGTGTACAGTTTGGTTGTGTTAAGTACATTCACACTGGGGGACATCTGGGTGGCTCAGAGGTTGAGTGTCTACCTTCAGCTCAAGGGGTGATCCTGGGGTCCCTGCGGTCAAGTCCCACATCGTGCTCCCTACAGGGAGCCTGCTTCTCGTTTGCCTGTGTCTCTGCCTCTCTGTCTCCCATGAGTAAATAAATAAAATCTTAAAAAAAAAATATTTAGAATGCTTAAACACAAAAGAAATGAGAGCACATAGAGGACGAATAAAACAATGTAAGTTTTCTCCTGTGACGTGTCCTAGAGGTACCACATGGTTTGGGACTTGCAGGGGTCGGGTGTGTCCCTTGTTCCTGGATGTCGAGGCTCCTCTTTTGGTCTCCCCATTGCCACTGTCTCCCTTCTGTGATGTATTCTAATTATCACTGCTTTTGTGTCCACCTCTGCTGCTTCCAATATGGATATCTGCCCATCTCCCCTTCTTGTCTCTAAGCTTTCCTTTGATCTGATCTTCTCAAGATTTCTGGTTCCTTCTCCTCTCCCAACAATTTTCATCTTTTTGCAAAAGAGCTGGCCTGTGTACATATAAGCTGTCAATCAGAGGACTCCTTTCCTTCCTTGGAATAAACTGATCCATTACAGTCCATCAACGGAAGTTCTGGGTCTTAAGTATTTAAGTATTTAAGGTTGCATTCATTTTAATGTCTTCTTGGAGTTGTCTGCTCCATCTGTGATTACCCAGGATAAATTTGGAAGAGTCAAATATAACTAACTATATATGATTTTGCTTTATGTGATACAGCTGTAAAGCCTTGACTTCATGTAAGTATATTGAATCTCAAGTAGATATGAGTCCATTCTGGGCATGATGGTGCGCCATGATAAAAGATAAAAAGGAATTTCAAAACCTACTAAATATTGGTTCTAGAGGACAGTAGCATTCTGGTCAGGAGGCATCTGCTCTGGGTCTTACCATAATGTGAATGGAGTCACACTCAAAAAACATCCACTGCTCTTGGCTCTAATTCTCTGCTCACCAGGCAACCTTCTGGTTGTTGATTTGGGCTTTCCAAGAACCTAAATGCCTGGAAATGAGTACCCGGGTTGGTATGACTTTTCAGGGGCATGAGCAATGGGATGTAAATAGATCGATCACTCTGGTTATCATCAGAAACTAGTAAATGGGCATTCCGTGTTATTTATTATTTGTCTCTTCTAAATTTAATCAACATCAATGTGACCAACTGTGGGACATGACAGGATTGTGTTTTAATATATATAAGATGGAGTGTCAGATTCAAGATCCTGGATGCTGATAAAGTACCAAGATGATGTGCAATGTACATCCAAACTGCTGGGGAGAGCTCCCTCCACTCCCACTCCCATCTCTCCCTAAGTTTTTTTCAGACTATGCCAATGACCTTACCTTGTCTCTCTTTTGGAAATGTTTCAATGTTGTCTCACAAAAGGGCTGTTCCTGTAAATTATATAAAAGATGGGAAATGGTCACTTGGACTTCTTTCATCCTTCATATTATAACACACGGTCAAAAATGGCCCTGTCCAGCCTTTCCAAGAAATTTCTTTTCTAAAAGTAGGGGCAGTTGACGATCATTGGGTTGCATTTCTCCTTCTTCTCTATAGTTCATAAAGCTGTCACTTCCCAGGGCACATCCTTTGCCCTTCAGGGCAAAATGAGCAAAAAAGATACACAGTGCTAATGAAGTGACCCACGCTGAATAACATTAATTTTTTTTTTTTAAGGACAGTTGTCTACCATTCAGTTACTACTATTATGTGTCACGGGCAGTCCTGAAAGATGGTGATGTTTAGCCAGGCCACGACTCATGCAAACAAATACAAGCCAAATACTGAGTTCACTTAGGTAACATAAATGCAGTCAGTAAAAGTAATATTAACAAACACCAGTGACGTGTTCCAAATTTCTAATATCATTCCTCGGGGAAGTTTATTCTTTCACTATTCTGCATGTCAAAATTATTAGATTTTATGTAACATCTATAGGTTATTAATTCAAAATAAAAGGAAATTCTGACTTATTTCTCTGTCCTCCACTTATTTATATAAGTATATGCTGAACAGAAAAGGATTCTTTTTTAAAAGTATTTATTTTAGAGACAGAGCCAGTGAGCAAGGGGAGGAGCAGAAGCAGAGGGAAAGGGAGAAACTTTAGAAGAGTCTCTGCTGAGCCTGGAGCCCAACATGGGGCTTGGTCTCACGACCCTGAGATCATGACCTGAGCCAAAACCAACACTAGGACACTTAACCGACTGTGCCACCCAGGGACCCCCAGAAAATGATTCTAATATGAATATTTGTTAAAGTATTCCCCAAACACTGAAAGTTCCTAAAAGGCCCCCTAACTACTGATTAGCCTACTCACATTTTCATTTAAATTGGGTGAATGAGGGGCAGCTGGGGTGGGCCTGATCCTGGAGACCGGGGATTGAGTCCCACATCGAGCTCCCTGTATGTTTCTCCCTCTGCCTGTGTCTCTGCCTCTCTCTCTTTCTATGTCTCTCATGAATAAATAAATATTTTTAAAAATATAAATAAATAAATAAATAAATAAATAAAGTGAATGAGCTAGATTATAAAAATAGGTAGTAATAAACATTTGAATTCTATTAAAACTTACAAAATAAAAATGTTATTGAAAAAGCTAGTTTCAATGTATCACCATAATCTAATTATTTTGAAAGAGGGAATCTGACCTAGAGGAATAATTAAACCATTTTAAAAAGGGCTTCACAACCCTTTGTTAAATTGGAAACTAGAAATTTTTTGCTGTGCCTCACTTCAGGGAAAATCGCACGGCATTTATTTCTATGGAGGGAAAGCAGTAAAGTAATGCTACCTTTGGCCCCTCTGATTCTTATTGTTGCTAGTTATCCATCATCATTTTTAGGTTCTCCAGAGAGAAATTAGCTCTTAACAAGTGGAGGTATCTTTAGTTAGTTGGCAATTCCTCCAAGCGTCTGGAATATTCTGGGGAGTCCAAAAATCTTTTATTAGAACCTGGCCTTCAGATTATTATGAAGGAATATTTGTCAAGGTAGCAGGCTATAACATATTTGACTTGGCACTTTGTTAGCTTGGCTCTAACTCTAAAGGATTTTAGTCCTGTGGACTGTGCCCATAAATGTATCGCTCGGATCTCTGCCTTCATCTTCAGATGGCTTTTTTTTTTTTTTTTAATGTCTGCAAGGGTGAACATAACAAAATACCACAGACTGGATAGCTTAAGCAACAGAAGTTTATTTTCTCACAGTTCCAGAGCTCCAGGTCCAAAGTCAAGGTGTTATCAGGGTTGGTTTCTGGCAAGACCTCTCTTCCTTGCCACCTTCTTGCTGTGTCCTCACGTGGCCTTTTCTCTGCATGCACCTGGAGAGAAAGGGAACTCTCCTGGGTCTCTTCTTCCTCTTTTAAGGATACCAGCCCTATTAGATTAGGGCCTCACCCTATGACCTCATTTTCACTGAGGACAGGAATTTGACATATCTTTTGGGGAACATAGTTTAACCCAGTGAATTTTAACAAAGGTTAATGTGATGTTGAATGACTCAGCTATCCTTCTGACCATCCTTGCGTGTCTTAGGCTGTGATTCAGTGATGTCTTAAAGAAACGGTCTACACTGATAGTGGCAGTTGACGGGCCCTCAGGGTTGTACCTTTTAGCAGATATACCTGTACAGTGATCTGCAGGGACTGAAGGACTTGGTTTGTTCAGTGAGGAGTGAGATCAGATTAGTCCACACCACAGACTTTTGCTGGGTAATTGCTTCTCTGGCTCTACCTTCTGTCCCATGATTGCATAGAATCATGGACAAAATTTGCGCTCACAGCCTGACTCCTGGGCTTGAGGCCTGGTTCTGCTAATACCTAAATGTATGGCCTTAGGAAACATATATATCAGCAGCTTTCAAACTGCAGCAGCAGAAGCCTCTGGAGGACTTGATATAACAGCCTGCTGGGTACCACCCTTCACAGCCTCTGATCTAGAAGGGCCTGAGGCTGACTCAGATTTGCATTTTTAACAAGTTTGCTGGTGATGCAGGTAACACTAGCCTGGGGATTACACTTTGAGAACCGTCATTATATGCCATTGCCTACCAAGGAAAATCTAGGCAACCAACAAACTTTAAAATCATTTTATTTCTTTTTTTAAAGATTTATTTATTTATTTTAGAGAGAAGGAACATGCGCGGATGAGCGTGGGGTGGGAGAGTAGAGGGGCAGAGGGAGAGAAAGAATCTCAAGCAGACTCCCCCCTGAGCACTGAGTCCAACACAAGGCTCCATCCCATGACCCTGAGATCATGACCTGAGCCAAAACCAAAAGTTGATGCTCAACCAACTGAGCCATCTAGGCACCCCGAATAAATGGAAAACATTTTAAATATACCAAAGTAGAGAAAACAGTAGAATGGATCCCTGTATATTCACTCTGCTGCAGGGCCAGCTTCGTGGGTGTGTAGGACCTGTGCGCATAGGGCTCTGTGTTCAGAGGAGCCCCAGTTTTGGTTTAATGCTTTGCTGTTGCTGTCTGGGAATTCTTCATAATTTCTATGAAGGAGGCCATGTGCGGGGGCTAAAGGGACTTGGTTTTTCAGTGAGGAGTGAGTCGGGTTAGTCCACACCACAGACTTTTGCTGGGAAAAATTGTTTCTCGGGCTCTACCTTCTGTCCCATGATTGCATAGAATCATGGAAAAAATTTTTGCGCTCACAGCCTGACTCCTGGGCTTGAGGCCGGGTTCTGCTAAACCTAAATGTAGGGCCCTTAGGAAACATATATATCAGCAGCTTTAAAAACTGCAGCAGCAGAACCCTCTGGGGGACTTGATATATCCAAGCGTCTGGAATATTCTGGGGAGTCCAAAAATCTTTTATTAGAACCAGGCCTTCAGATTATTATGAAGGAATATTTGGTCAAGGTAGCAGGCTAAAACATTTTTGACTTGGCACTTTGTTAGCTTGGCTCTAACTCTAAAGGATTTTAGTCCTGTGGACTGTGCCATAAATGTATCGCTCGGATCTCTGCCTTCATCTTCAGATGGCTTTTTTTTTTTTTTTTTTTTTTTATGTCTGCAAGGGTGAACATAACAAAATACCACAGACTGGATAGCTTAAGCAACAGAAGTTTATTTTCTCACAGTTCCAGAGCTCCAGGTCCAAAGTCAAGGTGTTATCAGGGTTGGTTTCTGGCAAGACCTCTCTTCCTTGCCACCTTCTTGCTGTGTCCTCACGTGGCCTTTTCTCTGCATGCACCTGGAGAGAAAGGGAACTCTCCTGGGTCTCTTCTTCCTCTTTTAAGGATACCAGCCCTATTAGATTAGGGCCTCACCCTATGACCTCATTTTCACTGAGGACAGGAATTTGACATATCTTTTGGGGAACATAGTTTAACCCAGTGAATTTTAACAAAGGTTAATGTGATGTTGAATGACTCAGCTATCCTTCTGACCATCCTTGCGTGTCTTAGGCTGTGATTCAGTGATGTCTTAAAGAAACGGTCTACACTGATAGTGGCAGTTGACGGGCCCTCAGGGTTGTACCTTTTAGCAGATATACCTGTACAGTGATCTGCAGGGGCTGAAGGACTTGGTTTGTTCAGTGAGGAGTGAGATCAGGTTAGTCCACACCACAGACTTTTGCTGGGTAATTGCTTCTCTGGCTCTACCTTCTGTCCCATGATTGCATAGAATCATGGACAAAATTTGCGCTCACAGCCTGACTCCTGGGCTTGAGGCCTGGTTCTGCTAATACCTAAATGTATGGCCTTAGGAAACATATATATCAGCAGCTTTCAAACTGCAGCAGCAGAAGCCTCTGGAGGACTTGATATAACAGCCTGCTGGGTACCACCCTTCACAGCCTCTGATCTAGAAGGGCCTGAGGCTGACTCAGATTTGCATTTTTAACAAGTTTGCTGGTGATGCAGGTAACACTAGCCTGGGGATTACACTTTGAGAACCGTCATTATATGCCATTGCCTACCAAGGAAAATCTAGGCAACCAACAAACTTTAAAATCATTTTATTTCTTTTTTTAAAGATTTATTTATTTATTTTAGAGAGAAGGAACATGCGCGGATGAGCGTGGGGTGGGAGAGTAGAGGGGCAGAGGGAGAGAAAGAATCTCAAGCAGACTCCCCCCTGAGCACTGAGTCCAACACAAGGCTCCATCCCATGACCCTGAGATCATGACCTGAGCCAAAACCAAAAGTTGATGCTCAACCAACTGAGCCATCTAGGCACCCCGAATAAATGGAAAACATTTTAAATATACCAAAG
This sequence comes from Vulpes lagopus, assembly GCF_018345385.1. Taxonomy (NCBI): domain Eukaryota; kingdom Metazoa; phylum Chordata; class Mammalia; order Carnivora; family Canidae; genus Vulpes; species Vulpes lagopus. Next base: position 13,263,152 of record NC_054839.1, on the reverse strand, counting down.
TAGAGAAAACAGTAGAATGGATCCCTGTATATTCACTCTGCTGCAGGGCCAGCTTCGTGGGTGTGTAGGACCTGTGCGCATAGGGCTCTGTGTTCAGAGGACCCCAGGTTTGGTTTAATGCTTTGCTGTTGCTGTCTGGGAATTCTTCATAATTTCTATGAAGGAGGCCTGCATTTTCATTTTGCACTGGGCCCTGTAAATTATGTAGCTGATCCAGCCCCCTAGATTCAATTATGACCAATATTTTGCCAATATATTTTTTTAAGATTTTATTTATTTATTCATGAGAGACACACAGAGAGAAGCAGAGACACAGGCAGAGGGAGAAGCAGGCTCCATGCAGGGTACCCGATGTGGGACTCGATCCAGGGACTCCAGGATCATGTGCTGAGCAGAAGGCAGATGCTTAACTGCTGAGCCACCCAGGGATCCCATATTTTGCTGATCTTAATTAGCAAAATTTTATTGAAGAACAATGCAATGTGCCAACTACTGCACCAGGTAGAGAGGATCAGAAACAAGGCGGGATCCTGGCTTTGGAGGGTCTGATGGTCTAGTAGAGATAAAGCTGCTAGATGTAGCAAATAGAAATACAGGATACCCGGTTAAACAAGGCCTTAGTTTAAGTATATGTATGCCCCAGATATAAATTTTAGACTCCAAATTTTTCTGGTGGACACCCTATCAGTAAAGTCCGGGTACATGCACTCAATAATGTTCATTTATTTATATATGCATAGTACTCATGTACTACTATCATTAGTTAATATCTTAAGGTGAGAATTATTTTAGTCTTGGGTGCCTGGGTGACTCACTGGTTAAATGCCTGACTCTTGATTCCAGCTCAGGTCATAATCTCAGGGTCTAGAGATTGAGTCCTACATTAGGCTCCATGATCAGTGCTGGGCCTGCTTGAGATTCTCTCTTCCTCTCCCTCTGTCCCTCCGGCTCCCTGCATACGCACTCTCCTCCCACCCTCTCAAATAGCTAATAAATCTTTTTTTTAAGAAAGAGTCATTTTAGGGATGCCTGGGTGGCTCAGTGGTTGAGCATCTGCCTTTGGCTCAGGTTGGGATCCCATGTCTGGGATCCAGTCCCTCATCGAGCTCCCTGCAAGGAGCCTCTGCCTGTGTCTCTGCCTCTCTCTCTGTATGTCTCTCATGAATAAATAAATAATTTTTTTTAAAAAAAGAAAGAGTTATTTTAATCTTAAGAGAGGCAGTATGTTTATTGGTTAAGCGCCAGGAGTCTGGAGCCAGACTCAGCTGGCTTCAGGCCTCTCCTCCTTCTGTCCCCCACCTCTGTACACCATGGTGAACAACCATGATGGCTATTGCATCGGGGTGCTGTGGGGTTCCCACACCACTGCAGAGTGCTGATGAGGATGGGGTACACGGTGATTGTTCAGGAAGCCACTGCAGCATCTCAAGATCCTAGGAGAATTGATAATAAATGATAACAGGTAGGATAGATCAGTTTAAACAGTTACAGCTCCAGCCAACTGTCATCATTCGAAGTATGATCATTCAGACAACTCTTTCTCTCAGTTGTATGAATTGTGCATATTATTGTTTTAACTATAGTAAAATGCACAAGACATAAAAGGTACTATTGTAACTATTCTTAAAGATTTTATTTGTTTGTTTATTTATTTGAGAGAGGGTGAGCTGCTCCATGAGTAAGCAGGGCGGGAGGGGGAGCAGAGGGAGAGGGACAAACAGACTCCCTGCAGACCCTTGGGCCTTGGGGCTCAATCTCACATCCCTGAGATCATGACCTGAGCCAAAATCAAGAGTTGGATGTTCAACTGACCGAGCTGCCTGGGCATCCCAATTATAACTGTTTTCAAGCATATGGTTCAGTAGGAAGTATATTCACATTGTTACAGCCCATCTCCAAGACTTAGCTTCCCAAACTGAAACTCTTGTACCCATTAGATGATAGCTCCCCATTCTTCCTCCCTCCACCCCTCGGCCCTTGGCAACCCCCATTCTACTTTCTGTCTCTATGAGCTGGACTACTTTAGATCTCTTGTGTGAGTAGAATCATAACATTATTGGTCTTTTTGTGACTGGCTTATTTCACTGAGCATAACATCCTCAAGTTTCATCCATGCTGTAGCAGGTGACAGGATGGCCTTCTTTTTCAAGGTTGAATAATGCTCCACTATAGGGATGGGCCACATTGTGTTTATCCATTCATCTGTCAATGGATACCTGGGTTGCTTCTACTTGTTGAGTACCATGAATAACGCTGTTATGATCATGAGTACATGTACATTATTTATAACCAGTGTATCCTACAAGTAGCAACAACCTTAGCCACCGTCATTTAGTTATTTGTGTAGCTCAGGCTTGTACAACCAGAAACTGTAAGAAAAACACCTAAACCCTGGGACACAGCATCTGATATCCACATTTCCTGAAATCCATCCAGTGCCTGCATACAATAAACATTTTGGTGAACAAATAGATCTGAAAAAAAGTTGAATTTATACCTCCCCTAAGGAGATGTTTTGAGGATCAAATAGGATAATGCACTTTGGAAATGGTAAAGGTGTCTTTATAAAAATATAGGTGTTGCTATTAGTTATTAGCGTAGCTTCTTCTGGCCTAGATTTCCTTCCGTTCTTCTGCTGTCTCTGTCTCTACCATCTGTAGGGAAGGGAAAAACACCCCTGTTGCCCACAATTCCCTCTTTCTCAGATTTTCTTCATTTTGGTATTTTGTGAATCTTCAATTTCCTGCCTGCTTGTCTCGTGGGATCAAAGAGGCCAGTCTAATCCCAATGGGCCATGTATGATTTCTGCACTTTTCCCACGGCCAGGCTCAGGGCTACTGCCCAGCTCTCCCTAATAACTGCTGAACTAGGGGCTCCCCCAAGAAGCTAAAAACACAAGAAGCCTATCTTCCAGGAGGTGGAGGGGGAAGTTGTGAGCGGCTACCTATGAATTATTAATGTACCCCATTTGCTACAAGGTTTCAGGACTAATTAATTATCCCCTTACAAAGAGTCTGCTCATCTTTCTGCAGTGGCCTTTGGGCTGGCTTCTTGAGGCCCCTGGGTGCACAGGTTTCAAGAGCTGTGCATGTGGTACTGGGCTGGAGCAGGTCCCCCCCGGCTTTGACTCCCAGGGTGGGAGGCCGAGAGGTTCTGTGACCCTGGCTGGAAAGAGAAAATGCTAATGACTTGCTCCAGGTGAGTTATTACAGTTGTTGGGGTACCTGGTGATAGAAAAATCAGCCAAGGGGCACCTGGGTGGCTCAGAGATTGAGCATCTGCCTTTGGCTCAGGTCGTGATCCCAGGGTTCCGGGATCGAGTCCCGCATCAGGGTCCCTGCAGAACCTGCTTCTCCCTCTGCCTGTGTCTCTGCTCCTCTCTCTGTGTCTCTCATGAATAAATAAAATCTTGAAAGATAAAGAAAAATCAGCCAAGAACATTCACCGTTGCCTTATTATTCATGCTTATTATATATATCGAATGGCAGGATGGGGGTCTACCTCCTTCCACCTCAGTGCCCCCCCCCCCACCTTTTAGCAGAGAGACTTAGGAGCTGTGGGGCTCAGTTCTCTTATCACATGTGGCCACTGGAATAAAGTAGGGGGAAAGATCTTTATGTGAGAAGATCCAGTCCAGCGGGAGCCTGTGGCAGCTGGGATCAAAGTTCACATCACTTTTTCTCGTGCTGCCTGGGCTTCCGGCCACACTGCAGATGATCCTTGGGAAAGTGAACATGATATTTTCTCATTCTGAAGCCTCATTTTTTTAATATTTTATTTTAAGATATTATATTCATGAGAGACACCACAGAGAGAAGCAGAGACACAGGCAGAGGGAGAAGCAGGCTCCATCGCAGGGTACCCGATGTGGGACTCGATCCACGGGACTCCAAGGATCATGGTGCTGAGCAGAAGGCAAGTTGCTTAACTGCTGAGCCACCAGGGATCCCATATTTTGCTGATCTTAATTAGCAAATTTTATTGAAGAACAATGCAATGTGCCAACTACTGCACCAGGTAGAGAGGATCAGAAACAAGGCGGGATCCTGGCTTTGGAGGGTCTGTTGGTCTAGTAGAGATAAAGCTGCCTAGATGTAGCAATAGAAATACAGGATACCCGGTTAAACAAGGCCTTAGTTTAAGTATATGTATGCCCCAGATATAAATTTTAGACTCCAAATTTTTCTGGTGGACACCCTATCAGTAAAGTCCGGGTACATGCACTCAATAATGTTCATTTATTTATATATGCATAGTACTCATGTACTACTATCATTAGTTAATATCTTAAGGTGAGAATTATTTTAGTCTTGGGTGCCTGGGTGACTCACTGGTTAAATGCCTGACTCTTGATTCCAGCTCAGGTCATAATCTCAGGGTCTAGAGATTGAGTCCTACATTAGGCTCCATGATCAGTGCTGGGCCTGCTTGAGATTCTCTCTTCCTCTCCCTCTGTCCCTCCGGCTCCCTGCATACGCACTCTCCTCCCACCCTCTCAAATAGCTAATAAATCTTTTTTTTAAGAAAGAGTCATTTTGGGATGCCTGGGTGGCTCAGTGGTTGAGCATCTGCCTTTGGCTCAGGTTGGGATCCCATGTCTGGGATCCAGTCCCTCATCGAGCTCCCTGCAAGGAGCCTCTGCCTGTGTCTCTGCCTCTCTCTCTGTATGTCTCTCATGAATAAATAAATAATTTTTTTTTTTAAAAAGAAAGAGTTATTTTAATCTTAAGAGAGGCAGTATGTTTATTGGTTAAGCGCCAGGAGTCTGGAGCCAGACTCAGCTGGCTTCAGGCCTCTCCTCCTTCTGTCCCCCACCTCTGTACACCATGGTGAACAACCATGATGGCTATTGCATCGGGGTGCTGTGGGGTTCCCACACCACTGCAGAGTGCTGATGAGGATGGGGTACACGGTGATTGTTCAGGAAGCCACTGCAGCATCTCAAGATCCTAGGAGAATTGATAATAAATGATAACAGGTAGGATAGATCAGTTTAAACAGTTACAGCTCCAGCCAACTGTCATCATTCGAAGTATGATCATTCAGACAACTCTTTCTCTCAGTTGTATGAATTGTGCATATTATTGTTTTAACTATAGTAAAATGCACAAGACATAAAAGGTACTATTGTAACTATTCTTAAAGATTTTATTTGTTTGTTTATTTATTTGAGAGAGGGTGAGCTGCTCCATGAGTAAGCAGGGCGGGAGGGGGAGCAGAGGGAGAGGGACAAACAGACTCCCTGCAGACCCTTGGGCCTTGGGGCTCAATCTCACATCCCTGAGATCATGACCTGAGCCAAAATCAAGAGTTGGATGCTCAACTGACCGAGCTGCCTGGGCATCCCAATTATAACTGTTTTCAAGCATATGGTTCAGTAGGAAGTATATTCACATTGTTACAGCCCATCTCCAAGACTTAGCTTCCCAAACTGAAACTCTTGTACCCATTAGATGATAGCTCCCCATTCTTCCTCCCTCCACCCCTCGGCCCTTGGCAACCCCCATTCTACTTTCTGTCTCTATGAGCTGGACTACTTTAGATCTCTTGTGTGAGTAGAATCATAACATTATTGGTCTTTTTGTGACTGGCTTATTTCACTGAGCATAACATCCTCAAGTTTCATCCATGCTGTAGCAGGTGACAGGATGGCCTTCTTTTTCAAGGTTGAATAATGCTCCACTATAGGGATGGGCCACATTGTGTTTATCCATTCATCTGTCAATGGATACCTGGGTTGCTTCTACTTGTTGAGTACCATGAATAACGCTGTTATGATCATGAGTACATGTACATTATTTATAACCAGTGTATCCTACAAGTAGCAACAACCTTAGCCACCGTCATTTAGTTATTTGTGTAGCTCAGGCTTGTACAACCAGAAACTGTAAGAAAAACACCTAAACCCTGGGACACAGCATCTGATATCCACATTTCCTGAAATCCATCCAGTGCCTGCATACAATAAACATTTTGGTGAACAAATAGGTCTGAAAAAAAGTTGAATTTACACCTCCCCTAAGGAGATGTTTTGAGGATCAAATAGGATAATGCACTTTGGAAATGGTAAAGGTGTCTTTATAAAAATATAGGTGTTGCTATTAGTTATTAGCGTAGCTTCTTCTGGCCTAGATTTCCTTCCGTTCTTCTGCTGTCTCTGTCTCTACCATCTGTAGGGAAGGGAAAAACACCCCTGTTGCCCACAATTCCCTCTTTCTCAGATTTTCTTCATTTTGGTATTTTGTGAATCTTCAATTTCCTGCCTGCTTGTCTCGTGGGATCAAAGAGGCCAGTCTAATCCCAATGGGCCATGTATGATTTCTGCACTTTTCCCACGGCCAGGCTCAGGGCTACTGCCCAGCTCTCCCTAATAACTGCTGAACTAGGGGCTCCCCCAAGAAGCTAAAAGCACAAGAAGCCTATCTTCCAGGAGGTGGAGGGGGAAGTTGTGAGCGGCTACCTATGAATTATTAATGTACCCCATTTGCTACAAGGTTTCAGGACTAATTAATTATCCCCTTACAAAGAGTCTGCTCATCTTTCTGCAGCGGCCTTTGGGCTGGCTTCTTGAGGCCCCTGGGTGCACAGGTTTCAAGAGCTGTGCATGTGGTACTGGGCTGGAGCAGGTCCCCCCCTGGCTTTGACTCCCAGGGTGGGAGGCTGAGAGGTTCTGTGACCCTGGCTGGAAAGAGAAAATGCTAATGACTTGCTCCAGGTGAGTTATTACAGTTGTTGGGGTACCTGGTGATAGAAAAATCAGCCAAGGGGCACCTGGGTGGCTCAGAGATTGAGCATCTGCCTTTGGCTCAGGTCGTGATCCCAGGGTTCCGGGATCGAGTCCCTGCATCAGGATCCCTGCAGAACCTGCTTCTCCCTCTGCCTGTGTCTCTTACTCCTCTCTCTGTGTCTCTCATGAATAAATAAAATCTTGAAAGATAAAGAAAAATCAGCCAAGAACATTCACCGTTGCCTTATTATTCATGCTTATTATATATATCGAATGGCAGGATGGGGGTCTACCTCCTTCCACCTCAGTGCCCCCCCCCCCACCTTTTAGCAGAGAGACTTAGGAGCTGTGGGGCTCAGTTCTCTTATCACATGTGGCCACTGGAATAAAGTAGGGGGAAAGATCTTTATGTGAGAAGATCCAGTCCAGCGGGAGCCTGTGGCAGCTGGGATCAAAGTTCACATCACTTTTTCTCGTGCTGCCTGGGCTTCCGGCCACACTGCAGATGATCCTTGGGAAAGTGAACATGATATTTTCTCATTCTGAAGCCTCTTGCTTTTCCCTAATGCATTTCCTCATGATGCCGCATTTTATTTATTTATTTTTTAAGATTTTATTGATTTATTCATAGGAGACACAGAGAGAGAGGCAGAGACATAGGCAGAGGGAGAAGCAGGCTCCCTTCAGGGAACCTGATGTGGGACTTGATCCCAGGACCTGGGGATCATGACCTGAGCGGAAGGCAGATGCTCAACCGTTGAGCCACCCAGGTGTCCCTGATGTCACATTTTAAAATCCTTTCTTCCTGTCCCTTTTCTTGTCACTCCATTATTCTTCACCCTTGTTTCTTTAATCAGAGGTTGCTCTGAGAGTTGAGTATTAGTTCTGGTTGCTGTGTCCTAAAGCTTTTGGATAAAAGAGACCACACCACACGTCAGATATGTTAAAATTCCTTCGTCCATATTGCAGCCATTAAAAAAACCCAACTCACTAGTCCTAAGGAGTCCTGGAGAATTAACTAATTGTTTCAAAACCTAATAGGAGGAAAGAATGACTCCTTTGGTTTGCCTTTCCAACCTGACCTGTAGTCCTCTAGACATTTCTCATTCTAGAACATTTTGGCTTCTACAAATAAAGAAGGAATGATAGAACTGGAATATCTGTAAATATTTCAGTGTGTATGTCTAAAAGATGAAAGCTTGCTTTCAATACATAACCATGATTTAACTACTGCCTCTAAAAATACCCAGTCAGTGTCCAAGTGTTTGCAAATGAAATAAGGAATTTAAGCAAGAATCATCTATGAGTACAAACCACATAAAAAGAGACAACCAGATATTATCTGCCTCCTGTTGGAAGTTCACATTATCTGCAAATAAAGTATTCCTTTAAAAAAATGGAACTCAACTGGATCAAGTCTTTAAATCTAACTACCAGTTACAGGATATATTGGCGTCAGAGGAACATATTTATACCACAAGGATGTTGTCAGCAAAATCCAGGATGTGGAAAACTATATAAGGCAAATGACCTGATTCCTTCAACAACAAAAAAATTGCAAAGGTAAAAACAACAACACAGGAAAACCTATACACTAAAGGAGATTTAAGAGACATTGACAAAATGTGATGTGCAGACCTTGTTTGGACCCTGCTTCAAACAAACCAAATGTAGAAGCATTAATGAGACAACTGGGGAAATTTGGACATGAATATTATTAGTGAAAGTAATGGTACTGTGATCATATCTAAAAATAGTCACACACACGCATGCACTGCATGCTGAAACATTTATGGATGAAATGATATGATATCTAGAATTCACTTTGAAACAATGCCTGATTGTGTGGATTGGTGGGTGTTGGGTGGGGGGTGTGGGTTATAAATGAAGCAAGATTGGTCAAGAGTTGGAAATGCTGAAGTCGGCCAATGGAAGTTCATTATAGTATTGTCTCTACTTCTGCGGTTGCTGAAATCTTCCATAATGAAAGGTAGACTGAATGCTCAATGAGTGAATGCACGAGTAAACAAGCCCTCTGCTGCTCCTCACTCCAGAAGGGACAACATCCGAGAATGATTCCCCTGCTTCCCTGTTCAGAGTCACCCCAACCCCAGTGGTTTGCTCCTCCCCTACAACCTCTGCCATACCATGGAGTGCATGAGGCAGCAAAGACCTGCCCTCTATTTTTCCATTCCCCTAAGTCACTTAGAACAAGGACCTGTCTTGATTCGAATCACACCAACCTTTAAAAGCAATTCATCATAGGGGCACCTGAGTGGCTCAGTCAGTTAAGCATCTATCTTGAGCTCAGGCTGTGATCCCTGGGTCCTGGGATCGAGTTCTGCATCGGGCTCCCCGCTCAGCCAGAAGTCTCCTTCTCCCTCTCCTTTTGCCTGCCTCTCTCCTTGCTTGTACGCTCTCTCTCTTTCTCCAATAATGAATACAATCTTTAAAAGAAAATAAAAGCAATTCATTACATATTAACTGAAGCAGAATCAATGCACACATAAATATCATCTGGTTCTTAAATATTTAATCTTTTTCTCTCTGGGTCTTAAACACATCCAATGCTTTCAGCATGGCTTGCTTGAATATAGATACTGTGTGATATCTTGGGTGTTATTATTCAACATTTGTACGATCAACCTGCCTCAAAATTAGGTCAGCATTTATATTTCAGGGGTGGATTTTTATTCTTGCTTGTACTCTTCATGCCCATGCTGTTGGCCTAGTTAGTCTTTAACGGTGCTTTCTCCTTCCACCTGGTCACGGGGCTCCTGTGAATTATTGGCACCAAAATCCTACCTGTGATTCTTCTGGCTTCCTTCCAAGGACACAGCAGCTACTCCCAGAGTCTGCTGTCCCCTCATTTTACAATAACAAGGAGAAAAGCACATGTTTTGGGTCAGGAGAAAAGATTGTTAATTTTTAAAAACAACCAAAACTTGATAATTTTTTTTTAATGGAAAGAATGCAAAAGTTCTTGCTTTGGGATCCTTTTTGATATTTCTTTGTTGTGCTGAGAAAAAAAAAAAATAGAGCCCCAAATGCAATAAAACCACATAAAAGCATGGGATGGACAGAGTATAATCATTTCTTTTTAAATCAAAGTAAAATAGCCAGTTCCTATCCTTTAAATTAAAAAGAAAAATGAACTCCCGGGTCCTTTCAAAGACTAATTTTATTTTAAAAGCAGCATTCATTGCTTTAACAAAAACATGCATTAGTTTAATACTTTCCATATTCTAATTTAAGAAACGTTCATGGGAAATGTTAAAATATTCCACTGTGTTTGAAGTGGGAGTAGAGGATAAAAAAAAAATAGAGATAACTTTTTTAAAACAGTTTTGCTTCTAATTATATATTTCTCGGTTTTAATTTTTCTTCCTTCTGCATTTTCCTCACTATGGGCAATTCATGGTTTTCATACTAATAAGTGCCCAGAATCCACTAATTTTAACATCTTGGGAATTGTATGTCATGACTCACCACTAATTATATCTTTGCTATGAATGAGTGCCATTGCCATGCTACATCCCCCAATTCCCGAACGTTCTATCAGCAACGTTTGAGCTTCTGCCGAGCAAACAAGGGATGACTGTCCCTTAGAGCAAAGAGCACCCTGTTTTGTTTTTAAGGGGGATAAGTTGAACTGTTAGAACCTATAGGTTACTGTTTGGCAAATATTTCTCCCAAGCATTTTAAAAAATAACATTTTTACTGAAGACCATGTAGATCAACTAAGCCTCAGTCCTGGAGAATTGCATCTGTCTCTTTTTTTTTTTTTTTTTTTTTTTGAAGTTGACTCTGGATTGATAAGTAAGGTGATGCTGTTATTAACTTCTGCAGGCAATTAACATCAGCTACCGTGCTGTAGGTGGAGAAACATCAGGCTTGCGATAAGGAGATTTTAGAGAAGTTAAAATAAGGTGACCAGGGGCACCTGGGTGGCTCAGTGGTTGAGCATCTGCCTTCAGCTCAAGTTGTGATCCCGGAGTCCTGAGATCGAGTCCCACATCAGGCTTCCCTTAAGGAGCGTGCTTCACCAAAAAAAAAAAAAAAAAAGGAGCGTGCTTCACCTTCTTCCTGTGTCTCTGCCTCTCTCCGTGTCTCTCATAAATAAGTAAAATCATTAAAAATAATAATAAAATAAAATAAAATAAGGTGACCTGAAGCCTGGGTTATACAGTGGCAGTGCATTGACTTAGGGGGTCTCTAGGGGAATATCACACCCAGGATGTGGCCCCTGAATCTCCTAGTGGTGTAATGTGAGATGAACATGAACATACAGGAGACATGTAGCAAACTCTGCAGATGATACAAAGAGCAGAGGAATACATACAGTGAGAGAAGACGAACCGAGGAGTTTCAAATAATGACTCAGGACACCGATCCAAGGCTAACAGGTAGAAATTTAAGGAAGATCAATGTAAACTTAAAAAAAAAAAATGTACCTGGGACTTGTTTTAATTAGGTATGATAAGACATTCAGACACGGAAATGACCGTTATAAAGGAAGATATTTGTATTCTTCTCAATCTTTCTTAGAAACAGGGTATGGGGAGCCTGGGTGACTTAGTTGGTTAAGCGTCTGCCTTCGGCTCAGGTCATGATCTCAGGGTCCTGGGATTGAGCCCTGGATCTGGCTCTCTGCTCAGCCAGGAGCCTGCTTCTCCCTCTCCCTCTTCTCTCCCTGACTGTGCATGTTCTCTCTCAAATAAATAAAATCTTAAAAAAGAAAGAAGAAAGAGAGAAAGAGAGAAAGAACGAACGAAAGAAAGAAAAAAAGAAAGAAAGAAGAAAGAAAGGAAGGAAGGAAGGAAGGAAGGAAGGAAGGAAGGAAGGAAGGAAGAAACAGAGGGCACGGCTCACCACACAGAGCTCCATGGGGAAGCACCAGAGTCAGTTGGAGAAAATGTGAGCAAGAGCCCACCGGTTGTGATTTCTTTGGGAAAGACAAGGCAAGGCATGTTGGGCTGGTTTAGGATTTGCTAGTTTGCTAATCCCAGTGGGCTCTAGGGTATAGGAGCTCCGTCTGGATTGTCTAGTATATGGTTCTGGGGTGATTAAGACACGGGAATAGGGGCATAGAGAGGGAGAGCCCAAGAGAGGAAGTGGTTGAGGATGTGGGCTCTGGATTGGTTGGCATTTAAAAGATGATCTTGCAGGCAAATTTTCTCTCTAGAAATTGGCTAGCTCTGGGAGATGTTGTCCGTCCAGGGTCAGCAAGGCCCCTGGATGTCAAAGCATCAGATATGGAAACAAGAAAATGTGGTTGTTACATAAATACAATGCATGAATCTCATGCTGAGGAAAGAATAGGAAGATTGGGCTTAATTCATGCGACCAACACTAGGGTTTGGTTTGGTTTGGTTCGATAATGGTTTAATGAATCAACAGGATGATATTTGCTCTTCAAGTACCAACTTGTCATCACTTGGGTCCCTGCTCAAAATTCACCTCAAAATTCACCTCCTATTCAAAATTCCGCTGGGTTACTTAGTCAGTTAAACATCTTACTCTTGCTTTTGGCTCAGGTCATGATCTCAGGGTCATGGGATGGAGCCTGTGTTGGGCTTTGCACTCAGTGTGGAGTCTGCTTGACATTCTCTCTCTCCCTTTCCTTCTCCCTCTGCCTCTCCCCACCAAAATAAATAATTTTTTTTTTAAAGTCACCTCCTAGGGGCACCTGGGTGGCTCAGTGGTTTAGCGTCTGCCTTTAGCTCAGGTTGTGATCCCAGGGTTCTGGGATCAAGGTCCCATATCAGGATCCCTGCAGGGAGTCTGCTTCTCCCTCTGTCTATGTCTCTGCCTCTCTCTGTCTCTCATGAATGAATAAATAAGAGCTTTAAAAAAATGAAATTAAATAAAAAAATAAAATTAAAATGTCGCCTCCTCAGAGAGGTCCTCCCTGACCACCCTGACCAATACTTGTCCCCATTCCCAGCCACTCCCTATGACATTTCACTGTTTCATGTCCTCCTGGCACTTCTTTATCTGAAATTATCTGAGGCATTTACCTGTCTGCTGTTATAACATCTGTCCCCCCTGCTAGAATGTAAGCTGTTATTTACCTCTTTATACCTAGTACCTAGCACATCACTGGTACACTGTACGAGCTCAATAAATATTTGCCAAGTGGACAAATGCAGAGCTAAAATAAAGGTAAAGATAAAGCCCTGTCCTTCTATGTTGGCGGCTAGGGTTTAGCTCCAGCTGAGGTCTGGTTCTCTGGGAGGGTCTTGCTTTCAGCAGCAGCCAGATGGGGAAGGAAAGCCTCCAGTGAAAAACAGAGTGCATAGGAGGACTGTGGCTTCCTCAACCCCAATAATCTAAAGAAGACTTTGATCAAAGGCCAGACCTGGACAGCACTCTTAGGCTTAGCCCTTGACCAGTCCAATTTTGGCTGGTTATACCACAGTCCACTTATGGCCTGCTGGGTATACATGGAGATCAGCTCCTCTGGCTTGCTTATAATGTTGGTCCCATCTGTGACGGTTGCTTATTTGTGTCAACTTGACTAGGCTATAGTTATTCAACCTATGCTAGGTTAGTCAACTAACTACTGACCTAGGTGTTGCCATGAAAGCATTCTGTAGATTTCATCAACATCTCTAATCGGCTGATTTAGAGTAACAGAGATTACCCTTGATAATCTGGGTGGACCTCAACCAATCAATTGAAGGTCTTAACAAAGATCAGAATTTCCCCAAGGAGGAAGAAATTCTGTCTCAGGATTGCAGCATCAGCTCCAGCGGGAGAATTTCCAGCCTGCTTGCCTGCCCTACAAATTCTGCACTTGTCATTCCCTACAATCGCATAAGCCAGTTCCTTGAAACAAATTTCTTAACACACATACATGTCCTGTTTCTTTGAAGAACCCTGACTGATATGCTGCCCTGGCTTTTGAGGGGCATATGCTCCAGGATGCTTTTGTTCTGGACCCTGTCTTCAGACAAACTGTCCTTCTCATTCTTGATTAAATCCTATGCATTAATGTGGGGTCTCAGCCAAATGGGCACATCTTGGGGCAGGTCCTCCCTGACCACCTATGCCACATTCAGCTCCACTTCATCAGGTGAACAACTTCATTCCCACGGTAGGAGAGATCTAGTCTATCTTACCTTCACCCTCCCAAACACCTAGCTCCCGGCAGTGCTAGCAAGTGGCAGGTGCTCATAAGTATTCGTTGAGTGCATACAGGGTTGCAAATTTACGCACACCCTTCAGATGTACAAAATGCAGCTTCTTTAATTCACTAACCAAGCTGATCTCCCTGTGAGCACTCCACTCTGCTGAGTAGTAAAAGGGAAAATATTAAACTCTACTTCACTGTGTCATCCTCTTCTCGTTTAAATAGTCTCTTTCAGGGGGAAAAATTAATATATATGAAATAACAAGTGTTTCTAGGGGCAAGAGCATAATCAAAGTACTTCCCCTTTTCCTATAACTCAGCACTAAAGATTTTTTGTGGCTCTATAATTTCTGGCTACTTTGTCTTCACTGGGCATTAGAAATGTTATTTCTTTTTTTTTTAATAATAAATTTATTTTTTATTGGTGTTCAATTTACCAACATACAGAATAACACCCAGTGCTCATCCTGTCAAGTGCCCCCCTCAGTGCCCGTCACCCATTAACCCCCACCCCCTGCCCTCCTCCCCTTCCACCACCCCTAGTTCGTTTCCCAGAGTTAGGAGTCTTTATGTTCTGTCTCCCTTTCTGATATTTCCCACACATTTCTTCTCCCTTCCCTTATATTCCCTTTCACTATTATTTAAAAAGATCCAAAAATAAAAAATAAAAAAAATAAAAATAAAAAATAAAAAGATCCAAACAAAATGATTTGGAAGCCACCTCTAACCTCGTACACTGACTTCAAAAGACACTCTTTGGTTTATTTGGTTTTCAGTTCCCATAAAATTCATATGGTTTTCAGTTATGTTTTTCTAATACATCTAATACAGAAACATGAAAATTCTGCTTATGTTCTTTGTTAAACATTTTTAAAATTCTGATTAAATTTTAAGGTTTTCTAGGGAAAGTGCTCTAAACAACTGTGTGTTGACATAGAATGTTACATTTTAAAAGCACTAAAATTGAAGCTTCCATTGGAGATTTTTTATTTATTTTTTAAAAAAATTTTTTTTAGGATTTTATTTATTTGTTCATGAGATACAGAGAGAGAGAAAGAGGCAGAGACACAGGCAGAGGGAGAAGCAGGCTCCATGCAGGAAGCCCGACGTGGGACTCGATCCCGGGACTCCAGGATCACTCCCTGGACCGAAGGCAGATGCTCAACTGCTGAGCCACCCAGGCGTCCCCCCCGCCTTTTTTAATTGGGGATTTTTTAAATTAGGTTTTATAGATTTTTGATATGCTTCATAGAGACTATTTCTGTAAAAAGAAAGATATCTTTTATTGCTTTAATATGTATTTACTTAATTTATTCACTCATGAGAGACACAGAGAGAGAAGCAGAGACACAGGCAGAGGGAGAAGCAGAGGCACAGGCAGAGGGAGAAATAGGCTCCCTGCGGGGATCCTGATGTGGGACTCAATCCCGGGACTCCAGGATCATGCCCTGGGCCGAAGGCAGATGCTTAACCACGGAGCCACCCAGGCGCCCTGAAACGTTTCTTTTCAATTACTTGATTTCTTTTGGATAAATGCTTAGATTTTTCAACTATGTCACTTCAGTATTGGCCTCCTCCTTTTTCTTCCTGCCTTTAATGTCATCTGGGGTCGAAGTGGTGTCTTAGCTCAGGTGTCATAACAGAGTACCGAAGATAGGGAGGGGGACTTCACACCCATTCACCTTCTCACAGTTCTGGAGGCCACAAGTCCAAGATCAGGGTGTTGGCACACTCAGGCTCTGGTGAGCGCCCTCTTCCTGGCTTAGAGACGGCCACCTTCTTGCTGTGTCCTCACAAGGGGGCCAGTGGGGGCCAGTCGAGGTAGAGAGAGCTCTAACTCTTCTTATAAGGACACTTGTGAGGGCCTATCCTATTGTGAGGGCCCCGCGCTCAGGTCCTCTTCCAAATCTAATTATGTCCCACAGACCCTACCTCCAAATACCATCGCGTTGGGGGGCAGGACTTCAACATATGGATTTGGGGGAGGGGGCAGAATTCGGTCCATAGCAAGCATTTTAGCTGACCTCACGGTGGCAGGATGGGCAAGGGACCCCAGAATTATGCTCGGTCCCCTAGATGTGTGCTGTTTCCTGCTGTGATCTTCTAGCATTTTCTAGTTCCTTTGCCAGTAAACTGCTGAAATGTGACTGGCCCCGTCTGGCTTTCTGGGATGACACATTGGCACCTGGTCCTGGCCCCTGGCAGGTGGCTGTCTCATTTGGTTCTTTCTGGGCCTCTACTGGCCCACAGAGTCTCTGAAGCTCCCCCTTCCCACAGGCCCCAAGCACCTAGGGACCTCTTGCAAGCATGTGTGGGCCTGTTTACAGGGTGAGCCCTTGGTAGGCATCTGGGAACCTAAATTTCTGGAAGGTTCCCACCACTAACTGGTAAGAGAGGCTTGCTGGGCCTAAACTGTTTCTACAAAGTATATGGTTTATATATACTGAACACGTGATTTCCTTCTGGAAGCCTGGGATTTAGATACGTGTCAGGCAGAGGGTACTGTGTAGTCGGCCCCCAATAAAAACCCCGGGACATTGAGTCTGTAATGAGACTCAGTGAGTCTCCTCATTGAGTTTCCCTGATGGACAACCCCTTACACGTGTTATCACAACGTGTTGCGTGGGGAAATTAAGCATGTTTTTGTGTGACTTTGCAGGCAGAGGACTTTGGAAGTTTGTGCCTGGCTTCCTCGACTTTGCCCCGTGCACCTTTGCCTTTGGTAATTTTGCTTGGGATCCTTTCGGTGTAATACATCGTAGCTGTGGACCCACATGCTGGGTCTGTGGGTCCTCCTGTGAATCACTGAACCTGGGAGTAGACTTGGGGACCCCCTCCCCAACACAGCCCTACTTCATCTGGCCCAGGCATCTTTCTGACCTCATCATCCATTGCCATCCCCTGCTAATTTCCCCAGACTCACGAATCCATGCTGCTGCTTCTGTCGGGAGGGCTCTCCCCATCACTGGCTTCCTCACGTGGCTCAGGGCTCTGCTCTGACACCTGCATCAGGGACAACTTGACTGCCACCACGTAACATTGCACCTGCCCCATCATTCTGTGTGCCCTCACTGCACCTGTTTCTCTTGTTAGCACTTAACACTACTTGATATGTTTATATTTACTGCCGTCTTGACTGCCTGTCCACCCCCAACTGCCTGCACCAGAATGAAACTGCCACAAAGCAGTAATTTTTTATTTCCTTCCTATTTTGAGCAAACCATCCCAAAAGGATGCCTGCGAGAAATAACATGATGTCTGGGATTTGCTTTAAACTTTATTAAATAAAAAAAGATACGCTGCCATGACCAAGAGCACCAAGAATTCACTTGCGAGACTATGTAATGCAAAATGTCTGTGTGACTTTACGCGCTTACTACATCATAAAGACAGGTTCTCGTGTGATAACTTTATAGGTACTTTATTTATATGTATTTTCCAAATTTACCATGAAAAGTTTCAAACAAAAGTAGAAAAGATAGTATAATAAATTTCTATAAAACAAAATGTGGAGTAAGTCATCACCAAGATTGTGTCATATTTGTTTTCTCTTTTTCTGCTTCACTGTAATATTTTCAAGCACATTTCAGATTTCATGCCATTTTACTCCTACATACTTCATCATGTATCTCTAAAAATTATGGACATTTTCTTACATAACCACGGGCCATTTACCACACCCACCAAAATTAACAATAATTTTTGGAATCATAACACCCAGACCATAATAAAAATCCCCTGGTTGTCTTAAAAAGCCTTTCTACATTTGTTTTGCTGGAGTCAGAATCCACACAAATTCCACACATGTTCTTTTGTTCTGTCTCTTGAGTCTTTGTTAATCTAAAACAGTCCCCTTTCATTTTTTGTTCAGTCAGTTACTGCATATGTTTTAAACTAAAATGTTCATTTCAGAAGCACAGATTAGAACGGGGGACAAAAGCAAAATTTTCATGTACGGTGGAAACAGGGTCTTGTTAAAAACATGAGAAATGCAGAATTAGGGAGAAAGGATCTCACTGGTTTCTCGCACAGAGCTCGCTGAGTGGGCCCTGGACCGAATTACGATCTGCTTTCTGCTTCTCTAAAGATAATAATGATTTTAATTTACGTACTTTCGTAGGTGCTGGTGGTGGTCTCTGTCTCTGGAACATTTAGTTTAGTACCTGGTACCCAGAAGGCTCTCTGTAGACAGTTGAAAATTCAGACAATTTCATCAAATGATACTCTGAAACATTACAGCAGTGTTTGGTCTTCACGACTTCACGTTGAATATGATGGTCAGTGGGAAGGAGGGGCCGCGGTTCCATCACAAATTTGGTGCTTTGGCCGTGGGTCCCTGGGCAAATTGCAAATCTCTCAGGTCTTGTTTCCTCATATACAATGCTTTACAAAAATAAAATTTAAAGTACAACCATCTTTGTTGTCCATTTTCCCCATACCCTGTTTTGTACAATATGGTTTGGAAAATGCTATCTTTGGATGACTTTACTCTCAGAAGAGTGATTGGATCAGAAATCTGCATTTTGTGAGTTGCATGGTTTTCCTCTTTGACCCCCAACCCCAACCCCCACCCTTTTGGCACTTAAAAAAAAAATGTAAAAACTGCAGCATGTCTCAGGTGTGGAAAGAGGAAATAATCACAGCGTTGGAACATGCCTAGCACATTAATTAGGACTCTCTGACAAGAAATAGCACAAATCAGATCTGGCTAGCTCTTGTAACAATGGGCTTTATTACTCAGGCGTTACAAGAAATACAAAAGCCAGGATACAGCCGGCCTTAGAAATGGAACCAGGGGTGGAGGCAGTAGAGAATCCAAGAATTCCTGTTTTGTTCTTTTTTTTTAAAGATTTTATTTATTGGGATCCCTGGGGGGCGCAGTGGTTTAGCACCTGCCTTTGGCCCAGGGCGCGATCCTGGAGACCTGGGATCAAATCCCACGTCGGGCTCCTGGTGCATGGAGCCTGCTTCTCCCTCTGCCTGTGTCTCTGCCTCTCTCTCTCTCTCTCTCTCTCCCTCTGTGACTATCATAAATAAATAAAAATTTAAAAAAAAGATTTTATTTATTTATTCATGAGAGACACAGACAGAGAGAGAGAGGCAGAGACACAAAGAGAAGCAGGCTCCATGCATGGAGCCCGATGTGGGACTCGATCCCGGGACTCCAGGATCAGGCCCTGGGCCGAAGGCAGATGCTAAACCACTGAGCCACCCGGGCATCCCAGAATTCCTGTTTTGGACTGAACTGTGTCCCCCAAAAGATTTGTTGAACACCTAACTGTGAACAGAACTTTATTTGGAAAGAGGATCTTTGCAGATGTAATCAAGCTAAGGGGAGGTCATCCTAGAGTAGGGTGGGCTCCAATCTAATATGGCTGGTGTCATTATAAGAAAAGGAGAAGGGGGGGACACCTGGGTGGCTCAGCAGTTGAGGGTCTGCCTTTGGCTCAGAGCATGATCCTGGGATCCTAGATCGAGTCCCATATCGGGCTGCCTACATGGAGCCTGCTTCTCCCTCTGCCTATGTCTCTGCCTCTCTCTGTGTGTCTCTCATGAATAAATAAATAAATCTTAAAAAAAAAAAAAAAAAGAAAGAAAAGGAGAAGAAGAGATGACCAGACACAGAGGGAAGAATACCAGGTGAAGACGGAGGCAGAGACTTGAGCGATGTCTTTACAAACCAAGGAACAGGAAGATGGTGACACACTGGAAGCGAAGAGAAAGGCATAGAACAGATTCTCCCTAGTTCTTTCAGAGGGTACATCACCCTGCTGACATTTGCTTTCCAGCTTCTCACCTCCAGAACTCTGACACAATAGGCTTCTGTTGTTTTTAAGCCATCTTAGTCTAAGACACTTGGATATGGCAGCTCTGGGAAACAAATACACCCTTCTGCCTCTTGCCTCTGCTTCCCTCTGAATATTTGTGTCTGTCTTCTTTCCTACTGCAAAGTCAGTGTCTCTGTTTTCTAGTTCATATGGTAGAAAACATCCATCAACAACAGTTTCTGAGTTTACGTGCTACAGCCATAGAGATAGATGACATAGATTCTCTTCCCTTCTGCTCCAGATTCTTAGGGAAGGGACTTAGGGTCCTCTTGGATTGAGTGCCCATCTCAGGCCCATTGAGTGCTGCCTGATGGGATGGGTTAGGATTGCATTTGTGGAGGAGGTGGGGTCTGATGGTCAAATAATCCAACAGATGTCTGCCAGACACATGGGTTCAACCGAGGAGAGGCAGGAGGCCACATGCCACTAGGGTATCCCTAGATGCCCAGTCCATGAAGTGTGAAAACCCCAAGGAGGCACAGACAAATGACCAGGTAAGGCATCACTTCCCAGCAGAATATTTTCTTTTGCCCCACTCCCCACCACCACCTTTTTTTTTTTTTTTTTTTAAGAGAAGGGTGTTTTATTTACATGAATGTTTTAGTTGTATGATTTTACTTAATCCTCAAAAAGCCATGTGAGAAAGCAATTTTCATCTCCACAAATGCAGAAACAAAGGCTATGAAAAATGAAGTTAGATGTTGAGGGTTACACTGCCAGTACATAACTGAACCAAGATAGCACATAGATAGCACATAATTCTGGCAAATGATGGTGAGTTGGACAGCATGAATTCTGTGGTTTACAAATAAACTCTACAAGTTCTGGGAGTGTTGTTGAACAATATTTGCTTTTATGTGATATCTTTTTTATAAATACCTTGAATTACTTCTCATATATTCCCATTTGACTTTATATATTATCGTAAGATTTTTCAATATAATATAAAAATATTTTTAAAAATATCTTACTTATTTATTTGACAGAGAGAAAGAGAGCAGAAGCAGGGGGAGCAGGAGAGGGAGAAGCACACCACCTGCTGAGCAGGGAGCCCGATGAGGGGCTCTATCCCAGGACGCTGGGATCATGACCTGAGCCAAAGGTAGATGCTTAACCGACTGAGCCACCCAGGTATCCCTAAATATATATATATATTTTTTTAATTAATTATTTGTTTTTAAATTTTTTATTTTATTTTTTTAAACAAACTCAAGTATTTATACAGGAATTTATTTTTGTTTTAATTTTATTTATTCATTCATGAGAGACACAGAGAGAGAGAGAGAGAGAGAGAGAGAGAGGCAAAGACACAGGCAGAGGGAGAAGCAGGCTCCATGCAGGGAGCCTGACGTGGGACTCAGTCCCAGGTCTCCAGGATCACACCCTGGGCTGAAGGCAGCACTAAACCACTGAGCCACCCAGACTGCCCTAAAAAATATTTTTAAGAAGACAAAATAATATTCATGTTCTAATCTTTCAGAACTACTGGTTTTAATGGATATGTATTTTGAATATTTCTACTTTCTTTTAAATATCAAAATTTTAAGTTATAGTATATTAGAGAATCAGATTAGGTTGAAGTCAGATTTTATATTTCATTTTGTTTTATTTTTCTACCACTTACTTTGCGATTCCCATTTTGCTCCCATGTCATCCTCCTTGACTGTTTTCTCAGATTTCCTAACATACAGTATTTTGTGTGTATCCCAAGTGTAGTTTTGAACACAAAGCAGAGTCGCTATTTTACAGGCCCCTATTCTGTGTTTTGGTGCCTTGATCCCTCTATGCTCCACAAACCGGGTCCCAAATATTCTGCTTTAGGAAAAAAATCAGTTTAGAGACACAAAAGACAAAGGCTATTGTCTTCAATTACCAACAAAGAGGTGATGAGGTCAAGGGGATCAAGCAACCTGCTCTATCAGCTACTGAAACTCTCCCACCTGTCTTACTAAGGGTCCTCATCACTAGACCAGTGCTTCTGCAGTGTCTTTATCTATTCACCCAACATGGCTCCCCCTGCAAAGGCAGGGCAAGTGAACACAATGAGAACCCCAAAATGTGGCAGGATTTTGCCACCATGGCACTGAGGAAAGGCTGGGAGGTGACATCTGCAGATCATACCCTCATCTGATGTTTCTCCAAGTCATCTCAGTCCACTTAGAGTTTGCTAGCCTTTGAACAATATGCCCAAGAAACTACAAGCCAAGCCAGTGGTCACTCAAGTGGACTCTGCAGTGTCCCTAGAAGACAGGGTCTCTTTACCAGGCAGGACTAGACACTGAAGGCTCCTGGGTGCCTCAGTTTCAGTCACAGATGAAGTGAGAAGTTATATGAACACAAAGACACAAAGACTACAGGAAAACTCATTTATTTCTAGAAGCAGTGTTATGAATTGGGTTGTGTCCCCCTAAAATTCATAGGTTGAAGTCCTAAACCCTAGTACCTCAGAATGCAACTATTTAGTGACAGAGCTTTTATTTTTTTTATTTTTTTAAATATTTATTTATTTATTTATTCATGATAGACATAGAGAGAGAGAGAGAGGCAGAGACACAGGAGGAGGGAGAAGCAGGCCCCATGCCAGGAGCCCGACGCCAGGAGCCCGATGCGGGACTCGATCCCGGGACTCGATCCCGGGACTCCAGGATCACGCCCTGGGCCAAAGGCAGGCGCTAAACCACTGAGCTACCCAGGGATCCCCCAGTGACAGGGCTTTTAAAGAGGTGACTGGGTATAAATGAGTCATTAGGATGGGCCCTAATCAAGTAACACTGGTGTCCTCATAAGAAGAGAAGATTTGGACACAGACACATACAGAGGTAAGATGATGTGAAGACACAGGAAGAAAATGGCCACCTACAAATTAAGGAGAGAGGCCTCAGAGGAAACCAACCCTGCCAATGCCTTGAGTCTAAGGACTTCCAGGCTCCAGACTGTGAGAAAATTAATTTTTGTTCTGCCCCCAGCCTTTGGTACTTTGTTACAGCATCCTGAGCAAGCTCACACACAAAGGTGACCCTCACGTTTGAGGGCACTTAAACTACCATCAAATTAGAAATAAACAAACATTGCAATTTGGGGTTTGCAAAATTGGCTCTCTGTCACATCATCCATTCTTCCTTCCATATGGCAGAGATACGACTTACTGTGGATGACTCAGTAGTGTGAAAAGCAGAGAAACCCATTCCTTATTTTCCTGACTGCAAGTCCTGGGAGTCCCCAGCCTCAGTCCTTGGATGTCTAGCTTCACTCACTCTCTTGGTGAGCTCCTCGGTCCTTGGTATCAAATGTCACCTAGATGCTTTTAACTTCAAAGTCAGCTCAGGCTGCCACAACAAAGTACAACAGACTGGACAACTTGAACAGCAGACATTTATTTCTCCCCATTCTGGTTCCTGGAAGCCCAAGGACGAGATGCTGGCTGATTTGTTTCCTGCTGAGGACTCTCCGTCAGGTT
Source organism: Vulpes lagopus (assembly GCF_018345385.1). Lineage (NCBI taxonomy): Eukaryota > Metazoa > Chordata > Mammalia > Carnivora > Canidae > Vulpes > Vulpes lagopus. The sequence continues at coordinate 13,240,005 of NC_054839.1, read as the reverse complement.
TGTCGATGGCTACCTTCATGCTGTGTCCTCATATGGCCTTTCCTTGGTTCCTGCATATGGGGGGGGTGGCTCTCTGTCTCTCTCTCTCTCTCTCTCTCTCTCTCTCTCCCCCTTCTTACAAAGGCATGAATCCTATCCTGGTGGCGCTCCCTCATGACCTCCTCAATCACCTCCCTAATCTAGAGCCCCATCTCCAAATATTGTCACATTGGGGATTAGGGTTTCAAAATATGATGTGAACATTCAATCCATAACAATTTCTAAATTGTTAACTCTAGACTGGACCTCTCCCCTAAGACCATACATCTAGCTGTCTCTTGGCATTTCCTCTTAGATACTGAATGGATAACCCAAGCTCAGCATGATCAACACAGAACCTATCTGTTCCCCAAACCTCTTTTTGCTAGTCATCTCCAACTCAATAAATGGTAATTCCACTCTTCCAGTTGCCAAACAAACTTAAATCATCCTTGGCCCCCTATTCCTGTCTCCCTCACACCCACATCTGGTCTGTCAGTGGATCCTCTTGGCCCTGCCAAACTCTGGCAACTTCCTGCCACCTGTATCATTACCCCTTGATCCACACCACCATCATCTCCTGCCTGGGCTACTGCTTCCACCCCTTTGTCAACTCTTGATACAACAACCAGAGAGCTCCTGCTCTCATGAGTCACGTGGTGTCCCTCCTCTGTTTAAACTCTCCAAACATTGCCCATCTCACCCCGAGTCAAAGCCAAAGTCCTGTCATTCTCTTTCATTCTTCTTCCTTCACTTCTGTGTCCCCAACCTCTGTGAGTCCAGCCCTGGGCCTTTCTGCCCCAGACATACCAGCTTCCTTGCTAGTATCAGACATACCAGGAACTTTCTGTGGCTTTCCCCTCTCCCTATACTGCTCCCTCTCACCCAATATCCATACAGATGGTTCTTATATTTCTTATAAATGGATATTTCTTTTTTTAAAAAAGATTTTATTTATTTATGAGAGAGAGAGAGAGAGGCAGAGACACAGGCAGAGGGAGAAGCAGGCTCCATGCAGGGAGCTGATGCGGGACTCGATCCCAGGACTCCAGGATCACACCCTGGGCCGAAGGCAGATGCTCAACCGCTGAGCCACCCAGGTGTCCCTAAATGGATATTCCTTGTAGTCTTGTAGTTCTCCATCACTGTCTTCTGTATTGTTTTTCTCTGGACTTTTCCCTTCTCATAAGGCCTTCCTGGCCACCCTATCCAAAATTGCAAGCCCTGAAGGCACTCACTCCCTTCCTCCTGTATTATTGTTTATTCTCTTTAGAATTCTTTATCATCTCAATCACTAGAGATTTTGCACTTATACTATGCATATTCTGTCTTCCCCAAAACTAGAATATAAGCTTTTATTTTATTTAAAAGATTTTATTTATTTATTCACGAGAGACACAGAGAGAGGCAGAGACACAAGCAGAGGGAGAAGCAGTCTCCCTGCGGGGGAGCCCAATGTGGGACTGGATCCCAGGACGCCAGGATCACGTCCTGAGCCAAAGGGAGATGCTCAACTACTGAGCCACCCAGGTACCCCTAGAATAGAAGCTTCTTGAGGTGAAGCATTTTTATCTGTTTTATTCTCTATTCTCAGTGTTTAAAACAATAGTTGGCACATAGTCGGTGCTCAATAAATATTCAGTCCTTGACTAAGTCATATCGTTCTGTCTCTAGTTCTCTTCTGTGGATGGAAAAGTGAGGAGATGGTGGGTGTGGTAGATACAAAAATGCAACCGCCACCTCTGCAAAGATGTCCACATCCTGATCTCTAGGATTTGTGATTATATTGTCACGTACTAAAAAGGACTTTGCAGACATGATTAATTTAAGGATCTTGCCCTCAGGAAATTATTCTGGATTATTTTAGTGAACCAATGTAATCACAAGGGTCCTTCCTTATAGGGGCACCTAGGATCAAGTTCCACATCAGGCTCCCTGTGTGGAGCCTGCTTTTCCCTCTGCCTGTGTCTCTCTCTCTCTCTCTCTCTCTCTCTCTCTCTCTCTGTGTGTCTCTCATGAATAAACAAATAAAATCTCTCTCTTTTTTTTAAAGGTCCTTATAAAATGGAGGCAAGAGAGTTAGAGTGAGAGAAGAAGGTGACCAAGGACATGTGATGTTGGGGTAATGTGCCAAGGAACGCAAGCATCCTCTTGAGTTATAAAAGGCAGAAAACAGATTCTCCCCTAGAGCCTTCAGAGAAGGTAAGCCTTGCTGACACCTTCCCACCCCCCAGATTTATTGAGATATACACGACAAATACAAATTATATGTATTTAGCATATACAACATGATGATTCAGTACCCCCATACATTGTGAAATGATTATCACAATCAGGTTAACACATCCATCACCTCACATAATTACTTTCTTCTCTGTGTGGTGAGAATTTGTCTTAGCAAATTGCAAGTATACAATCCAATGTTGTTAACTGCAGCCACCGTGTTGGACATTTGATCCCCAGAATTTTATTCATCTTATAACTGACAGTTTGTATCCTATGCCCAGGAGTGGGAATCACTGGATCACATGGTAGTTCTATTTTTAATTTTGAGGAACGGAAGACTGTTTTCCCAAGTGGCTGTGCCAGTTTCCATTTCCACAAGCATTGTGCAAGGGTCCCGTTTTCTGCATATCCTCACTAACACTCGTTAACTCTCGTTTTTGTTTTTGTTTTGTTTTGTTTTTGTTTTGTTTTAGGGGGAAGGGACAGAGGGAGAGGGAAAGAGAGAATCTTAAGCAGGCTCCAAGTCCAGCATGGAGCCTTATACAGGCCTCGATATCAGGACCGAGCCAAAGACTCAATCACTGAGCCACCAAGGTGCCCCAAGATATTTGGGCTTTCTGTAGCAGCAGGAGAGAGACAGAGGTAGTGCCTCCAAAGGAAAGAGAGAAGAGAAGGGATTTCTTTCAGGCTAAAAAGGAAAGGGGAGCCTGTGATCCCATAGGTGGCAGGAACCCTGCTTCACCTGTGGTCCTCAGCTTTGCCAACAGAGCCTCTGCCCCTCAGCAGGGCATGGAGAGAGCAGAGCTATAGCCCAGGACAGGAATGTGGCCTCCAGAGAGTCTCCCTAACACCTTGATACTACCTGACCTGCTGAAACTCTTACCCTGTGAGAGTTGTGGATGAGGGAGTGAGGTAAGCACACACCCACTCACCCCCAATCCCTCCACCCCTGGGGGTGAGTTTCTTCCTGCCTGGAGGGATGAAGTTTGGAATAGACATTTATTTAGATGATAATTTTTGCACACCTGAATTTGGAAACAAATATAGAATTGTTTCTACCATTGGAAAAAATCAAAGTCACAAGTTAATTACAGTGCGGATCTGCTTCAATGACTGATTTGTGAGAACTAAAGAAAGATGTAGGAGTGATCAGCATCAAATTACATTAAGATGGTCAATGAGATCATTTTGAGGCACTAGATGGTGGAAACTTATTTTGATGACTAGATCACAAACACTGGAATAGAGAATTTTTGAGAAAATGAAAGGTCTTTCCTTGGAAATGCTTTAAAATAAGAAATTGGTATCCTCTGTCCTACAAGAAGCCTGTGGGATTGACTAGATGCCATTAGAAAGTCCTTATTAGGTCTTCAAATTTACACCAAAGGAAACCAAACTAAATAAAGGGATAGACACACATAAAATTCTCAAGTCAGAGAAGGCTTTGGGGAAACAGTGAAGGATAAATTGGAAATTTTGTACTTTTAGGTTGCAGAAAAAATGCTGGAAGCATAAAGGTTGCAAATGGGGGAAGCATGGTCTCAAATTTTGGATTATTAGCTCAGTTTAGAGCAGCTTAATGCCAAGAAAATGTGAAAAACATGAAATGGTAGTTTAATGATGGCTAATGATTGTATAACTGCACATCAATACTCATAAAAAACAAACATAGGGATTTTGGTAGAAAGATATCTATAGTTATAAGTAATTTTGAGCCACACATCCTAATTCCTCTGTTCTTTCAACTTTAGTCCTTAGGCTATGCTTTGTAGTGGATATTATAGGAATGAATGAATGATGATGTATAAGGGCCACTCAGCTATGTAAATAGCGTGAATTCCTTTTGTCAAGGTGAAGGGCTTCTACTTCTGTCCATCCATCCGCCCACCTCCTTGCTCCTCCCAGGAGAATCACTAACTTAATGGGTTGTATGGACAGCAGGTGGAACCATGGGCTCTGAGAGGTTTTATTTCTTCTGTGCTGCCAGTGGACCACAAGGAATATGAGTAAACAACCATAGGGGAGGAATTATGAAAGAATATTAAATGTAGGAAAAGACGTTCAAGCTCACCAGTAAGGAGAAAGACATGCAAACCAACATACACTGACATATCATTTTCAACTTCTTAGACTGGCAAAAAAGTTAAATGGGGGACACCCTCCTCCCCGCCCACCCTTGCTCTGGTGAGGCAGTGGGGAAGAAGGAACTCTCATGTATTGCTGGTTTAAGTGTAAATTGCAACAACCCCCTGGAGGGCGATTTCACAATGTCTATCAATATTATAAATGTGCAATTCTGATCTCAGGAATTCATCCTGTGGTTGTATTCATGCTTGTGCAAAATGGCACAGACAGGGTGATTCATGGGAGCACTGGCTATAATACGGGATAGGAAATGCCTGTCAATAAATAATTTTAAAAATAATTTCTGGTGCGGAGCACCTGGGTGGCTCAGTTGGTTAAGGTGTCTGCCTTCTGCGGGGGTTATGAGCCCAGAATCCTGAGGTTGAGCATCACATGAGGCTCTGTGCTTGGCAGGGAGTCTGCTTCTCCCTATCCTTCTGTGCCCCCCACCCCTGCTCCTGCTGTCTCTCTGTCTCTCTTGCTCTCTCTCTCTCTCAAATAGATGAATAAAATCTTTAAAAAAATAAAAATAAAATAAAAATAATTTCTGGTGCATCGATATAATGGAATACCAAATGTAAAAAAAAAATGAGGAAGCACTTTATTTAATTTTCAGTTTTTAAAAAGATTTTATTTTATTTGAAAGAGAGAGTACAGAGGGAGAGTAAGAGGGAGTTGGAGGCTCCCTGTTGAGCAGGGAGCCCCATACAAGGCTCAATCCTTGGACCCTGAGACCACTACTTGAGCCAACGCTTAACCGACTGAACCACCCAAGTGTCCCTGAGGTGGCTCTGTAATTATTGATATGAAATTATTTCCAAGATTTTTCCCAGAAAAAAAATAGCATCATAAAAGTTCTACATTTTTTTTTTAAGAGGAAAAAGAGCATATATCTGAATTGGTTTTGATTCCCTAGAAGATAAAGAAGAAACCATCAGCAGTGGTGCCTCTCTGGGGGGTGGGGTCAGGCTGAGGAAACTTGGACTTGGAATCATGTTATGTGTTTTCTTTTGAAAAATTAAAATAGGATGATGGCATCACACTCAGTCAGCCTTGCTGGGGGTTCTTGTATCTTGGGGCCACCTGGAGGGGGTGAGATCCCACCATTTGGATTTAGGTTCTGAGCTCAGCCTCTGCTCCAACCTGGCTCTCCCAGAGCTTGGGATAGGTCTGGAGTCAGTAGTTTGCAACCAGACTGAGCATTAGAATCTCCTGAGGAAAAAAAAAAAAAAGAATCTCCTGAGGAGCTTTAAAAAATTCTGTTCCCACACTGCACCCCAGACCAATTACATCAGGATCTCTGGGAGGAATAAGAAGTGTCAGCGTTTTGATTTTTTTTTTTAAAGACCCCCAAGTGATTCTAATATATACCCAAGTTTGAGAACTGGTGGCCTATATAAAAAATAACTTCCTCATTTCACACATTCATTTCGTGGGTCTCTCTGCCCCTCTGGGACTTCAAAGGTACCTGGGGTGACCAGCAGGGTGTGTTCAGACATTTCTAACTTTGAATGAAGACATCTGTTGCTAGAAATTGTGAAAATTGAACAAAAAAAACAGACCTCCAAAATGTCTGCTAGAATATTCGAGTCCTCCAGTTAGAATCAGCTTGACAAATCAAAGATTAATACCAGGTTCATATGTTCCATGACTTTAGAAATTCCTTCCTAAGAAATATGTATTAAAACATATGTATTAGAATATATGACAAAGATGTTTTCTGTTGGAGAGAAAAGCAAGAGATCTATAATTAATCAGGGAATTAATTGTGTGATAATAGTACTGATCCTAATAATGTTCCTTCCAGTATTTTCTTTTCTTTTTAAAGATTTTGTTTTATTTGAGAGAGAGAGAGAGAAAGCGAGAGAGAGAGAGAGAGAGAGAGAGAGAGCAAGCAGGGGCAGAGGGAGAGGAGAAGCAAACTCCCTGCTGAGAAGGGGGCCCAACTCAGGGCTCAATTCCAGGACCCTGAGATTGTGACCTGAGCTGAAATCAGGAGGTGGCTGTTCAGCAGACTGAGCAACCCAGGCATCCCTAGATTTGTATTCTTTATAACAGTTTTATTGAGTTAAACTTTAGATACCATACTAATCACCTGTTTTTTAAAAGATTTATTTATTTATTTTAGAGAGAGAGGGGTGGGGCAGAGGGAGAGAGAGAATCTCAAGCAGACTCCAAGCAGAGCACAGAACTCCAGGCAGGGCTCCATCTCATGACCCTGAGATCATGATCCTGAGATCATGACCTGAGCAGAAACCAAGAGTTGGACACTTAACAGAATGAGCCACCTTGGCACCCTCCAATTCACCCATTTAAAGTGTCCAATGCAATGGCTGTTAATATATTTTCAGAGTTCCACAATCAACTTTGGGACATTTCATCACCTCAAAAAGACACCCCACACCCCTTAAGAGTCAGTCCCCACTTCCCTTCAACCTCTGACCTTCCCATCTCTGTAGATTTGCCTATCCTTGAGCTTTCACATAAATGCAATCCTACAATCTGTGATCTGTTGGGACTGGCTTCTTTCACCCTGCATCATGTTTTCAAGGTTCATGGATGTCGTAGCACATGTCAGGACTTCGTTCCTTCTTACTGCCAAATACTTTTCCATTACAGATATGTCACATCTGGTTTATCCGTTCACCGTCTGATGGACATTCCAGTTATTTCCACTTTGTGGCTATTATGAATAATGCTCATATAAATACTTGTGTAAGCTTTTATGTGGACATATGTTTTGGGGTGCCTGAGTGGCTCAGTTGGTTAAGCATCCAACTCTTGATCTCAGCTCAGGTCTTTACTTCAGGGTTATGAGTTCAATCCTGCATTGGGCTCCACACTGGGTGTGGAGCCTACTTAAAAAAAACAACATATGTTTTCATTTCTCTTGGGTATTTACCTAGAGGGGGACTTCATCATTTTATTATACAATTTTCAAGCATACAAGATGAAAACATTTTTATAGCGAACATGTTTCTAGCCACCACCAACATTCTATAATTAACGTCTTATTCTCCTTCCTTTATCACCTCTCTATCTATTTCTCTCTCTCTCACTAACCATCCATCAACTGACCTTCCTTTTAAATCTATTTCAAGGTGAGACGCCTGGGTGGCTCAGTGGTTGAGCATCTGCCTTCAGCTCAGTGCGTGATCCCGGGCTCCTGGGATCAAGTCCTTCCTTGGTCTGCTTCTCCCTCTGCCTATGTCTCTGCCTCTCTCTCTGTGAATAAATAAATAAAACCTTAAAAAAAATCTATTTCAAGGTACATGGCAAAAGTACTCTTCCTCCTCAATAGTTCAGAGTGAATAGCATTTGCCAGAGTTCAATATTTGCTCTGTTTCATTTCTTTTGGGGTAATGTTTACATATAATGAAATGCATAAATCTCAAAGTCTATACTCACTAGGTTTTCACAAAGTCATCTACGTGACCCAAAACTCCGTCAGTACATCATAATCACTCCAGAAGATTTTCTCATGTTGTCCTCACCAGGTGATCTCCACCTTCTGCCCTTCAGAGACAACCTCCATTCTCAGCTTTTCTCTGTGTATTTGGTTTGTGTACCATATAACATCACATAAATAGAAAAGGACAATATGTACACTTTATACATGTGAAGTTCCTTTCTCAGTAAAATGTTTTTGAGATTCATTAATGTCAGTAGTTTACTTTTTTTTAAAAAAAGATTTTATTTATTTTGAGAGAGAGAGAGAGAGAGAGAGAAAGTGAGCATGAGTAGGGAGGAGGGGCAGAGGGAGAGGGAGAGGAAGAGGGAGAAGCAGACTCCTCACTGAGAAGGGAACATGATGCAGGACTTGATACAAGGACCCTGAAATCATGACCTGAGCTGAAGGCAGATGCTTAACTGACTGAGCCACCCAGGTACCCCTAGTTTATTCCTTTTCATTACTGAATTATAAATCCATTATATATGAGTATCCCATAGCCTACTTTTCCATTCTGTTGATGGGCATCTGTTTGCTCCCTCCACTTCCTATCTATTTATTTATTTATTTATTTATTTATTTATTTATTTATTTTAGTTTTATGAACAAAGCTGTTGTGAACATTTTTGTGCAAGTCTTCTTGTGGACATATATTCTTGTTTCTCTTGGGCAAATACATAGGAGTGGAATTACTTGGTTTTGCAGTGCGTATATGTTTAACTTTATAAAGAACTGCCAGACTCCCTACCCGCCCCGCAAGTGGTTGTGCCATTTTAGATTTTCATCAGCAATGTATGAGTTTTAGTTGCTCTAGCTCCTCATCAAATTTTGATGTTGGTTGTCTTTTTAATTTTAGCAATTCTGTTGGATGAATAGTGCATCTCACTGTGTTGTTAATCTATGTTTTTCAGACTAATAAAAAGCTCTTTCATCATTGGTTCTTTGTATACCCTCTTTTGTTAAGTGTTCAAATCTTTTGCCATTTTTTAAAGTTTTACTATCTTGGGCAGCCCCGGTGGCGCAGCGGTTTAGCGCCGCCTGCAGCCTGGGGCGTGATCCTGGAGACCCTGGATCGAGTCCCACGTCAGGCTCTCTGTGTGGTGCCTGCTTCTTCCTCTGCCTGTGTCTCTGCCTCTCTCTCTCTCTCTCTCTCTCTGTCTCTATGAATAAATAAAATAAAATCTTTAAAAAATTAAAGAAATAAAGTTTTACTATCTTGAATTATAGAGCAGTCTTGAAGAACCATTGATAATATACAAATCTGCTTTATTTTTAAGCAATTCTAAGAGAGGAAAATTTTCTACCTCTCCTTTTTGCATTTTTCTTTTTTGGTATGGCATAAATTCTTACTGCAAGAACTTAATTGACTTCAGATTACTGTCACTTAAGTCCATTTCTCTTGGTTACTCTTCACTCAGATTTAAAACAGAAATATTTTGGGACTCCTGGGTGGCTCAGCGGTTGAGCATCTGCCTTTGGCCCAGGGCGCAATCCTTGAGTCCTGGGATCGAGTCCTGCATCGGGCTCCCTGCAAGGAGCCTGCTTCTCTCTCTGCTGGTGTTTCTGCCTCTTTCTGTGTGTCTCTCATGAATAAATAAGATCAAATCTTAAAAAAATAAAATAAAACAAATATTTATATTTAGAGATAATTGGTGATTAGGCATTGCATACTTATGTACGTTATGCTTGAATGTTTAATGAGGATTACTTCAGGGGGCCCCTGGTGGGTCAGTGCTTGAGCATCTGTTTTTGGCTCAGGTGGTGATCCTAGGGTCCTGGGATCGAGTCCTGCATCAGGTTCCCTGCAGGGAGTCTGCTTCTCCCTCTGCCTATATCTCTGCCTCTCTCTTTGTGTCTCTCATGAATAAATAAATAAAATCTTAAAAAAAAGAAATTACTTCATAAATAATTCTTCCTTTCCCCTTGTATTCTTTTTTAAAAAAATATTTTATTTATTTGTTTGAGGGAAAGAGAGAGAGCGTGGTGGGGGCATTAGAAGGAGAAACTGACTCCCTGCTGAGCAGGGAGCCAGACTGAGGATCCATCCAGGACCCTGAGATCATGACCTGAGCTGACGGCAGATGCTTAACCGACTGAGCCACCCAGGCGCCCCTCCCCTTGTATTCTTAATTTGCATGAAAGGGCAGAGGAATAATTCAACCAAGTACTAGTTTATTGTTACATGTGTCCACCTTCAACTCCATTACTAATGAGCTGAAGAACAGAGCTCTTGCTGAGAAAAGCAATATCCTACTGCTTAGGAAAAAGGTGTGGTTGTGTTTAGGATTTACTTTCTTTTCAAGGATTAAGAACCATATTTTAGCAGCCGTGATCCCACACAGGAGGATAAAGATGTTAAAGCCCAATTAGTCAAGAAACTCCCCCCACAGATTTGGTGATAATTTGGGGGTTAAGAGGACCAATTGCCCTTAGCTATGCTGAGGGAACAGAAAAGCTCAGAGATGCAGGTGTCCATGTGGGCTGTTTGTCATCCTATCCAGGTAGGGGCAAGTAGATGGTTTCTTCTTTAACTTATGCTTTTTTTTCTTTTAAGTTTTATTTATTTGAGAGAGAGAGAGAGAGAGAGAGAGCACATGTGTATAGGGAGTGAAGAGGAAGGGCAGAGGGAGAGAATCTCAATTAGATTCCCCACTGAGCGTGGAGCCCACCACGGAGCTAGATCTCACAACCCTGAGATCATGACCTATACCAAAATTCAGAGTCAGATACTTAACCCACCGAGCTACCCAGGCGCCTCCTTTAACTTATGTTTGATAATCTTCCAGCGTGCATTAGCTTTAAGGATCTTTGGCAGCAATTGTTGGGGCGGGGGAGGGGGAATGAACATTTTTTTTTTCTATTTTTGCTTTAAAATGTGTGAAGATCCAATTTAAAGGAGAGAATAATTATGTAATACATATGGAACTCCTACCATATATTACTAAGTATCAGAGTTATTTTGCATGGGCCTTCATACATGAGATCAATAAGACAAAGAGCTTTGCTGTTTCCATTGTGGGTATACACGTGGGTATGAGCAGATAGATGATAGATAGATGATAGATAGATAGATAGATAGATAGATAGATAGATAGATAGTAGATAGAGATAGATAGAGATACCCTCCCCAACCCCATTCCTACTTCAGTTTTCAATTTTCTCTTGCAAATGCTTCAAGTAACCATCAACAATGATATACTTTCCCCTTATGTATCACTTCGTTTTTTGATAATCAAAAGGCAAGATCACAGGCCAGATTCAAAATCACTGCACTCTGTGACCTTCCTATGGTTTCCTCCTAAATTTCTCCTTTTGAAGGTGAAGTGGAGGGGTGCCTGGGTGGCTCAGTCAGTTAAGCATCTGCCTTCAGATCAGATCATGATCCCAGCGTCCTGGGATCAAGCTCCTTACCAGTCTCCCTGCTCTTGGGGAGCCTGCTTCTACCTCCTCCTGTGTCTCTACCTCTCTCTGTGTGTGTGTGTGTCTCTCATGAATAAATAAATAAATAAATAAATAAATAAATAAATAAATAAATAAATAAATCTTCTATGTATATATAAAAAGTAGAATGTGTAAGTCTACATTAAATGGAAAATAGACTATAGTATAGTGAGTGAAAAAAAGGCAGGTTAAACAAAGCATGCTAGCGGTTGTTTGTTTTTTTAAGATTTTATTTATTTATTCATTCATGAGAGACAGAGATACAGGCAGAGGAAGAAGCAGGCTCCATGCTGGGAGCCCGACGCAGGACTCGATCCCGGGACTCCAGGATCACGCCCTGGGCCGAAGGCAGGCGCTAAACCGCTGAGCCACCCAGGGATTCCCCTAAATAGATAAAATCTTAAGAAAAAGAATGTATTCACTGAAGTAATAACAGACATATGTTTTGGCTATTATTACTATTATAGATAGAAAAAAACCCCTACAGTTAAAGGTAAAAATTTCAAAGTGATTCTTACCAAGGTGCATATGATTATTTTTTAGAACTTGGCAAAATGATACTAAAATTCATCCAGAAAAATATATTTGTAAAACTAGGCAGGAAAACATCGAAATTATGGGGTATAAGTTCTTTTAGATAGTAAAATGTTATGGAACTATGAACACAAACATTTTGCTACTGGGACAAGAATAGGCAGATGAGTAGAAAAGAATATGGACTCTACTGTATGATAAAACTGGCATTTCAAACAAGTGTAGAAGAGATGGATTATTATAACTATCTGGGTTATTACTATCCATATTATTATTAATTATTGTCATTATTCTTTTTTTAAAAAGATTTTATTTATTTATTCATGAGAGACTGCAGAGAGAGAGGCAGAGACACAGGCAGAGGGAGAAGCAGGCTCCCTGTGGGGAGCCGGATGTGGGACTGGATCCGGAACCCCAGGATCACACGCTGAGAGGAAGGCAGATGCTCAAGTGCTGAGCCACCCAGGCGTCCCTACTGTCATTATTCAAATGGTGTTTAGCCCTTTGGAAAAAAAGGAAAAGTTGGTTCCATGTCCTATTTCTAAATACTAGATAGATGAATTATATAAAAATAAATGGTTAAAGTGTGAAAATACAGTGATTTTTCAAAAAGCCAGGGAAAACTCTTTCAAGCATAATGCAAAAATGTGAAATCATAAAAGCAAACAAGGGTGCCAGGCTGGTTCAGTTGGTAGAGCATGCAATTTTTGATCTCAGGATCATGAGTTGGAGCCCATGTTGGGTATAGAGTTTCCTTAAAAAGAAAAAGAAGGGGCAGCCCGGGAGGCTCAGCGGTTTGGCGCCGCCTTCAGCCCAGGGCCCGATCCTGGAGACGTGGGATGGAGTCCCACTCCAGGCTCCCTGCATGGAGCCTGCTTCTCCCTCTCTGCCTGTGTCTGTTCCTCTCTCTCTCTTTGTGTCTCTCATGAATAAATAAATCTTAAAAAAAAAAAAAAAAAGAAGAGGAAGAAAAGGAAAAAAATTGAAAAGGATGAATCTGATAATACAAAAATTAAGATTTTTAAAAAAGATTTTATTTGTTTATTTATGAGAGACACACACAGAGAGGCAGAGGCATACATAGGCAGAGGGAGAAGCAGGGTCCCTGTGGGAAGCCCAGTGAAGGACTTGATCCCAGGACCCAGGAATCACACCCCGAGCCAAAGACAGATGCTCAACCACTGAAGTACCCAGGAGTCCCAAAATGAAAAACTTCTTATTGCAAAAACAAGTACCATAAACAAATATAAAAACAGAAAAGAAAAAAAAAACCCAGAAAAGAACATTCAGTATATGATAGCAGAGGGCTAATTTCCTTAAAGAATCAAGATAATATGAGTCAACAAGAAGAGACAACTGAACGGCAAAACCAGTGAAGGATATAAAGTCAGTTCATGGATGAAGAAATGTTAATGGATAATGAAAAAAAGAAGATTCCATTTACCTATAGGATTGGCAAATATAGAGCAGCCCGGGTGGCTCAGCGGTTTAGCACCACCTTCAGCCCAGGGCGAGATCCCGGAGACCTGAGTTCGAGTCCCACGTCAGGCTCCCTGCATGGAGCCTGCTTCTCTCTCTGCCTCTCTCTTTCTCTCTGTGTCTCTCATGAATAAATAAACAAAATCTAAAAAAAAAAAAAAGGATTGGCAAATATAAAAGTTTGCCAATACCAAGAGTGGGCTAAGGTGTAAGTGGTAAGCATTCTCAAGCATGGTTAGTGGGTGTCCCAGTCATCTACTGCTTCACAGCAAGCCATGCACAGTTTAATGGCATAAAATAGCCATTTTAGCATAGATTTTGTGGATAATTTAGAAAGGGCACAGTGGGGATGGATCTTATCCACTTCACAGTACTCTTAGCTGGTATGACCCAAAGGCTGGGGTGGCCATTGAGCCCAGGGATAGGTACAGTGGGGCTGGAGAACCCACTCTCTTCTTTACTCACTTCCTGATACTGAGCTAAGATGGTAAAAGATGGGGTCCTCTGGGACTGTCCGGTGGAGCACCACTATGTGGCCTCTTGATTATAGTGGTCTTAGGGCAGCTGCAATGTCTTACATGGCAGCTCAGGGCTCCAAGAGCAAGTGTATGTAGAGAATAAGCTCGAAGATGCATGGCTTTTTCTGACCGAGTCACACTGAATCACCTCTACTCTACCAAGTCACAAGCTTGTCCAGATTCAAAGGGAGCAGACATAGACCCCACTTCTCCAAGAAGGAGAATCAAAGAATTTGTGGCCGTGTTTTAAAACAACCACAGTGGAGGAGTAAGTTATGGCAGCATCTTTGGAAAGGTTATTTTGCAATATGTACCAAGATTGGCAGCCACTACCTTTTAAGCCAGAAGGGTCCTGCCTGGACAGTCCCTTGGCTCCTAGTCTCTACTTTCCCCCCCAACCCCATCTCTCCTTAACCTTTTCTCTACCTGGTTTCTGCCACCACCACTGGTATCTCTTCCTCCCCTAGATCTAGAAACTTCTCTGCAAAATAATTAGGTCCTCCTCTCTAGAACCCTTCTTGGAGACTATACATGGCTCTTCCTGGCAATTGCTTCCTCTGCAACTCAGTATCTGCTGGTTCCATTAAAGGGGAGCCGTGATGAGTGAGTGCTGGCCTCATGGTGGCAGGACTCCAGAAAGGGTAGGGCTCCATTCTGATGAAATGAAATACAGCTCAAAACCCCAAGGTCTTATTTCCCACCTACTCTCAGTTAGATTTATATTTTTCCTATTAACTTTGGATGTGTGTCTTTCTAATGTTACTACTCCTACTATATTATTCTGTGTTTGTTGCTTACCCATTGCTGCATAATGCAATTACTCCAAAGCTTAGCGGCATAGAACAATGTTTATCATCTCACACTTTCTGTGGGTCAAGGATCTAGGCATGGCCTTACTGGGTCCTCTGGCTCTGGATTCCTCACAATGCTGCAGTCATTTCAAGGCTCGACTGGGAAGGATCTCCTTGCTCCTTCCTCTGATTGTCATAGGATTCAGTGTCTCAAGGGTTCTTGACTAAGGCCTGGTTTCCTTACCAGCTCCCTCTGTTCCTTGGCACAGAGGTCCTTCATAGGACACCTCTCAATATGGTGCTGGGTTCACCTAAGGCTGGGAAAAGAGAGGGCCAGCAAGATGGAATTCAGTCTTTTGTAGGCTAATCATGGAAGTGACATCACCTCACACTTCCATATTCCATATTCCATGTTCCATATAGCAGTGAGGCCCTCACTAGGTCCAGCCTCCAGTCAGGGTGAATGTGAGTATTAGGAGTCCCTGCCAGGGCAGTCCACAAATGCTACGGGCAAATCCCCTCTTCCTTGACTTGGGTTCTAGTGTAGGTTCTCATGTTACTGCCAGCTATTCTTACATCCAGATATTCGGAGTGCCCTGACCCAGAAAGGTGGGGTTGCGGTGGTGGTGGTGGTATGTTTCCTGGAGAGAGGATGGTGACTACGGAATAAGAGGTTTCTTCTCACTGTGACACATGATTGCTTTAGCATGAAAGAT
This sequence comes from Vulpes lagopus, assembly GCF_018345385.1. Classification (NCBI taxonomy): domain Eukaryota; kingdom Metazoa; phylum Chordata; class Mammalia; order Carnivora; family Canidae; genus Vulpes; species Vulpes lagopus. The sequence goes on along the minus strand of NC_054839.1, from coordinate 13,224,707 downwards.
TTAGAGATGCTTTTGTAAAAGCTTAGAACATTTGATTTTTTTTTTTTTAAAGATTTATTCATGAGAGATACACAGACAGGGAGAGACACAGGCAGAGGGAGAAGCAGATCCTTCGCAGGGAATCTGATGTGGGACTCAATCCTGGGACTGGGGATCATGCCCTGAGCCCAACGCACATGCTCAACCACTGAGCCACGCAGGCATCCTGCTTAGAACATTTAAAAAATATATTTTATTTATTTGAGAGAGAGAGAGAGAGAGAGAGAGAGAGAGAGAGAGAGCGCACAAGCAGGGGGAAGGGAGAGAGAGAAACAGAATTCCCACTGAGTGCAGAGCCCAATGATTGGCTCGATGTGGGGCTCAGTCCCTGAGATCATGACCTGAGTGGAAGTCAGATCCTTAACCGACTGAGCCTCCCAAGGTGTCTCTAAGCTTAGAACATTTCTGAGGGCTGTGAACCCCTGGGAAACTGATCTCTGAGAAAGGGGACCAGGAATGAAGGGAAGGGTCCCTTATATGCTTTACTTAATACCTTCTGTACTGCTTATTTAATTCTGCATGTACTACATTTATTGTAATAACAAACAGTTACAATTTAAAAAGGGAAAAGTTAAGAACAGTGTAGCCACTTAATTCAGAAAGATTTTTTTTTAAATTTTTTTTAAATTTTTTTTTTTATGATAGTCACAGAGAGAGAGAGGCAGAGACACAGGCGGAGGGAGAAGCAGGCTCCATGCACTGGGAGCCTGATGTGGGATTCGATCCCGGGTCTCCAGGATCGCGCCCTGGGCCAAAGGCAGGCGCCAAACCGCTGTGCCACCCAGGGATCCCCTAATTCAGAAAGATTTCTAAATAACCCCATGTCATGGGGTAAAAAGGGGATCTAATTAATTACAAACCTTTATGGTCTGAAAGTAAGGCACAAATGAAAAAATGACAAGTGAATGCGTCCGTTTTTTAGGGATTCATTGTCCAGGCAGCAGATTTTACAGACCAGGTATCCCTGGCTTTACAGGCAGAGGAATTTAAAAAGTGCTTTCAATGAGATGAAGTACAAAGCATAGAATGTTCTGGAGAGCTGGAAGCTAGGTGGGGGTGGAGGTAGGTTCTCTAGCCGATCCCAGCTAGTGCCCCTGGCCTGCCCTCTTCTCTCTCCTGTGTTAACTCTATCCCTTGGTCTGCAAACCCTCTCAGACGGCCTCCCTTAAAAGTCCTTGCCTCAAAAATGCTGGCAAGATTAAGATTATAAAACAGCATCAGATTTATGGTGATCATACATGTGCTAAGAGCTAAACAACACAAACCTTATTCCAGACCTAGAAAGAAGATGAAAGAAACACTATAGCGTGGTGAAAATGTGTGTCTTCCAAAGAGAATGACTGGGTAAATGTTACTTTTCTATTTTCTGATTTCTATGGCTTTTTGTTTATAGTTGTGAAATATGACAGAGTGCCTTGTATGGCACTCAGGGCAGTCCCTGGCCTAGCAAAATACATAGCATGTGAGAGCTTGTTAGAAAAAGTGTCCCAAACTGGATGGCTCAATCAGTTAAGCGTTTGCCTTGGGCTCAGGTCATGGTCTCGGGGTCCTGGGATAGAGTCCTTCATAGACTGCCCTGCTAAGCCAGGAGCCTGCTTCTCCCTCTCCTGCCTCCCCCCACCCCGCCCCACCGCTCATGCTCTCTCTCTCTCTCTCAAATGAATGAATAAAATCTTTAAAAAAAAAGAAATAGTGTCCCAAACTTACTAAACCAGAATCTGCATTTTAACAAGATCCCCAGGTGATTCACATATACTTTAAAGTTTAAAACAATTGTCCTCAAACCTGGCTTTACATTGGAATCACCTGCAGAACTTTAAAAATACTGAGGCCTGGATCCCAACTCCATAAATCTTGATGTACTTGGCTGAGGTGAAGCCTGGTCAATGAGGGTTTTTGTTTTTTTTTTAATTCTATTTATTCATGAGAGACACACAGAGAGAGAGGCAGAGGAAGAAGCAGGCTCCACGCAGGGAGCCCGATGTGGGACTTGATCCCGGGTCTCCAGGATCATGCCCTGGGCTGAAGGCAGTGGTAAACCACTGAGCTACCCGGGCTGCCCCTGGTCAATGAGTTTTTTTTTTTTTTTTTTTAAGATTTTATTTATTTATTCATGAGAGACAGGGAGAGAGGCAGAGACACAGGCAGAGAGAGAAGCAGGCTCTATGCAGGGAGCTCGGTGTGGGACTTGATCCCAGGGCCCTGGGATCACACCCTGAGCTGAAGGCAGATGCTCAACCACTGAGCCACCCAGGCGCCCCTGGGCAATGAGTTTTTAAAAAAATCTTAGGTGACTCCAAACCATTATGCTAATATAGCAGTTCTCTGAGTGTGGGCCCAGCACACCGGCTAAGGGAATGCAACTTCTCAAGCCCCACCCCTGAGCTATAGGATCAGAAACTCTGAGAATGGGGCCTGAAGATCTACTAGTTAGCCCTTGCAGGCCACTCTGATGCCCTCTGAGGTTGAAGAACCCGATAAGGTAGGTCTGGGGTGACACCCCAAAATTTGCATTTCTTAGGATCCAGGTGTTGGAGGTGTGAGACCCACACTTAGAGAAGCACTGGCCTAAACCCTCTGATCTATGGTTTGTCCAGAGCCACACAACTGCTCAGAGCCTGTCTCTTCTCTTTTGGCCACAAACTGCCCAACTGCTGTTTCTTCTCAGGTCTGAGGCCGTGTACACGGCCCTTTTGCACTTCCACCTTCATCAAATATGCAAACGTTAAAAAAATACAGGTCAGTACCGCATACTAAAAATTTGTCTCTTTGCTCCTTTCTAGAAACTACTCACACCTGCTGCCCCAGGTCCCCCCCCCCCACTTCTGATGCGCTCAGCTGTGTCAGCCCACACCCCACAAGGGGCCCCTGCCCTGCTCCTCTCTGGGTTCAGCTATGGCCTCTCCCTTGAAACCTCTCCACCTGGCTTGAGGCCCGAGAACTCCTGCGAGGCGCAAAGTAACCAGGCTGCGGAGCCGCCGGCCTTCAGGGCGGGAACCTCACTCACAGCCTCGGGATCTGTCAGAGGGTCGCCTGGGGTGCTAACCTGCTGCCGCCCGCCCTTCCTCCCCAGTAGGAAGTCTACAGCGAGGAGGAGAAAAGGGCGCACCAGGGGCTCAGGAAGGGGGGGTGGAGACGGTGAAGCAGGAGCTCCCAGCTGGGGGGGGACAGTGACTGTGTCCCCCCCCCCCCCCCGGCGGTCCCAGCCTCCCAGGTCCTGAATCCCGCTCCCTTCATTAAATCCCGCAAACCAGCCTCCAGCCTGTTCCTTTCCCCGCCGGGGCTTTGCTCGGGTCCCTGGAGGTGGGGCACGTCGGGGTGGGGGCGTCCTGGGAATCGCCGGGGCGGAGGACGCCGGCCGCGGCGCGGGGAGGTGAGCCGCCCCTCCGGGATCGGCTCTCGCAGCCCAGGGTGGAGCCGGAAGGCGCGAGTGTGGCTGGGGGGGGGGTGCCCGTGGGTCCCCGCGGAGCGCCGCTTCCCGCGCGACCACGGAGGGCCCTGGGTGGGCGCCCACGCACCCCCTGGCGCGGCCTCAGGCAGCGGCTGCGGAGCCCGCGCCACCGACCTCCTCGCGGCCTCCCGGGGCTGAGCCGCTGCGCCGCTCGCCGCCGCTCTCCCTCCAGCCGCAGGACTGGCGCGTCCGCGGTGGCGCAGCGCGCTCCCCGGCGCTCCCCGGCGCTCCCCGGCGCTCCCCGAGCTCGGTTGGGTGGCGCCGCGCGGAGACACGGGCTCCGGCTTCGGGACCGAGTAAGGCGCGATCCGAGGGCGGCCCGCGGGGTCCGGGAGGGGCGCTCGGGCCGGCGGCTTCCCCCCCCCCGGCGCACCTGCCCCCGGGCCGCGCGGGGCGGGGCGGGGCGGGGCGGGGCGGGGCGGGCGCGCTGCGCGCAGGTTGCCGACCCGGACGCTGGAGGGGGCTGTGGCTCTCTCGCCGTCCGCGCGGCCCCGGCGGCCCCAGCTCCCCCCGCCGAGGGGCCGGCCCAGGCCCGGGGAGGGCGCGACCGCCGGCACTTCCCGCTCGGCGGCCTCGGAGGCGGCGGGGCAGCGGGCGCTCGGCCGGGGCGCGGGGCGCGGGGCGCGGGCGCGGCCGCCGCCCGCTTGGCGCTGCTCCTCCCCGCGCGAGCGGCTCCCGGCTCCCGGCTCCCGGCTCCCGGCTCTCGGCCCGGCGTCCCGGCGGCCATGGCGACCCTGAGCCCGCTCCCCACCCACCCCGCCTGCTCCGCCCTCCCCTCCGCCCCGCGCCACCTCTGATGGCTCGGACCTCGGCCGGCCACCCCCAGCCCCGCTCGCGCTCCCGCGCCGCCGCCGCCGCCGCCCGCGGGTATTAATAGCCGAGCGCCCCCGCCGCACGCGCACCCGGAGCCGCCGCGCCCTGGCAGCCGGGCGCTCGGAGCCGCGGAGCCGGAGCGGGAGCCGGAGCCGGAGCGGGAGCCGGAGCCGGAGCCGGAGCCGGAGCCGGAGCCGCCGGCGCCGCGGAGGTAGGAGGTAGGAGGTAGGAGGCGCGGGGCGAACAATGACCGCGGCCGGCGGGGCGGGCGGGGCGGGCGGGCGGCAACTTGTGCGAGTCGGGGCGCCCGGGGCCGACCCGCGGGGGCGGCGGGGGACACGGGGGCGTGCCCGCGGGGTCCCGCCCGGAGGAGGCGGGCGGCGGTGCGGTCGGGCTCCGGTCCGCGGGCTCGGGGCAGCCCCGGCACAATAGCAGGGGCGCGGGGCCTCCGGGTCGCGGGCACCCTCCGCGCTGCGCTCACCTCGGCGGACCCGGGCAGCGGGCTGCGCGCCCCCCCCCCCCCCCCCCGGGGCGCCCTTCCCCCCTCGGCCTCCTCCCGGCCTCCTCCCAGCCTCCTCCCAGCCTCCAGCCCACCCCGCGCGCTGACAGCGCCGGACGCCGCTTCCGGACCTCCGGCCGTACTGTTGGCCCCGGGGGCGGCTCGCGGGCCGGGGGGGGGGCCGGCTGGGGTGCTTGGGTGCTTGGGTGCCGGGGCGCCGCCGGGTGCAGCCGCTCGCCCACGCGCGCGCGAGCACCTCGGTAGGTGACAAAGAGGAACACACCCTCCGCCTAAGTTAGATTTGGTCTCTCCTTACCGCCTGCCTTTACGGAGAGCAAACTTGGTGGGGTTTTTTGTTTGTTTGTTTTTTTGCTTTCTCTTTTCAAGCAAAAGACACAGATTTCTGTGGTGAGCATTTCGAGACAGCAACTTCTGATTGTGGTTTTATGATTTAAGTTCCGGAAACTTTAGCTGTGTGATCGGGCCAGACCCTTGAGTGTGTGTGAGTGTGTGTGTGTGTGTGTGTGTGTGTGTGTGAGTGAGTGTGGCTTGAGGACGGGTGGGGGGATGCGTTCCCCGTAATCCTTGTGGACTTGGTGTGTCGTTGGGGCCCGCAGCCGTGGGGTCGGTGCAGGACCCCAGAAAGGAGGGAGGTGGGTGGGGCTCACAAAGGAACGGGGCCCTGCTATCACGTCAGATGGGCTTCTGCAGAGGTGGACCCAGTGCCTCTCCCCTGGGGCAGCGGAGCGGTCTGCGCTGTCTGGGGCCTTCTGGAGTACCCTGCTGGCCTCTGGCTGTTCCATTTTATTATTGTTAATGCCTTTCTTGCTAGCTTCCCAGGTTCGACCTGCTCGGCCAGCTCTCCCCGGTTTCCCCTGTCTCCCCAGGGCCTGGACTTTTCTGGGCCACTACCTCCCCACCCAGCAGGCAGTCTTCCCAGAGCCAGACCCCTTGGGTTAGGTTTAATGTGTTTTGCACGTGGTGACTTGCCAAGCCCATTTCTGAACATCCCCTTAGCATTGTCTTGCTTCTCTTATTCCCCTTAAACTGGAGTGCAGGAAGAAAGGCCTTTTTGGTGCTGAGAGCTTTGAGGGAGTTGCCTTAAAAATCGCCCTCATTGTTCGATGGGGTGGGTGGGCCCTTCTGATATCTCTCCTGTCTTTGGCTTTCTTCCCTCATTCCACAGCCTGCTGGCTGGGGGGTTTACCCTCAGCCTTTCCAGAGGGTTGGTCCTCTGGTATGACAGTTTCTGACCATGCGCTTCGTATGTGGGTTCAGCATCCACATGGCTCACTTTATATTCTTGCAGCATCGTTCTGCAGCAAGGCACCAATATTGGAGTTACTCCAAGCACAACAAAACGTTTGTGTTTTTAGAATGTCTGGCTAATAGATCTGCCTCTGGGTAAAATAAATAGACATTATTGGCCAGTGACTGGCTCACCGGGCAAAGCGTTGGTGGAGATACTGAGTTGATGCCTCCCTAGCCCAGGCCTTCCCAGAATCTCCTGTTTCTTTCATGTGGGCAGGAAACTTGAAATAGTTGGTGATGATGTTGTGCCCCATTGGGTCACAGATTCTATAGCCCACCCCTTGTGAATTGGTGCGTGGTTGTTCATTTAGGGAGTTTGTCCCTATGGAAATCCTGCAGTTAGGTTTATAATGTGCCTTCTCACATTGATAGTCTCTTCCTGGAATTTGTATAAGTGATTTCATTCCTTAGGTCATAATAGAACACTAATGCTACTCTGTAGCCAAATTTACCACAAGGAAATTTTAAAAATCTACCCTAGAGAGTTTTTTTCTGGTGTATTGCACTTATTTCATAATTATTTTGAGCCCGAAGGGAACCTGGGTGGATTTTTTTTTTTAATATTTTATTTGTTTGTAAGAGACACACAGAGAGAGGCAGAGACACAGGCAGAGGGAGAAGCAGGCTCCATGCAGGGAGCCCCATGTGGGACTCGATCCCAGGTCTCCAGGATCACGTTCTGGGCTGAAGGCGGGTCTAAACCGCTGAGCCACCCAGGCTGCCTGATGTTTTTGTTTTGTATTTCATTAGAGAAACTGTCCAAGGAAAGTTTAAGAATTAAATACAGTATCGAAAAGGTTGGTTTTTTTAAACGGTGGAATTCATCCTCTCATACTCATTGAGCATAGCAGAGTTTAATTCATTTGGAAAACAATAGAAATTTTTAAGGAGGTTGCTTGCGATAACCATCAGAAGCAAAACCTTTTTCCATCCTAGGGGAGGTTAGAGCCCACTGGAGAAAAGGCAAGAGCCCGGTCTTCTTGTGTGCTCAACACTCTATAGGAAAGATGACATTGTGACTTTCCCAGAGAGTGGGGCAAGTTTTGTGGATTTGTAGGTCCCGAGCCAGTGATTTGGTAGCATTGAGAACTGGGCATTTGAAACCAGCCCTTTGTAACAGGCCTTGCTCATCTCCGCGAACTGCCTCGTGTTTTGGAGAAGTGCACCTTCCCCTGTAACTAAAGAAGCTCCAGGAAAGAGAGGGGCCCTTATAATACCCGAATATAGTCGCAGGCTGGAGTCCTTTCCACCCTGGGTGTACAGGTGTATGTACCAGGTAGGCTTTCCGGTTGCGGTGCCTGCCTCTCCCTCATCCCTGGATGCTCGCGATTGGAAGGCGGGCTCTCCGAGCCTGGCTATCGAATGGGAAGCCGTAGGTCAACTTCTTTTCCTGGCTTTTGAATGCGTAGAGTTTCTCCGTCCGCCTCCGTTTCCTCCAGGTTAACCGCTTCCACATGTCCAGAAAGATCAGAGCCCAACGGTTTCCATTCAAATTGCTCGAAGTACTGATTTCACCAGCCCCCTTATGCCGAATGCTGCCTTTGTTTTTAATCAAGAAGCCCCTGGCAAATGTTGATTTTAAAGTGGGAAACTGGCTTTTTTAGGCTGTCCTTGTGCTGGTTTTCAGCAGTTAAAAATGTTTTGCCCAGTGGATATGCTAAGCAAAAGTGAGCACTTGATAGATATTAAATATGGTGCCTCTCAGCTTTTGATATTTGTGAACTAAGCCAGGGACCATCAGGTACACCGTGACTAAAATTGAATACATGCTCAGCATTGGCTGGGACCCTAGCTTGGGATGGCGGTTTTCTTATTTTAACGGGGGATGGAAATACTAGACAAACGAGAAGATTGGCAAGTAAGTGTTGTGGGAATTCATCATTTGCACTGAATTAATTTCATGTGTAAAATTGTCATATTTATGCATACATTTTCAAACAAAGGAGCCAGCGGCCAAACCAGATTGCTTTTAACTCTATTATGACAATATTTCTTACCACAAGAGTAATGTCACTCTGCACACAGACTTTGGCTTCCCATAAACGTATCTTGTAAAAGAAAGCTTGTCAATCCAGTATTATGGGGAGTTTCATTTTTTTGTTCTCATCCTGTTAACTCAGGATCTAGTATAGGCCTGGCACATAACACTCCCTTGGGAAATACTCGCAGTGAATATATAAACCTCATTTTTGATGTCTTTTCCAGTTAGCATTTAAAGTTTTTTAAGGTTGCTATTCTGGGAATTTGAAAATTTGATATTTGATTTTGTTTCCGTTTCATTCTAATTTAACAATTTAAATTAACCTTTAGGGGGGCCTGGGTGGCTCTGTTGGTTAAGCATCTGCCTTTGGCTCAGGTCTGGATCCCAGGGTCCTGGGATGGAGCCCTGCATTGGGCTCCCTACTCAGTGGGGAGTTTGCTTTTTCTCTTTCTCTCTCTGCCCCCCCCCCCCCATGTGCCTTCTCTCTCTCTCTCAAATAAATAAATAAATAAAATCTTTAAAAAAAATTAACCTTTAATGCTGGGTAACATTGTAAAAAGACTATATCTTTTTTTAAGGAGACTATTCAAGCTTAGACCTAACAGCACAAAGAATAAAGTAGAACTTCTCTGAGAAGCTAGCTTCTGGGAGAATTTTCCTTCTTCCTGGCGTACATTTTCTATAAGTTTTATTAGTGAATGTCCGTTGGTTGTAGCATCTGTGTTTGTGTGCCTTTAAATATCTTTGTTCTGCAATGATAAATGCCCTGGGTGTGCAATTCTGGATTGCTGTTGTATTAATCGACTGTCTCCTCGTTCCATTGTTGCTGCTGCAGTGTCAGCTCAGGCTGATTGTTTTTTGTGAGTAGTCTGTCTTTTCTCTCTGGCTACCTTTTATTTATTTATTTTTCAATAGGCTTTATGCCCAGCATGGAGCTCGGTGTGGGACTTGAACTCACGACTCTGAGATCAAGACCCAGATGCTTAACCAGCTGAGCCACCCAAGCGCCTTTCTGGCTGCTTTTAAGGTTCTTAGGAGTTCTGCCCTTTGACTATGTCAAGGTACAATTTCTTTTCTCCTTGACTTAGTTTTTTTCTTAGGTTTTATTTATTTATTCATGAGAGACAGAGAGAGATAGGCAGAGACACAGGGAGAAGGAGAAGCAGGCTCCACGCAGGGAGCCCGATGCAGGACTCGATCCCAGGACCCCAGGATCACGACCTGAGCCGAAGGCAGATGCTCAACGGAAGGCAGATGCTCAACCGCTGAGCCACCCAGGTGCCTCCCCATTTTTTAAAGTTCTCCTTGACTTTGACCCCCTTCCTCTCCTACACTTGTTCTTCCTACCTCCTCCCTACTCTTCCCTCTCTACTCCTCCCTCCCATCGTCTTACCAATCAATGTCTTTCTGTTGCCCAGTGGCATTTTAGGGCCTGGGCATGTCACCATCTGCCTACTCCTTCACCTTTGGCCACTCTGGTCGTTTGGTTTGGGCTATCATGCATGAAGTGCTGAACAGTTGTGAACAAGTCTTTGTGTGGAGATCTGTTTTTATCTCTGGGTCTTACAACAAGTATATGCATAACTTTATAAGAAGCTACAGTCCCAAGTGTTTGTACTGTTTTCCATTCTACCAGTGACATCTGAGCATTCCAGTTACTGTAATCCCCAGTAAGCATCTGCTGGAAAATTGTGTCTTTTTCATTTTAGCCATCCTGGTGGATGTGTCCTGGTGTCTCATTGTGGTTTAATTGTATATTTCCCTGATGGCTAATGGTTGCTTTTCATGTGCTTATTGGCTATTTGTTTATCGTCTTTTGTCTATTAAATCTTTTGTCTTTTCACTTGTTTTTTGTCTGGTCATTTCACATAGCTTTTGAGGATAATTGACATGATCAACTACACATCCTTAATGTCATTTTATTTTATAGTTGTGGAGATTATATATTCTAGATACAAGTTCTTTGTTAGATCTGTGTATTGTGAATATTTTCACCAGTCTGTTTTGACCTTTTTATTTCTTGATGGTATCTTTTGAAAAGCAAAAGTTATCAGGAAAACATTGTACATGATCTAATTATTGAGCTTATTAAAGGCCAGGGAATTTATTCAACGTTGGAAAAATAACACATTTTTATGTGTAAGGCTTAGGCTAGTGTTGCTCTTTTCAAGAGTTTGACTTCCATTTACTTTGAGGGTGATGGAGCAGTTTTATTCTTTCCTAACTAAAACTTAGTTGAAGAGACTTAAACTTGCAAGAGAAAAATACCAGCTTATTTTGAAAATCTGAGGAAACAAGCGTTTAAGATTATGATCAGATAAATTTCTAAAATCCAGAGCTGTATTTGTTTTTTAGTACACAGAAGAATTATGGGAAAGAAATATTTTTGAAATCAATACAAAAATGGAACCCTAGGGAAAAGCAAGATGTAACATATAAATTTTTAAAATTTTTTATTTCTTTTTTAAGATTTATTTATTTACTTGAGAGAGAGAGCGCGAAAGCACATGTGCATCAGGGGAGGGGCACAGGGGTAGGAAGGAGAGAATCTCCAGTAGACTCAACACTCAGCGAGGAGCCTGATGCAGGGCTTGATCCCATGACTCCGAGATCATGACCTGAGCTGAAACCAAGAGTCAGATGCCCAATCGACTGAGCCACCCAGGCAGCCCAAGATGGAACATTTTAAAAAGAAGGTGGAATGGTGTATGTAGGTAGTTATGAGAAGGTTTTAGTTCTTCTATTTTGGCAGGAGTTATTCTTGTTGTCTCTGTTTTCTCCTCATTTTCTGAACTAGATAATAAACATTATTTGGTCAGAAAGTATATTTTCCTAATTTTTGTTTCTCCTGCCCAGAGAAGGTAAATAAATATTGGTTGATCTGAATTAAAATATGTGTAATGAACACCCCATGACATTTGAGAATGTGAGAGGTAGAAGGTGATATCAGAGGTAGCAAGAGTTGGGAGTGTAGGCGCTGGAACCAGGCGGCTCTGCTGTCCATGTTTGTGATGTTGGGCAAGTTACTGGTGCTCTTTCTCTGAAACCTGAGGGGAAACTTTAAAAGCACGTTTGTCTTAAAATTGTAGAATGTCTGGCTGATAGTTTAAGCCATCATCATTCACTTGCCTCAAGGAATTGTAAGGGGCTCCCAGTTTGGTGTCCCTGCTCACAGTATCATCAAGGACCCAGGTTCTTTCTCTCTTTCCACCCTGCCATCCCCAGCATGTTGTGTTTCATACTAGGGCTTGTTGCCTAGTGGTTAATTAAGCTGCCGCCGCCTAATTAGCTATTATGACTAATGGCTGCTGCAGCTTCATCCTCTCACACACCTGGTACAGTCAGGTCAGTAATAGCCTAGGCTTCTTCAGGCTCCTTTCATCATCAAGCCAGATCCTTCCCAGGAGCTTCCAACATCTGGGATGTGTGTGAAGGGGTTTCTGGGGAATATTTCTGTGCCCTTAAAAAGAGACCCAAGGACTAGGCTGAATGTGATGCCTGGAGCCATAGCAGCTATGTTGTGGTCAGCCTTGGGATGAAGGCAAGAGGATGATGGAGCTGAAAGATGGGACCAGAGTCCTTGTGGGTGTCACTGAATCATCGGTCTTCCTGCACCTGAAGCTTAGTATTCTTTTTTTTTTTTTTTTAAGATTTTATTTATTCATGAGAGACACAGAGAGAGAGGCAGAGGGAGAAGCAGGCTTCACGCAGGGAGCCCGATGTGGGACTCGATCCTGGGTCTCCAGGATCAGGCCCTGGGCTGAAGGCGGCGCTAAACCGCTGAGCCACCCAGGCTGCCCTAAAGCTTAGTATTCTAAAGAATACTGGGCTTCATGTGCTAAATAATAACTTTACTTACTTTCTAGTTCTCTTATTGCCATCCAAAGCATCTTGGCTGATACATTAGTTGGAAGATTTTATCTTTCTTCTGATGTTTACCATTATCTCTGAGAAAACATGTTTCTCTTTATTAATTATGTGGGAAGTGACTTAGTGGTCCTACCAAATGTCTGTGAGAGATGAACTGTTTTTAAGGGCTTTAGGCATTTGATATTGTGTAAGTGTTGCAACTAAATCAACATGAATTTACCTTCTTAAGGTGTCCTTGTAGGACATCTGTTTAGAATTGATCATTTGGCAGTTTGGATTACAAGAAATATTTTGAGAATAACTTCATTTCTTTAAGAAAAATGATGGCAGAACCTGCCATTTTTGTCAACCTAGAATGCCATATACTAAATATTGCTTAGGAGATTTTTTTTTTAAAGATTTTATTTATTAGTTTGTGAGAGACACACAGAGAGAGGCAGAGACACAGGCAGAGGGAGAAGCAGGCTCCCTGCAGGGGGCCTGATGCAGGACTCGATCCCCGCACTGGGATCACGCCCTGGGCCTAAGGCAGATGCTCAACCACCGAGCTACCCAGGCGCCCCCGTTTAGGAGATTTTTGAGGAGACATTATTAATCAGAGATTGTGTCTCCTTTACAATCCTATCAGAGGTTTTGTTTCTCTGCCATCAGATCTTATTGGAAGCCAATGTACTAGTGGAGTGAGCTACTTGAAAACGTCAGGATTTGGATAAACCAGAGGTTTACCAAATTAAAAAATTAGACACAAATATATGTAAGGAAAAGTTAAATGATTTTGTAATAACTTTAATATTAAGCAAATGAATTGAATGTAAAATATCCAGGTGAGTGAAATACAGACTCTGGAGCAGTAATATTTCTATTTCCATTTAATTGATACAACTTTTAAAAAGTTGTTTAAAAAATCCCCCTCAGCCCCCCCTCCCCTATTACCATCACAGTAGCCAGCTGACCAGGGTAGTTTGCATATTCAGTGCTGTTTTATTTTTACTCTAGTTTATGTAAGGGCTTATCAAGTCAACAGATATTTATAAACATCTGTGTTGAATACATTAACTACCATTGGTTCCACAAAAATAAAGCTCAGTCCTTGTTCTCAGACCATGGCATCCAGGGTGGATGGGAGAATTGTCGAGGTAATTATAAATAAAAGGTAAAATATGACAACTTTGCAAAAGTTATAGTAATGGTGGAAGTTTCAGGATAGTAAGACAGTGGATCCTGATTGGAAGAAGTGGCAATTGAGCTGAGCTTTAATTAAAGAAATATGTTTTTGTTTATTTTAACATTCACTTTGTAGCATTTTTTTTAAAGATTTATTTATTTTAGAGAGAAAGCAAACGTGTGAGTAGGGGGAGGGGCAGAGGGAGAGGGAGACTCTCCAGCAGACTCCTGGCAGAGCTGGAGGTGGGGCTCGATATCACTCCTGTGATTGTGACCTGAGCTGAAATCAAGACATGGAGGCTTAACCCCCTTAAGCCACCAGGCGCTCCTCATAGTATGTTCCTGTAACAGGATTAGAAAGTATTCACATATAAAACAAAGTCAAAAATCCCTTGTAATCCTGCCATTCAAAGATTATGAAAATTAAAAGTTGGTTTATTTCCATTTGACTTTTGGCAACATTTGGTATATTTCCAATATTTTTTACCTGTGCATGCGAACATACCTTTTTCATAATTTGAGAGAATGATGCATGTACACTGAGAAGCCACTTTTTCTGCTTTCACATTGAATGTTTTCTGAATTGAGTTTTCTTTGAAATGAAAATGTTTAACGCCTTTGTGATATTACTCTTACGTGATTCTATGTAATGTAACTAACATTACCCTTTACCAATAATTTTTTTTTGCTTGCAGTATTTTGCTGTATTGAACCATCTGTACATAAATCTATGGTACGAGTATCCCTAGGTCTCTTGTTGCAAGGGACAGATGCCTAGCTTGAGCCACAGGATGCAGAATAGGGGCATTTCTTAGTTTTTAGTACCAACCTCGGAAAGGGCAGAGGTGGATGGATCTCCAGCATAGAGACCCAGATTCAGAGTTGGCCCCCATGGGGTGTCTCTCATTGTATCTTGACTATTTTTGCAGGGTATCACTTTCACACTTTGGGTTACCCTCTCCACTGGCATTTTGGTCAGGACAGTTTGGTGATGGTGGTGGAGGTGTAGGGGAGGGCAGGACGTATATAGCATCCATGGCTCCTGCCTTAATATCCAAGATTCCTCTAGCCACCCTAGTGATTCATCACACATTTGAGCGCTTTCATTCCCCCTGGGAGAAGTGCTCAGATTGCTCCCTCTATGATGAAGTATGGTGGGATCACCTAATGGAGTGTGAACCTCCCCCGTCACCTCCCAGAGGAGGCCTCTTTTTTAGGCTGCAAAAGGGACCACTCCTCTGGTGGGGGGTGTGTCTGGGGCAGGGGGCCAGGGAGACGTATGATAGTGCCCAGACACCATTAGCCTTTCCAGATGGATAGGATTGATAGGCAAACATAGGGAGGAAATAAAACCTTCCTGGGGCAGGGACCAACAGGGGAGGGACTGGCAGAAATATAAAAGCGAGGCCTCTGCCCCACTTCCTCCCAGGGCCATGCAAAGCTTAGCAAGTTCACCATCACATTAATGCTGTCTGTGCTCCAAGAGCAGCAGCTCTAACCTAACGATTCCTTATGAGGAGTGTCATAAGTCATTTGTCACTTGTAATGTATTATCCCCACAAGGATGTTCCCTCGTAGTCGAATGCATCTTTCAGAGTGGGAAAAAAAAAAAAGGGGTAGAGCTTGCTCAGGGCATGTTTATAGCATACCTGGCCTATAAATCTGGAGGTTGAGAAAGACCCAAAGTAGAGCCAGGAGCCCTCCAGTAGGCTAGAATGGGCTCTGTGCATACTGCTTTATTTTCTTCTAACGTGAGAATTTTTACCTGCTGACTTTTCTCTGTTGTTGGCGGAAGCACTTAAGAAGCGAAGGTGCTAGATCTTTGCAGCCCTGATCCCCCGCGCCCCCCCCCCCAGCAAAACATTTGTAACACATCCAAGTCTTGCCTATTTTTCATATTCCCAATTAAAGCAGTGCCTATTTCTGAATTCCATTGGCATCCCTTTCAGAATAGTGCAGTGCTTCGAGAGAGCTCACAGGGAGGGCGGAGGATGTAGGGCAGGGGTGCCATGCTGGGCAGAGCTGGTTTCACACAAATGGGTAAGGAATTCCTCCCTTGTCACCAGAATTAGTTCCTGGAGGTCAGGTTAGGGGCCATGTGCCCAACTTCCCTTTTTTCTTCCAGGTCCTTAGAAAAGAGCCTCTCTTTGATAGATTAAAGGAAAATCTTATCACAGATCATAGGCATGGGGACATCACAACTCTTTAAATTCTTAATGTCTTCATAAGTTACAAAGAATAAAACTGATCTTACTTTTTTAACAAAGATCCGTTGAGCCCCTTTCAGAAGGTAGGTACTGTTCTTGACATTCACATCAGTGAACCAAACAGACACAAATCGTTGTCTTCAAGGGGATCATATATAGATTTTTTTTGTCCAAAAGAAGACATTTCTGGGCAGCCTGGATGGCTCAGCGGTTTAGCGCCGCCTTCAGCCCAGGGCGTGATCCTGGGGACCCGGGATCGAGTCCCACGTTGGGCTCCCTGCATGGAACCTGCTTCTCCGTCTGCCTGTGTCTCTGCCTCTCTCTCTGTGTGTCTCTCATGAATAAATAAATAAAATCTTAAAAAAAAAAAAAAAAAAAAGCAGGGGCCAGGGGATTCATTCTCAGCCGTAGAGGAAAATAAGGAATGGTAATTGAAAGAAGGTAGTCTCTTAAGATACAAATCACTGATTCAATAACTTACTTGTAAAAGTCCTTGGGATCAGCAATTTTTTTTTTTTTTTTTTTTAAAGATTTGGAAGTCAAGAGGGCCCTTGGCCCTGAGAATGATTTAAAAAAGGATATATCTCTTAAGGGAAAAGGGAGTTGAAATTGCTTCAAAAGGAAAGTACCTGTGCATCTATTTTTTTAAAAATCAAGATTTAGTGAAAGTGACTTTTTTCCTCCTGTATACAGTTCTGTGAGTTTTACTGTGTGCACCGATTTGTGCGAACAATACCACACTCAGGACATGGAACCATGTCAAACAGCTCAAAAATTTCCACATTGTTCCCACTTTATAGTCACTGTCTTGCTTCTCCAGCCTCTGTAGACACTGGTCTTTGCTCTGTCACTGCTGCTTGGTCTTTTACAGAACAATGTATAAATGGAATCGTAGAGCATGTAGCCTTTTGAGACCTTTTCATTCAGTGTGACATCTTTGAGGGTCTTCTAAGCTGTTGGGAGCATTCATGATTCTTTCACAGTATTCCACTGTATGGGCGTACCAGGGTTTGTGTAGCCATTCACTTGCTGGAGGATATTTGGATTGTTCCCAGTTAGCAGGAGTTATGAATACAGTGTCTATAAATGTAGAGATGCTATAAACATTCACAGGTAGGGTTTTTTTTTTTTAAATATTTTTAAAATTTTATTTATTTATTTATTTAGAGAGAGTGCAAGCAAGTATGCGCGGGGGAGGGGCAGAGGGACAGAGAAAGAGAGAATCTCAAGTAGACTCCTCGCTAGAGTGGAACCCTTTGCAGGGCTCGATTCCACGACCCTGAGATTGTGACCAGAGCTGAAACCAAAATTCAGATGGCCAACCGACCGAGCTATCCAAGAGGCCCTCACACATAGATTCTGATGTGAACATAGTTTTGAATTCTCATGGGCAAATACCCAGAAGTGGAATCCTCACCAGCTCTTGATATTATGAGCATTTTTCATCCTAGCCATTGTAATAGGTATGTAGCAGTATCTCAGCATGGTGGTTTTTTTTTTTTTTTTTTTTTAAACAAAACGTGCCAAAAACACACCTTTAAAAATGAACCCTGTCAGCTGCTTGTTTTGTGATGGTGTAGACCAAAAAGAACAATTGTGTATATAAAATCCCAAAGTGTAATAGTGCCAACAAGAAGGAGATATGTTTAATCTTGGCTGCGCTTATCTCAGAGAACTGACAGGGTGTATAGTTTTGATTTCAGTAACTATTTTGTTCATTCTCTACGTGAATATATAGTGATAATAATTCAAAAAAACGATAGAAATTACTGAAAGGCAGTGTAGGTATGGAGAAAACACAGGCTTCAGGGCATGTATTAATTATCTATTGCTGCATGCTGAATGACTCCTAAATTGAGTGACTTAAACCAATAGTAAATATTGTCTTGAACAGTTTCTGCAGGTCAGGTCTTTGGGGGTGGCTTAGTTCCTGTCTGCACATTTGCAGTAAAGATGTCAGCTGGAGCTGTAGGATCTGCTTCCAAGGACACCCCCCCGCCCCCCCCCTTGTAGCCTCTCCTTGAGCAGGATGCTTGAGTGTCCTCACAAGATGGCGGCTCGCTTCTCTCAGAGTGAGTGACTTCTGAGGAGTCCAAGGTAGATGCTGCCATGACTTTTATGAGCTAGGTTTGGAAGTCCTACACTGTCACTTCCACAGCATTTTTTGTCACACAGGCTAGCTGTGATTCCAAGGGAGGGCACTACACAAGGTTTGGATGGCTCTGCACAGGGCTGAATCCCAGGACCCTGAGATCATGACCTGAGCTGAAATCAGGAGTTAGACACTCAATCCACTGAGCCATCCAGGTGCCTCTCCTTTTTTTTCCCCTTAACAACATTTTCTTGTGTCTAGTTTACTCTAGGAATATAATATAGAACTTATAAAATATATGATAATTGACTATGTTATTGGTAAGGCTTCCAGTCAGTGGTGGGTGATTAGTAGTTAAGTTTTCAGGGAATCAAAAATTATATGTGGATTTTTGTCCATGTGGGGAGTCAGTGCCACCAGCTCTTGCATTGTTTAGCGGTCAACTGTAAATAAAAACGGACTGCCTGGCAACTTACAAGAAGCTCATGACATGGTAGGTATCATTTATATTATTAAACTATGAAGCTTTAAATCTTAACTGTGCAGAACATATCAACAAAGTCAAACACATTAGATAAGGATAAGTTTGTTTTTAGCAAAGGTATTGGTCATGGCTTCTTTCACTTTTATTTTTGATGCATGTGTATTTAAAAAAATGTTTTTAAAAAATTTTAAAAAGATTTTAAGTAGGGCAGCCCCCGTGGCTTAGTGGTTTAGCTCCGCCTTTAGCCCAGGGCGTGATCCCGGAGATCCAGGATGGAGTCCCATGTCAGGCTCTCTGCTTGGAGCCTGCTTCTCCCTCTGCCTTTCTCTCTCTCTCTCTCCCTGTCTCTAATAAATAAAATCTTAAAAAAAAAAAAAAAAAGATTTCCGTAATCTCTATCCCCACCGTGGGGCATGAACTCCCAACCCTGAGATCAAGAGTCACTTGCTTCACTAAGTTAGCCGGGCACCCCCATATTTTCTATGTATGTTTAACTTTTTTTAAAGATTTTATTTATTCATGAGAGATACAGAGACAGAGGCCTAGACATAGGCAGAGGGAGAAGCAGGTTCCATGCAGGGAGCCCAATGAGGGACTCCATCCCAGGACCCTGGGATCAGGCCCCGAGCCAAAGGCAGATGCTCAAACCCTGAGCTATCCAGGTGTCCCTACATTTTTTTTCCTTTCCTTTTTTTCCAGTCTTTGTGAAGTAGCGAACACCAAATTCATCATCTTGTCTTGTTCTCTGTCTTGTTTGTAGCAGCACCCCCAGTGAGTACTATGTTAGTCTAGGTCTGCCGTGTGCTGTAAGGACTCAGAGACCTTTGTGATGAGTTCAGGGCTGTCTGGAGAGCATATGTGAAGGATCAGCTCATTACATCTCTGCCTCTTTGTAGAATTTTTAGAAAATGCTTACTTGTAAACGTAATTTAAAAATACATCAGTCAGCACCCTCTGACTTAATTGGAATAGTCCGGAAAGCTTCCCTGTTCAAAGCGATCCTGATGTGAGGTAACTCTACCTATTTTGCTGTCACTGAAAAGAAGGCGGCTGCACGGAATCTGGTGTCTTGGCCTCCTTTTCTGTCTTCACCTCTTGTGTTCCATCCTCCCCCTGAGCTGCCCCCAAAACCAGCCACAGGAGCCCTCCTGTCTCACACCTTCCCATCTCCACACCAGCTCATCATCCCTCAGCGTGGAGTGCAAGGGCTTTCTACCCAGTTCTTCACCCAGTCCCTGCGTACCTCCTTCCAGAAGCCTTCCTAAGGCTTCTGTCTCCTCCCCTCCTCTTTTTAAAAAGATTTTATTTATTCATGAGAAACACAGAGAAAGGCAGAGATATAGGCAGAGGGAGATGCAGGCTCTTCGAGGCAGCCCAATGTGGGACCCGATCCCTGGACTGCGGGATCACACCCTGAGCCAAAGGCTGACACTCAACCACTGAGCCACCCAGGCACCTTGGCTTCCATCTCCTTCTGGGGGCTGATCTGGACCCCCTGTTTCTATAGTGTGTTTTCTTTCCTCACCACTCATTTTACTTATTAGAGTACTCTTAGCACTTCTGAGTCTCAGGCTGAGCACTAAGTGCCTTAGATATACTGACTCATTTAATCATCCCCACTGCCCAGATTTGTATTTCCCATTTTGTATATGAGGAAACCGAGGCACAGAGAGTTTAAATGACTTGCTAAAGGTCATACAGCTTATAATTGGCAGAGCCCAGGAAGAAGCTTAGGAAGTTGGAGTACACGGGTGGATCAGTGGTTGAGCATCTGCCTTTGGCTCTGGTCGTGATCCCAGGGTCCTGTGATTGAGTCCTGCATCAGGCTCCCCACAGGGAGCCTGCTTCTTCCTCTGCCTATGTCTCTGCCTCTCTCTCTCTGTGTCTCTTATGAGTAAGTAAATAAAATATTAAGAAGTTTAGGAAGTCTGTCTCCACTTACTGAGATCCCCTGCTACTGAAGTATTTTATACGTTTGCATTCCTGGTGCCTGGCAAAGTGCCGGGAGCTTAGGAGGTGCTCAATAAATATTTGTTGATACTTAAAATTGCCTTAAAAGGTAAACTTTGTCTCAGATAATTTCTTACATTTCTTTGTAAAATGTAGTTCCCCACCTCCTGGCCTTCTGCAGGATGATGAGATTCTTGAGTTTATTTCTTATGCTACTCATTGAGCTGCCTGTGTCTGGTCACCTACCTCTTCTTTTGTGGTTACACACTTAGCTTGCTACTTGAGATGAACACATGTGTGCAAAGTTCTATGTAAAATAAACATTTATGTGTATTGAGAAAAGGGTTTTACCCATGCTTTTCCTTTAGAGAGGACTTATAGGAGTGGTCTCTAGTTTTTCCTTTGAACTTTATCTAAATGTCCCATATTGAATTTTTACTGCTTTTGTAATTATCCAGCCTTGTTATTTAAAATGAGAAAAGTAGGGGCACCTGGGATGGCTCAGTTGGTTGAGTCTCTCCCTTGGGCTCAGGTCATGATTCTGGTGTCCTTGGATCGAGTCCCACATCGGGCTCCCTGCTCAGTGGGGAGTCTGTTTCTCCCCCACTCATTCTCTCACTTTCTCTCAAATAAATAAATAAAACCTTTTTTGAAAAAAGAGAAAAGTGGGGATCCCTGGGTGGCTCAATGGTTTAGCGCCTGCCTTTGGTCCAGGGCGTGATCCTGGAGTCCCGGGATCAAGTCCCATGTCAGGCTCCCTGCAAGGAGCCTGCTTCTCCCTCTGCCTGTGTCTCTGCCCCTCTCTCTCTCTCTCTCTCTCTCTGTAACTCTCATGAATAAATAAATAAAATCTATAAAAAAAAAGTACACTATGTTTCAGAGACGCAAGAAGAGGAAAACCTAAGACATTTTTCTGCGCATGAAGCAGAGCCAGTTCACGTATGTGAACAGTCGTGTGAGACCTACTTCAGGCATTGCAAATCTTTCCCTGCTGTATTATTGAAACCATCTACTTGAAGATTGTTTTCTTTGTCCTAGTGTTTCCATGGCACAGAACAAAGGAATATAGGTGCTCATGACACTTGGGTGAGAGGTGGTCTTCTTGGGGAGATGGTGATGGAAAGAAGGTGGTTCTTTATTTATGGTGTGAAGTTCAAGAGTGCCGGGTCTGTGCTCCAAGTCGTGGGATGCTTTTGTTTTGAAGATAGAATAATTCATAAGGATGAACTCAGACTCTAGACTTTAAGATCCTGAGAATAGTGATGATAATGATCCTGAGGTCACATACATGAATCCCACAGTCAGCATGACCAGGTCCACAGTCCTGTGGCTGCAGGATGGTGACTGGCGGGTGGCGGTGGAGACATTTGCTTCACCAGGCTCGCAGGTAAATTAGCATGGACTGGAGGGGATAAGAAACTGTCCTGGGGGCTTGATTCCTTTTATTGAAAGATGGCCATGCTTTGCTGTACTACCCCTGAGACACCCAGAGGTTGTTTTGTCTCTTAGCCATGCCAGTCTGTTTGGGTAGCACCTGGGCACTGTTCCATGTCTCTATCCTCCTCAACCCCACTGTCTTCCCCCAGCCGACTCAGTACTGGGATTGGACAAGAAGAAAAGTTTGTCTTTAGGTGATGGTAAGGACCATCACCATAACCTGTCCAACTGATTCCCTGAAAATTGCTTGAAAGTCTACTGCATGAGCTAACAGCACCTAGGAAACACGTTCTGGCTTCTCCTTGGAATCCAGCTACTTGGTGTGAGGCCCTAGGACCCCTGGATTCCTCCTGGGGCTCTGTAGTTGGCACTTTGCATTTATTTTCACTTGAGCATTTATTCAGTGAGGAACATATCCTCTCCATTTCACAGAAGAGGAAACTAAGCCGTATATGACTGGGTAATGTGCCCAAGGTCACACAGCTAGCTAATGGAGGTGAAATCAGATTGTCTTAAAGTCCATCCTCTTCTTTTTAGCTCAGGGTGGGATCTTCCCACAGTATGGCTGCATCTTAGCCCCCCCAGAACTGGGGTCAGGGCAGATGGATCCCGCAAGGTCATGGTCATGTCCTGTCTTTTATTTGAAAATTGCGTTATGCTCTTCATTGTGAAATATTTTTTTTATTACTTTTGATTTTTAATAAGAGTCACTAAAAATGATTCTCTTAATGATGGGAGCTGTCTTGGCACTCTCTTCAATTTTGCTCCCAAGGCGAGTGCCTCCCTTGCCTCTCCCTAGTCTCAAGTGGCAGGCACTTCTGGAGACAGCATGATGACAGTCTCATCAGCCAGCAGAGGATTTCCTCATCCTTTCCAGCATTGTAATACTATTTTTTTCTTTCCTTCAAGAAATTTTTGGGGCTGAGTCACAGTCAGAAAGACGTAATCTGGGCTTCACCTTTGAAGATGCTGCTCTGCCTCTGACAGACACGGTTGTTCATACTGTGGGTTACTTACAAACCCAAGTGTGGCTAAAGCCACATGTTGGGAGTCACCATGGCCTGGTGTTCTGTAACTGGATGCTCATATTTGGGGGGTTGGAAGAAGTTTGGTTTTTAAACTGAAGCCATATAATACAGGAGCTGTGAAATAAGGCTTTCCAGCCCTCTGGCAGGTGGGTGCTTTTGGCCTGCTGCCGGGGCATGTGCATCATGGGGCTGCAGCCTGGGCCAGACTGCTCCCTCTGTCTCCCTGGGGTTGCCTGCAGGAGGGCTTGGGTGGCCTGGGGGGCCTCAGTAGATCACAAGGCCAGCCTCATGCATTTCATGTGGGAATTGGCTGTGTTTCAGAGTCTTTATTTTTTTTTAATAAAACATTAAAAAATAACCTTGTTTCTTGTGCGTGTGCCCTTTTTAATTGCAAAAGTAATAGGTCATGGTAGAAATTGAAAAGTAAAGTAGTCTGGCAAAACACACACAGATTGCTTTCTTCTTTATTTTCACTTTATATAGTTTCTTGGCCTTAATTAAAAAACAAA
Organism: Vulpes lagopus; assembly: GCF_018345385.1. Lineage (NCBI taxonomy): Eukaryota > Metazoa > Chordata > Mammalia > Carnivora > Canidae > Vulpes > Vulpes lagopus. Next base: position 13,201,872 of record NC_054839.1, on the reverse strand, counting down.
AAAACCCAACTTTGCTTTTTAGAGGAGTCTGAGGTTCACAGCAAAAAGGAAGAGAAAGTACAGAGTTCCTATATATACTCTTTATCCTCTGGTCCCCCATTATCAACATCTACATTTTCCTTAATGTTTCATTTTCTTCAGATATATAATATATTATACAGATGTTTTATGTGTTTTATGAATTTCTCCCCCACCCCAGTCTTGCTTCTGTAATACTTAAATTAATGTGATTAAGGGGAAAGGTCTGGTGAGGTCATTTCCTGTTGACCTTTCCTCTGAGGAATGCAGCTGAGCTCACAGTGGGGAGGGGGTGGTCCCCTGACGGCTTGCCCTTGGAATATTTATCATGTGGAGATTTCCCAGAATGTGCTTAGAAGGCTTTCAGGGGCTAGAAGAACTCTGCCCATCCTGTCTTTTTTATCAGTGGATTTTTTTTTCCCTTCAGTGGTATTTGGAGGAAGGGGTCTGGGAACCACTTTTCATTAGAAATGTTGAGCCTTTCTCATGCATTAGAAAATAGAACTGTAGCAAGAGTGTTTCCAGAACAGTCTTGAGTGTGAAAGGAAACACCTAGCTCTGAAGGATGCCTCTGGGAATTAGTACTCCTGTGGGGCATGCCTGTCTGCCAGCTTGGGGGTTGCAAAGTGGTGCAGGATTTCCAAGGGGGTGCGTGCGCGAGAATTGGGGAAATGTTTGCCTTCTCAGTGATGTGTGCTGGGGAAAGAAGCACTTTTCCCTGGTGAACCTGTAGATGCTGGCTTATTTTGTTCACATCTGTTGTAGCTACTGCCCAGCACAGACTATGGCCTACAGTCATGAGTGGTCATCAAACTGAATGAGGGAACTGAGGTACCCTTTTGGGGCTTCTTGGTGAAATTACCTTGAATGTCTCAAACCTGAGCTGACTGACCTCACCCACTGTTTGGCCCAAATCATCTGTAAAAGCTTTGAATTAATTAATTTTTAAATATTTCACTTATTTATTTGATAGATTGAGCACAAGCAGGGGGCACAGCAGCAGGAGAGGGAGAAGCAGGCTCCTGACCAAGCATGGGGCTTGATTCCAGGACCCCAGGATCATGACCTGAGTTGAAGGCAGACAGACAGATGCTCAACCCCCTGAGCCACCCAGGTGCCCCAAAGCCTTGAATTTGTAGTCACAAATCTCCAGTCAGTCTAATTGTATTCATCACCCTGGTCCTTGGACACTGTTTATCTACTCCAGAGTACCCATCCTGTAGCTTCTGGACTTCATTTCAGTCCCTGCTATGCATGGGCCCGTTTAGTCTCTTTGACATTAGAGAATCCTTAAAAATGTTCTATGAATGGCTGAGGTGCCTTTCTTTCTTTCTTTTTTTTTTTTTTTTTTAAAGATTTATTTATTTATGATAGACATAGAGAGAGAGAGAGAGAGAGAGGCAGAGACATAGGAGGAGGGAAAAGCAGGCTCCATGCTGGGAGCCCGACGCGGGACTCGATCCCGGGACTCGATCCCGGGACTCCAGGATTGCGCCCTGGGCCAAAGGCAGGTGGACTCGATCCCCGGGACTCCAGGATTGCGCCCTGGGCCAAAGGCAGGTGCTAAACCGCTGAGCCACCCAGGGATCCCCCTGAGGCGCCTTTCAAATTGGAGCTTTGAGAGCTGAAAAATGCTCATTTAGGGGAAGAAAAACTTCCTTAGTGACCATAATATCCTACTTCAGTGGCCAATGACTTGAATCCTCCTGGCTACCTCCCTTTCGATGAATTCTAAATAAATTGCTGTGTTGTTTGAGCAATGCTGTTGGCACCAATGCCAAGTCTTACTTTGGGTGAACCTTGTACCTGAAGATTATGGGGGAGAGGAGGGAAAAAAAGGATCAGGGAATTGGCATGTAGGTATTTTGCCTCCATTAACGTTTGTCGATTTGCAGGCTCTGTTGGCCATTGTGAGGGAGCACCGAACATCTGGACTCTGTTTACCTGACACCCACTGGGCAGCATTTCAGGGACTCTTGTTTTGAAAAGGAAGAAAAGAGTATTTTAATTCGAGACTGAAGGAGCCAGAAAGTCTGGGGTGTTCTTGGTGGGTTTATGTTGAGGTCTCTTGATTTTTTCCTAATTGAATCTCTTGACTCTTGATTTGTATTTGATAACACAACAGAGCGACACATCTCTGGCCTTTGCTTTATAGGCATTTACATCTCCTACTGTGAATCCAGTGGTGGCATTATTAATCCTTTAGAGACCTGAGATTTTTATTTATTGTGAAACAGGCTTGTACTCTTCATTGTTGAATGAGGTCTATAACATTCTTCATCGCTGTTGTTCTAGCTTCCTTCTCTGTGACCTCACGTGTATTTTCGTGTGAGAGGAGAGTCTCTGATTTATGACATAGAGCCAGTCTGGCAGGCCAAGAATTTCAGCAGTTAGGGCTGCTCAAAGTGAAATGATAGGATTTTTGCTTAATCCTACCATTTATGTTCAAAATACTATGATGTTTCGTTTGATTTAAAATTCTTTTGCTTGAGCCTATTTTTGAGTTTGTGATATCTTTAAAAAATTGTAAAATTGTACTATAATTTGGCAATTATATATTAAAGGAAATGAAACGTTTTCTGAGAAATAGTGTTTTAAGGTGGATTAGAACTATTTAATTATGAAGAGGTACCCAGAGCATGCCACTCTGCACATAGCCCAACATGCCTTAGTTTTAAATCCCAGTAATTCAGAGTTCACAGCAGTCTGTGAACTCTGACAGACTGAAGTTTGTTTTAACAATGCAATCGGGAAAAGATTTGTTAAGCAAATAGGGACAATAAAGTCATATGGGGAAAGTTTATTCGCTGTAAGAGAAGAGACTTTTCCAACACTTGGGAAGGAATCATTCATGATTCTTACCATTAAAACAAACCTGGTAGGACTCTTATGTGATAATCTCTCATCATTTAAGAGCATAACATCCAGAAATACTTCATGAATTGACATTAAACATAAATGATAGCATATACTATATATGTTGTGTTGTATGTTCTTTTCACTTAATACACTCTGAATATTGTTCCAGATTAATACGTACAGATCGCTCTTGTTTTTTTATTGGCACATCATAACCATTTTATAGGACTGCCTTCAGTTATCTGTAAAGTTTTCCTGTTGGTAGACATTTAGGTTGTTTCAGAGATTTTGGTCTTATAGACAGTGCTGCAGTGAGGATCCTTGATGTCTCTTTGTGAGTATATCTGAAATATAAATTCCTAGAAGTAGGATGTGTGTCAAAGGGATATTTTTTTCAGTGTAGATATATATGGCCATATTGCCTTCCCAAGAGTTTATACTCGTTTATTCATTTTACTCTTACATAGTATTTAGCATGTGCTAAAACTATTATTATTATTAATATTAACAAATATTAATTTGTTTAATCCTGAGAGAGACCCTTAGAGGTACTGTCATGATCACAATTTTACAGATGGGGCAAAGAGACAATCTCATTTGGCATTTTTCTTTTTGAGGTTGGGGATGCCTGGGTGGCTAAACTGTTGAGCATCTGCCTTCAGCTCAGGGTGTGATCCCAGGGTCTGAGGATCAAGTCCCGCCTGCGAGGAGCCTGCTTCTTCCTCTGCCCATGTCTCCGCCTCTCTCTCTGTGTCTCTCATGAGTAAATAAATAAAATCTTTAAAAAAATAGTTGAGATTGGACATATTTTCAAATGTGGACAAGCCATTTGGATTTTCTTGGCAATCACCCCATTACCTGTTCCTGCCTTTGCCCATTTTTCTCTTGGGTCACCAGTATTTTTCTTGTTGATTCGCAGGAGTTCTTTTGCATATGGAGAAAATTAGCTGTTTGTCAAATGTATTTCAAATATTTTGTCCTACTTTGTAGTTTTCTTTTTGGCTCTGCACTTTATTGGTCATTTCCTCTATAGTGTCTCGAATCTAGGTTATGTTTAGAGAGATCTTCTTCAATCTGAGAGCATTTTTAAAAGTCTCATATTTTCTTATAGAGCTTTATGGTTTTTTAAAAAAATTTATGTTGGTTTAAAGAGTAACACAGGATCCAACTTTATTTTTTTCTAAAAACAGTCAGTGGTAATGACATGTAGCTATAAGAAAATAAAAACCAAACTCCCTAGATTAGCATTTGGAGGGGTCATACTATTGTAATAGATTCTGCTGTGACTATTGACAGCTGCACCATGCTGTTGACCATATGGCCCATGTTTATAACATGGCTTTTCTTCCCCCCTTTGTGCCCAATTCTACTTTCCCTGGAGTTAATAATTATCTAGTATTTCTTTGCTTCATTTTCCATATACTTACCTAATTTATTTCAGAACTCTCACTCTTACCTGAGTCCCTTGATGAGTATTTGAATTTGTTAGATGCCCAGATAGTCTATGTTTTCTCCTCGAGGAGATTTGTCTGGAACTCTTCTGAGCTGCTGTGGTCTAGGCTAGGTTGCTTTCTGGCTTGGTCAGCACCCTTTAATGTCCCCCATGGTTGCCCCAGACATCCTTCTGTCTCCAGCACCCGATGTAGGATCTCTGGCCTAGTCAGCATCAAGGATCTCTCCTGGGAGTGTCCCTTGCTTCTCCTCCTGAAATCTGTTTCCTGAAGCCTATCTCATCTCACAATGACAGTGTGTGGGGAGACCCCATGGGCTGAAAGAAGCTCTGAAAACAGGATGATGAGGTGGAAGGCTGTTCAAGAAGTACAGGTTCCAGGTCCTTCTCTGTACTTCCTACTAGGACAATGACTTAGCTTTCTGAACTCCTCCCCTCCCCCTCCCAATGTGGTTAGAGTAATGTGTTTGGTTAATTCAGTACTTGGTATGTACAGTATTATCACTGTATAGAGTGTTCACTGCTGAGCCAGATTTTTTTCTTTTGACTGCTTTCTTCAAAAACTTTGTTTACCTGGAGATAATTTACTTCTTAAAAACTTGCTTGATTTTCTATGTATCTATTGTTAATATCTTCCAAATAATTCCAACAGATCGCCAAATTTTTTAAAAAAATATTTATTTGGAGACAGAGATTGCTCATGAGCAGAGAAGGGGGAGGGGTAGAGAGAGAAGCAGACTCCCCGCTGAGCAGGAAGCCTGATGCAGAGCTCCATCCTAGGACCCTGGGATCATGACCTGAACCGAAGGTAAACACTTAACCATCTGTGTCACCAGGCATCCTGAGATCTGTCAGTTTTCTTTCAACTAATTTCACCAAACTCTGAACACATCATATAATCATTCCATTTTTTAAAAAAGATTTTATTTATTTATGAGAGACACAGAGAGAGAGAGAGAGAGAGAGAGAGAGAGGCAGAGACACAGGCAGAGGGAGAGGAGAAGCAGGCTCCATGCAGGGAGCCTGACGTGGGACTTGATCCCAGGTCTCCAGGATCATGCCCTGGGCTGAAGGTGGCACTAAACCGCTGAGCCACCCAGTCTACCCCATATAACCATTTCAGCCTCTTCATCTTTTTTTCCCCCAAATGTCTGCGACACTCTTATCATTTGACTCCTCTCTGAATGGGTTGTACTCTAGGCCTGGTACACAACCATCACTGAGAGGCTTTCCTTCACTGTTTTCCTTTTCTGGACCCATTCTTTTCTGTATTCTAAATACTCTAGTTTCATAGTTTACTGCATTGTTCTGATAGATGCGTGCTCCAGTAGCTTTCTCAGAAAGGTGCAATGAAGCTAACTTTCTTTAGAGTTTTTGCATGGAAAAATGCCTTTAATTTATGCTTAGATTTGCTTGCTAATTTTACTATGTGGAATTAAAAATTGAAAATAGGATCTTTGAAATTTTGAAGATGTTGCTCCCTTGTCTTCTAGGATTCTTTGTATGGGACTTATTTCCTTTTTCTTTCTCTCTGAAACATTTTAGAATCTTCACCTAATTCTTCATATTTTAACAATATTTGGCATATATCTCAGGGAGTCCTTTTAAAATTACTTCTGGGCATTTGCTTTTCTTTTTAGTTTGGAGACCTTTGTCTATCAGTCTGGAACATGTCTTGAATTAAAAAAAATACTTTCTTTTAATTCTTTCTGTAACTCCTATTATTTGAGGATTAGGCCTTACAGATTCCATAGTTATCTTTTTAAATTTCCATCTGTTTATTTTTTTGCTCTGCTTTCTATGAAATTTTTTTAGATTAACCTTTCAGCTAACTATAGAAACAAAAATTTCAGTTATCCATATTATTAATTTCCAAGAGCTGTTGGCCTGTTTTTATAGCATCTTTCCCTATATTTTGAGACATGATGTTATCTCTGGGGATCTTAATTCTAGATTTAAAAACATTTTCCTCTGTTCCATCTAATGTCTGCATTTTTCGGAAGACTTTTTTCTTCCCCTACATTTTGGTCCACACTTTCATTTTTTAAGCTTTCCTTAAATGTTTGCTGATCCTTGGCTGTTTATTAAGAGCAGGTATTAAGAGTAAGGTAAAAAATCAGATTTGAATCTCTGTGTATGTGGACAGGGCTTGTCGATTGTTGATATTTCTTTAAAGTGATGATGCAGCAACCAGTCTTTTTGTTGGAGGAAACCTTCAAATGTCAGTTTGTGTAAGAATTCAGATTCAGATTTCAGATTCTTCAGACAATGATTTCTCAAGCCTTGCCTGGAATAAGCCTGGGATAAGCTAAGAGTATTCTGGAAACAGGATGGAGGAAGGGGACAATGGGTCCCATGGGGGTAGTCAGTAGACTTTTCCTTAATTCCCACCATCTCTTGCTGCATTTTCAGCACATAATCACATCTCTTTCTCATTGTGCCTGGTGCTGCGTTGAGTTCCTAATCTCCCACATTCAATTTCATTGGACAGTAAGCCTCTTAATTGGCTATTGGGGCAGGTAGGGGAGGGGACCTGAGGACCCAAGGTCCATCCTTTTTGTATCTGACCTGCACCCTCTCTTTCACCCTGCCCCTCACCCTCCCCTTTGGCATGGCCTCCCAGGGACTTTGGCAAGGAATTGGTCTATTTGTTGGAACCCCTCAGAGCATCACTTAGGGCACCATCATCAATTACTTCTCTCTGCTCTTTATTCATCACCCAAGGGTCAGCTGAATGTCTTGTCTGTTTTCCTCTTTGTGGAAATTGTTTTGTCCTTTCAAAAAAGGTGTGTTTGCTGTCGTCTTGGTGGATCTTTGGTGGCAGCAGTGATACAGTCATGTGGTTTATCCGTCATGTTTATTTTGCCAAGCTGCAAAAATCTGCTGTAGAAGTAGTAATAATACCAGATCTAAATTGTTATGAGAGAATTACGTGACATTTTCATTTTCTAAGGATGCAGATTTAGTCCAGTACGCGTGGGTCAGTCTAAGAGAATTGCTATGATTTATTATGTGATAGGTTTGTCGTTCAAACACAGGAGTGCCTTGCATGTGTCTACACACTCCCATTTTTCTGTCTTTCTCACGTGCATGCAGAAAACCAAGCTCTGTCTGTCTGAGAGGTTTTGTTTTGTTTTTTTGCTTTTTGGATTTTGTTTTGTTTTAAAATCTCTTGACCACAGCTGTTTTCCCCCGGCTCTGTGGGGGTTTGCTGACCTCCGCCAGTCTAGCACTTCTCTTCTGGATGGAACAAAGAGAAGAGGTCACTGACAACTCAGTGCCTCGGAAGGCCTGCTGTGCTTTTTCTGCTCTGTGCTGTTCCCTTTGGGTGGGGTGGGAAAAAGTATGAGAATTCCAGTTCTGATGAGCCACAAATGAGACATTTCCAAGCAGGAATCCAGCAGATGCCCAGGCTATTGATTAGATTTTGGCTGCTTAGGGAGGTCTTGGTGACCATGGGGATGAAGCGATGAGAAGAGGGAGAAACTGGCAAAATAAACAAGACTCTGAAAATAGGGCATCATGGGAGTTGGCACGGGGCATGGGCCTCGGCTCAGACGGGCTACTTTACCAGTGCCACCAAGCAGTTTTGTGACCCCCTAGGAATTTCCCCATGACCTCACCTCCCCAAGGGTTGCAGCCAAAAGGATGAGAAGCACAGGGCTGCCTCTAGCAAAGCTCCCCTAAGATAGGTAGCCACAGATCTAACAGCTCCTCAAAGTTCAGCATAAAGGAGCAGAGAGAAGTCACCTGTGAACCTATAACTTGCCTACATTCTGGGTGGTTTTTAGACCTCGGGCAAGGGTGATGGTTTCCATGTTTATTTATTTATTTATTCTTTTGGGAAATGGAGAGGCTGGAGCAAGGAGGAAGTGAGCTAATACCCAGCTTTTCAACACAGTGCTGACTTTTGCATTTCTTTGTACAGGATTTTGCCAGGCTCTTGACATTCGTTTAAAGAAAAAGAAAACTTCTTTCTCTTTGAACATCTGTGCAAAATCAGATAGGGTGGAGGGTTTAGAGCCCAGTGAAAGTATGGGATAATTTAGCACATTTCTGAAAGCCCAAGTGAGAGACAACAGATCCACTCCATTGTAGTGCGCTGGCACTGACCCAGTAGCCAAGGCAGGCTGACAAATTGTGCCAAAAAGATGCATTCATATTGCCACATAATCACGTTTTGAAAAACATGCAGGAGATAAGAGGAAATATGCATTCTGGCAGCTTCATAAATAAAAGTAGTTAAGGACAGCTGTCACTCATTTTTTTAGCTCTAGAGTTGGACATACATATCAGATAAGCAAACCCTATTGGCTAAATCAGCTTGGCATACAGCCCCTTCCAAATTCAGCATCATTTCATCGAGTTTTAGCCTCTGCATTGCTGTGAGCCAAGAAATCTCGTTTAATTAGGTCATTTGTTCCTGAGAGTTCTGTCCTTGCAAAGAAGGAGAGGAATTTTTATGGGCAGTTGGCATAAGTAAAAAGTCAATGCATGGTTCCATGGTTTACTTAAATTTCAGGTGGTACTTAGGAAAGTACCTAAAGGAGGAATTTGGTCGATTTCAGGATTTCAATCAACCCAGGTATAATTTCTTTGGATGTTGATTTTCAGTTACTCTAGCTTTATGCCTCTCAACCTGGAGTCTTTGGGATCCTAAGAGTTTGCATCCGTGGAATGCAGGCCAATGAAGTATTTTCAGGATTTCAGAAAGCCAACCAACAATCATGGAGGCACAGAGTGGGAGTGGGAGGTAGGCCATCTTATTAAGTCCTTGCAAATTAACAGAAGCATCAGTGTTGTTGGGCTTGGCTGGGTCTTTCTCCCCAGGATATGGTAACACACAATCACCCACTGATCACAAGGACTTACTGACCATTCATTCACATGTCAGTATGACAAGGAAGTAGTTGCAGCCTGGCGATTGTGTTCTCTTTCTTGATCAAGGGTTTGGGGTTGGGGAGTGGTTTGGTGGGAGACTAGTGACAGGGACCCTGACCCAGAGAGAAGTGATGACAGTGTTAGCTGAAGGCCAGCTGTCCCCACGTGCTGTGTTCGCTACCCCCCCCCCCACCCCCCCACTTATCTGGTAAGCTGATGCTGATGGGGAAGTGCTCTCATCCTGTTTGAGGTTCTTTAAGCAAAAACCAGGGATCGGCCACAGTTTGTAGTCTCAGAGAATGGTGACAGAAAGCTCTCCACTCCTGGGGTATGGGAGGATTCCACTGGAGTCCTAGCTGCTTTCTTTTTTTCCAACTCTAGAATGTTTGTTTCAGATATTAGAAATACACATCTGGAAGGAAATTGACCAGAACGTTTAAGACTTTTGTTTGCCAGCTGCCCAGTAGTAGGCCAGATGACCAAATTTAGCCACACTTTGCAGTGATTGCCTTTCTGCCTTCATTTGGCAGATGATCAATAATGAGATCTATTCTGTTGCTTTAAAGTGGGATGAACTTTATGTATTTTTGGTGTGTATTGGAACCGTCTCAAAGGTTGCTGACTTGGAGCATTTGACGGAGTTCATGGGTTGTGAGTCCAGCACACTTGAGGAGTTCTCAAACACACATGAGGCACTGTGGCCGAAACTCTAGTGGGAGCTGTAAGGAAAACCCTGGAGCAGAAGCTTAGACTTTCTGCTTATCGCTGCCCACAAGTTTCATATTTATTCTTTTGTGCAGATTCCAAATGTTTTTGGAAGGCTTGAAAGTGAATAAAATAGCCCTTTGATAGAACTGACAAACTGAGAGATCTGAGGGGTGGGCCCAGTGTGGGTCATTGGACAGAGGCATCGTGTTGTTAGCTTTGGCAAAGACAATTCTTAAAGAAAGCTCTGTGAAGTGACTCACTTTTATGGGGCACGTGAGCTCTCTGCTTTGTCTCTATTCGACTGCCATTCCCTGTCCTTGAATAGTAATTGTGAACACTTTCAGAGCATCTGGTAGATGTCAGGGATGGTTCTAAGCATGGTTGACACACATCCCTTTCTCAACGAAACACCAAGAGGTAGATACTATGACATTTGAGGAAACTGGGGCACACAGAAGTCAAGCAGCATGTCCAAAGTCACACAGCTATAATCAATAAGAGGCATGCTTTGAACCCAAGCTGTGACCTCAACCATGCCTCTGCCTCTGACTGGGTTAGTGGGGGTGGTTCATGGTTAAATTCAGGTTGAGGGTTTTGCTGAAGCTCTCTCTGTAGCAGGTGTTGGGCAGCTTGATTTAATTAATTTTTTGCTAACCAACCAGTCTTTGTTGAGGCACTTGTTGGCTGTTCTCAAAAACAGTAGGCGCAACGAGGTTCTATTTTTTAAGGAATCCAAGGCCAGAGTTGAGATGTGAGATATGGTTGCTATTAAAGTTTACATAAGGCATAGTATTTTTTTGTTGTTGTTGTTTAAAGATCTACTTATTTATTTGAGAGAGAGAGAGCTAGAGAGAGCATGAGTGGGGGCAGCAGCAGAAAGAACCTCTGGCAGATTCCCTGCTGAGCTGAGAGCCCAATATAGGACTCTATCTCCAGCCCTTGAGACTATGACCTGAGTCAAAATCAAGAGAATCTTAACTGACTGAGCCACCTAGATGCCCTTAAGACATAGTTTTTTACGAGGAACTCTACGTGAGCATGTTTGTATCTGTCTTAGGAGAAAATCAGTTGCTATTTTATTTTAGTTAATTAATTAATTTTAAAGATTTTATTTATTCTTTCATGATAGAGAGAGAGAGAGGCAGAGACACAGGGAGAGGGAGAAACAGGCTCCACCCAGGGAGCCCGACATGGGACTCAATCCCTGGTCTCCAGGATCACACCCCCGGCTGAAGGCGGCGCTAAACCGCTGAACCACCGGGGCTGCCCTCAGTTGCTATTTTAAGTGAGAGATGGAAATATACCCAAAAGCGGGGTTACCAGAGCTCTAATACCTCTTTAATCTTCAACTGGTTTCTCCTCGTCTGTGAACAAGATTTGAGTTTTTCCTAATCTTAAAAAACAAAAATGAGTTAAAATTTCTTTCCCAAACCATTCCTCCTATTGATGTGTTCTGTCCTCTCAGATGAATTTCTTGAAAGACCCATCTTTGTGTGTGGCTTAACTTTCTCACCTAATGCTCATTTCCAACATGTTTCTGTAAGGCTTCCAGTGGCATCATTCCACTGCAATAGTGATTATTCTAATACACATAGACTTCTTAAAGATTTAAAAGTAATACATGCTTATTGCAGAAAGGAAAACATGTATGCTAAAAAAAAACCTACTGTAACTTGTAAGAAATTTTTGTAATTTGTAAGAAATTAGCACTGATCTTATGCTACCTCTCTTCCCCTTAGCTGCAAACTTTTATCAATTACAAATTTTTATAATACAAAGGATTGTAGCATTTATATTCTGCTTTAATAACATAATTTCTTGTAGCTCTTAGTACTTATCACCCATCTTCTTACTGTGGTTTTGCCATTCCTGAGGTTTTGTTTTTCATTTTAGTTCATTCTTGGTTGGCAGGATCTCACTGTCGGATTGTTTTATTTAAAGCAGTCCTTGTGGGGACTGCATTCCCTGAGTTCTTCACTGCCTCAAGAGTGGCTGTTTCTTGCCTTTATATTTGAAGGATAATTTGGCCGAATATCAAGTTCTTGGGTCACACTTTTTTGCCCTCAGAATTCCAGACATTGTTGTCCATTTTCAGCATTGGGTATTTCTGGAGGAGAAAGCTAAGGCCAGGTTAATGTTTCTTCTCTCTTACTCAGGACTGGTTTTTCTCAATAGATATGCCTATAGCATCTTTCATTCTTCCTAGAGTTTAGAGCTTTATTTACTAGCCTTCTGGGCATTGGTTGTTTTAGGTCACTTTCCTGGGATATTCTTCTATACCAGTATCTACAGTATCTGTACATTCAGGTCTGTTTTTGCATCAGAAAGTTTTCTTCTATTAGATCTGTTAATATTTTTGCACATAGTTCAAATAGTCTTCACTTTTCAAGAAATGTAGTTGTGTTCTGTTCAAGTCTAGCATCTAAGTCTAGCATGTCTTCTTGTAATCATTTATGTATCTTTGTTTCTTTCCATTTAATTTTGAGTAAATTAATTTTAATTAATTTAAAGTTTGTTCCCTTTGTCTCTTTGTGTTTTCTGAAGCTTGCCCTGTTTATTGTTGCTGTTGTGTGGCTCATATTCTATAATTTTTTCCTAATCTACTTCTGTTCTATCAGCCCATTTGAAAATCTCTTAGATTAATGGTTGTAATCTTGGAAACTTCTAGTCTTTGAGCGCCCTTTTTTAGAGAGACCATTTTATCATTAATATTTTTCAAATGATGGAGGGCTATTTTTTTCTGAACTCTGAATCTGTTACCTTTGATTTTCTTGTCTACACATTCAAAAAGTGCTCTGTGCTTGGACTAATACTCTGTGGCCACTGTCTTGAAATTCTTAATTTTTGAACAAGGGGCCCTGCATTTTCATAAATGCATTTTCAGTAGCTACAGCTACTCCTGTTGATTATTTTTACAGTGCATATTATTATCTGCCTTCTGCATGGGTTCTTAGGCCATAATTACTCATATTTTGGATGAAGCTGAGCTGTTTGCTAAAAACACTAATGTGTGGGATATTTTGAAGGTTGCAAGGCTCATGTGGGGAGTATTGCAAAACATCCACTCTTGTTCATTGCATCCACTGTTTTATTATTTTTTTTGTACCATTTCTGTTACTTCTACCTTGAGCGTAATCTTCCTTCAGTTTTGACAAGTATTTTAATATGTCATTTTAAAGTTACATGCTATAATAGAGATGTGGAGAAGATATGATAATTAGAACATTGTTTATACTATTAGAATCTGGAAGCAATTTTAAGACAGTATATGTAGTTTGATCCTGTTTTTTTGCTTTTTAAAAACTGTGCATTAAAACATATTTGAAGGGAAAAATACGAAATGGTGTTTCCCAGATTTCTCAAATCTACTCTATTCTTGCCTGTGGGGATTCTGGGAAATGGGAGCAGGCTCTGCGTCCTTTGGAGTATCTCAGTAATAATCTCAGGAATTTGGGAGAAAATCTTTTTCTTTTCTTTTCTTTTCTTTTCTTTTCTTTTCTTTTCTTTTCTTTTCTTTTCTTTTCTTTTCTTTTCTTGATTTTATTTATTTATGAGAGACACAGAGAGAGAGAGGCAGAGACACAGGCAGAGGGAGAAGCAGGGTCCATGCAGGGAGCCCGACATGGGACTCGATCCTGGGACCCCAGGATCACACCCTGGGCCAAAGGCAGGCTCTAAACCGCTGAGGCACCCAGGAATCCCCAGAAACTCTTTTCTAAAGGGATATTTCAGTTACACTACTTACTCTGTTTTTGCTGATTGCAGTAAAATTCATTCTTACATTTTTGGCTAATGCTAATAGTTGGTCATCTTTAAGCTGATGACTATTTTTTATAAGGTCTGTAATTTTAATGATGAGTACTTTGAGGAACCAGTTTAATAAACACTTCTCTTGAAAAGCAAAACCCAGAACAACCCCCCGGTTCATAGTGTTCACTGATTCCCATGATGTAAATAGTACCACCATGGTCAGTTTCAGGCTACCAATGTGACATCATTGACTATTGTTCCATAATATCGTCACTATACGGATGCAGTGGGTGAAAATCACCTTGATTATAGATGACAGTAAAAATGTAGGCACAAAATCAGGAACTGATAATGTTTGAATATTTATTATCTTGTTTTTAATTTAAATGTAACTTTATTTTTTAATTATGCCTTTTTAACAACTGGCCAGTAAAAATTTCCCAAAATTTAATAGTAGCTCTTACGAGCTGATTCAAACTGGCTCCAGAGAACTCTTGACAGCACAAGTAGAGTAAAGAAAGTAAAGGGGTGCCTGGCTGGCTCAGTCAGTAGAGCATGTGACTCTTGATCTGGGAGTTGTGAGTTTGAGCCCCACGTTGGGTGTAGGGATTACTTAAAAATAATATCTTAAAAAAAAGTAAAGCATTCAGGCATTGGGGTTAATCTGGTTCTTCAGGTGCTGTTTTGATCTAGAATTTTATCCTGGGGTGACTTACTTTTTTGCGTAAGGCTGCATAAGATCAGGATACTAGTAGAAGATGGAAAATAATCAAGTACTGTGTTCCTTGTTATATAGTTTCTTGGCGTTTGGAATAGGATTGTACCTTTCTTGGTGGACATTATTCTTGGCATATCATTCCTTTCAGGAGTCATTTAATACATCCCAGATGATTTTTATTCTCTGACATTTATTCATTCATCTTTTTTTTTTGTTGTGTTGGTAAACTACAGATAACATGAACTTTACCATTATAACCATTTTTGAGTTTACCTTTCAGCGGCATTAAGTACACTCACATTGTTGTACAACCATCACGACCATGCATTTCCAGAACTTTTTCATCTTCCTCTACTGAAATTCTGCATCCATAAACAATAACTCCCTGGTTATCCATGCCCAGCCCTCTGGCAACTTCTACTCTGCTTTCTGCCTCCCTGCATTTACCTCTTCTAGATACTTCATATAAGAGGAATCAGACAATGTTTGTTCATTTGTATCTTATTTCACTTAGCATCATATCTTCTAAGGTTCATCCATGTCGTATGTTAGAATTTCCTTTTTTTAAGGCTGAAACATATATATGTATTGTTATTATTTTTGAGAGCATGGGGGAGTAGAGGGCAGGGAAGGGGCTAGGGGAAGAGAGAGAATCTTAAGCAGATACCATGCCCAGCACGAAGCCCAATTCAGGGCTTGATCTCATGACCCTGAGATCATGAACTGAGCCCAAACCATGAGCCAGAGACGCTTAACTGACTGAGCCACCCAGGAGCCCCAAGGCTGAATAATACTGCATTGCATGTATATGCCGCATTTTGTTTATCCCCTCCTTTGTTGGTAGACGTTTGGTTTGCCTCTCCCTTTTTGGCTATCGTGAATAATGCTGCTATGAACCTGGGTATAGAACTATCTGGTGAAAGCCCTACATTCACTTCTTTTGGCTATATACCCAGAAGTGGAATTGCTGGATTGTATGGCAATTCTATGTTTAAGTTTTTGAAGTATTGCCATACTATTTTATACCACTCATTCATCATTTTTTGACCTGGAAATCAATATAGCTTTCCAAAATGATTGCATTCTTGTTGATTGTACTCCTTCCTGTGCAAATGATATGTCTTTCTATGAGTTTATCTTTTGTGATGGTGTTCTTTTAACACATCATATATTTGAATGTCTTAAGTGTGATGTGATAGCCCAATTAAATGTAAAGATAGTACCATAACATAAAGCATAATATGATGAGTGCCAGAAGAGAAATACAGTATGTTCCGAACTCTCCAATGGAGAAGAACAGGAAAAATTTCGAGGAGGATGTGGCATTTTAGGTAATCTTTGGTAAAGGAACAAAATGTTGCCAGGTGGAGATTTAGAGAAGGATAATCCAGACAGAGGTAAGGAAAGGGGGCTATGTGTCTTGAGGAGAAAGAGAGAGAAAAGTATGGAAAGGTAAGTTTGGGTCACCTTAAGGGACCTTGGATGTTAGACTTAATCATGTATTCAGTTTTGTACGTAATAGAGAGCTATGAAAGGCTTTTCAGTAGGAATTCAGTAACAGAATTGTAGTTGAGTTGAAAACATTTTAATCTGGGCAGTCAGATGGATTACCATGTGGAGCTGGAGACTGTATTTGCAAAAGCCATTTGGCTGTTGAAATAATCTAGCTGAAAGGTCTTATAGGGAAATGAATAGTTAGTTCTCTCATTCCCATTTTCCTCTTGTTAATGTAATGTCCACGATCAGAGTTTTGTTCAATTATCTGTCACCTTTTTACTTTTAGTTACATCGGTCTGTTAAATATGATATATAATATATACATTGACCATTCTTATGGAGTCAGTCAAATCATTAAGACAATGAGTTGTGACTTGAGAAAAGTCACATCAATCCTGAGGGGGAAAGTGTTCAAACATGGTATTTCAAGTGGCGAAGACAGAGTCTCTCCAAGCTCTCAAGTTCCTCCTAGTGGGTGCAGTGTTTTTTCTACTGAACATGAGTTGGCAATATTATCAACTTGAATTTGGCTATTGGTCATCCTTAAGGGTGTGGGCTCTTCTGGTGAGGCTGACCTTTCCTGTTTTGGCAGCACCCAGGAGAGGTCCAGAGCAGTTGCTGTAAGAACGAAGTGTCTTGAATGAATTGAATGAATGTAGTTACAAGATAGAGACGTGATAGGGAGGTTCTTAATGGTTTATAGTAATGCCGTGCACTGCCCACGTATACTGAGGGCTCGACATGGGCCTCACTGTGGCCATGAGGTTGGTGAGGGCTAAGCTGACCACAGTTAATTCCCTTTGAAGGCCCTTCTTTCCTAGAGATGAGTTCCTGAGCAGTCCTCCTTCGAAGTGGTTTGTGGTATTGAACAGGAGTGCTTGTCTTGGATATCCAAATTATACATGTGGGCCCAGAGTCATTTCTTTAACTGACGTTGGCCTTAATGTGTAGTGGGGAAAAAGTATTGGCTTCTCACACCAGGATGTTTCTGAGATCAAAACTCCAGGTTGGCCCTAAAATGATGTGGCCCATGGACATTTGCCAGCACTGTGTCAGATTTCCACCTGCTTTCAGCATTCCTTCCCCGGGGCAGTAGAGAGCACTTCCACCTGTTGTGGGATGCATGGCCACTTACCATTATGCTCCCAGGGAGTGACAAGGCTGGGTGGCCTGCTGGGTGCTGGCTGATGGAGGAATGCTCTTTAGCTGGGAGTGAGATTTAGGTGACAGGGTGGCCAAGTGCATGAACTAATGCCCTCTGAAGGGTTTGAAGTAGGTTGGCAGCCAAGGCAGGCTGCTTAAGATTGTGATTGTCAGAAATGTAAGTTGGGTTTTGTTGTTGTTGTTTTGTTTTTGGTAAGCACAAATCTCTTTTTTTTGCCACTCTGGTCATTATCACAGGTTGATAGTAACTGCTTTCAATCATGTGAGAGTAAAAGATTCCATTAAGAAACCTGATATTATAATGAGATATTATAATGAGCAGTACAGAAAAGGATTTGAATAAATGATAAATTAATTCACCAGATTATGTAAATTGTAGGAATAGAAATTTCCTAGCCGACCAAATGTAATGTGAAAATAAAATACATATTCAGTATAGACACTATTTATTATTGCCATGCATATTACAGAGACTTCTCAAGTGAGGTATAGTTAAATTTTTATTTTTTTTTTAAGATTTTATTTATTTATTCATGAGAGACACACAGAGAGAGGCAGAGACAGGTAGAGGGAGAAGTAGGCTCCATGCAGGGAGCCTGATGTGGGACTCAATCCTGGGACTCCAGGATCACACCCTGAGATGAAGGCAGGCATTTAACCGCTGAGCCATCCAGGTGTCCCTAAATTTTTAATTTAAAAACTGGTTTATGGGGAGCCTGGGTAGCTCAAGTCAGTTAAGTGTTGGCCTCTTGGTTTAAATGCAGGTCATGATCCTCATGGGTTGTAAGATTGAACCTGTGATATAAGAAATATATTTCAAATTTTTATCTTCAGTTCGAATTTTATTCACAGCCAGGGTTGGTGATGTCTGTCTTTTCTTTTCTTTCTTTCTTTTTTTTTTTTTTTTTTTAAAGATTTTATGTATTTATTCATGAGAGACAAGCAAAGACATAGGCACAGGGAGAAGCAGGGTCCCTGTGGGGAGCCTGATGCAGGACTCAATCCCAGGACCCCAGGATCCCACCCGAAGGTAGACGCTCAGCCACTGAGCCACCCACGTGCCCTGAGTTGGTGATTTCTGTTAATAGAAACCTTTTGGGTGATTCTTGTTTAAAAGCTTATTTTTCCTTTCTCACTGAAGTTCTCTGTCTTCCCATGATACAATATTTTCTTTACAAAAAGTATCTGTATTTAGTGATTGAGATTTGCTCCTGTCTTCTCTCTTTCTCCTGTTACCACTGTATCATTCCCTTTTGCCCCCGTCTCTGGTTTTCTTGACCCTGTCTGTAATCGCCTTTATATATTAGCTTTTCTTTTTTTGAGCTCATCTATTGAAGAATTGTCACTTTAGCAATGTCCAGATGTCTGTAGTGGGGCAACTGAGGCGATCTCCACTCTTTTGTTATTTTCTTTAAAAATGTATTATTTTATTTATTTTATTTTATTCTATTCTGTTTTATTTTATTTTTTTATTTATTTATTTTATTTTATTTATTTTATTTTATTTTATTTTATTTTAAGTAGGCCCCATGCCCAATGCGGGGCTCCAGCTTGCAACCCTGAGGTCAGGAGTTGCACACTGGGCCAACTGAGCCAGCCAGACACCCCTCTTGTGTGATTTTCTTTTAAAACTATTTCACAATGGTCTCCTTCCTGTGAGGATATTTTGCATTGGTATATGGACAGTTACTATGCAAAACTTTTAAAATGGATGCTCTTCCCTTGTCGTCCCTCTGTGACCATCTTTTTTATTTTATTTTATTTTTTTTTACTTATTTATTCATGAGAGACACACACACACACAGAGAGAGAGAGAGAGAGAGAACGGCAGAGACGCAGGCAGAGGGAGAAGCATGCTTCATACAGGGAGCCTGATGTGAGATTTGATCCTGGGTCTCTAGGATCAGGCCCTGGGCTGAAGGCAGGTGCTAAACCGTTGAGCCACCCGGGCTGTCCCCTCTGTGACCATCTTAATGATTGATGAAACTCTGGAAAATGTCCTTTCTCTCTCTCTCTCTCTCTCTCTTTTTTTTGAAAATGTCCTTTCTCTTAGACATTTCCATCTCTTCTTTCTTAGGGATACTTTCACTATAAATCCAAGTTCGAAGAAGATCCTACCTTGAAGTCTTTAACTCTGTATGTTTATTTTGTACTGTTTTCTCCTGCCCAAACTTATTACTAGCAAAATTAAGGTTGGCTGATAGGAAATTTGCAGGGTCTGTTTCCTTCCCAGCCAGGTAATTGATGACACTTCCAGTACCTGTGTAAACCACAGTGTTCCAGCTCTGGGTGTCAGAACAGCATACCGTAGACGCCTGGGTGGCTCAGTGGTCGAGCGCCTGCCTTTGGCTCAGGGCATGATCCTGGGGTCCTGGGATCGTGTCCTGCATCAGGTTCCCCGCAGGGAGCCTGCTACTCCCACTGCTTGTCTCTGCCTATCTCTCTGTCTCTCATGAATAAATAGAACAGCATACTATAGACTTGAGTGGCTTAAACAACACGAATGGGGCAGCCCAGGTGGCTCAGTGGTTTAGCGCTGCCTTCGGTCCAGGGCATGATCCTGGAGACCTGCGATCAAGTCCCATGTCGGGCTCCCTGCATGGAGCCTGCTTCTCCCTCTGCCTGTGTCTCTGCCTCTCTTTCTCTCTGCCTCTCATGAATAAATAAATAAATAATCTTAAAAAACCAACCAAACAAACAAACAAAAAAACCAAAAAACAACACGAATGTATTCCCCACAGTTCAGGAATGTCCGAGATCTTGGTGCCAGTTAATTTGATTCCTGGTGAGGCTTTTCTTCCTGGCTTGAAGAGGACCTCCTCCTCACTGTCCTCACATGCTCTTTCCTTGGTAGCAGTGTGTGTGGAGAGGGGAGATTTTATCTCTTCCTGTTCTTTTTTTAAGATTTTATTTATGTATTCATGAGAGACAGAGAGAGGTGGTGACATAGGCAGAGGGAGAAGCAGGCTCCCTGTAGGGAACCTGAGGGACTTGATCCCAGAACCCAGGATCACTCCCTGACACTCAACCACTGAGCCACCCAGGTGCCCCTCTCTTCCCTTCCTTATAAAGGCCAATAATTCTATCAGATTAGGACCCCACCTTTATGACCTTATTTATTTATTTTAAAAAAGATTTTATTTATTTATTTGACACAGAGAGCGATGTCACAAGCACGAGGGAGGGGTAGAGGGAGAAGCAGACTCTCCACTGAGCAGGGAGCCCAATGCAGGAGCCCCACATTGGGCTCCATCCCAGGACCCCGGGATCATGACCTGAGCTGGAGGCAGATGCTTAACTGGCTGAGCCACTCAGGTGCCCCTGTGCCCTCATTTACCCATAATTGTTTCCTTAATGCCCTGTCTCCAAAGACAGTCACATTTGGGGTTAGAGCTTCAACGTATTCCTTTTTGATGGGGGAAGGGTCGGGGATTCACAGTTCAGTTTATAGCATATGCTTTCTGTTTTTTTCACATTAAAGACCAACTTTAACATAACATGGGTAGTCCTTGACTCCTGAGTATCCATTTGAATGCTTTAAATGTACAAACACTGGCCTCCTGCCACCTCCTCTAGACCAGCTTCTGATTTCTATTGCCCTCCTGTTCCCCCTACCCGAAGAGTGGAAACTTGATACACACAGCATGGCCCCGACCTGATGCTCCCTGCCCAGCACTGCTGGAGGCATTATAGGAACCCCCAGTTCTGCCCCTGGCTGTTAACCTCTGATGCTGCTGTACGGCTGGGTTCCTGCAGTGTTCTCACAGGGCTCCCAAGAGCTTTGACCTGCAGAAGCCCAGAATCCTCTGCCAGGATTCTCAGCATAGACCCTTCCTTGACTACTTGCCCCCCCTCCCAACCATCCTTAGATAGAGCAACTTAGGAGTCTCTGAAACAGGTGAAATGAGCACTGGGGGGACCTTGACTTGGGCTACAAAATATACTTTTCTCTCTCTTTTTTTTAAGGATTTTATTTATTTATTAATGAGAGACACAGAGAAAGGCAGAGACACAGGCAGAGGGAGAAGCAGGCTTCTTGGGGAGAGCCCGATGTGAGACTAGATCCCGGGACTCCTGAGCTGAAGGTAGACAACCACTGAGCCACCCAGGCGTCCCCAGAATATACTTTTCAATAGCAGTGGAGCCATATACATAGTAGTTAGCTCTTGTTCATACTACTGGTAAACTTCATTGCAGTAAAACAGGCTTTCCAGGGCTGGCTGGAGAATTTTTCCACTGTGTAACAGTGGACACTTGAGTTCCAAATATTCATCCAAATGGGAGTAAATATTAGGAATATAACCAGTTCATATTCCGTAGATACCAAGATGAATTTCATCTCAGTTATGAAGGCAGTATAGGAGACTGTACTCCTTTCTTTTCTTTTTAATATTTCTTTTTTTCCCCTCCTGCAATGTAGCAGTAAAAACCAATCCCTGACTTAAAAGGAAGAGAAAAACACACACAATCTTGCAGCTCCAACAAATCAAATTCTTCACCTGTGACATTGAGACCCTATCTATGGTGTCCATAATCACTGTGCAATTTTGCATTCATTCATTCATGCATGCATGCCTGCAGGCAAACTCTGCCCATCATGAGGCTTAAACTCACAACCCCAAGATCAAGAGTCTCGTTCTCCTGAGCCAGCCAGGTGCCCCTATTTTTGTGGGTTTTTTTTTACCTTAACAGTGTAACAAGTTGATTTTCTTATGTTGCATAATCTTTATGTTTATAGTTTTTGAGTGTACACTATTCCAGGCAGCAGATGTAAAGTAATTTGGTTAACTATTCTTTGGGTATCCTGAGCTGACATGAATGTAAATGAGAATACAAAGAACACCTTGGTGTTTGATGCCTCTTTATTTCTTGGGATGGTTTCTCAAAGATAAATTCTCCAAAATGGCACATTCTAGGGAGTCCACATTATTGATGGTATCAATGCATATTGGTTCTAGAAGTGTCGTATCACATTTCCATCAACACCAGGTGTACAACACTGAGTTTTACTTGCTATTTTACTTCCAGGAAAAAATTCTCCCAAAAAATTCCTTTGGCATTTTAAGAGAAAAACATTGATTATAGGCAGATGTTTTAAACCAACAAGAAACATGAGGAAGTCAGAGAATTTTGCCCATGTTGGTAATCACTTTGTCCCTTTATTCTTCAATGGATATTCTGTGAAGCAAAATAGATGTTATGAGATGTGTTTGCGTTTCCAGTTCCTCACCTAGGCAACAAGGTATGGATGGATGGATAGATGCATGATTGGATGGATGGGCCGATTGATTGATTGATCGGAGCCCAGCAGTCTTTTACAGTAAGATGCCATGCTGTATCTTCTGCTAATTATGGTTGTGGAGTCACCAGAAAACCAAGCTGTTCTTATATTTGTTTATTCCCCCCATAGAAAAATCTGTGCTCAAGTAGAAGCAGCCAGCTGCCTTCTTTATTTAGAGAGACCTGTCAGAGCAGTGGTATCATAGCTATCATACTACAAAGACATGTAATGTTGGGATGTTTGGTGCATTCCTATCTTTTTTTTTTATTAAGGTAGAATTAATATACAGTGTTATATTAGCTGGTACATTTCTATTAAATATCCTGGCATTTCTTTGTGTTAGTGGTTCATTATCCATAAATATGATTTGCATGCCATTAAAACCTTCATTGAAGCAACTAACAAAAGATATCTGGTAAGTTACAAGGACTGGGCCTTTTTCTGGGACTCATAGTCTAGGGAGATGTTCTTTAATTATTTAAAACGTTTTGGGTACATTGTTCAGTAGCAACCAGCTTTACTGTCACCCGGCCCTTATTCCTAATGCACAACCATGTCACAAACACTTCTTTGGAACACCTCGCTGAATTCCAGCTATTGTACGGCTCTAATAATCTCCTGAGCTCCCCAAGTAAAAATCTGACAAAAACAGAAATGAGGTGATTGCAGCCTGATTTGTTCCTAATAAAGCCATCTTCGCTTCTAGCTTCCTTTCTCAAGTCCTCTTCTTGATGACTATCCATTTTGACTATTGGCCCTTAGCAGTGTATTTTTAATCATGGAACTACATAAAATTAATATATTCTTTTAGTTTCACTGCCTGCTTATTTTCTAGATGGATTTTATGTTGCTCTGTCATGCTCTATAAATATTCTCCGTGGGTTTTTGTATTGCAGAAAATTTATATATTCATTTAAAGAATTCTGTCTTAGCTACCATGTTGGTTCCTTCTCAACCCTAGTGGGGTTTTTCTCTCCATTTATCTTTGTCTTCTTCAAATTGCTAGTTAGCCAGGGCGCCTGGGTGGCTCAGTTGGTTCAGCATCCAACTCGGTTTCGGCTCAGGTCCTCAGGTCATGAGATCCAGTCCTGCAGTAGGCTCCACGGTCCCCTTACCCCTCCCCCTATGCTCTCTCTAAAATAAATAAATCAGTCTTTTTTTTTTTTTTTTTTTAAATTCATGAGAGACAGAAAGAGAGAGAGAGGCAGAGACACAGGCAGAGGGAGAAGCAGGCTCCATGCAGGGAGCCTGATGTGGGACTCGATCCCGGGTCTCCAGGATCAGGCCCTGGGCTGAAGGCAGGTGCTAAACCACTGAGCCACCCAGGGATCCCCAATAAATCAGTCTTTGAAAAGATTTCTAATTGGCCATAATTGCGTATCAGGATTGATTAAGATCATTATGAATTACAGTTTAAAAATTGAATAGAAATAAAATAGCTCATGTCAGAATGGTAAAATTTTTTATAATGGTCATAATAAATACGAGAATGCAAGGATCTTTAGCTTTGAAACTGTTGTTTCAACCACTGTTGAAGTTCTGTTATCTGGGGCACATATAGATAAATCCCTGCTGATGATCAGGAGTGGAGCTCCATACAGTTGGCCGTTGTCAGCCACTCAGAGGCATCTTGACGCCACGTGAGGCACATGATATACAGAATATATGTAGCCTTCCTGTGGACATTGGAAGCTGAGAATGTCTGAGAATCAAAGGTTTTAAATTTAATTTAAATTTAAGGGCCGGGTGACAGTAAAGCTGGTTATACCACTAATATACCACTGTATATTAATTCTACCTTAATTTAATTATTTGCCTTTAAATCATCTATCCATTTCGAATTTATTTTGGTAGGAAGTGTGGGTCCAACTTATTTTTTTTCCCAAATGGCCACCCATTTGTTGCAGTACCTTGCATTGAACATTTCATCTTTACTCTCACTTATTTAAATATCCTTTACTGTATATGACGTACTTGGCCACATATCACACACATTTGTGTCTGAGAGTCAAAGGCTTGAGAGGAGGGATCTCTGTGCTCCTTGCTTCTTGCTGAGGTGCAGCAACACTAAGTTCTAAATGTCTGAATTTTAGATGTGGGGCCATTGGAATGACTTACAGATATTTAAGCTTACTTTTCTGTTTCAAAATAGTGACAACTTTAAGACATTAAATTGATGTTAGGTTTCTTAGTACAGTGGAGTTGGAGCTTACATCCGTGGTTCTTTTCCTCAACCACAGGATCCTGTGTTCATGGCAGGCTCTACAGGTGGTAGTCACATGTCCCCTTGCCCTGAGATAGATTTTATACCCTCACTGCCCAGCAATCATGCCTGGCAGGGATGAGATCCTTTCTGGGACTCTGTCACCTGCTCTGAAGGATGACTGGGCAGCTCTTCTGGAAATTCTTCACAGGCTTGTATGTCTGCATTTCCTTGTTGGCCAAAAAGAATTCCCTGCCATTTGTCCTGGAGAGGGCCTGCCCCTCCACACTGGCTGTAGATGGGTATCTATTTCATATTGACCTTTGGACCTTCTCAGAAGAAAAGAAAAATCATTTATAATCTTACCTCCCAAAGAAAATCTGTTTTGGTGTGCTTACTACCAGTTACTTTTCAGGGCTTTATATATACACATACAAATATTAAGAATGTATGTTTGGTTTTTGGGGCACTTGAGTGGCTCAGTTGGTTAAGCATCTGCCTTTGGTTCAGGTCATGATCCCCGGGGTCCTGGGACTGAGCCCCGTATTGTGCTCCCTGCTCAGTGGAGAGTCTGCCCCCCTCTCTCCTTCTGGCCCTCCCCCACCCTCACTCATGTTCTCTCTCTCAAATAAGTAAATAAAATCTTTAGACAAAAAAATAACATATGTTCAGTTTTTGAATGTGTTTTTTTGATATCTCATGGTTATTCTATGCTATCATTTCTGGTTATAATGAATTACATGGTCTATTTCCATGGTCTAGTCTATCTCAGAATTCCTAGTTTAAGTCTTAACTTACTCATAGTAGATATTCTTGTGTGTGCTTTTGTCACTTAGGATTTTTTTTGTGGGATTTTATTAAGAATTTTTGAATATAACTTTTCTTTTGAAATGTTTTGCTTGGGGTTAACTAAAATGAGTTTGCAACAAAACAACAAAAAAGGGATGCCTGGGTGGCTCAGCAGTTGGGCATCTGCCTTCAGCCGAGGGCATGATCCTGGAGATCCGGGATTGAGTCCCACATCGGGCTCCTTGCATAGAGCCTGCTTCTCCCTCTGCCTGTGTCTCTGCCTCTCTCTCATGAATAAATAAATGGAGTCTTTAAAAAAAACACACACACAAAAAAAACAACAAAAAAGGTTATTTATCTGTGAAATGTTGGGAGAATTTCCCAAGCTTATTTTTATATATAGACTTGGAGGAGATGTAAATTCCAGAATTATTTTCCAAGTTTTCCTTCTTCTTTTTTTTTTTTTTAACTTTTTATTTAAGTAATCTGTACACCCAGTGTGGGACTCAAACTCATGACCCTGAGATCAAGAGTCGCATGCTTCTCCTACTGAGCCAGACAGGCACCTCTGAGTTTTCTTTTTTTTTTTTTTTTTTTTGGTCTTTTCATGTTTTCTGTAACAGATAATACACTTTTTTGTTTAATTTTTACTTTTAGTTTGTTTTTATATTCTCTTTTCAGTTTCAGAATTCTTTAGATAAAGACTGTTCATTCTTCCTGCTTATATTGGTGTGGGGAACAATCCATTTTCCTTTCAATGATATTTTGGTAGAATACTATTTACTTGTATTTTCAATGTTGAAACTGTTGTTAGGGACTTTAAGAAAAATGTCTTCACCGTTGCCGTACTGTGGCACAGAGTAGTCAAGCTTGCAAATGACTGGTTAAGATTCACTTTGTTCTTTATTTCTGATTTTATATTTTATGATCTCAGAATATATGATATATATTATATATAATATATATAATACCATTGAGCTTCTGTTACAGGTGAATTTTGCATTTCAGCAAAATCGTTCTATGAAAACCTGGAGTTAGAGGAAAATATGTGTTCCTTATGTGCCATTTCTTGCTGTCCAGGTAGTGTTCTTTCTGCTCTCATTTATTCTATTGGGTGGGTTTGTATTTCTTTAATGGCTTGTTCCAGTGGATTATAGAATGTTGGTGCCTTCGGGATGCTGGCTTCTATGAACTAAGTGAGCCTCAGGTGCTCCCCATCTGGGAAACTGAGCTGGTGGTACCTGCTTTCAGGCTGTAGGCAACAAGGAGACCCAGCTAATGAGGGCCAGACAGACCAGCACCTGCCATTCAGCCACCAGCTTGCCAGGACTTGTTTTCCCCTTCTTGGCGCACTAGTTTTTCACAGATTCTCCCCAGGAACCTTTCTTCTGCAGGGAGCTGCCTATATGGTGGTTGTGTAGTAATGACATCATAGCACAAGGAAAATCTTTTTTTTTTTAAAAAAGATTTTATGTATTTATTCATGAGACACAGAGATACGCAGAGATACAGGCAGAGGGAGAAGAGGGTTCCCTGCAGGGAGCCCGATGTGGGACTCGATCCCAGGACGCCCTGATGCTTAACCACTGAGCTACCCAGGTCCCCTGGGTTGTGACTTCTGTTAATAGAAACCCACTTCTCTCTCGTGACATGTGGCTGCAGAAAGTTCTATGTGTGCTTTCATGTCTGTTTGTTTTCACCCAGCAGTGTATTCCGTGGGAGCCGACTCTTTGCCCAGGGAGAGGGCAGGTTATCTTTCTTTGACTTTGCCTGGCAGAAGCGATGCAGTTTTGCAGCACTTCTAAGGGCAGTGCCTTGGCCTGTGCTCAGAGTGTCTTCAGTTCTAAGAACTTGGCTAATCCACGGTGTTGTGTGAATGCGCTGTCTACTGCCTGAACAGACATTTGTGAAAAATCCTTCTCAGAGAAGTGAGAGAGGTTTTAAGGCATTTAAATAATTCATAACTTAGAACCATAAAAAGACATTACGCCATACTCTTTATAGGTCTAGTAATAATTCGGTAAGCATTTTGAGGATTTAATGGGTTTGCCCCTTTGGCATCCTTCGTAGCCTATGTTAGTGATTAGCTTGGTGGTGGCTTGACTGGCACTTCTGTGCTAGAAAAGGTGTTCAGGGGAGGCTGATTGCATCTGAAATACTGAGTCCTGAGATCACTGAGTATTCGAGAGGGTGACAATTTTAGAGGTTATCTTGCCCAGGAGGGCCAATGATGATGGTGGTGAAGATGAGCTTGTCTGCCATCTGGTTCTTTTTTTTTTTTTTTAAGTTTTTTTTTTAATTTTTTTATTTATGATAGTCACAGAGAGAGAGAGAGAGGCAGAGACACAGGCGGAGGGAGAACCAGGCTCCATGCACCGAGAGCCCGACGTGGGATTCGATCCCGGGTCTCCAGGATCGCGCCCTGGTCCAAAGGCAGGCGCCAAACCGCTGCACCACCCAGGGATCCCTGCCATCTGGTTCTATATCTGCCACTTTACTAACTGGGTGACCGTGGGAAAGTTGACTTAATCCCTTGGTCCCAGTTTTCTTATCTGTAAAAGGGGTCAATGATAGTGTCCACCTAATGGTAGTTGTGAGGATTAAATAAGTTAGTGTTTATAAAGCTCATAGAACAATGATCTATCCTAGAAAGTGCTATAGAAGTGTTGGCTAAATTAAAATAATAGTCGTATATGTTTTTCCCCCTACAGTCTCTGAATGAGAAGCCTAAAATCTAGAAAAGGTTAATTTTAGAATGCATTCAAACCTGTCAAAAATTAGGATTAGAATTGGTGAACAATCCGATAGTATCCAGATTGTTTTCTTTCCCTCTGCAGTCCAAGGCAAAAAATATTAGTCATAATTATTATTTTTTAATGCACAGTATTATTTAAATACCTTATTTATCAGCCAGGCTGGCATTTAAACTTATTGTTTTTTACAAGGAGTTTCACTTTTTTATTACTTACTTTTCTTACCTTGACATTTCACTATTTTAATTAATGATAAATTCTAGGGGAAGTGTTCCAGGATGTGATACCCTTTGCAATTCTGTTAAGTTTTATTGTGTCATTTGGTCTGTGATAATACTGCCTAGTTTATTTCTTGAATAATATTGAAACTGTGTGAGAGTAGAAATCTAACAGTCTATTCTTTAATGGCTTTAATAGAAATTGCTTTCCTTTTCCCACCCTGAAGGGAAGCCCTGTCATTTATGATTCATTGGCTTTGGTAAGCTTTAGGAAATGCTTTCTTTTTTTCTTTAAGTTGTGCGAAACATGCCGTTACTCACTCTAGCACAGATGTCAGGAGAATGTTCCTTCCGCAAGATGCAGGATGCATTTAAATTTTGGCATTTCTTTGCCTTTTTTTTTTTTTTTTTTTAAGATTTTATTTATTTATTTGAGAAAGACCAAGAGGGAGAAGCAGACTCCCTGACCTGGGAGCTGAGCAGGGAGCCCGACGTAGGGCTCAATCCCAGGACCCTGGGATCACGACCTGAGCTAAAGGCAGACACG
The DNA here is from genome assembly GCF_018345385.1 of Vulpes lagopus. Classification (NCBI taxonomy): domain Eukaryota; kingdom Metazoa; phylum Chordata; class Mammalia; order Carnivora; family Canidae; genus Vulpes; species Vulpes lagopus. The sequence goes on along the minus strand of NC_054839.1, from coordinate 13,173,036 downwards.
TAACCACTCAGGCACACAGCTTGGCATTTATTTCTTTTTCTTTCTTTCCCTTTTTAAGATTTTATTTATTTACTCATGAGAGACACAGAGAGAGGCAGAGACATAGGCAGAGGGAGAAGTAGGCTCCATGCAGGGAGCCCCATGTGGGACTCAATCCCAGGACCCTGGATCACAAACTGAGCCAAAGGCAGATGCTCAACCACTGAGCCACCCAGGTGCCCCTTGGCATTTCTTTCTTTCTTTCTTTCTTTCTTTCTTTCTTTCTTTCTTTCTTTCTTTCTTTCCTTCTTTCCTTCCTTCCTTCCTTCCTTCCTTCCTTCCTTCCTTCCTTCCTTCCTTCCTTCCTTCCTTTCTTTCTTTCTTTCTTTCTTTCTTTCTTTCTTTCTTTCTTTCTTTCTTTCTTTCTTTCTTTCTTTCTTTCTTTTAGATTTTATTTATTCATGAGAGACACACAGAGAGAGAGAGAGAGAGAGAGAGAGGCAGAGACACAGGCAGAGGGAAAAGCAGGCTCCATGCAGGGAGCCTGATGCGGGACTCCCGGGTCTCCAGGATCAGGCCCTGGGCTGAAGGCGGCGCTAAACTGCTGAGCCACCTGGGCTGCCCTTGGCATTTATTTCTTAAGCATCATTTCCAGAGTGTCTGAAACTTAGCAGAGGACGATAGAATGTCAGTTAAGTCTTTTACTAAAAATTTCCTTATTTAATAATGAGGCTGTTGGGGATATCCTAACTTAATCTGAAAACAAACTTAATGCCTTGTAGTTTATTGAAGAAAATACCTAGCACTCTCTCTCTCTCTCTTTCCTCTTTTTCTTTCTTTTCTTTTCCTTTCTTTTCTTTTCTTTTCTTTCCTTTTTTTTCTTTTTTTTTGGTTATTTGTTAAGTTCTCTCATTTTCCCACAAAGTAAAGAGAGTTATCTTGTAGGACCTCTGAGATAAGCAGCATTACCTGCTGAGGTGTGGGCTTGTCTGAGCTGGAAATTGGCAGCAAAGTGTCTGCTCACAGAACAGCAGGACTTGGTCTCATCTCTCACCTCAAGCCGAGCTGGCACCCTTCAGAGGTGACCTCTATACCCTTCATTTCTGTAACTTAAAAGGCATTTCAGAGTAGCCTTGAACTGGAAGCAAGCATGATGTGCTTCACTAGGTGAAAGGATAAATAAGATGTGGTACCTGCGGACGATGCAATATTATTCTGATAGATATGAGCCGTCAGCCACGAAAAAAAAAAACCATGAAGGAACCTCAAATGCATATTGCTTAGTCAAAGAAGATAGTCTGAATGGTTATGTCCTGTATGATTCTACCCACAGGACTTTCTGGAAGAGGTAAAAGGATAGACGATAAGATCAGTGGTTGTCATGGGATAGGATGGAGAAGGGGGTGGGGTGAAGAACAGGATATTTTTAGGGCAGACAAGTGATGCTGTGTGATATCATAGTGGTGGATGCATGACATTTTGCACTTGTTACACTCCACACAAGGTACACTTGAGTCGGACTCGAGTTAATAATAATGTGTCAGAATTGGTCCATCAGGGATGCCCGGGTGGCTCAGTGTTTGAGCATCTGCCTTCAGCTCAGGTTGTGGTCCCGGGGTCGTGGGATCGAGTCCCACATCAGGCTCCCCTCTGCGAGCCTGCCTCTCTCTCTGCCTACATCCCTGCCTTTCACTCGGTGTCTCTCATGAATAAATAAAATATTAAAAAAAAAAACACCTTTCCATCAGTTGTAACAAATTTTTCACCCTAATGCAGATGTTTGTAATAGGAACTGTGTGTGAGGAGAGAGAGGGTAATGAGGAGCCCTTTGTATTTTCTCAGAAATACAAAACTCTAAGAAATAAAGTCTATTTAATAAAGATTAGTATGGAGTAATATATTTGCTGTCTGAATTACTAATGGTCACTCTGCCTTCTTCTTCCATTTATGGATCCCTTTTCACTCCATACCCATGACTATCCGATCATACCAGATCTCATGAATGGACTTTCTTCTTTTTCAAAAGATTTTTTAAAAAAGTAATCTCTGCACCCAACGTGGGGCTCCAGTCATGACCCCGAGATCAAGAGCCATGCAGGCTCTACTGACTGAGCCGGCCAGGCACCCCACTACCATCCTTTCTTATGTGGGGTGTTACAGATGTTTTCTGACTGGTGTCCTGATTGAGCCACCACCTCACTGTCAGATATTTTCTTAAAACTGCATGGTTTCCCCATCCTAAAAACCACAGTGCCTCATTCTGATCCACAGATGAACCTCCTACACTTTGGCCTATTTCAGGCCCACTAAAATCTGCCTGAGAGTCTCACCTACTCATCTCATTTTCTTTTCACTACTTTCTTGCCTCTGTTAGTTTGTACCCACTATTGGCATAGCTCCTGGCATAGGGCAGACCCTCTTTTTTTATTTTTATTTTTGAAGTTGTCTCCACACTCAGCGTGGAGCCCAGCATGGGTACTAAACTCACAACTCTGAGATCAAGATTGGAGCTGAGACCAAGAGTCGGACGCTTCACTGACTGAGCCACCCAGGTGCCCCTGGCAGACACTTTTATTGAATGAAAGAATGAATACCTATTTTCTCAGTTCCTGAGTTCTTTTGTAGCTTCTAAAATTTACATAATACCTGTTGTTAGAAGTAAACATGTTGCCTTGGACAATTACCTCTGAGCACCTGATGTCTATTGCCTGATAGAGAACACATACCATAAAGACAAACCATATGGTGCCATGTTTTGGTTTTGGGTCCCCTATGAGGCTGAGGGTAGTTCTGAAACATAATAGGTTCTTCTAAATGCCTGTGAGTGGTCACGATCCCAAATATTGTGACACCCGAATAGTAGTCTTAACAGTCTGTTATTTTTGGAGATGCTCAGTAAGCAACCCACCACTCCCTCACTGGGAGGTAGGCGGGGGGTTAGGTGTTTTCCACAAATATTTGTGGAGAGGCTGACAAGTGTCATCTGGAGATAAAGGAAGAGGACTTTCTTTAGTAAGTGGATGAGAATGATGTGCTTTATTTTTATTTATTTATTTTTAAAGATTTTATTTATTTGACACAGAGAGAGAGCACAAGGAAAGGGAGAAATGGGCTCTCAGCTGAGCAGGGAGCCAATGTGGGTCTCCATCCCAGGATCCTGAGACTGAAGGCAGATGCTTAATGGACTGAGCCACCCAGGCACCCCGAGAATGATGTGCTTTAAATAGAGTGAGCTCGACAGCAGCCCACGAAGTGCAGTCTCTGAGTTGACACTCAGCAGCCTTGTGTAAGGGAACTGAGGGAGGGCACAGGCTCGGGTTTTTTGTTTTTTGTTTTTTGTTTTGTTTTTGTCTTCAAGAAGACCAGCTCTCTCCTGACATTTTATTTTCCCTGGCCTTTGTGTTAGAGGCAGAATGGAGAGGAGCTAACATTTAATTTTATACCCTCAGAGTCATCAAGAAATTGACATCACTGAGGGTAGCCGGTGGCTCAGCGGTTTGGTGCTGCCTTCGGCCCAGGGCATGATCCTGGATCCCAGGATCCAGTCCCACGTCGGGCTCCCTGGATGGAGCCTGCTTCTCTCTCTGCCTGTGTCTCTGCCCCCCCCCCCATGTGTCTCTCATGAATAAATAAATAAAATATTTTTAAAAAAGAAAAAAAAGATGGGGATCCCTGGGTGGCTCAGCAGTTTAGCGCCTGCCTTTGGCCCAGGGCGCGATCCTGCAGTCCCGGGATCCAGTCCTGTGTCAGGCTCCCTGCATGGAGCCTGCTTCTCCCTCTGCCTGGGTCTCTACCCACCCACCCCCCTCTGTCTATCATGAATAAATAAATAAAATCTTAAAAAAAAAAAAGATGGGGATCCCTGGGTGGCGTAGCGGTTTGGCGCCTGCCTTTGGCCCAGGGCGCGATCCTGGAGACCCGGGATCGAATCCCACATCAGGCTCCCGGTACATGGATCCTGCTTCTCCCTCTGCCTATGTCTCTGCCTCTCTCTCTCTGTATGACTATCATAAATAAATAATAAAAAAAATAAAAAAATAAAAAGAAAAAAGAAATTGACATCACTGACATGGGACTAATGGGAGACTGTCCCCCCACCCCCACCCCACTGGGCTAAAAAAAAGCCCTCTTCCCAACACCTTTTACCTCCACTTCCATTCTACGTGCTTCTTGCCTTTGCCTATCTGTTCAGTGCAGGGAAGCTTCTACCAAATCCGTGAACGTGCAGATGAAAGTATTCAATCATTTTTAGAACAAGGTTGGGCTACATGTGAAAATGGGACTGGAGAAGAAATGCCACCATTTCTTGTCAAGAGCTTTTGAAAAAAAATCAGGCTCTCACTGTGTCAGGTGCACGTGGCAAAACATGGTCCACAGATGTTTTCTTGGCGAAGTTACCGCCCAGTCTGTTGTCAGGTGGATTTACTTATTTTAGCTGATCCTCGCGGGGAGGCTGGGAAGTAGAGCAGGGGTTCTCAGGCCAGAGCCTGCATCAGAACCTCCAGAACCTCCCGGAGGGCACCCTGAGCCTTTCTGGTTCAGGGGACCTGTGTTGGGACAGCATTTGCATTTCTTCCAAGCTCCCAGGTGATGTTGTTGCTGCTCATTTACAACCAGGGTTTAAAAACCACCTGCATGAGCCGGCCGGCTTTGTGTGCCTTTTCCAGGGAAGAGAGGGGTCATCTAGAAGAGAGATGTGCATCTGTGTGTGCACGCTGCCTGAAGTTCTCACAGTCCCCCAGCCAGGGCCGTCTCTTGCTCTGAGACAGGAGGAGCCTGTCACTCTTCCAGGTAACGCAGCCCCTCTGGACTTGTCATCTAGTTGGCAATGTGGGAAAAGGGGAGAAAAGCTTGGAAAACAAATGAGGTTACAAGCCGAAAATAAGCAAAACTTGAGAGACAAAGTGAGGCTTTTTTTTTTTTTTTCCTTGAAAGAGTAGATCAGGGAAGGCTTTCTGGAGGAGGTGACATTGGAATCAGGGAAGGAAGGCACTATTTGAGAAGGAAGAAATAGAACAGCAGTGGCCAGCTGGGTTAGGAGACTGTTTATTCAGAAGTAGAGACATCAGGGTAGGCCGTGGAATGCCTGGCTAGGAATTTTCACATTTAACTTGCTATATCGGTCAGATTAGGTTTTTGAGTAGAAAAGGGATCCAGTTAAAACCAGACTTTTGAAATCATGTCTATGAACCTGAGGAAACTTCCACTCTTGAGTTTTTCTTGAAGTTCTTTCTGGAGATTTGTTAGGAGTACTTAAGCTAGCCTGTTTAATTCACTTAGTACTTTTTTTTTTTTTTTTTTTTTTTACTAGGGTTGGAGAGAAAAGACCGTGAAGATAGTGTTTATAAAAGTTGATGGGGGTTTTGTCCTCTCCCTGCCTGTGCTGGAGAATCAGGGCACCCCTGCTCCAAGACAGTTAATGTCCTGGTCTCTTCCCAAGTGATCAAACGGGCCCAGCAGTCTCTTGCCTGTTTGAAGTCTCTGGTTGATACAACACAGATGATCTGCAGTTGTTTCTTTTGCTCCCAGACGTTTTTTTGAAGTAAGCAAATCTATCCGGAGAGATAGCTGGTTTTGAACTTTCTCAAAACCCCTTATCTGAGTCCCTGTGAAAAGACAAACTTGGCCTGGGTGCTCCTGAGTTCTGGCCGCCAGCCTTCCTGGGGCAGCCCCTCCCTCCCTGCCTGCCTTCGCTCTGCTCCGGGGAGGAGCACAAGGTGGCTTTGTTACCCAGCAGAGCTGGGGTTACACACCCTTCGCCCTTTGCTCTTCTGAGTGTAGCTCCTTCTGGCCTCACAACATGGCTAATACGTGCTCCTTCCCTCTCGGCCTGGGGCGCTCGGAAGTGCTTTGGGGGCTCTAGAACCCAGTCCTGTAGCTTCCTAAAATCTGCGTCCTGGGCTTCTGTGAGTAACAGTCTTCTGTGAGTTTTTCTTCACTCAGAATTTTTCAGTGGCATTTATTTATGTACATGTGTCTGTGTGTGTATTTATTTTAAATGTATATTTACAGAAGTCCTCTGTTTTTTTTTTTTTTAAGGTTTTAAATTCTAGTTGACCCTAGTGTAATGTTGATTTAAATGACTTAAAACTGGAAGGAAAAAAATTCTTTGCAAATGTTCCTCTTGATCACCTTTCTATACTGCAGTTTCATTTCCTTTAATGGTTTTGTGTTCTCAATGGGATCAAGGTCGTTAAGATATGTCCTCCTAGTAGATGATGAAATTTTTTAAAATTGTCTATTTCTGAATGGGTAATATCCTGCTCAGTCCCATCCTTCACCAGGGGCCAGCTCTCCTACCAGTCACTTCTTTGTCCTTCCAGGAAGGTTCTGTGTGTTCATAAGGATATTTGTGTGGGTGCATGCACTTAAAAAAAAAAGTTATTTTAGGGGCATCTGGCTGTAATTGGTTAAGCCATGATCTCAGAGTCATGAGATTGAGCCCTGGGTCAGGCTCAGGGCCTGCTTGGGATTCTCTCTCCCCCTCTGCCCTGCAGCACCCCCAACCCCATGCACCTGTGCTCTCTCTCTCTCTCTCAAAAGTTATTTTAATTCCAGTTAACATACAGCATGGTAGTAGTTTCAGGTGTGCAATATAGTGATTCAGTTCTCTAAATCACCAGGTGCTCATCGCAACAAGTTGTGCATACATATTTTTTAGCCTATTGATTGAGGTATAATTTATATAGCCTAACTTTGATGTGTTTTAAGTGTACAATTCAGGGGTTTTTAGTACATTTACAGAATTGTGTGACTACTGCCACAACTTAGTTTCAGGACATTTCCAGCACCCCTAAAAAAATCTCCATCCCGATGACCCTTTGCTGCCCACCCCATCTCCTGAGCCCCAGGAAATTACTTTCCATCTTTGTAGATTTGCCTTTTCTGGATATTTCCTACAAGTAGGGTCATTTGCTATGTAGTCTTTTGCACCTGGCTTCTTTTACTTAGCAAAGTGTTTTTGAGGTTCTTCCGTGTTGTAGCATGTGTCAGCATTTCATTTATTCTTGTTGGTGAATAGTAGTCCTTTTTACAATTTTTTTTGGACATACCACCAGGTGATGGACATTTGTCTCCTTTCTACCTGTTCCCTCTTCCTTTGTGTGGACATGTATTTTCGTGTCCCTTGGGGAGATGCCTAGGCTTCAGTTAGGGGAACCCAAATGCTGGGTTATTTGCTAAAATTTATGATTAAATTTTAATGAAACTCTCAAAATGTTCTCCCAAGCATCAGCACCTTTTTATGTTCCCACCAGCAATGTAGGAGAATTCCAGTTGTTTCACACTCTAAATAACACACTTGTTACTGGCCGGCACCGGCACCGTGGGTGTGAAAACCTGTCTCATTAGGGATGTCATTTGCATTTCAGAAGGACTAACAATGTTGGATATCCTTCCCTGTGCTTATTAACCATGTGGATGTCTTTGGAGATTTAAATATTCTTTTGTCCGTTTAAAAACCTCTGCTAACAGTTAATTTATCATGCTGCTTAACATCTCAGCTGGTCCTCTGCCTTTTTTTTTTTTTTTCAGTTACATTATTTCTAGTTGTCTGGAGTTAACTATATTCTGCTATTGTTGTCTTCCTCTTATGGTGTAAATGGATTTAAAGTTGACCAGTAAACCTTTTCCAGTGTTTTACCCCATTCACCCCTTGTTTTGCTGAGGTTTATCCTGCCAGGAGTTTTGGAAAGGCTTGGGCAACGATAGTCTGAGTTCTTGAACATTTAACATGTTTGGCTCTTAGGGGTGCCTGGGTGGCTCAGTCATCAGTTGAGCATCTGCCTTCAGCTCAGGTCATGATCCTGGGATTGAGGCCCGCATCCGGTCCCTGCTCATCGGGGAGCCTAATTTTCCCTCTGACCACCACCCTCCATGCACATGCTCTCTCTCAAAATCTTTGAAAGAAAAATATTTGACTCTTCTACTTGACTGAAAATTTGGATTCCAAGTTTTGATTCCTCTTTTATTTCTTTGAGGATGGTTTCGACAATTTGAGCATTAAACATTGCTGTGGGTGAGTCTGGACTTCTGCCCCCTTGTACTTTGAACTTGGTGCCTGGGCGTCCGATTGTTCCCTTCTTCATTTTTGAAGGTTGATATAGGAAGTGTCTTGGTGTTGATCAGACTGTGTGAGTTGTTTCTGGAACCTATGTTCATTTACGATGGAGAATCCTTTTATTTCTGGAATGTTTTCCTTTAAACTCCCCACCCCCCATTCTATTTTTTTTTTCTTTAGGGTCACTGGTTGTTGATGAGTTGCATCTCCTGTTTGTCTTCCATAGCTATCACTTTTCACTGTGTTTAAAATTTTTTTGCTCTTATATCTCAATCTTTCCCCTCAAGACCCTCCTCTTTTCACCTGTGTGTATTTCGTTTTAGCCACTTCCGTTTTATGATTATCTTATTCTCTGTGGGCTGCTGTAACAGTACCATGGACTGGGTGGCTTATAAATGACAGGACTTTCTTTTTCATGGTTCTGGAGCTGGAAGTCCAACAGAAAGTCACCTGCTTCGTAAACTGCAGGCTTCCCCCCTACTCCGGGTCCTCGCGTGGTGGAGAGGCTGAGCTAGGACTCTGGGGTCTCTGCATAAGGATGCCAATCCCACTCGTGAGGGCCCCCCTCAACCATATAATCCCGTCCCAAAGTATACCCCTCATCCCCCCGACATGCCATCAGTGGGGATTTGGTTTCAACATATGAATTTGGGGACAAATGAACATGTATTTTATAGCAATGATGATTTTATTCATACTCTGGTTTTCTCTTGAGGTCTTTCTTCCTGCTTTATTTTCTTCTCTTGTTTTCCCACAGCTTTCCTGAACTCTTATAAATCTTCTTTAAGATTTTATTTACTTGAGAGATGCCTGGGTGGCTCAGTGGTTGAACATTTGTCTTTGGCTTGGGGTGTGATCCCCAGGTCCTGGGATCAAGTTCTACACAGACTCTCCGCAGGGAGCCTACTTCTTCCTCTGACTATGTCTCTGCCTCTCTCTCTCTGTGTCTCTCATGAGTGAATAAATACAATATTAAAAAAATTTTTTTGAAAAAAATAAAAAAAAATAAATTTTTTTGAGAGAATGAGTGGGGGTGGGCAGAGGGAGAGGGTGAAGCAGACTCCCTGCTGATCAGGGAGCCTGATGCAGGGCTTGATCCCAGGACCCCAGGATCATGATCTGAGCCTCAGGCAGATTGCTTAACTGACTGAGCCACCCAAGCCCCCCTCTTATATATCCTCTCATGTTTTTTGGAGTCCATTATTCATTGTTTAAGTTGGAATGATATGTTCAGAGAAATTCTAATTCTTTTGTCCTCATTTTTTTTTCCTTCCAGCTTTTTAGTAAAGGCCTTTTGTTGTTTGGTGAGTGCTTTATGATCTGGTTATTTGTAGGAGCATCCTGAGAGCCAGGAGACAAGGCTGCATCCCAGGCTCATAGGAACTGTTGTGACCTGAGGGTGTGTGTGTATAATCCTTTCAGCCTCTGTTTTTCTCTGCTTGCTGGACTGCTAGTGTTCCCAGTGCCTTTTCTTGTCTTTTGCACCTGGTCTTGGTGATGGACTGTCCTGCTGGTGTGTCCTACCTGTGCTGTTACCCCATAAGCTCTACCTTTAGTGGGCGCCCAGGGAAGCTGTTTGTACTAACCTCTGCATCTATTCCCATTGTTCCCAGAAAGTTCCTGCTGGTTTTGTTGCTCAGGGTATCTTGCATGTTTGGGGAGCACGACTCTACAGGCTTGGGCAGACTTTCCAAGCATTTTCCTTCTCTTCTATCTGCCCTTGATCGTGATTCTTTCCCCCATTTTGTGGTTTAGAGGTATAGATGTGTTTCTTCAGGGATGGAGGTGTGTGTGTGTGTGTGCTTTGTTGCTTTTGGGTACATTCTAGGAGGAAGTCTTTCTCTTTTTTTCCCTTTTTTTCTTTAATTTTTCATTTATTTGAGAGAGAGCACAAGCAGAAGGGAGGAGCAGGGAGGGGTCCGGGGCGGGGAGGAGCAAGTAGACTGCTGAGCTGGGAGCCCAATGCAGGACTCGATCCTGGGACCCTGAGATCAGGACTTGAGCAGAAGGCAGACGCTTAAACCGACTAAGCCACCCAGTTAGCCCCCAAGAGGAAGTCTTGAAGCCAGGATACTATGACAGGGCACTTCTAACTTTTTCGTCTTTTCTCTGCCAGTTAAAAAATTGTTGTTGTTGTAGTTACTGTTTCATACAGCCGAAGAATAAAGTCGTTTCAGGAGAAGCTTTTTGCTTTCAGGTCTGGAATGGTCATGTCAGTAAGAATGTACCACAAGGAAAGAAGTGTTAATTTGCTTTACTTTGATCATTCCTTAAGGAATTCGGAAGTCAGAGGTGGTTATGGAGGCAAAGTCCAAATGGAGCCTGGATTGATCTGTATAAGCAGGAGGTTTTTAGGGTTGTCAGACCTGTTCGCCTAGGAGGCTGTATTGTGTTCCTGGACCCTCAGATTCTGATACCCAGCATCACCCTAGTCACCCATTTTTGACTTGCCAGCGTTCCTCGGATATTCCCGTGACATTCCTAGGATGCTCAACTCAGACGTCTTAGCTAGATTTATATTTGAGTTGAGCAGTAGTTTCCATGTACAGCAGTAGTCTGCATGCAGCTAGGAAAACAAAGGACGAGTACATTGTTGAAATGTCCATAACCAGAAGTAGAAATAATACAGGCATGAGATCACTTGAAGTTGGAGGGAAAGGAATTTAAGGTACTAAATATCTATTAATAACTAACTCGCTTTAATTTCTAAATGCCAAGGTGCTAAAATTGACAATACATCGTCATCTGGAGATCTTGGGCCTGAGGAAGAGAGTGTTTAGTTTAGGAGATAGGGGCCTTGCCCTTTGCTCAGGCAGGACAAGGTGAAAGTGCTTTTGTAGGGAGGGTCTCTAGTACTTTTGAGGTGGGAGTGATGTGGGGGACCAGGCCCCTTCCTCCCTGCCATCCCCACCTTGTGGGCATCTGAGCCACATCTCCCTGACTCAGCAGAGGAGGCCAGGGGGCCAGGCCTGTCCATCCTGATGGAGGGCAGGGAGAGGAGGAGGAGGAAGGCAGCAGGGGATGCTTTGAGAGGCAGGGAGGGATCAAGATTAAATGAGGAAAAAGTACAGAGTTGGCTGGGGCTGGCACACTGGCTCCCCTCTGCTGACCTCAGGGCCAGGCTTTGGCCTCACAGGGAGAGTGCTGAGAGGAAGGGGGGAGGGGCTTCCAGATGGAATTTTGTTGGAGACCTCCGGCAGCCCAGCTTTTCAGGAGAAAGACAAGCCAAGAGTTAGGTGAGAAGAATCCACCAAATGAGATTTGCAAACTGGATTATTTTTTCTGAACAAAGCTTCTGAAGGGTGATTTCAAATACGTAAGACACCGTGCTTAGCTCTGTTCCTCATGCCACAGGTGACCCCTCTGGTGCCCTTTGTCTAACTTTCTCAGTCTCCAGGTTCTTTCTGTGCCTCTTTCCCATCTTCTGCATGGACTCTTCTTGCAGGGCTGCCATAACAAAGCACCACAGGTTGGGGACAGGGATGAGACAACAGAAGTGTTTCCTTACAGTTCTGGAGGCTGGAGGTTCAGACTGCGGTGTCCGCAGGCTTGGTTTCTCCTGAGGGCTCTCTCCTGGGCTGCCAGACGGTCACCTTCTCCCTGTGTCCTCATGTGGCTGCTCCTCTGTTCCAGCATACCTGGTGTCTGTGTGTCCAGCTTTCCCCTTCTTATAAGGACATCAGTTGGACTGGATTACAGCTCATCTTAATAGCCTTATTTTAATGGAATCTTTCTCTTAAGACCCTTTCTCCAGATAAAGTCACACTCTGAGATACTAGGGGTGGGGACTTCAATATAAGAATTTGGGGGTGGTGGTGAAGGGATGCCTGGGTGGCTCAGTTGGTTAAGCTTCTGCTTTTGGCTCAGATCATGATCCCAGGATCCTGGGATCGAGCCCCACGTCAGGCTCCCTGCTCAGTGGGGAGTCTCCCTTGCCCTCTGGCTCTCCCCCAACTCATACTCTCTTCTTTCTCTCTCAACCAAAATCTTAAAAATTTTTTTTTTTGGTGGGGAAACAATATTCAGCCCATGACCACCCTCTTGACTGGGCACAGTGGTTCTCTTTGCTTTCTTGCCCCCCCCCCCCCCCCGCCATTTGCTTTCATTGTGGCTTTCGCTTGTACAGTGAGATGGACTCTGAACCCTCCACCCAAATCCAGCTGCAGCTTCCCCTGCAAAACCCTGAAAGTCCCCAGTCCAACCCTCATCTTCCCACCCATGTTCTCCTGTCTGCCCTGATATAAAACTTTCTAGTCATTGCTATACTTTTATATCCTCCTCTGGGTTGCTTACTGTTAACAACATTGGGTAAATTTTTCCATAAAAGTGGGTTTTATGGCCTCATATTTTCCTTTCTATCACCACTGTCCACGTTTTCCCCTCAGGCACAGATTGTCATGGTAGCTTTGTCACTAGACACCCCCCCCCCCCCACAACCTCCCCGCAGTCCCCACAGCTCCCGCCATCCATCTTTCTCCAGCCTGTAGGGTAGATCCTCTTCAAATGGGCTTTTCTAAAATTCTGCTTTTCTTATGTCTTTATTGTTACCCTGTGAGTAACCATACGTGCTTTATCTATTCATCTTTATAATACCCGTGTTACTTAGTAGGTTAGTGTGTCCATAGGAGATAATTAATGGATGCTAATGGTATGGCTTAGGCATTGTCTGTCTTCTTCCATCCAGGTTCAAGAAGTTGTGCCTAGCTTACTGAGTAATAGGTTGAACACAGCTGAATTCAGAGTATGAATAAGAGCTGACTATAAAACTAGGAGAGAAAATATGCTAAAATATGCACAGCTATTTGCATATGTTGGTTGGTTGGTTGAAGGTGACCTTATTTTTCATGAATGCACTGAAGCCTCCCCACACATGAGTCCTGTGTAGGGGACCAAGAGCCCACCAAGCTGCGGATCCTTGGATTCAAGGAAGACTTGTTGGGGACCATGGATGTCCCTTAGGTGCTTGAAATGAGTCTCCTCCCTTTTTTTTTTTAATTTTTGAAAGAGAGAAAGCACAAGCAGGGGGAGGGGCAGAGGGAGAAGCATACCCCCCCGCTGAGGAGGGAGCCCGATGAGGAGCCTGATCCCAGGACCCTGAGATCATGACTGGAGCGGAAGGCAGATGCTCAACTGACTGAGCCACCCAGGTGCCCCAAGTCTCCTCTTCTAATGCATCTTTCTTTCTCATTGCTTTCTGCAGATAATTGTGTAGTCTGCTTTCACCATGGGAGAAATAGAGCAGAAGCCAAGTCCGGGATCTCGACTGGGGGCCCCGGAAAATTCAGGGGTCAGCACCTTGGAACATGGACAGAAGCTGCCCCCAACACCTTCTGGAAAACTCATGTCCATCAAAATCCAGATGCTGGATGACACCCAGGAGGCATTTGAAGTTCCAGTAAGTTGGGGTATATCTGTGAACTCAAGTGTGTGGGTAGCCTTCAGCACGCGGAGGTTCATCTCCTCCCCAGTGGTCAGTGCCCACGGGGAGATGGCAGGAAGGGGGTCCGCTCTCCCTCTCCACCCCTACCACACTGCTCTGACCTGTTCAGGTTCTGAGCTGTCCCAGTTTTTTTAGGTTCATGCATGCACTGCCTCACTAGTGGTCTCAGGGGGCAGAGCACTTGAATTATACAGACTTTCCTATACAAGTATGTGTGTGTCTGTAGAGGCATGTATCCTATGTATATATTTGAACTGGATGGAATTGGGGTCTTGTGGATGCAGCTCTGATTAGCTCACTACAGGTATTCCTCCCACGTTGGTGTGTGTGTGTGTGTGTGTGTGTGTGTGTGTGTGTGTGTGTGTATGCATGCCCCACTTCTCTAGGGTACGGGCTAGAAAAATCCTGAGAAAACCATCAGAGACCTGCATGCGTGTTTTTATGTCAAGAGGAAGTGGATGTCTGTGTTTGAGGGAGTGTAGAAAAACCCTGATCTAGGCCCCACAGTGTGGCAGCCCTCAAATTGCAGAGGTCCACCATCCCAGCAGCCAGGGGAGGAATTGGGGTGTCTGGGAGCCAGCCAGAGAAGGAGGAAGCTGGAGCCTTGGCCTCTTTCATCCGTGGGAGCCCTGTACCCTGGCTCTCGCCCCCTTACCCTTATGGTTCTGCTATTTTTCCTCCAAGCCCCTGCCTCCTCCTCTGCAGTCTCCTCCTGCTGGAGTTAAGGGATCCAGCACCAATTACAAGCAGATGCGGATTTCTTGGGCCCAAGGCTGGGAGAGTGAGATGAGCATTTCCCGGTCTCTAGAACTTGGACTGTACTTTTCATCCGGAATCTGTACCCCTTACATGGATTGGGGTCCATAGACCTCACAGCACACTTTGGATTTAGTTTTCTGTGTTCTGTCTCAGGGACTATATACTGCATCTAACATTGTCAATGGAGAAGAAAAAACTCCTAAATTCTAAACAGCCACTTAAAAACAACTTTGGGAACACAACCTGTTTTTAAAGTGTTGACGATCCATCTATTATTCCTGTTGGCTAGAGGGACTGGGATTTAATAGCTGACATAAACATCTGTAACCCATCATTTAATCACTTACACAATATGATTCACTAAATCATATTCATCTTAATATTGTTCCGAGAGTGTGAATTACCATTAAGCGTCTCAGGGAAAGATACACCTCAGAATACCTGTGTTTCAAACTGCCAATTTATTGTACATTTATTTTCTTGTTGTGGAATTCCCGTCTTTCAAGGACTTGAGGAATGACTTGGGGAATGTCTGTGTATTCTGGTGAACAAGGCTGATGCTAATCTGCTGAAACTGTAAACATAAATGAGTGCACCTGCCAGCCTGTTAGAATTAGGCCTTCTGGAACATGTACCCCCTCCCCCTTTCCCTTGCCTTCTCTTCGTTGCCAGACTGGTTTGGTGAGGTATTTAGTTTCAGGGTTTCCTGTTGGTACTGTGTTAAGGACTTCTGAGCCCAAGTCTCTAGCTACGCATTAAGTGGTGTTCCCTTGTGTGGTTTGGATTAAGAAGTGATCAAATATTGCTGTTGGGTGCATGAACTATATTTGACTGCGTTTCTTCAGTTTTCCTAAACCAAAGCATGCAAGACTGTTCCTAGCTGTTCTTTTTAGCTAGGAGCTGTATGGGGTCTCCCTAAGAAATAGGAATGGAAGTATATATTCATCTTTTAAGACTATTTTACTTGATAACTGCTGATGTCTGTGCTTTGCATTTATAAGCCCTCTGTCTGGAAGGAACTTTTTTCCTTTCCTCCCCCATAAACTCCTATGCACCCTTAAGGACCCTAATGGTTTTACCCAGACACTAATTTTTGAGACAGTGGCTGGGGTCTTTTCTTCCCTCCCTCAGACCTCTTTGCTTATACACCTATTATAAGGGTGGAGCTGAACTGCTTGGGTTCAAATTCCATTTTTTTTTTTTTCTGACTCCTTTCTCCTTTGTAAAATGAGGCTGCTAATAAACCTTACCTCCTTCTAGGGTAATAAAGTTGTTCCATACCCTTTATTTGGACCAACTCGGCACATACTAAGCACTTAATACAAGTAAGATGAGTGGTGCCTTTGCCACTCTGCTGGGCAGGGACCTTGCCTTAGTGTCTCAAATCCAGCACCTAGCACAGTGCCTGGCCTATATTAGGTGCTCATTAAATTGTTTACTGACTGCACGTTAGAATGAGTTTATCTTACAAGTCGAACTAATGTCATTTGTCATTTTTTTTCCCCACATGTCTCATCCATTCCTATTTTAACTTTTCTAGTTTGGCCAGAGTGTTTCTTCTCAACCAGTGGGTAACAGATGTTTTCTGTAACCGCCTGTAAAAAGGCAGCTATCAGCATTTTTATTGACAGAGCTGATTCTAAATTGCTACCTTGTGCTCTTTAAGAAGAGAAACAGCCAGGCCTTCGCACAGCTGGAAGGCATCAGGCCGGCCACAGTGACTCAGTCTTAGCACTCAGAATGGGAGCACGGTGACACATATGCCCATAACTGCTGGAAAACCTTGCTCTGCAACTTTTTGCTGTGAATTCATAAGGCTGAGCTTCTGACCCTGGAAGTGTCGCCCTTGCCCACACGTGATCGTTCCTTTGATTGGGCGCCTCCAGAGAATGACCTCCCTCCCCTTCCTCACTCACATTCACCACACAGATGAGCAGGGCACATAGCCAGCCGCCCTGGCGGTTTCCCTTTGTGAACATTCTTCTCCCAACCCTATATTTCCTTGGGGATTGAATTTCCTGGGCCTCTCCTCATTAGTTTTGTTTTAGGGTAGAAAGCAGGTGGAGTCATTTAAAATACAAATTCCCTAAACATTTGCAACCACAAATAACCAAACTGTAGACTGCATGGTCATCTCTATTGTTCATAGCCTTTCTTAAAGAGCTATTTAAGGGTTTAACCTTTGGGAAAGCCTCAGTGGTGAGCTCCAGTTTCTTCTACGTGGTAGTTTTAACAACCACCTTTGCTCTTGAACTTGGACAGTTGGCTGAGGTATTTCCTCTGCAGAGTGGAAAGTTCAAACACAGTATTTATAGTAAAATCTTACATGGCATTTTATCATCTTTATGTGGAAAATGCTGTGCAAATAAGCCTCACCCTGTGGTTTGTGATATGCAGCTTTCTCTTCCCACCCGAGGTTATAATGTGAAGTGCCTCCTGCAGATCTGAAAGGGTTAATGACACTTCTCCCTGCCCCCCCCCCTGGCCCCAGCGAGGGCCATCCCCCACTTAAGATCTCTGAGAAGGTTTTATATATCCTGGCTTCCTGACCCCACTGGTAAACAAACACTGTTCCTACTGACGTTGGGCTGGTTGCATGAAGCAGATGGTTTTCTCTTCCAAGTGTTTATTCAGTTTGTGTTTTCATTAGCAAGGTCACTGTAGGAAGAGTTGAGAAGAGCAGGGGATATAAAAGGGAGCCATTTCTTTTGCTGCTTTGGAGCAGCCCCGATAAAAACATGTGGGAAAGCTGCTCATGGGAGCAGAAGACACCTGGTCTGTGTTGAGTTGGCAGGAGTGGCTGGCCGGGTGCAGGCAGGCTGGCAGCGGTGTGGGAGCCTTCCAGAAGCATGCCCAGCGGGGCCCAGCGAGAGGAGAGTTGTGGCAGGAGGAGCTCCATGTCAACCATAGCTATCAGAGGGTCCTGTCATTGTGCCTTCCGTATATTTGTGTCTTGTCCTTACTTCCCCTAGAAGCGTGTATAGCTCCCAGATGCCTGAGGATGAAGTGGATTTGTGAGTGTGGGGAGGCTGGAGGGAGGCTCCCAGCTCAAGGGCTAGGCCGCTGAAGCTGCTGGGGCTGTGGTGTCCTCATTTTCCACTCCTGTCCTTGCCAGTTCACCTTCTGTGTTAGCATTGTATGCGAGACCTGCTCTTGTTGCCTGCTTGGTTGGGACTCCAGAGTATAGAATGAGCTGGTAGGATGGGCAGGGCCAGCCTCTTGTGTTCCTGCTTGTTGAGTCCTAACACTTGGGGGTGCCTGGACCCAGCAGACACCGGACGCGTGTGCCTGCCTGCCAACACCTACGTTCAGTCCTCTGACTCTCCAACTGGAGAGGTAGTTTGTGCTGCCCTCCTGTTAAGGTCAGGGCACCCATGGGAAGACCTTTTATTTTATTTACTAATTTTTAAAATATTTTATTTATTCATGAGAGACACAGAGCCAGAGGCTGAGACACAGCCCTCTTGAGTCCCTCCTATGGGGAGCCCGATGCGGGACTCAATCCCAGCAGGACTCTGGGATCACAACCTGAGCCGAAGGCAAATGTTCTGCCACCCAGGCACCCTGGGAAGAGCTTTTAATCCCTTCCCCCATTTTTTGCACAGATTTAAGATAGGCCTGGGTTTGAAGCCCAGCCTGCATGACCCCCAATACCATCCCCTCTTCCCCGCACTTATCACCACCTTTCCAATGGCTCCCAAGGGGAAGGTCACCACATTCTCCTCTCTGAGCTATTTGGTGCTTTCCTCATTGTGAACGCCACCCAGCTTCGCTTCCAACACCTTTATCACCGTCCCACCAACCATCCAGGGCCCCTGTGGCTCCTCCTAGGGGCCTTGCGCTTTCTCCTTACAGTGCTTGTTTTCTGCGCCTCTAATTAGACTTTGAACCACGGACTCTGAGCTTTCTCTTTAATTAGGTCCTTTACATCCCTGCTGAGACCCCGTTTGCTTATCTGCAAAATGAGGTGTTTGGTCAAGATGATGTTAAAGGCCTTTTTTCCTCCCTTTTTTTGGAAGCTGGGACTCTGCGTTGACATCTTTGTGGATGGATTGCTTAACTTTCCCGGACTAGTATTTGTTAATTGCCCAGGAAGATGGTAAACTTTTTGAGAAAAGGAACTTTAACAAAACAAAACAAAACAAAAACCCTCTAAAACAACCAGACCTGATTGGACACAGAGGTTATTGTTACCTACTAAGTACTTAAAAAAAAAAAAAAAAAGTGGGGAGGGTGAACAAGTGTGCTGTGATTTATATATGATATTTATGCAGCATCAGGAAATGTCAGTATTTAATTTGTGTGTGTGTGGGGGGGTTGCTTCAATTTCAGTGAACTAAGGCTAACCTATATTGAGTTGACAGTGGAAAATAGAAGAATGAAAGAAATCAGTTATTTTCTAGACAACACATTAATAATAGGAAATCAGTTTGTTGGAGACAGAAGACCTTTAAAATTTTTAAGAAATAATTGGCATGTCCTAATAAGAGTCCATAGAGGTTTTTATTACTGGGTGCAAAATGGCCTGTGTTAGCTCAGAACTACTTAGGTGTCTCTGATGCTCCATCCTTTGTTTTGTTTTTAAAAAGATGTTATTTATTTGAGAGAATGAGCATGAATGGGGGGAGAGGCAGAGGGAGAAACAGACTCCCCACTGAGCAGGGAGCCTGCTGTGGGGCTAGATTCCAGGATCCCAGGATCATGACCTGAGCTGAAGGCAGGTGCTTAATCGACTGAGCCACCCAGGTGCCCCTCTTATGGTCCGTTCTTAAATGATTAAAGATCATTTTCTTACCTTTTGAAATGAAACTCAATATCTAATTTTCACCGGGACTGGGCTTGACATCCTTTGAGAGCTTGTCCTCTGAGTGCTTTGGTTCTTCAAGAGGTCTTAAATGGTCCTAGAATTTTTTTTTTTTTTTTTTTTTTATGGTCCTAGAATTTTAAAGCTGTCTTCAGAAGCTAGACCTCAGAAAAAGGACTCAGACTAGTTTGGTTTTAAAGCTCCGTGCTTCCTTGCGAACCTCGGCTTGACGCCTCCCCCAGAGCAACTGTCTTTAGGAAAGCATGTTCCTTTTCTCTCTCTTGGTCTTTATTTTGTATGAATTTTGTGTCTCATCCCTCTACCTTCCTTCTTTTTTTCCTAAGCCGCCGAAAGTCGCTTTTACTTTTTTGTCCCCAAAGAGATGGAATATATATTTAACTGAAGGTCTTGTGCAGGGCAGGGGGCGGGGGTTAGTGTGTGTGTGTGTGGGGATAGATCTTCCTTTCTTAGAAATGTTGGGCTTCTTATTCCCCTGGAATTACTGATCCCTGGCTGTGGGGTGGGTTATTCCCTCCAGTTGATCAGATTAGAGTGATGCTAGAAGGCAGACGGGTTCCAGGACTACTTGATATCTCTCTCTCTTTCTCTCCCCCCCCCCCCCCCCCATGAAATGCACTTGGAAGGGGAGTGTGGTGAAGGGAGGAGTTGGTGGTGGCGAGACCTGAATAAAGTTTAATTGGCCATTTTAAAACCGAAGGGAGCTGTGTATGCCCAGCTCTTAAAGCAGCTGCAGTTTGAACCAGAATGAGGGGAAGAAATCTCACCAGTTCACCCAGCTTTTTAAAAATAAGTCTCTGTTTCTTTCCTTATCTCTGTTGCTTTTGGCTCTTCTTATTAGCAGAGTTTCTGAAATAGTATTTTTATGTCCACTCTGCTTTGCATAGTCCTTTCTGGTTTTTATTTAACTGGAATGATCAATGGTGCTGTCTGGGTCTGGCCTCATGAGGTTAAATTTAAAGGCCATTTTAATAGATTAAAACTTTTTCTTCATAAATCATTTCAGCCTAATACTGTTAGCCTTCCTTTCTAGCTCCTTGAAAGCCAAGAGTAGAATTTAGATGTTGGCCCGAAATGTTTGTGTGAGTTCCTTTCAACTTGAATTTAGATGCCTGTGATCAAAGTCTGCTCTGTAGCTCTGACATGATTGCAGGAATTCCATACAGCTGTTTGTTCTTTTCTCCCTGAAAGTCTCTCAGAACCTAATAAATTAAAAAAAAAAACCCAAACCTGTAATTGAGAATGTCTGTATCTGATGTTAAGATGGGCCAATATGCTGAGAAAACATAGGGAGTTTGAGAGCTGCTCCCCTATCACCCTCTTAATGGGAGATAATAAATTATCTGATTCCAGGAAACAGGAGGTTAGAAGGGGAAAATCCAGGACACTGGATCCTGGCTTCTTCATCACTCCCTGGCTGCGTGGCTCTGGATGTGTAAGATAACCATTCTCAGCCTATCTCCTCCCTAAGTGTGGAGGATGCCTACCTTGTCGGGCTGAGGCGAAGTCAGACAGAAAAACACTCTGCAGAGCTCTGGACTCGAATCCGCTTCTCAAGAAAGTTTGTCTTTTTTGGGACACCTGGGTGGCTCAGTGCTTGAGCATCTGCCTTCAGCTCAGGGCATGATCCCCAGGTCCAGGGATCAAGTCCTGCATTGGGCTCCCCACGGGAAGCCTGCTTCTCCCTCTGCCTCTCTCTGCTTGTCTCTCATGAATAAATAATTTTTTTTAAAGGTGTCTTTTTTTTTTTTCTTATCCTGTTAAGATTTAGTTCCTGGGTTGTTCTTGAACAGAATTGGGATTATGCTAGTGTTTTTGGCTAGGTGAAATTGGGGAGAAAAGTGTGAAAGCACTTTAAGATAAAATGAAAATAGTATGCTCCTGTAAAGTGGAATTCCCCCTCCTAAAATCCTCCCCCCCCCCCCCCCACAGCTTTCTACAGAGTCTTACAGTTGATTTGACCTTTCTTTGGAGGGTTTTTCCTAAAATAGATGTGTCCCAGGTGACTTTGGAAGGTCTGTAAGCATGAAGTATCACTTGGACAGCTGTGATGAATTCTGAATTCTGTTTCTGAAAAGCACATTTACTTCTTCTTTTTTTTTAAATGTATTTGTAGTTTCTCTATGCCTCCACTTCGTTAGCTTTGAAATGGAGGAGTGTTCTTTTAGCTTAATTTTTATGTGCATTCTAGCACAAGCTGGATGAAGGATTTCAAGGTAGATGCTGGCTGTCAAGACTTCCAGGACAGCTCTTCACGGTGTGGATTCTGTGGGTTCTTTGAAGGAAGTGCTTAGCTGGTGAGGTATTCTTGTGTTTGAATGTTAATGTGAAATATGAACGTAAGTCACACTGATTTATTTTTAATTATCTGCTGTTTTTTACAAGAGTGTCTTCATCTCTTTGAACATTTGAGTTGGACATTTTAACTGCTATGAAAGGGATGGAAAGATTTTGATGAATTTGGGGTCTTCTGTAAGTGAGCAGTTCCGAAAGGCTTTAACACTTTGCAACTATAAGTGACTGCTTTTAGGGTTTCTCTTTCCTTACTTATATAAACAGGAAGCTAGACTAGATTCCCACAGTGGAATCTGTGGCTCTGGTGTTATTTTATGGAAAGTGATCTGGAAAACACGATAGGAGTTGTGTAAATGTTTATGAACACACAAGGCAAGGTGCGGCTAGTGATAAGAAAGTGAATAAAAATGACTGCCTTTTAAAAATCCCTTGCCATGTGCCAAACATTGTGCCGATAAGTCTGTCCTGTCATTTGTGGCTGAGCAGTGAATGGAGCATGAATGAGGCTTGCAGGCCATGAGGGGCTTGGTCTAGGTCAGAGAGCTGGGAAGTGGGGGGAGCTGGGTCCTGGCCCTGCGCATCCCTACATTGAAGCCTTGCTTTTCCCAAATCATTAGAATGTCCAGGGCCAGAAGTAGCCCTGAGGGTAGCCCTGAGGATAACCCAGCAGGTCACTCATGCTGGCTCCTGGCATGTGCTGGTGATCGGTGCCCTTAGGTGGCCAGGGCTGGGGGGCTGGGATTGAACAGGGCTAAGCCTGCAGGAGGAACACCCAGTGACCAGAGGCCTTGGGTCATTGTTATGTCTCTGTGGTGTCTACGAATACAGACTCTGGTGGAAGGCCCAGGAGGAATCGAGGAAGTAGAGTGGATCAGACTTGGCATCTCCCTGGATGGGAGCACCTAGAGAGTGGGAGACCGTACAGCCCTTAGGTTCACAACTTGGGTGGCTTCCTGCTGTTGCAGAGGACTAGGACATCACCCAGCACAGGCTTTCCATGACAACCGCTGTACTAGAAATCGCGTCTTCCTGTAATTGACGGGAAAGGAACGTTGCTGATGTTGCTAATAAAAGGCACTGCCTTATTCTTAATCATGAAGAAGAATCTGTGACTCTGTAAATGAACCTCTAAGATTCATAGTGATTATGTAAATTGCACAGACTGGAAGTATCAAATGGAGGTTGATTGCTTGGTTTCCATTTGTATTAGGAAAATTCTGTTTTAGCATTTCCATTTCCTTGTCATTCAGAAGCTATGCTCTTCAGCACGCGGTGCTGAAGGGAAGGCCAGGCTGGGAGAGCCTTGAAATTCGGGGTCTTGAAAGGACCTGGCTCCAAGTCCTTAGAAAGAGCGGTCCTCAGCTTGTCATTTAATTTTGATGCAGTTTACTTTTTTTTTGTTTTTTAAGATATATTTATTCATGAGAGACACAGAGGGGCATAGACCCAGAGGGAGAAGCAGACTCCTTGCGGGGACCCCGGGATCACACCCTGAGCCAAAGGCAGATGCTCAACCACTGAGCCACCTGGGTGTCCCATTGAGGCAGTTTACTTACGAGGTGTAGCATAAGGTGCCTTAGGCTGCTAGGTCATCTTCCAGTGATCAGAAGCTGTTTCTGTCTGCAAACAGAACACACATGCTCAATTACCTTTGGCCTAGATAGAAGGCTGAATGTCTACAGCATTGAAAAGCAAGACCAAAGAGCATTTGTCGAGTTATTAGAGTGTTGAAAAAATACCTAAAATCTGTATTAGTTTCCTAGGGTTGCTGGGACTAGGCAATTCATATAATACTACAGACTGGGGCTTCCACAACAGAAGTGTATTCCCTGTTCATTTGGAGGCTGGAAGTCCATGATAAGGGTGTCCACAGGGTTGGATCCTTGTGAGGGAGGATGCATTCCACAGCTTTCCCCTAGCTTCTGGTGGTTTGCTGGTGGTCTCATGTTCTTGGGCTTATAGATGTGATGCCCCCACCTCTGCCTCCATATTTCCATGGTGTTCCCCCTGTGTTGGGTAAGTGTCTCCAATTTTCTCTTTCTGTATGAATGCCAGCCCTGCCAGATGACGGCCCCAGCCCTAATGACTTCATTTGAACTAGATGAGCTCCGTGAAGGTCCTATTTCCAAATAAAGCCCCATTCTAAAGTACTGGGGGTTAGGACTCCAATATATGAGTCTTGGGGAACCCAATGCAACCCATAACAGATGCATAGTTAACATTAAGAGAATGAAGGAAAAAAGTCTGTCTCACCCCGAGGCTCAAGATGCCTTTTCCCTGGCACACCTGTTAAAAATAAAACCCTCTAGTCTTTGTTCTCACTGAACAGTTAATAGAAAGATTTCTATTTATTTATTTTTGGTAGAGGGGAAGGCAGTTAAAAACTCATTGTAAGAGTTATAATCTAAAGCATTCCTCCATTCCTGATTCTGAGTATATGCCCCTTAAACTAGGAACAGAAATAAGAAATAAAAGGCATTTGTGATGGCTCTGAAGGTACAGGAGACACTGGAATGTGATAGATGTCCAATAATAAATACTTGATAACATTTTTATGAAAGCCCATGCTTTCAGCATTCTGTGATTTTTTTTTTTTTTTTTACCCTCCTCTGTCCATGGTGACATTGGCTTTTTGAATCCAACTTGATCTGCCTCTCCATCTTGTCCCTCCCATGACCTCTGCTCTTCACTCTTGTAGCCACCTCTTCTCCCTCACTGATGCTCTGCTCGTGGTTCAGAACCCAGTGACTTCTGTTAGGGTGTCTGTCCCTTGCATTGCTGTGATGCTGGCAGTAGCCACAGCTCCTTTCTTCTTTGTGGCAACACCAGCCAGTGAAGGGATGTTGGAAAAAAGTATACAATAGCAGAGGCTTGTGGCTGCTGCAAATGTACCACCTCAGATCTTACCTGGTCATTGGAGCTTTCTAGCTCCTCTGATAGCAAGCCCTTAGTCACTGCTTTGCTGTGTCCAGTGTGGCCGTGGCAGGTCATCTAGTCCCTTCTGGCCAGTGCAGTGCACTCTCCTGTGGCCCCACGGGGCGCTGTCATCTTTAGGTTTGAAGAGGCAGGAAGATGGACTGTTTTTTTTTTTTTCTTTTTAGGTTTTATTTATTTGTGAGAGAGAGGCAGAGACAGGCAGAGAGAGAAGCAGGCTCAGTGTGGGGAGTCTGATGTGGGACTTGATCCCAGGACTCCGGGATCATGCCCTGAGGTGAAGGCAAATGCTCAACCGCTGAGCCACCCAGGTGCCCCAAGAGAGATTGGTTCTTAGGCGGCTCATGGTGTGGCCATGCAGGATGCACTGGCCAGCAGGAGTGATGGCTATCACCAGAGCCCTAGCAGGGCCAAGAAGGAAGGAGGGGAGAAGAGAGGTGGGTGATGAAAAGCCTACCTCTCTTCCTGACCATGTGTCTTCAATCAGTGTCTCCTCCTGCTGAGCCCAACTAGAAGACTATGAACGATGGCACCATGGCCAGCAGGCTGTCCTGGCCAGTCAGCAGGGGGAATGGGGAAGAGCCAGGACATGCTATCTTAGGGGTTGAGCAAGCCTACCACCTCACAGAAAATTAAGACCACCAGGTGTGGCTTCCTCTAGCTCATACCTCTAAACTTCTGCTTGTTTCTTTTCTTGTGCTTTCACTTCAGCCTTGGGTGAGGGGTTTCTCTTTATACCCTGTGACCCCTCCATCCTTAGTCCCATCTCCCGCTGGACTTTGCATTACCTGGCAGACATCGACACAGATACCTTTATTCACATATAAATCCTGTGATTCATGGACGTGGCTTTAATTTGCACGTGATTTCATCAGTGGAATCCAAAAGATGAAGATAAAAAAGCCAACCAGAGTTGTGTGTGGCTCTAGTGTATACCAAATAGGAGTTGAAACACAACTTAAATATCTCTATTAGCCATCTGATTATCCCTCGGCCTGATTTAATGCTTTCAGCAAGTACCGAGATGATGTATTTTATTGGAGCTGTTACATGGGATATCGGGTTTTGTAACACGATGCTGGGAAGTATTTCTTCTCCTTCGTTAGCTGGGGTTCGGTTGTATTTAACAACTGCCTGCATCTAGGTAGATGTCATTGGGATAACTAGTGTCCCTGGTTGCTGACCGCATGATGAAGTGTCTGGGCCCCTGCCCTGCCCAGGCTGCTCCTGGTTTAAGCTCTTGCCCATTATTCCCCTCTAAAGAGGAAACCCAGGACACCTGAGTGGCTCAGTGGTTGAGCATATCCCTTTGGCCCAGGGTGTGATCCTGGGATGAGTCCCACATGGGGCTCCCAGCAGGGAGCCTGCTTCTTTCTCCCTCTGCCTGTGTCTCTGCCTCTCTCTCTGTGTCTCTCATGAATAAAGAAATAAAATCTTTTAAAAAAACAAAGAGGAAACCCTCATTCCAGGCGAAGTCTTAGTGTTTGCTAACCGTGAACTTGCTGATAACAAAGCTAGTCTGTCTTTTTCTCCCCCCTCCCCCTTCCTTTCCATCCCCAGGGCGATTTTTGTAAGGTGGGCTATTCCATTAGTGCCCACCACTGCCTTCTCTTTTGAACCTCCTAAGAGGTACATGGCAGTCTTAGAAAAGAAAACTCTAATTTTCTCCAGAAAACTGGTTCAACCAGACACTGCCAGCAGCCGTTCGGCGCCCTGCCAACCCAGGGCTGTTTGAGAGAGGTTTTATGTGGGTATGAGCTACATTGCTTAGCTTCCAAAATTATTTTTGCCCTCTGTCTGGCTTCTAAAATGCTTGACAAAGGGGCCTGGGGAGTTGGTTTTGTTTTTGGTCTTTGCTGGGTGGTACACAAGGTACTGGACTGAAGTTCTTTTTCTGGGTGCTGTGGACCCACATGATCCCTCCGGGCCATCTGTGGTGTCAGTGAGGCCTGCTGGCAGCACTAACTGCTGTGACATCGAGGTGACCCATTAGAGGTAGTCTTGTTTCCTGGGCTCCTCAGCCACGTAACGACTCAGTCTGACCCTTGTTGAACCAGAATGTGTTCTAGTTTGCTAGGCCTGCTGCAACCTGGGACCGCAGACAGGGCAGCTTCAATGACAGAAATGTATCCTCTCCCCATTCTGGAAACCGACTGAGATCCAGATGTTGGCAGGACTGGGTTTCTTCTGCGGCTCTGAGGGAGAAATCTCTCTCGGGCCCTCCCCTAGCTTCTTGTGATTTGCTGATGATCTTTGGTGTTCTTTGGCTAGTAAATGTGTCTCTGCCTTCATCTTTGCTTGGTATTCTCTCAGTGTGTCTCTGTTTCTCCCCTGCTGATTTAGGGCCTTCGGCATTCTAACTTGATCATCTGCACCTATTTCCGAATAGGGTGCTGGGGATTAGGACTCACATGTGAGTTTTGTTGAGATCTCATTCAGTGCCTATGTACAGCGATTTTTCCTTGTTCAGCTTCCTTATGAAGTATCATTTGAGAAATGGTTGGGCCATCTGGTGCCGTGACTCCTAGCTTTGCAATTTACGCACCACTTTTCTGCTCTGGTTCCTTTGGAGCACTGTGTAGGATAGGACTTTTTCCTAGTAAGTGGAGGAGACTTGTAGCACCCAAAGTTCCTCTTAAATCACATATCTGCATATTTGAAATGAGACCTGTGGTATGGGCAATTGCATTAGATGAGGAATCTTGGCTGTTTCAATCAAGCGAACCACAGGAGTAGGTTGGTTTTGAATAATTTTCCTTCCTCCCCCAGCATTTTTCCAGGAATCTGTAATGGGAGAGTGCTAGCTTGAGAGTTCTTGAGGAGCACCTCCCCACATCATCCTGTTGTGTTTCTCATGTCTGTCCATTCGCTGATTCTGGCGAAAATAGTTCCTTTGATGTCTTGGTCCAGGTTGAGAAAACAAGCCTTTATTGCTCTCCCAGTAGTCTCTCAGTCTTTAAATGATTATGTCACACATCACTGACCATTCAAGAAATGCAAATCAGATTCACCGTGAGATATCCCTTCCCACCCATGAGGATGCTGCTATCAAAAAAACAGAATCTAATAAGTACTAGGTGAGAATATGGAGAAAGTGAAACCTTTGTGCCCTGTTGGTGAGAATGTAAAATGGCAGCCACGATGGAAAATACAGCAGTTCCTCTGGAATTACCCTACGATCTAGCAATGCTAACTCTAGGTATATATTTAAAAAAGAATTGAAAACCAAATCTTGAAGAGCAATTGGTATACTAGGTTCATTACAGCATTTTTCACAGTAACCAGGAGGTAGAAGCAACCCAAATGTGTGTTGGATGAGTGGCTGACATGTAGAATATACATACTATGGAATAGACTTAACCTTAAAGGAAGGAAATGCTGTCACATGCTGTAATGTGGATGAATGAACCTTGAGGATGTTAAGTGAAATAAGCTACAAAGAGACAGATACTGCATGAGTCCAACTTACATGAGATACCAAGAGTAGTCCAATTCATAGAAACAGAAAGTAGAACAGTGGTTGCCAGAGGCTTGGGAAGGGAAATAGGGAGCTGTTTTAGCAGAATGTAGTTCCAGTTTTGTAAATTGGAAAAAATTCTGGAGATCTACATGAATATATGTAACACTAGTGAACTGTACACACTTAAGGAGCATTAAGATGGGAAGTATTGCTGGGGCACCTGGGTAGCTCAGTCAGTTAAACATCTGCCTTCAACTCAGGTCATGATCCTAGGGTCCTGGCATCCAGTCATATCAGGCTCCCTGCTCAGTGGGGAGTGCTTCTCCCTCTGCCTCTCCCCCTGCTTCTGCTTTCTCTCTCTCTCTCAAATCTTAAAAAAAAAAAAATCAGAAGTATCACTATATGGATTTTTTTTTTAACCACAATTAACAAAAAAGGAAACTAGTTAAAACAGCCACAGCTGATTTCAGCTCTAAAGAAAAACAGGCTGGTCCTTCATTTCCACTGTGTTTCAGGTGACTCCTCACAGGGTAGCAGCTGGGGCTTGGGCAATGGAAATAGGATCAACCATGGGGGAAAAGGTTTGGAGGTACGAACAGATTTGTTAAACATAAGTTAAAATCCTAGCTCATGAGTATGTGACCTCCACTCTGTAGATGACTGATAGGAGATACTTTGAAAACATCCAAGGTGACTTTGAAGTTTCGCTAACATTCACAGCATCGTTTGGTGTTGGCGTTTATCCCTTGATTATGTGTCATTAGTTATTATTTTATGGCTCTTGCCTCCCACAGAGATGTTAAATTCCTTTAAGGCTGGGGCTGGGTTCTCAGGGACCTTCACCGGCAGTTGCGGGTTTCCTGCACATACCAGGAGTAAATAGCTAATAGACTTTTTTTTTGCCTATTGATCTGCTTGGGGAACCTTTGGCAAATCACTTCTCCCTAAGGTTCACTTCACCTCCAGGTGTGGTGTTGGCTGGGTCTTGGGTTATCCTATGATTGAGAATGCTTTGTGAAGACGCAATTTCAAAAATGATCCTAAAGTTACCAAAGATGTTAACATTCAAAGATGCCAAGTGTTCTTTATTTTTTAGCAATTTCTGTGTGAATTGACCAGTTGAATAAGATTCTCACAAACTTTTAATCTTTTAATTTTCTCTTTTAATATTGCATAAAACCTGTCTTCAAGTAAGCAAGCCAAGTGGTATCTCCTTGCCGAACTTGGCACACAGATCTGCAATTAAATATTGTTTTTGAGTAACGTATGACATTCCAAGCAGAGAGCTGCCAAGACATACGATTTGGACCTTATTCTAATTAATTCCCTGCAAATGATAAATTTTCTATTCTTTGTCCTTCTGCTCACATTTTCTCCTCCTTTGCAGAGATTCTTCTGACCATGAACATCAAACAAGTAAAAAACAAAACAAAACAAAACAAAAAAACCACTTACTCTGCTTGTGTTGTAGCATTTAGAAACCTGTGGGCCAGATTTGTTTTGTTCTTTTTTTTTTTTTTTTTTTACAAATCTTAAAGTTGTGTCCCCAAAGTATAGCATTCAGGTAAATTTTCCTGGTATGAAATCCTCTTTACTTAAATTTTATTCACAGCTTGAGGCCTCTGAGTGACAACGTCAAATATTAATTTATGGCAGTGACAGGACATGATAGCATAATCTCAAGAGTTTTTGTTAGAGGAATAAGGTCACAGGACATTAATGAAAACCAGGAGGGAGATGTCTGCACACTGGTAGAAGGATGTGGAACTTGGGATATCTCACTGCAGTTATAAGGCTACCTTTATCTCTACTGTGTTCCTTGTTACAGGTTAGAGAAATGGAAAAAGGTGATAGAATATGTAATTCTAGTTTATGAGAGTTCTAAGAATTATTCAGAAAGAAAGCATTCTGTGAAAGCCAAGTTGTGATAGTCTAATGTTTTTCAGCAGGTTACTTATTGGTCATAGTCACTGGTCATGCCTAGGAGCCAAGGGGCTCTGGGGTTAATGAGTCCTTGCTTCTTTACTTGTCTTAAAGACCTGAATACCACCCCATCTGCCCCTCCCCCTGCCAAGAGATTTGGGCATCTTGAAAATATTGTCCTTATCCTTAAAGATACCTTATTAGTTCATCTTAATAATTGCTTGTTAACATAATTTTGAGCATTAGAGGCTTTGGCATCTTTGAACAGGTTCTGGGATTTAGTGAGCACAAAACATTTGATCTTTAAACACTGATTAACTCTAAAACCTTTTGAAGCTCCTTAATACTTACGTCTAAAGTAATCTGTGTTCATTGTAGAAAATTGGGAAAAATGCACAAAACTGTCAAAAATCAACTAGGCAAAGATACTGATATTTTCTGCTATTGCCAGGCAGTTGTCTTTGGGTTGTAAGCTACAGGATGTGGCTGTGCCTAGCGTAAGTAAAGAAGGGAGCTGTCGAAAAGTCTGTGGCAGCTTCCCATGGCCAAATAGCACGGACATGAATAATTGTGAGCCAGGCAACCACTCTGTCTTCTCCATACCTTTCTATAAAATGAGATGTGTGGATTGGGTGTTCCTCATTCTCTCCATCTTGGGAAATCGAGTAAGGGGTGGAGGGACTGGCAAAGAGGAGGACGCTCAGGGGGTAGGGGGTGCACACAGAGAAATTATCTCTAGCTGACCTGCAGGGAGTGGTTTAGCTGTTCACCGGGATGGGCTTGGGAGCACAGAACACTGCACGATGCTCCCTGGGCCAGGCTGCTACTTGGATAGAAGACAGAATGCGTTCTTAAGATCTGAGCCAGGGAAGCATAGGAAGGTGATGCCAGGAGAATAGAACCCTGAGCAAACTATACTGGCAGTCAGGGGAAGAGAAAGGAGCAATAAAGCAGTTAATAGGGCAACCTGTAGATCTTCCCATTTAGATACTATTTTGTAACCTATTTCTGTTGCAGTCTTAGGATTCAGAAAGGGACTGGAGTATATTCTTCCCCTCTATGAAATTTGCCTTTTTTGCTTAACCAGTGACTCCATGAATCTTTGGGGGCCTGATGTTTTCATTCAGTTTTGCTTGCTCAGTTAAGTCTTTTTTTTTTCTTTTTGATTGCAAACCATGGTTTGAAGTGCAGGAACTTCAGATTTTATTTACTGTTACTTTGGAGGAGAACTGCTAGGGTTTGTAGGGAAAAGAATGTTCATCAGAGATAGTATTTAGGGGGCACCTGGGTGGCTCAGTGGTTGAGTATCTGCCTTCAGCTCGGGGCATGATCCTGGGGTCCTGAGATTAAGTCCCGAATCTGGCTCCCCACAAGGAGCCTGCTTCTCCCTCTGCCTGTGTCTCTGCCTCTCTGTGTGTGTGTCTCATGAATAAATAAATAAAATCTTAAAAAAAAAAAAGTTTTCAGATTTCTATGCTATGAGGGTAGATTTCATAAATTGGCACTAATGTGACTCACTTAAGGCATGGAAAGATCTTACATTTTGGATGTATGTCTATTGAGAATTCAGGACTTTGAAACTTTGGAGTGAGTGATGTTTTTGATAGTATTGCCTGATTTTCCCAAAAAGTCTATAATAGCTTTCCTGTCCACAGAAGGTTAAGTGAGGACCCCATGAAGGCCTTTCATGGTGTTTGTTGTTATGTAGGAGGTCCACATGTTTATGGGCTTCTCTTTGGAGGCTTGCCTGTCCCCCCTATGTCCCATGCCTGCAGGTTTTGTGTCTTTTTTTTTTTTTTTTAAGATTTTATTGATTTGACAGGGAGCATTTGCATGAGCCTACTCATGCAGCCTACTGCGCACAAGTAGGCAGAGCAGCAGGGAGAAGCAGGCTCCCCACTGAGCAGAGAGCCAGCCATGGGGCTCCATCCCAGGACCCTGGGAACATGACCTGAACTGAAGGCAGATGCTTAACCTACTGAGCCACCCAGGCGTCCCAGGTTTTGTGCTTCTAAATGAGTAGTGCTGCCTTGTATTTAACTCTGGCCTAATGTGTAGGCTTTTCTTAGCAAGCTATAGATGGTTGAGGATACTGGCAAAGTATCCAATTCAGCCCATTTTATATTTACATTAGAGTTCCTTGTTGAAATAAAGGGATGGTTTAGCCTTAAGAAGGATGAGTAATAAGTAAGCTCTTTTTCTCCTGAGTTCAGAGCCAGCTGAGAAAGAAGCATGCTACCCATGGATGGCCACAGTGTTAGGCCAATGAGTGATATACACCAGGCTTCTTGCTGGCTGGCCATGCTGGTATCTGTGCCCCGAATCAGACTCCCTACTCAGTCACTGGCACACCCAGCTTCTTCCCCCAAAGTCACCCATCTGACAGATATAAATTCAACCCCAGGAAAGGCGTGAGTGAAGGGTACTGAGCGAGGCCAGCCAGGGTCTCTATGTAAGGAACCACTACAAGGTAATGGTGTTGTTTTTTTTTTTTTTTTTTTTTTTTTGGTAATGGTGTTTTAATTGTTGTTAGAAGTCTTGTAGGAAGGCTCTGTATATGTAAAGAAGTTGATCTCTGAGGGGGAAGAAACTGAAAACTTTGGGACTCCCTCACCACTCAATTCAATGGAGAAGTTTTAAATTGCTAAGGAATATTTTTACTTCCTTTAAAAATTCAAGTTGTTGATAAGGACTGACATGCAATTCTGACTTGTTAGGGTATTAACTCATTTGGTATCTTCTGCTTGTGCTCCAATGTCAGGAGTTAACTTGGATTTTGCTCTCAATTTCCTGCATATTTCAGGGAGGCCCCAGCTATCACAAGGACTCCCTTCATATTTCCTTTTCTGATACGGGAAAGGTAAGAAAGTTACCATCCCTTGGTGTGTATATGTATACCTACCTATGAGGATTTCTTCCCCAATCAGGAAAAGTTTGAATTTGCAACTAGGTTGTCAATTACTAAGCTCATCTGTTTAAAAACAAACAAACAAACAAACAAACAAACAAAAAAACCCCAGGCCTATATAGTTTTATAGCCAGTCTAGAAAGAATAGATACTTTAGGCCTCAAAACCTAATATAAGTGATATGGAAAAGGAAAGTATAGGTCAGTTTTACTATGAATACAACAATTGTATGACTAAAACACAATTAAATTTACAAATTAATACCATGTGTGGTATTTTTCAAATGTCAGCATGACTTAGGTTTATTCCATGAATTCAAGAATAGTATGAGATTAGGATATCTTAAAATACTAAAAAAAAAAAAAAAAAAGTGTGACTAGATGTTAAAAATGTATTGTAGTTGTTTTTAGATATGATTTTTTAATATCTGAATGAAAGAGCTAGAAATCGAATATGAAGACTGATTACCAAAATCCAACAACATTCAATTACATGGTGAAATACTAAAACAGTTCCCATTAAAATCAAAATGCATGATTGTGTTCTCACTGTTTCATAGTGTTTTGAAGGTTTTAACTTCTAAGAATAAGTTACGACATGTCTACTTTCTAATAAGCTTAATCTTAATGGCTGTAACTTACGAGAACAGTAAGAAACTGGGAAATTGTTTTCAAAGGACATCATCATACAATTAATTCAGATGTCCTTAAAAAAATTATCTTCGGTTTTTAAGTGAATTTGGATGACTGAAAAAAAAGAAATACATAGAAACTAGTGGCTTTTTTTTCTTTCTCTCCTTGGAATAACCACTTAGAAATTGGGCAAAGTTTAAAATTGTGACTGAGACTGAAAACTAGTTAGATATTTTACTAGGAGAGAACAGAAGAACAATGTAAAACTTTATGGAAGAACTTTTAGAAGCAAGATCCAAGTGGTGAAGGAATATACTGGACTCCGGGGTGGGGAGACTGTATCCTCAAATATTAGATCTCTCCATGGGAATTGACACGTTTGTCTTATTCCCATTAGAGCACTATGATTTCTTGGGAGGATAGAGTAAGAGGCAAGGTGATTTTTAAGTTCCTGTGAGAGAATAAGTGTGTGAAAATCACCAAGACTTTTTTTGAAATATGTAAAATGGCCTTGCTCTCTCAGACGTTAGACTCTTAGAACCACTGTAATTAAAATAGCAGGTACTAGCGCAGAAATAGAGTCAAGAGTCTGAGTACTTGTGGGAAATGATATGTGGGAAAAGCACGCTCAAATTGGGTGGGAAAAGAATGGTTTGCTTAATAAATGGTGCTGGCCTGCTTAGCTATCGGTTTGAAAGAAAAATTTAGATTTTTCATCTTCTACCAGATACAGGAAAAATCTTTGAGGAGGATTAAAACTCTAGCTCTAAATGTAAAAATAAAGCATGAGGAAAACATTTGGCAAACTATTTATATAACCTTCAGTTATATAGGAAGCTGAGACCATGAGGGAAGAGATGAGTAATACCTACCTAGTCATTCATTCATTCAGTTTGCTGCCAGAAATGCACACCAACCTCAACCTAATTTGAGTGTCTCCACGTCCCAGGCTGGCTAGTAACTGGGACACATATGGCCTAATCCATTTGTATCTGTCATAATTCACCATGTTATACATTTTTAAAAATATTTTATTTATTTATTCATGAGGGACAGAGAGAGGCAGAGACACAGACAGAGGGAGAAGCAGGCTCCATGCAGGGAGCCGGATGTGGGACTTGATCCGGGGTCCCCAGGACCATACTCCAGGTCAAAAGCGGCGCTAAACTGCTAAGCCACCAGGGCTACTCCCATGTTACAAATTTTTAATAAAGCACCACTTTCAGGGTCAGTAAAATGATTGACCAAGGATGCTGTAGATACTCAGAGAAATTGAAGTTGCTACGTTAATCCTCTATTTCCTGAAATTCCATTAGTAATTGCAAAGCTATGGCTAAACTTTGGAGCCAAGAGGTAGATGGTATATTGAGAAAGCCCTTTTGGACTTAAGGGCTGCTGTAGTCTCCTACGCTCTCCTCCCCTCAGGTATCCTGGTCCTCTCACCACATTTTCTGATGAGAGAGGGAGAATGAATAGATATGCATTTTTTGCACTAAAGTGTCTTACTGGACATTTATGATCGAGCCGGTCCTATGAGCACTCATGGGGGCTGGGGGAAAGATAAGTGTTGAGTCTGTAATAGGTGAAGCAGAGGAACGCATCTGATAATATTTTTTATTTACGCCCAGTAATCATCAGGATAATGAAAACACTCTTACAAAAGCGTGCGTGTATATACACATAGATGCACTCATTCTGTGCCATATATAAAAATGTAAGCACTAATTACTTGGCGTAGCTCCTTAAAAATAACAAGTAGTTTTATTTTGAGTTATACATGATGAGTGAAATTCCAACTCCATGTGGGCATCCCAAAGAATGTTTCTTGAGGGATGTGTGGAAGAGAAGTTAGAACATGTAGTTGCTTCACTGCCTGAGAAAGAGACAGACGAGGGGGCTCCTCATTCTGGTTTGATCTTTGGTTTTCTGCATCCACAAGGTCTTTCACTCATTTCTTCAGAGAAAATGTGTTCATGTCACTTTCAGCAGCAGACCTACCGGTGCCCACTCCAGAATGTGGGCCCAGGTCCCCTCTACCCACCTGTCTGCTGGCCCTTCCTCCTGTGCCTTTCAAGACAGCAGCAACCCCCACTGCAGAGGCCAAGGGACCCACAAAACCAGTTTCTTCTGTGTCTGCTAACTTCGATTCCTGGCAGACGTTGTCTGTACTGACCTGTGCACCCAGCCCTCCCGCGTTGCCTCTGCTCTTCTTTATGAGCTGAGCATATTCTTTGTCAATTGCCCAAGAAATATCCTTTGCTGCAGTGGACTCCAAATGAGTTGTTTTTCTTGAACCTTTCTTCTTTTTCACTTTTCTGGGATGTGGGCTCCCTTCCCATTTTCTCTAACAAAGGAAGTCCTTGGAAGAGAAGGCTGTCTTGAGTGAAGGTGGAAGACGCCACCACCTCCTTTGTGTCCCTGTCCTGCCAGAGCGCTGCCCCTGACCTGAGGAACAGGAGTGATGGCACACCATGTACTCCAAGGCTGAGGTTGGGGGTGCTGAGTCTGAAGGCATTGTGTCCAGTTGGATGGTCTGCATCTCTGGGGGAGATGGTGGCATCTCCCCATCTGGGGGTGGGGAGGGAGGGGCAGAGGAAGCACCCTGTTATTGGGCAGAGCCAGGCATGGAATTTAACCACTTGACTACCAGTCTTCTGTAGTTACTCCTGGGAGGATACAGAACATTTTAAGCCCAGGGTTCTGAGTGTCTTTTTAAAGCCATTAATTAATTAAGCTCTTTGGTTTTTAAGAATACCCCAGGCTGGTGAATACCAAGAATTTTAGAGATTGGATCTTCCATGTTGAAATGGGGGTGGGGGGACGACACAGCAGGTACCTGGGCACTCAGAGCAGTTTCTGTGCCTGACCCCCTCGCGGGTGGGGGGAATGGCTGGGTTTGGACTCTGGTGCTCCCTCCTCTCCTCCTTCTCCGACCTCCCTCCGTGTGCAGACAAGGGCTGTCCTGCTGCTGACCCAGTTCTGCCAGCGGCTCTGGCTGCAGTTTGGGTCCCCATCCTCCTTGTTTTGGGTTTCTGTATCCTTGCCAGTTGAGCAAGGCAGCAACGAAGATCACTTTGGCATTACATCTCGTATTGTTAGCAGTCTTCAGTGGTAGGTTTTTTTCCAGGAGGCTGGCCTGGAGTATTCTGGAAAGTGAAATTCATCCTTTCTTTGGAATAGCAGCAACAAGGAAATGGTAGAAAGTTCGCCGGAGTGGACTCTGATACGGTGCGCACCTGTTGTATTCTTACAGGTGTGTAGAGTGACTGTCAGGCCTCCTGAGAAGGAAGTTCTCTCTATGCTTAAGGTACCGAAGTACCTGCTTCCTAACAGTATTGGAATTAATCTGTTCATACTTTCACATCTTTTTTTTTTTTTTTGATATATTAACATTTCTGTCAAAATGGTCTTTCAAGTTGTCATTTGTAGTGATTTGTCACACCTTGGGTTTTTAGGGTTTCTAATGTCTATTTTTAGTGTCTGGAGCTTCTGTAATTCTTTCTCTTGGGTTGTCTCTGTTTTATGCTAATAAATGTATTTATAACCATTTGGATTTTTTAAAAGATGGCTTTTGCTTCTGTGCAAGTGGGTCCATGCCAGTACCTGGGTTGATGGTGGCAGTGGTGCCGGCAGTGGCAGCTCCCCGCCGGTTCCCATTGACTGAGCCCGGAAATGTATTAGCTCTTGACCTACTTTGTCTCTTATACACACAACTTTAAAGACAGACAGTGGTATCCCCATTGTATAGATGAGGACACTGAGTAAGTTGCCAGATCTGTCTGGGTTGGTCAGGTTCTCCAGAGAAATGGAACTAGTAGGATGGGGACACCTGGGTGGCTCAGTGATTGTTTGCCTTTGGCTCAGGGTGTGATCCTGGTCCTGGGATTGAGTCCCACAATGGGCTCCCTGCATGGAGCCTGCTTCTTCCTCTGCCTCTCTCTGTGTGTCTCTCATGAATAAATAAATAAAATCTTAAAAAAAAAGAACAGGATGTATATATTATATGTGCATATAGAAAGATTTATTATAAGGAATTGGCTCACATGATTATGGAGGCTGGCAAGACCCAAGGTCCTTGGGGTGAATTGGCAAGCTGGAGACCCAGGAGGGCGAAGGCATAGCTCTAGTCTAAGTCTGGAGGCCTGAGCGTCAGGAGAGCTGATGGTGTAAGTTCTAATCTGAAGGCAGTAGGCTTGATACCCTGGAAATGCCAGTGCTTCAGTTTGAGTCTGATGGTGGGGAAAAAGCTTCCTGTGCCAGTGGAAAGGTAGTCAGGCTCACAGAATTTCCTCTTTCTTGGGGGAAAGCGCTTCTCCCACCTTCAACTGATTGGATGAGGCCCATCCACACTGGGGAGAGCAGTCTACTATAAAACACCTTCACCTACACACTAGGAATGTTTGAAAGTTTGACCAAATACCTGGGCACCCCATGGCCCAGTCAAGTTGACACATGAAAGTCACCATCATACGTCCAAGTCCAATCGAACAGTTTCCACTTGAGAGTATTCCTTTTTTTCAGTAAAGCCTGGCATTCAATCTCTTGGGCAGTTTAAGTACCTGCAAGCCATTCCAGAGGCTGGAAGTCCGAGATCAGGATGTGAGCAGTGCCTCACTCCCCTGAAGGCTCTGGGGAAGGACACCTCCAGGCCAGTCTCCACCTTCTGGTTGTTCTTGGCTAATGGCAGCAGAAACCCAGCAGTACTTTGTGTGTGCTCTTGTGTTCCAATTCCCCATTTTTGTAAGGACTCCAGTCCTACTGGATGAGGGGCCGATCCTATTCCTGGAGAACCTCATCTTAACTGCTTGTATCTGTAATGACCCTGTTTCCAAATAAGGCCTGATGCTGAGGTCTTGGGGGTTAGGGCTTCACAGGAATATTGGAGTCCACAGTTCAACCATAGCAGGTACCTAAACACATGCTGAACCAAACAACAACAACAACAAACAAAACCAAAGCAGAATTATACTGCTCTTACTTTCAAGTGGATGGGTCAGTTTTTAAAAAATATTCCTGAGAGATGGTAGTTATTCCATCTTGTCACTCTTCTATGTTTTGAACCTAGAAGCATGTATTTTCAAGCTTTTAATTTGCAACTTTTAACCCGTTCTTTGGAACATAAGACACAAATGTTGTTAGAAATCTGAGTAAATAAGTTCTGAATTAGACCAGGTGTTTAAAGTTGTCTCATGTATGGCCATAGACTGGACTATTTTTGTGATTACCGTGTGACACAAAACCCATAGTTGGTAGTTTACCCTTATATATATGCTATGGGCTGGGTTGTGTCTCCTCCAGAATTACTGCATTAGAGCTCTAACCCCCAGTGTTGATGATGTAAGGATAGGACCCGGGGTCCCTATCCTCACCCTCTACCTTCAGGCTTATGCAGCCCTGTTGCACAGCTGCTCAGAATTTCATGTGCCCCAATTTCGGCATCAATTTTACGAGAACTTTCTGTGGTCCTCTCTGTGGAGTACCCTCCCCCACCCAGAGGCACAGGGACAGGCACACGAGCCTCCTCGTACTGCCCAGGTTGTCCACCCCATGGAATCCAGTACAACATTTTCATGGAAATAAGTCCTCAAAAAGCCTCCCATGACCTGAGAAGATACCATCTGAGGAGAGATTGCACTGAAGGAATTTGTGTATGACCTTTGGATTACACCTGCTAAGTTCTAGTGTGAAGGAACTCCGGGGGAGGTGGTAAAGGGAGCCAGAGGGGTGCTGGAGAAAGGTGGGGGGAAGCCGCCTCCACCCACCCGGATGCTGTGCCCGTGTCCTGGCGGGAGACAGAACAGGTGACAGCCACTTTGAAATGGGTGCTGTTTTTCCAGGCACCCTCTTCTCTAAAATTAATTTTTGAAATTTCCAATTGTAGCAAAAGGAAAGGGGGGAAGAAAACGCCATACCACGCAGATTTACCATCTTCATCACTTATAAGTGCACAGTTGTTGTGCAGCCGGGCTCCAGTGGCGCTTCATCTTGCACGGGGCAACTGTGTTCCTCGAACGGCGCCCCTTCCCTTCCCCAAGCCCTTGGTCACTGCCAGGCCCATGTTTAAAACCGCTTAATCTCCTATAACTCACAGGCCGTACGGTTCACCTGAAGTATATAGGATTCCATGGGCCTCAGCATATTTACAGAGTTGTGTGGCCATCGTGAATTTCTGAGCATATCTGTCCTCCCCCCGAAAAGAAACCCCACACTTATGAGCAGTCACTGCCTACACCCTTCTCCCCTCCTCTGGCCACCACTAACCAGCTTTCAGCTCTACAGGTTGCCTGTTCTGGCACATTTCATATAAATGGCACATTTCATATAAATGGCATCATATAATATGGGGCCTTTTGTAACTGGCTTCACAAAAGTCTTTAAAAAAAAAATTGTTAACGAACTCACTGTATGACTGAAGAACAAAACATGGTAAGAGTTTGTTGAACCATAACCCTCAACCCAATGGCATTTTTTTTTCCTTCAAAAATCTTAATTTGTAGCCAGGAAAAACTGACTTTGCTAAGATGTCAGGACTTCTTCTAGTGTCACCTGTATGAAGACTTTAGGAGAAAAATTGCTTCCAGACAAGATTTAATTAAAACCACATAGGGCCAGGGCACCTGGGTGGCATAAGCATCTGCCTTCTGCTCAGGTCATGATCCCAGGGTCCTGGGATCGAGTTCCACTTTGGGCTCCCTGCTCAGCAGGGGAGTCTGCTTCTCTCTCTCCCTCTGTCCCTCCTCCTGTTCGTGCGCTCTCTCTTTCTCTCTGAAATAAAACCTTAAAAAAAGAAAACCATTTAGGGTCATAAATCTAGTCCTATTTAGTCAAAGACCAAATAAAACTGGAACAGGAAATGCATAAATGTTGCCAACATTTCCTATGTGCATTTCTCAAATAATACCTGGATTGCGAAGCAGGTAATAGAGAAAGCATGTTTTGCCTTTGTTATTTTTGGAGTGGGAGGGACTCCAACTTCCTGTCTGGGAATGCTGGATTGGTGGTCCGGACTAGATCTTACATTTTAATCCTCACAGAGGATCGTACTTCCTTATGGGCTGATATATCTTCAGACTGTTTTCCGCATATTTTTGATGCCTTCCTGAGGCTGTGGGAAAATCATTAACCCCAGGATTCAGTACATTGGAGCACTTAAAAAATTTACCATGTTAAGGAAGGACCCCAAGTCCTTGTCCAAGTCCTTGGACATATGTACCAAGCATGTGCATGTGGCTCCTGTTTGACTCCTGCTCTGGCCAGGCCCTCGGGTGTTGCTTCCCTTTATCCCCATCATAAAAACCAGAGGCCCTGTTCCAAGTTTAGCAAAGCTTCCCAGGGCAAGAGTTGTCTCTGTTGTAGCCCATTTATTACTTGCAGTTCAAGCTCTCCAACCTGAGTGTCCATATTTGATGGCAGCAGTGCATTGACAAAGATATTTATGTTCTGTCTAGCATTTTTAGTTACTTTAAGCGGCTTCTGTGCCACAGGATAATTAAGTAGTTCAAGAGAGGAGACCTAATCAGAGCTAAAGGACTGATCCTCCAGAGTGGAAAGGGTGGAGGTCAAGGTTAGGCACCGATGTTGGGAAATTCCTGCTGGAGTCCGTGCTAGAGTGGGGTACAGCAAGAATTAGCAAAGGGGCTAGGGTGGGCTGGGGGTGCAGGGGGTACAGAGCAGGCCTCTCATGCTTGGCTGGGCCGCCGGATGGCCAGTGGTAGGCTAGAGAGGAGCAGCTCAGGGAGATGATGCAGGAGGAGCACAAGATGGTTTTGAGTTAGGAGAAATGTCGAGGAGGAAGGAGGGTGGCGGATTGCAGCTCCAAACTAGATGTCCATCTGGAGTCCTGGGCGCATGGTGGTGCTAGTCTGTGCTAGGCTAGAGCTCTTCCAGGAGGGACGAGAAGAGAAGGGCAAGCTCGAGGCTGCTGGCTCCATTCCAGAGGGTGAGCCCCAAGTCTCACTGGACAGGACACCTTATTGGGAGGAAATATCAGCCAGAGAAGGGTCAGCCAGAGAGGAGCCAAGCTCAAGCTGCCTTAAGCTTTGGCATAAATCAGTCTCCATGGCAACTGCTTGGGTGGTGTTCTGAGGCCCGGCCAGAGAAAGTGGTGGATGGTTCTTTGTCCAAACATGGTTGTGCTGCCCCTTCTTGGAGCTGTTTGAGAGGAGGATGAAGGTATAGGACTTATGGCGGGGGGGGGGGGGGGGGGGGGCAAGGAAATAAAAAGAACCTCCATGCATTTCTAGGGCTGACATGTTAACAAAATTATGAGTAATTGTACAAAATCTTTTGTTAGTGGACACTCTGGGTCTTTTGGTGGAAAATGAAAAATGTTAGAGCTGGGTAAAAAGGAAAGAAGTCATTTGGTAAGAAGGATTAGAGGAAAATCTGAGTTCAATGGAGGTGAGCCTGTGGCTATGAAACTCTCACTGTGTGATGAAATTACCTGTGGTTCAATAAAGAATGATAATCTTAATTAAACACAAAATCACCATGTTGGTAGATATTACCCCAGAGTGTGAGAGTTGCTTTTGTAAAGTTTTTTCCAGTTTGTTACCTGTTTGTTCATGATGAAAATTTTAGGATGGGGGAGATAGGAAAAGGTGTTGGGGGAAGGGTGGAATGAAAAGAATGTGGTATATAATCTGGAAACCCAGTATTCCCTTAAAATCAGGCACTGCGTTGTCTCCCTTGACATATTGTGAGTCACTGGAGATTAATCTACTGTTGTAGACCATATGACAGGATTCTAGAGAATGAATTGGTAGGAAGAAAGTAGAAGACAAGCTATCTCTGCCCTGCTGAGGATTCTGATCCAGTGTGTATGCAGACAGTGGATGAACAGTTATAGTGTAAAAACGTGGACAAATATAAATGACCAGAGGGTGAGATAAGGGAAATTCATGAGCACGGTGGGAAGGTAGCATCTGGCAATCTGGAGAGCTGGGTGGAGTTTGGGGATTAGGATGGGTTTCTGCCACAGATAAGCCCCAGGTGAAGTTTTACAAAAAGCTATGCACAGTGTGAGCAGAGTTCCAGGGGCGCAGCGTGTGTGTAGGCAGGAAGGTGCCCAGTGTGCGTGCATCCACTTCCAGAGATGCATGCCATGTGCTGGCCTGGGCCCGAAGGACCCTTGGGAGAAATGCCTCGTGAAGAGACATTGAGCAGTTTTGATGAGTGAGGACCTACT
This sequence comes from Vulpes lagopus, assembly GCF_018345385.1. Taxonomy (NCBI): domain Eukaryota; kingdom Metazoa; phylum Chordata; class Mammalia; order Carnivora; family Canidae; genus Vulpes; species Vulpes lagopus. The sequence goes on along the minus strand of NC_054839.1, from coordinate 13,130,638 downwards.
CGCCCCCATGTTCTGTTTGATGGCTTGGACTCCATGTAAAGAGGAGGGAAACCTCTTTGGGTGGGGATATATTCCATACGGCTGGCCTAAAATACAAACCTCTGTTTTGTTCTTTGCCATACAGCTTGTTTATTTTTCTGTTTTATGTGAGCACCGTAGCCATGCATCTTGCTTTGACAGGCTCTGCTTAAAGTCTTTTTGTATTCAACACGACCTGTTTTTGCATGGACCACCCTGAATGTTATGTGCAGGATCTCTCAAAGACACATATTTCTTTAATATATAAATATTTTGAATGTTCTTCCCTCCCCTAAGGCAACAGAGAAAATTACTGTCTACTATCCACATTGAAACTGGCTTTCTAAATGCTTTTGTCTGGAATAATAGTATACATTCACTAGCTGAATAGGAAACCTTTCTGGGGGAGTCATTTTTAATATTAAAGAAGATTCTTAAAAATCTGGACTTAGTGAATATAAGTTCAGTGAGTGCTTATGCTGCTATATATACATATGTATATATATTCTAGAAAATAGATTTTCTTCCTCTTCAATATGGGCATATCTCCTTTGTTCCAAAGATCTAAAAATAAGAACATAAAAACACCATTTAAGAATATTTTATATTGATGTATGAAACCTTGTGAAAGACTAATGTCTTTAATTACATAGATTTTAGAGATTCAAATTTTCAATTGTGTATCTATGAATTTCGTGAAATCAAAGCTTCTACATCTTTTTTTTTTTTTTTTTAATGAAGAGTTAGAATGAGAACATGGAGAGGGAGAAGCAGACTCCTCACTGAGTGGAGAGTGGGGTGGGATCATGACCTGAGCCGAAGGCAGACTTAACCCACTGAGCCACCCAGGTGCCCCCTAGATCTACTTTTAAAGGGTATTTTCTGTGGGCAGAACTTTGAGTTTTGACTGCTGTCATCTGGAGGGTGGTATTGGCAAATTCTGTAGGATGAAGAATCAGCTACTTTGTTGTTGTATTCTATTGAGAAAGAAGAATCCATACAACTTGCATTGGCCTTTTAGGTAATTCTTTTTTCCCCTAGCTTGATAAAAGGCCTCAGCGTTGACCATCAGTTATTTTTGTAATGAAAACAACCTAAAACTGATTTCAGTGTTGGCTACTTTAGAAGTGTCTTATGTTTTTACCCCTGCACACATGTTGGATTTTAGTGTAATTTTAAACAACTTCCTTTTTCTTTTTTAAGATTTTATTTATTCATGAGAGACATGCACAGAGAGGCAGAGACCTACGCAGAGGGGAGAGGCAGACTCCCTTTGGGGAGCCCAATATGAGACTTGATCCCAAGACCCTGGTATCACGCCCTGAGCCAAAGGCATATGCTCTACCACTGAGCCACCCAGGCATCCCTAAAAACTTCTTTAAAGTACTTGAAACTTATAGTCCTATTAGGAAAGGATTACAAAAGAAGTGAGTCAGTCCCCCAACCCTGCATCTTCTTTCTAGAGTCTTTTTCCATCCACCTCAAACAAGCTCTTGAATATCAATGATGATGATCCTTTGGGCCGATTAGAAGTTGATTAAAATTTTAGGGAGATCTTTTGTTAATTAAGTATGTTCACATAAATACCAGAGAATTTTGCACAATTTTAAGGTGGAATAGAATTGGGTACAACATTTGTGATGAAAATACAGTCAGCCCCAACTTTGTGCTGATTGATTGTTGGCAGTATGGCTTTCCCAGCAAATGCCCTTTTAAGAGAAGTAACATTTGCTCTGTTCCCTTCCATGGATACTCTATCTTTCCATCCCCTGAGTACCTGATCCACTTGGATCATTTTGTGGCCTAAGCACTTCACCACCATTTGCACGTAATTGAAGAGCTTGGAGAGGACTGCATTTATCACTCCTGGACAAAAGGCTCAGTTTCCTCCATAAATTGGATTTGAAGTTAAGAGTTAGCAGCTTTCACTGAAGAGCTGCTTACGCTCTACTGAGTTAAGACTCAAAGTTCTGTTTCATTAATTCATGTGAAGAAAATGATTGGCAATGGCTAGCATTATATTAAAATAGGATGTGAACTATTTTGGTGGTAATACTTTCTTTTTCTGCTGGGTGGACATAGATGGAGATGTGCTCCCAGATTAGCGAAGATGCCCTGCATGCTCCTGGGAGCCGAGTGCTCCCAGATTGGGTACCACTTGGAGGGGAGCCAAGAAGACCATTCTGCTATGTGGTGTTTGATGCTAGGAGAAGATTCACTTCTTTTCCCCTGACATAAATTAGACCAAAGAGAGGAATTTGGTTTATTGCTTAGTGCTGAAGTTAAAAACCATTTCTTTCCCGTGTGGTCTCTTAATTAGATTCATTAGTTTCAAAATGTTGATTGGAATTGCTGTAGTTCAGCTCTTGAAAGGTTTTAAATTTAAAAGGAACACCTCATTTAGTATACTACCATGCTCTGAGTACTCCACGGTAATTTTTTTCTTCATGTTTTTGAATTCAAATAATGGATTATTAATTATAAAGGTTTTTAGACTAATAAAACCAAGTATCTAGGGTTTTTTTTTTTTAACGATTTTATTTGAGAGAGTGTGTGAGGAGGGGGTCTGGGAGAGGAACGGGGGAGAGAATCTCCAGCAGACTCCCACTGAACATGGAGCCCAACTTGGGGCTTGATCTCAGGACCCTGAAATTATGACCTGAGCTGAGATCAGGAGTCAGTTACTCAACTGATTGAGCCACCTAGTTGCCCCCATATCTATTTTAATTCCTGTTTGTCTTACTAATTTCTTGATAAACATTTTATAGGATGCTTTCAGAAGTTTGTTTGGATGCAAAAACAAATTTTCAGCTTCTATAGTCAATGTTTTATATATGACAGAGTCATAATACCTCAATAATAGGAAGCAAATGCTTTAATTGAAACCGATGATTAGAGTGACATGTGGGACAGTTTCTACTTGTGTCAACTCAAAGCTTTATTTTAAAAAGTCTCCTCCAGCTTTCCTTCCCAGAGTAAGGTGGATGGTTAGGCCTGATCTAGTGAGAATAGCAGATGTTTATGCCAGTATTAATTCTTGAGAAATCTTTTGGGGCTAACAGAGCAGTTCTTTAAAAAAAAAAAAAAAAAAACAACCAAACTTTTGTAATTACAAAGGTATGACATGATTACCTGGCAGTAGCAATTTTGAAACAACAAAAAAATAGAGATGTGTCTTGTTCTTATAACTTTAGAAACAAATTCTTAATTATCATGGGCAGATCAGGAAAATAAACTTAACCATCTTCTGATTCTTGTAACTTAAATTTTTTTTTTTTTTTTTTTTGTCTAGGAAAAGTGACTATGATTCTGTTAGCAAATTCTCAAAAGTCAGGTGGGGTTTGTATATGTTCGTGTATGCTCTGTTGTCTTTGGGGATAATTTTAAAAGCTCAAAGTCCTTAGTCACACATACGGAAACAGGGGGTATTTAGAAAAGTTTAATTTTAACCAGGTACTTGAACTGTAAACACACAGAATGACATCACTTAAGGAACACAGCACTTTAGTCAATAGAGGCTTTGTCATTGTTTTCTTAGACCAGAGCACTGAAATGGAACATTAATTGTTAATTAGGTTAAGGAATCCAGCTGTTCACTGAACCCAAGTATCCTGCCTGCCCGTACTCTACATAGTGTGGAGAACCGGGCTCCTTGTGTCCTGGGCACCTGCCTTCTTTAAGGGGACAGCCTTTCTTTTGCACACCTGGATGAGTATGCCTGCCATCTGCTCATGGTGTCCCACTCCAGGTGTGTGGCTTATTCCTGGTATACAGTCTTCCACACACCCAGCTGACAAGGTGCGGCCCACTTTGGTTCCCACACATGATTTCCTCAACTGTTCTTTCAGAAGGTCACAGGGGGCCTGACATGAACAAGCCAGGTCATTTATGCTGGTGTGGGCTGTCACTACCCACAGTCCTGCAGGGTAGAGCATCCTGGGGAGGATGCATGGCCAGCAGCAGCAGTTTGAACTAATGAGGGGTGATGGCAGGGAAAAGTAAGTGTGGAGTTCTGTTGGAACCAAAAGCAGCAGAGAGACAGACCCTCTCTGGGGGAAGTTAGGAGGTCAGATTGTTATACCTGCTCCCCTAGCCTTACAAAGGATTGAAGGAAGTTAAAAAAGAGTGTAGAGAGTGTAAAATGGAAGTAAGTTAAAAACCAAAAAGTCAAAGGGTGAACAAGGGCAAGATATAAACTGGATCCAAGGAGGAGGCCAGTTCACCAAGTGAAGCTGCTTAGTCCCAAAGGTGAGCCACCAATGTGGCCCTTTGCTTTCCAGCAATCATCGTGAAGAGCGACCCACCTTGTGTACTTAGTCCATGATTTGTATGCCAAGAATGAACCAATTCGTGGAAGACTCCTAGGTTTCTCACCCTGAGACCAGAATCGCACCTTTCCATCGGGACTTACAGAGGGAACATCACATAATGGCCAAAGCCCTCAACACGTTAGGTATCACAGAGGCCGTTTCCGTGGATCATTTTCTCCAGCTAGGCAGATGGGCACACCCTACCCCAACCCAAGACATAACCATTTTAATGGGGGAAATGTGTCAGTTACACATCTATTTCTAGCTTGGGCGAAGCGCAGATTATATACCTAGAGGAAACACAGTTCTCTGTGTTTGGAACATTTTGTGAGTTTTGAGCTCTTTATGCTATATTTGGGTGGAAGAAGATTCCATAGTGGATGCCAGGAGAAGGATGGTTGGAGGAGTGACACAATGTCTGCCTAGCTGACAGTGTGAACAGCCTTAGGATAGGTGGCTTGTGCAAGGAAATGTTGTGTTATGGCCACAGAAGTATTAGGCTGTTCCATCATAAGATGGAATAATGTCTGGAAAAGAAATACTTGGTATGTTTTTTAAAATTATAACAAAACTTCAGAAACATTTTTAGGTATTAATTTGTTAATCTTGTGACGTGCTGAGTCATTATGATTTGTTGAACTACAGCTGATCTTCCTTATTTGCAGGTTCTGGTATTGCAAATTCTTGTACCCCCTCAACTTTATTTGTAACCAACCTCAAATCACTACTTGCATTGCTCTGAGATCATTCATTCACAGACATGCGCAGAGCCATGGTGAGAATTTTGAGTTATCCACTGTATGTGTTTGCAGTGAAGGCTGAATGAGGGGCACTGCCCTCTGGTTTCAGCTGTCGTTGTAAACAGCTGTCCTCCTCATGGTCTCTGTAGTATCACCTTTTGCATGTTTTTGTGCTTTTTATTGGTGATTTCACAGTTTCACATGGCCCCCAGGTGTGAGCTGGAGTGCTCTCTGGTGTTCTCAGGTACAAGAACTCTGGGAAGTGCCTTACAGAGAGAAATACGTGTGTCACATGAGCTTCATTCAGGCATGAGTTACAGGGCTGTTAGCTGTGAGGTCCATGTTAATTAACTGACGATAGATGTGAAATAAAGTGTCTTTAAATAGAAACACATTGAAGTTATGGGTTGGGTTGATAGGTTGATGAAAATGCTGTGACCAGATACTCATAGGAACCTAACCCTGTTTTTCTCCTAGGAGCAGTATTTGCTAAATAAGCAGCAATTTTACAGAACAGATTATAGTGAATAATGAGCATCAGCTGTGATTCAGTTTATAAGAATGCCCAAGTTAAGCTATAATTGTTTTTTTGTGTTACAATATTTCATGTAACACTAAGCAGAGAAATAATAGGAATTTTCGGGTAAGTTATACACAAATGACACAGATCAGGTGATGTTTGGGTGGATTTTCATGATGCAACTCTGCCTTTGGAAATAGACAAGCATAATTGTTCCCTGTTAATCTTTCAGGGACTTTTGGGGAAAATGATAGTTTTGTGGTTGTGGTCCTTCTTTTACTTGATATGGTAAGACTTAAACATTTATAATACAAAGCCCCTTTTACCAGGGTCAGTCTCTGACCCCTTCATTTAAGGAAGAATTCTTCATTTTTGCTCAAGGGGTGTAGCATTCAGAATAACTTCCAGTTGAGTCCATCTTACTTTTTCCTTATGGTGACAGTGATATTTTAGTAGAAAAGATCTTACGATTCCCTCCCACATTCTCCATCCAAATTCTGGTCCTCTGATGACACATAAATTCTTTGGCTATGGAAATGATTGATGCTACATAGGGCTGCGTCTTGGGGAGGCAGAAAAGTAACCAGACAAATGTCTGTGAAAGAAAGATCACAGGGGCCTTGTGTTTATACCTGTCTTTGAACATTATAGAATAAAAAAGACCAAAGGAAAACCTGAAGCAATACTGTTTCTTAGTGACAGTTGCCAGTGGTGGTTTTTAAAAAAGGAAATTCCACCGGGAAATGAACACTCTGGTTAACCACCTCTGTCCTTTCAATTTACATATGTGATGTGTGACAGCTCCTTTCCCTGTCTTTTGGAAGTCTTCAAAATTAAGCGAGGTTGAGGCTGTTGACTTTTTTGGAAACCTCTAATTTTTATTGTTTATGATATTTCAAGCTCTCGAGCTTCAGGTAGAGAGATGCATTTGAGAAAAGTGTGGGACTTGTGTATATTAAGTAATACATTAGCATAAATTTATTTATGAGATTGATCAATGATTCCCAAACACACCCAAGTGGGGCTGTTCATTGACTTAATTGGAAAAACTTCTGTACTTTGAAAAGGAGGCTTAAAACAAAAACTGAAATATTGTTCTTTAACATGCCCCCTCCAATCACATCAAAGCTCTTATGCTAAAATCTGAATCTGTGTATGTTTTGAATGCTTTGGATTCTAAAGAAATGTTTTGCAATGGCAGTTTTTTGGGTTTGTACATGATTTATTTCTTACATAATCTGTTGAAACTTGAGATTCTAAGGTATGGCATATTTGCAAAAGAGACTATAAAATGTGTAAGTATAGTTTAACAGATAAGAACACAAACATCCAAGTTAAAAACCATAATATTCCCAGTACAGGCCCCTTCCTCATTGCTCACCCTCCCTCCCCACAGAAGTAATCACGACCTGAATTTTGTGTTAATCATTCCCTTGTTTCTCTTTATACTTTGGCACACATGTGTGTAACTCTAAACAATAGCGTGTTTGGTCTGTAACTTGTTCAGTGCCTGTCTTTCCACTTAACTGAGAGGAGAGAATTGTGTGGTCTTTGGTCTGTTCCTAGTGTCAAGCACAGTGCTTGGCACATAACAGGGGTTTAATGCATGTTTATGGATTAAATGAATTAAAAACTGTTCTTATAAAACTAAGTTTCTAATTTATGATTAAATGCATATATGTGTATTTGAATAATCCTAAAAGAAAGGTAGATAATATGAAAATGTATTTTTGGAAAGTGAATTTGGATGACATTTAAAACTGGGAGACCATCCCCATATCCCCTTTACAAAATGAGAAAAGTGAGCCTCAAACAGATAAATGTTCTGACCAAGGTCATTTAGCTAATGGTGGCCAAAATGGGGCCAGGACCTCTCTTTCCTGCTTGTCCAAGATTTTGTCAACGAGGACACAGGACACTCTCAAGGTTTTAATCAAGAGATGGAGATGGTTTTCTTCAGTTTAATGGAAAGTCCCTCCTGGGGAGTAGTGGGATAAACTACAGGAGGTAGTTTATTCACACATTACATTTTGTGCTCTGGTAAGCTCCCTCATCAACCAAGAAAAGATACTAGATTGTGTGATAGCCTGATAGTTAATTGTGTATATTTTTAAATAATTGTATGTATAATAGAGTTTAGAGTGACAATATGGTCAGATGCATTTTTCAAAAATAGTTTCTGAAACATCATTTTGGTCTATCCCAACTTCTTGATCATTTGGTGTAGAATCACAAGGCTAAAAGGGCATGTGGTTATCATTTAGTAACTTTAGACTTGCAGTGTGGTCCTTATCCGGTTGATAACCACATGGCCTTATTAGACTCAATATAAGATTTTATTACCTGAATTTTTATTTATCCAAAGATGGTATTTTCCAAAGGATTGGGTCTGGGTTTTGGTAGCTGAAGGTTTACCCCACCCCACCACACACACACACACACACACACACACACACACACACACACACACAGACAGACACTCACACAGAGTGATGATTTTGCTATTACTCTGACGTGAACTCAAAGACAAGCCAGTGGTACCCCACAAATGGGCAAGAGAGCTGTCATGCAAGCCTTACCCCTTGGGTATGACTGAATGCTCTTAACTTCTGCTGTCACTGGCTGCCCTCAGAAAAATAGTCATCTCTGTACTTTATACTTTGCAACACACTTGAAAACTTGTATCTTTCATACCAAGCCTTCCAGGGGCCTGAAATTGTGTGTCAGTGTTAAAGGAAGCATCTGGTGTTGGTCTTTAAAGAAAATTTGGGGGAACCCTGGGTGGCGCAGCGGTTTAGTGCCTGCCTTTGGCCCACGGCGCGATCCTGGAGACCCGGGATCGAATCCCACATCGGGCTCCCGGTGCATGGAGCCTGCTTCTCCCTCTGCCTATGTCTCTGCCTCTCTCTCTTCTCTCTGTGTGTGACTATCATAAATAAATTTTAAAAATTTTTTTAAAAAATAAAGAAAATTTGCTTTTACCCCCCTGCCCCGCTCCCTGCCTTAGGCAAGTCCATATCTCCGGGAGCCTTGGTGGTAATTTATACTTCAGAGGAAAAGACAACTGCCCCTGATTCTCCGAGTATTAGTTTTAGACCACTTCCAAATTGTTTGACACCAACATTTTTTCGACTTGATTTTGGCAAGCAGAGACCCAAAATTTCAGAGTAGCTTTTATCAAAATAAAACCAGCTCCTCAGTTCCAAGTAGGTAGAATTCCAAAGGTTGGCACTGACGTGTTTACGTGCAGAGTGTGATGGATTAATAGCTGCGTGTTGATTTAGGCTGCAACAAAAGTGATTTTCAAGCCAAGTTCAGGGAAAAATGTGAAGCTTCTAATCTTTGATAGGGTGCTTGGGGAGATGAAAATAATTTGAAGCATGAAAGAATATTGTGACGTGTTTATTGGCAGTAGCCTTGGCCTTGCTGCCCTGCTGCTGCTGTAGATGGTGATGACGATGACGATGAAGGGTGATGAGAGCACAGTAGCTGTTGTCTGGGTGCTGCTGCAGAGTACTTCTTGCATCTGTCTCAGGAAATGACTGTAGCCACCCTCTGAGTCAGATATTCTGCTCTGGCTCGGCAGTGTTGTGGCTTATCAGTGATATCAGGATTTTGATGCTAGGCAAAAACTGGGTTTGAATCCTGTTGCTGCCACTTTTCAGCTGGGACCTGAGGGTTGCCATGCATAAAATGAGGCTGATAGGATCCCTCTCCCATGTGGTTATGAGGATTAAATGAGCCTGCCTATCTATCTATCTATCTATTTATTTATTTATTTATTTATTGAGCCGATGTATTGATAATGACCTGTGGCTTCTGCTGCTGGGGCCCAAGGTCACACCACAAGGACGTGTCAAGCTTACTTCTAAACCTCCGTGTTGTTCTTCCCCTTTTCCACATGAGTATCAGGAGCATCCTGGTCTGTTCACAGCACATTATTGTGTAAACTGGGCCATGTGGTGTTTTGGTTTGGGCTAACAGGTACAGTACTGGGTGGAGGCAGAATTCCTGGGTTTGAGTGCAGAGTCCCTCGGCGTGTGTGGGTGAAAGGATGCATGCACACTTTGGAAGTGGGATTTGGAACAAATTGATCTGTGCTTTTGTCTCCTTTTTCGTAACCCAAAACGGGGCTTATCAGGTGGTTCTGAACATCTTTGGCAATAACAGCCTCTGTTGTCCACATGATCATCCAGTTTTTTATGTTCTGAGACCACCTCGGCCTCCCTCTGGTTCTGGGAAACTCTCAGCCTCTGGGCAAAGTGCTGATAGGAGGGTGGCATTGGTAATGTGTGAGCATCCCTGAAAAGCACTGGGCCCTCCTCCCTATCCCCAAACAGCCGTCTTGTAATGAAACACTAAATGTGTGCATCCTTGGTGTTTGTGTTGTCTTAGCACTTTGGGTTTGGAGTGAGAGATGAGCGTTCAGACCTTAGTTCTACTCTTATAACTAGGATTCTGAACAAACTACTTACCTATGGTGAGTCTCTGTTTACAACAGTAGGTCTTTTGAGTTGGCAGCAGTGCCTGCAAAGTGACCTAGATTGCACCCTTGAAGGTAGGCAATTTTTGGAACATAGTAGGTGCTCAGTAAAAAGGAGACACTGGCTCTCTGATACGGACATGAAGCTATCATAGGAATTTTGTCTCTTGCGTTTGTATTGAATGTATTATAAGAAAAGTATTTTTCTGCCTGTGTTGCTCTAAATGCAGAATGAGGTTTAAGCCAGAGAAGCCTAATGCACAATAGTTTAGCCCTGGTCAGCTGTTTACACATTCAGCTTCAGCCTCAGCATAAATAGCCTTACCGTGAATTCATAAGAAATTGCTGAGAATTCAGGATCTTAGCTCACTGCTGGGATTAATTTCTTTTCAACAGACTGTCTAGAGAATATCCATAATGCTATAAATGAAAACATATGTTCATATAACCGATGGTAGTGGGGAGATGGGAAAAGTAACCAGGCAATTTTCAGGAACCACTTCATGGGGAAGCGTTGCTGGCTTGGCTGCAGCTGGGGCAAAAAAAAGCTGGATTCAGTACAAAGTTTCTTTTTTGGCATTCTCTCTCTCCCTCATTCTCTCTCTCTTTCCTCTCCCATCTCTTTCCCTCCTTCCCTCTCCCTCTTTTTTAAAATCAAAGGTTTTGCTTTGAGAAGCAAAGGAAGACATTTTTATTTCTAGGAGAAATTTTTAAAATGATGAATTTCTAACACCAGAGAATTTAGCTTCATTTGAGAAATGAGATTTGAGTTGTATTGGGGGAAATTAGTGCAAAGGGCTCTTTTTAGGCTCCTTTTGGCCACCCTGAGTAAGCTCCATTAATAGGCTCTATTAAAACGTATGAAGATGTTGGTTTTGCAGTTTTTCTTGTACATGCAAAATGGTTGCTTGTGTGCAATCACAAAATACACTGATTTGCTGATAATGTAAAATATTATGAAACTATACTCTTTTTAATTAAATTTGCTTTCATGGGTTGGTTTTTAAAAAAACATTAGTAATGAGAGAGAAGTCTGAATTTTGTTTATTGTGTGTTTTATAGTCCTATGTAGCAGATTTCTTTCAGGGTTCTATCTTCAGCTCTTTTAATGGGAAAAAAAATGCTTCAGAAAATCTGATTCCTTGCTCATGACCATTCATGACCTTTGTAGATTTCTTATACCCTTTGTCAGGCAGGCAGAGATCCCGTGGAAATGTTCTCTTATAACTTCAAGGAAAGGATGGGTAGGTAGTACAGACATTTAGTGGGAACTGTGTCATTGTTTATCGACTACTCTCCCTCCCCATCCCCCAAATGCAGAGCAATCTACTTGAATCTGAGAAGCATCACTAAAAGTTAAAGCAACAACCTTTCTGGTGGGCAATTTGGCAACTGGTCAAAAATCTTAAAAATGTGCTAGCTTTGACCCAGCCGTTTCATTTCTAGTGAGTGCTCTTACAGAGCTAAAATAAAAGTCCATTGAACGATTGCATGAAAGTGATGATGATAAAACCATAAATTCACTTACATGATAATTTATTTGTACACAGAATTCGATGTAAGTATTAAGATCCTGCTAAGTATTTTTGTTGCAGTTTAGATACATATGTTATACTGTATTTTAATAAATCAATATTTGGAATCTGAGGGAGGTTTCTTGGTATTTTGTTATTAATTCTGAGTTTGACCAAGGGAGCTCTGCAAATTGTATGCGTGGTAGAGACAGAACAGAACAGAAAGTGGTGGTTGCCAGGAATTAGAGGGAAGGGGAATGGGGAATTGGTGTTTAATGGGTGCACAAGTGCTAGTTTGCAAGATAGAAAAAAGTTCTGGAGATGGATGGTGATGATGGTTGCATAACAATGAGAATGAGCTTAATCCCCCAAACTGTACCCTTAAAAATGGTACATAGTTTGTAATTCTACCACATATTTTTCAAAAAAGGAAATATGACAGGGGCACCTGGGTGGTTCAGTGTTTGAGCGTCTGCTTTTGCCTCTGGCTGTGATCCTGGGGTCCTGGAGTCCTGGGATCAAGTCCCATATCAGGCTCCCCGCAGGGAGCCTGCTTCTCCCTCTGCTTGTGTCTCTGCCTCTCTCTGTGTCTCTCATGAATAAATAAATAAAATAAAAAGAAAATAGAATAAAAAAGAATGATTAAAAAAATGTATAGGTTGGCATCTCTCACCAGGTTCTGGAACGTTTTGCTTTCTGATGGAAACTTTTGTTTTTAACTGTAAACATTTTTATTTTTTTAAATTATGTTACAGCATGAGAGAGTGAATGCTTGTGAGCTGGGAGGAGAGAGAGAGAGAGAGAGGTCTCTGCTAAGCACAGAGAAGATGTGGGGCTCAATCTCAAAACCCATGAGATCATGACCTGAGCTGAGTCCAACACTTAACCCACTGAGCCACCCGGTGCCCTGTTGTAAATGTTTTTCGTGTGTATCACTTGAAATACTGATATTTTTTTTAACACCATCACTATCCCATTGTCAACTGAAAATACATATAAAAAATTCTTCAACATCATTTTTGATTAGAAAAGACAATATATATTCTTAACTTCCTCAAGTTTTTTTAGAGATAGAATCATCTGTGTATTTAGACCACCCCCAGCCTTGACTGTGTCGGTAATCTGATAGGATAGAAATGTGTTCTGGAAGCTTTTGGATATGGTAGGATTTTCCGAAGGGGGAGAGTGTGATGGGATTTGTTCGTTTTTCTTCTTCTTCTTCTTTCTTCTTTCTTCTTCTTTATTCATGAGAGACACACACACAGAGAGAGGCAGAGACATAGGCAGAGAGAGAAGCAGGCTCCATGCAGGAAACCTGATGTGGGACTCCATCCCGGGTCTCTAGGATCAGGCCCTGAGCCGAAGGCAGGCACTCAACTGATGAGCCACCCAGGCGTCCCTGTTCATTTTTCTTTGACACAGTCTAATCAATGTCAAATTAAAAACATATTTTCCTTCTCATTTTGGATTTTCATTACCTTATTCTCTCCTTCTGCCTTCTTGTTCTTTATGTATCTGTTCAAATCCTTCTTGAAGAAGAACTCCAAGGGCACGTGGGTGGCTCAGTTGGTTGAACATCGGATTCTTGATTTTGGCTCAGGTCATGATTTCAAGGTTGTGATACTGAGCCCCATAGTGGGTTGTGTGCCCAGCATGGAGCCCGTTTAAAACTCACACACTCTCTCTCTCTCTCTCTCTCTCTCTCTCTCTCATTCTGCCCCCCCCCAAAATTGAAAGAAAAAAACAACTTCAATTGATCTGTGGCTTGGAAGATATCCAAGCTAAAATGTGCGCTGTATAAGAATCTGACATTTTACTCGGTATTTATCTGATTAGTAGGACTTGATAAGCTCAGGCTATGAATGCCTCTGTCTCGATATGCTTTTTCCTCTGAAAACTCTAATGATAGTTGTGAAGATCACCAACCGGTATGGTTTTGTGTGAAGGATGGGTCAATACATCTAGATAGTGCATAAGACTGCTGAGCATCATGCTTATTAATTTGTGACCTTACACAGATGTCATTCAACCGGAGAAGGTAAAGCTTCTAGGAGTACAGGTTTAAGTAGAAAAATCAGAGTGTTTGCAAAGACGGTAAGCAAAGAAGAAAGCCAGAGTCCGTCACCAAACTGTCTGCCGACACCTCCTTTCTTGCCCTCATGATGAAGTGACAAATTCCATAGAAGCAGCCCAGGAATATTGCCACCTGGTAGGATTATTCATGTATATTTATGTGATTTTATTTGGTAATTAATTCAAGAATTTAAAATGTTCATTTCTGGTTTCTTTCTTTCTTTTTTTTTGGATCAGTACACATCTGCTGGTCTGTAATTAGTCTTAGAATTTGGTTGGTGAGGGGCTTCCATGTAGCCTCTCTCGGTACCCACCTGCCCCCCCAGTGTTGGGCTGCCCTAGATGTGGCCAGAGAGACTGGAGCTTTGTGTCATCGAGGCCTGTTGGCTTCTGGCAGTTCAGCCAGCCCTCTTCAGCAAGTTTCACAGTGTTTGATTATAAAAATGGCAGCATTTAAAATTCCAATAACAAGATGGTTTCTTGGAAACTTGATCTCTTACGCACTTCAGAGGGGAAAGAGTTGTTGGTGTGAGTCATGTGGAGCTTGGCTTAAGCTTCAGGCCAAAGATTTTGGTTGGATGGAGAGGGGGGAGGAGTCTGGGAAATAGTCCGGGGGGCCATAGAAATGGGGTGTTTAATAATCCCTAGAAGAGGGGTGTGTATGTTGGGAGGAGCTGTGCGACCTGGGGCCAGTTGCCTTTGAACTTCAGTTTGAATGTTCATAAAACGGGAATTGGAATAATCCTTCAGGCTCTTTCCTACTTTTAGCCCTCTGGGCTACACTAGTAAACTCCTGTTTGTCCTAATGAGAAGTCCTTAGAATGACCAGTCTTTATATTGGGGAAATGTAATTAAAAAACAACAAAAAAAAAAACAGCACTCAGCTTCTTTAACACAATTTCCACTTCATGATTCTCTTACATTCTGAGTGCCTGTCTGCTGTAGGGAGGGAGCACTCTACTTTTAATTGTTGGTCTCTTCGGCCTCTGAGGATTTTTGTGCTTCTAAGTTTAGTTGACTGAATAGATTATTTGTGACTTTGGACACTGGCTGACCCCAGTGGTTCTGGACACCACGGGAAGGTATAATACATTCTTACTTTTGTGTCTTTGGTCACTCATTGCTCACCTGGTGTCTGAAATGTATAAAGCTGGTCTTCTTTTTTAAGATACTGTTAATCATGTTGGAAGTCCCCTAGTACTGGTTGACCGGTGAGACATTGCTTCATTTAAAATGTTTCTTTGCTCTCTTTCAGCTTCTTCCATTAAAAAACACAAGACCCAGGCATTATAGCCACCTGCATCTTTATGGGTTCAGCCACTGCAAGTATTTCCTGCATCCCAGATAAACCATGCAAACATTGGAAAGGTCAAAGTTATGGTACCCAGAGGTCTGGGCCTCAGCCCAGCTCAATTCTGGACCCGTGAAAGCAAAACAATGCCAGTAAACTTCAAACTCACCTACAAGTGCTTGTCTTACTAACACTGTCTGGATGCCTTCCTTCTCCACCTGCCTTTTTAGAATTATTTTCAGAATCCCCCTGCTTTAGCTAGAGTTGGTTTTTCATGTTCTCCCCAGGCAGGGGGTTCTAACACGGAACTATGTTCCTGTTTCAATCCCCCTGTTCTGCCAAGAAGCTGACCAGTGTTTGGAAGTGACTTCTCATCTGCCGCTTGCCAGATTTATCCGGCCAAGAGGAGTGTTAAATGAGGCCACAGACAGGATGCAAAGGGCCAGGCACCATCCCAGAGCCCTGCTGGCTGGAGAGAGTCAAGGCCCGCAATATTAATCAGTTCTACACAGGCTACAGGAGAAGGCTCTGGAGAGATCTGCATGATTGATTGGAGGCTTATGTCTGCATTTAATTCCTGCACTGTTGCGGGGAGGCGGGGGGCATTTTAGGAGGGCTTCTTGGAATTAGGGATGGACAGATGTTGGCAGTTGCTGGGGAGGATGGGATTCTGAGATCCCCACCCTAAGGTATTGTGTTGCTAAGGGGACATGTGCGTCTCATACCTTTGTTTTCTAGGGGAAGCCCCTGGGGAGAGAGGATGCATTGCTTAGGGTCCCACGGGGAGGTGCTAGCCGGGGAGGTGCTAGCCGTCCCCTCGGGTGGCTGCAGTGATGGGAAGTTGCTATGAACTGGTCCATCCTGGGGTAGGGTGCAGTGATGGAATTCCTGCCTTTCAGAAAGAGACCCTAGTGCCTGTCTCTACCTGCCATGGATGCAACCTTTAGTTCCACGCCCTCTTCTTCACCACCTCCCTTCTTTGACCCGGTGGCATTCCTTCCTTGCAGAGTTAAATTAGCTTCCATAAATCTGCATGACTGTGTACTTCCGGCCTGGGGAGCTTTTTTTGTTTTGAATGGGCTGAGGACCATGGAAAATTGTGTGTGGCAAGGGAGTTTAGCTTGTAATAAAGATGCTGTCTTACCGATATATAACATACTTGTGGCGGGGGGAGTGGAAGAAGGAAAAAGCAGCACGTGGTTTGAATTGGTCTGGGTGGATGATTTCAGCAGCCCTCTTTTGTGCTGGTTGTGCTTCCTATAGGTTAGTACCGCATTATTCTTACTTGCCAGCTGTTCGTCTTCCTCCCGGCTCCAGACGTGTAATGCAAGATGCACTTGGCTTATTTTAGGGCCACTTAGGCAGCCGGAGGGCAGCTGATGATTGTGACTTCCCTCTTGTGTTGGGTGAGGTGATCAAGTGTTTTTTCCATTTAAGATCATGGAAAACGAGGCTTGTTGAGAGGACTAGCAAAAAGCTCCAGTTAAAATGAAGAGATTGAATTTGAGTTTTAATGGGAATTGGTCAATCCAGGCATAGCGTTCATGGAATCTGTGCATTTTGTATTCACTGGGGGTAACCTGGTGGCATGGCCAGGATTGAAGTTGTGTGTTAAAATGGCATTGTGATAGCTCTTTGTGTTAGTTGCATGTGAATTTTAATTGGAATATTTTTTCAAGTAAAATTGGGACAGAGGAGAATACAGCCAATAATCTGTAAGACCCAAGTGAAGTTACCATAATCATATGATTACTGTTCATTAGGTTGAGGAGGAGGTAGGTAGTGGGTATTTTTTTTGGAGCAGCAGGTATTATTCATGGTATAGTATAGGTTGTGACATTCCTAACAAGAGGTGTTCCAGGTGTCGCAGACAGTGTAACCATGTGACTTCCCTAATACAGAGCCATCTTCAACATTATTCTTGTTTACAGTGTTCACATCTAGAGAGAATTTCTGTCTGTCTCTCAGGAGGATAAATATAAGGGTAGTTATTACTGAATTGATCTTCAGGAGTAGAATTGGAAACAACTTAAATAACCATAAACGAGTTGGATATATAGAGAATGGTGTATTTAAACCAGCAGTGTGCCAGAATTTAAGGAGTAAACTGTGGTTATATAAATCAACATAGATCTCAAGAACATAATTTTTGAATGATGAGAATGGTTGAATTCATATTTAAAAAATCATACCTACAAAGAGCTCTCTGTATTTCTGTAGGGGTGTGTGCATGTGTGGATATAAAACATATTGGAAAAACACACAAATAGGAAGATAGAATGGGAATAGTTTTACTTATGAGGTTTTTATTTCTACTTATTAAAAAACAAACAAACCCTGAACCAAATGTGACAAAGTGTTGTCATTTCTGAGTGGTGGATATACTCTTACCTTTCTTTGTACTTGACTCTGTTTTAAAAGCTATTCTCAGTTTTCAAAAAATCTATGCCCATTCAAAAGTCATAAAATATTGAGCAATATAGAGAAAAAAATCTTATGATCTCCTATAAAAGTACGTAACCTTGTGCGTTTTTGACTAGTGACTGCTCTTTGAAAGGATTTCTTCTAAGGAATGGCTCAGTCTATGTGCAAAAATCAAGCTGCCTGGACTAGGCGGCCGCATGGGATTGAGTGAATCATGGCACATCCATCATCTAAAACATCCTGAAGCATTATGTGATATTTATTTTCTTAGAATTGATCTCATGTTTATGAATCTGAACCTTTTATACTGTGACATTCCTCTAGTGGTTGTCCTTTACCCATCATTTCTTTTTAGGTCTTTTCCCTAACTTCACTGGTTATCTCTACCTAGTTTGGAAATAAAGTGACTTTTGTTATAAGCATTGGCATATCCTTGATTCTAATTTAGTCATTGATTCACTAGTGACCTTGGGGAAAATACTTGAGTAAGGTACCATTCATGGAGCCCTAAGCCCTGGATGGGGAGGGCCAGTGGAGTATAAGGCAGGCATTAGCCCAATTCCCACAGAGGCCTTGGTCTGCCTGCCTCTGTTCTGGTTTCCTAATCAATGAAATGAAACTATAAATACCTGCCTCATTTCCCACAGGTGACTTAGGGACCATCCATCTTTCCCTCAAGTTTTCGCTCCAGTAAAAGTAGTCCATCTCTGGTTCCCCGAACACATTACTCAGTGTGCTAAGGTAGCACCTTTGTATATACCGTGTTCTCCTTCTGGAATGCTTTTTTCATGCTCTCCCCCTCTTCCCTACCCCCACCTGGAAAGCTGTTCCCCCTCAAAACCTTGCTGGGACATCATCTCATTTGGGAAGTCGTGCCATCTCTTGATCTAAGATGTGATTTGTTATTGAACCTCACCTTAAGGGACAGGTGACCCTTGACCAGCATTCGAGGAACTGTGGATTAACTCATTTGTGTTGCATTTGTTTTTGTTTTTTAGATAAAGATGGTATGTATCGTAAATGTATCTTATGATTTTCTTAACATTTTCTTCAGCTGAATTGAAGACACTTGGAAAAGTGTGCAGGGGGCTAAGCATAGGAAATGTAGTATCATTGAACGTATCTGAATGTGTGGTGTTTTGAATCCCTGGGTACATCCAGGTGGTGTTGGACAATAGAATTCAGTCTTTCCATATTAGTGGTGTTGGTTAAAACATGGCACACACATTCCTCCTGGTGAATATATATTCCTATTGAGCTGTTCAGGTACGTAAAGTTAGGGGATTTTAATCGTGCTTCTCTGGGCTACACCCAGCTCCTACTGCTGCATTGTAAAAGTGATTATTTCCACCGTATTTTCAACAACAAATGTATACTGGGCTTCTGTTCTGCTTGAGGCTCTGGATCCTGTGGGGGGGTGGGAATGCCACCTCAGAAGTCAGTCTTATGGCAGAGGTAGATGATGTCAGTAAGTCTCTGTGTGAAGCTGAACATCAAATGGTGCACTGCGACTAGTTGATTTTCTCTGTGACAGCTTATAAAGTTCTCTGCCCTGCCAGAATAATCCCTTGATTCCCAGGAGTGATGTCGATCATTCTGTGTGACAGGAAAAATAAACTAAAAACAACTAAATGACTTTTAAGTGCTTTTTTCCATTTTTCCTAGCATGACTGGCTAATGGGGAAAAATTGGTGTCAAAGGCATGAAATTAATAGATGCCATTTGTGCCAACTCATTCCTTTATAGATAAGGAGCGAGAGACCTAGTGAGAATGAGTTACCAGGAGGTTGCTACTTAAAATCGTTTTCCAGCTCACGTTAGCAGTGGTTTTCACATTATTTGATTTTCTGTTTAATCTATCTGAAAGAGAGAGGGAGGGGGGCGAAGCATCAATTTTGGTGTCAAAGATCTGGGCTCCAGTCCCAGTCCAACCACTTACTAGCTGTGTGGTTTTGGGCAAGTTTGTTCTCTGGGCCGCATTGTCCTTCTCTGCAAAATGGGAATAAAAATACCAACTTTGTCCTTTGAAGGAAATGTAGATAAGGCACCAGGGCCCAGCACACTGTCCACATCAAATTAATCACAGTTCCTATTCCTGAAGCTTGGTCATTAACAGAGCTTACTCATTTGCTTGGTTGGTGGCAAAGGGAGGGTTTTAGGTTTGTCATGAGTCACTCTTTGGAACCGCTACCTTTGGAAAATTTTCTGTAAGTCCCAGATTTCAAACCAGTTTCCAGAACTTCCAGATATTACATGTAGATTAATGAATAAAAACCACCCCAAGATGCTCTTCGAGTATTAATAAAACCCATCATTGAAAACTATAAAAGGATGGAGTTAAAGGCATGGAAAAGAGGGCTATTATTTTATGTAGGCATTCAACAAATTAACATCATAGGAAGAAAAAATGTTTTTGTGTAAACGAATTTTAGCCACAGACCAATTTTGCAACAAGAGCCACTATTTTTTCTTAACGAACCCCACACGTTCTGACCTGATCCTTTGGTTTTGTGGCATCACAGGACCAGCCGGCTGCAGTTGTCCTTGGGATTTGTCTTTCTGGGTCACAGTCACTGCTTTGAGAAAAACTTGGCATCTCTATCTCCATCTGGTTATTGGTGTGGACATGGGAAGTGTGGGGTTTGGAAATGCAGGCCATGTTTCCTTTGATGGTGACGTAAATGCTTTCAGAGCCTAGGCTCGTGGCCCCCAGACTTTTTGGGTCACATCTGTACTTGGCTTTCCCCCTGGGCCTTCTGCTTTGGCCAGCCCCTTCTGCATGCCAAGACATTTGGATGTGCATCATCCTAAAGGGCCTTGTGGATGGCTGCTGAGACAATGTGTGGGTCCCCTACTCAAATCCAGTTTTCCTCTGCAGGGGAGGATTCCAGTTCAGTAGACTCACAGCCCAGAGGGACGGGCTGCTCTGTTCACAAACCCTCAGATGAGGCCTGCAGAAATATGACAGGAATCCAAGCAATGTCTGTGCCTTCACACAGAGGACTGCAGGACTCTCTGCTTCACTGTGGCCTGGGATGGAAACTGCTATCTAGTGATTTCTGATGTCAGGTTTCTAGTCATGTTGGGTTGACAAGCAGTAGTACATTTCACATCCTATTTCTGAGTAACACCAGGAGATTATATCAGCTCATAGTCCTACCAGCCAGGAATGGTCTTTTTTTTTTTTTTTTTTGACTTAACAGTTTTTAATTAGAGCAAAATATATATACCGTAAAATGTACTATGTTAACCATTTTTAAGCATATAGCTCAGCAGTGTTAATTATATTCATATTGTGGGCAACCAGTTGCCAGAACTTTTTCATCTTATAAAACAAATTATATTTCATTTGCATTTTTAAATGATTGAAAAGTAAGAAGGGTAGTATTTCATGACATGTGAAAATGACATGAAATTTACATTTCAGTGCCATCAATAAAGTTTTATTAGAACACACCCGAGCCCATTGTTGACATGTTGTTCATGGCAGCTTCTCATGCTGCAGCAATAGAGCTGAGTGGTTACAATGAGACCATGTGGATTGTGGACCATAATATAGGTACTGTCTGGCTCTTTACAAGAAATGTTTGCCAACCTCAACGCAAGTCTAGTTGACACAGGTTCTGCTTACCCCTCCTCAGAATTGATTTAAGGGACCCTGTGTATAGCATTATTGTGGATCCATAGTATCTAATAAATTTTGCTAGTTTATTGGCTTTGTTGTAATATTAAAATTATGATAACATATGCTGTCCTTACTTTGAATCAACCCCATAGAAGTGAATGTTCTTCACTTGGAATTATTTTTCTTTTTAAATTAATTAATCTATTGGAGAGAGAGGGGGGTGGGGAAGGGGCAGAGGGAGAGAGAGAGTAAATCTCCAGCTGACTCCCTGCTGAACGAGGAGCCCTGACATGGGTCTCAATCCCGGGACTCTGAGATCATGACCTTAGCCTAAATCAAGAGTCTGATGCTCAACTGATTGAACCACCCAGGCGCCCTCTCACTTGCAGTTCTTAATGATGATCTTTGCAGGTCAATGTATTGAGCTACTTTTTGTTTTTACTCTTTAATTAACTGGTGAACAGGGACGTAGTTACATGGGTAACCCAGATGTAAACAATAAAGTCCTAATGGAGTCTTTCAGTATAAGAGGAAAATAAGCTTGAATTTAAAAGCCACCAGCACTTACTAAGTTCGGATGTTGCGCTGGATTCCAGTTGTTCCTGTCTGTCAAGCCAAGCATTGCCTGGGTCATCTTCACAGCTTCAGCTCCAGCATACATGGAGCAGATACCCATCTCTGCTCTTGGTGGTTGAGGTTCAAAAGGGATTTGTCTCGGAAGTCTAGGAGAGTCAGGACTGGGATTCAAATCAAGAGTCCAAAGGCTCAGATACAGGTGTTCTCCTCCAGAAAGAATTCTACTTTTGTAAAACCATGATGAATGGAGACACATGTGTGTCACTTATATATTCTTGGGGATCACGCTCTTTCCTTCTCTGGAAACTGTTAGCATTGTCTTGATTTGGACAATGTGCATCTTTTCCTCTTGGTTGTCACAGCTCCTTCAGTTACTCTTCTTTCTCTTACCCATTTTTCTCCTGTTTCCAGCTCCTGTGTAATTCAAACAAATCTCATTTCTGTCCTTGCACTTCAAGAGGTGGAGGTTGTTTTAAGCCCTTTTGAGCTTAGATAATTCATGGTCCTTTAGGGGCATTCCTGTCTTCTTCTATCGCAACAGGCTTACACTACCTCAGGTTAGAGACCTGGCTGTCTGTGCACGAGGGCTCTTCCTTTATTTGCTTAAACTATTTGTGTGAATACATAGGAAATCCAATTAGATTTTCCTATAAGAATTAAAAACCTGCAGGGGCTCCTGGGTGGCTCAGTCAGTTGAGTGTCTGCCATCAGCTCAGGTCATGAACTTAGGGTCCTGGGATCAAGCCCATGGTTGGGCTCCCTGCTTGGAGGAGAGTTTGCTTCTCCCACTCCCTCTGTTGCTACCTCTGCTTGTGCTTTTTTTTTCTCTGTCAAATAAATCTAAAAAAA
The DNA here is from genome assembly GCF_018345385.1 of Vulpes lagopus. Classification (NCBI taxonomy): domain Eukaryota; kingdom Metazoa; phylum Chordata; class Mammalia; order Carnivora; family Canidae; genus Vulpes; species Vulpes lagopus. The sequence continues at coordinate 13,108,215 of NC_054839.1, read as the reverse complement.
AAAACAAAAAACCAACCACCCTACAGAAACATGACCCTTATATACCCATTCCTTTTATTCAGCAACTAATGTTTGCCTGAATTCCATCTATCCATTTTCCATCATACCTATTTGTTGAACCTTTTATTTATTTTTGAAAAGATTTTACATATTTAGGGGGAGGACAGCAGGGGGGGAGGGGCAGAGAGAAAGAATCTCATGCCAACTCCACACTGAGTGCACAGCCTGATATGGGGCTCGATTCCACAACCATGAGATCATGATCTGAGCTGAAACAGAGTTGGATATTCAACCAACTGAACCACCCAGGCTCCCCTGTTGAACCTTTGACATCTTTCACTCTTCTTTTATTTATTTTTTCACTCTTCTTTTAAAATAAACTTTTAATTGAGGCATATAACATACATGCAAAAAACCTCACAAAAGACAAGTGTACAGCTGACAAGTTTTCACAAAGCTTTAGCTCTTCAATACTCTAGAGTGCATCTCCAAAAAGTAAGAATATTTCTGCAACTAACATACCATGAAATCCAATTTTAATGTTAAATTCTTGGGACAATTCTTGGGACAAATTCCTCCCTCAGAAGCAGGAATCTTGTCCTTCTCATGGGCCAATGTGATGTGTCCAGTGACTGCTTGATTCTTTGCCTTGTTGCTGTTTGTTAAGGGAGTAGTCAGGAGAAAATTTAGCTAACAATTTTTTTTTTTTACCTTGGTTATTTGGAACATAGTGACTAGGTGGAGGGTTTGTTAAGAATCTGGTTTTAGGTAAGAATAAAAACCAGTGGTTATTTAAGACTTTTAACCACCAAGTCCAGCCATACTGCATCTAGTGGAGAAGCTTTGAGAACAGGTGATTTTAATCCTTACTCGTAGGTAAACTTAGAGTTAGTGTTCAATAGTAGATTTCACATTTGACCAGTAGGAAGACGTGTAATAAACCATCATTACCCCTTCCCGATTGGTCAAGGTCTATCACAGTTCTCTGTGGAGACTGAGCTGTTAGTGTATCTTCAATAACACATGACTAATAAATCTGGCAAAATGTGTTTTGTTCTTACTTTTTTTAATTTTTTAATTAAAAAAAATTTTTTTTAATTGGAGTTCAATTTGCCAACATTATAGCATAACATCTAGTGCTCTTATTTTCAAAAGCTCTTGCTAGCTGTCCTAAATTCTTTATGTGGGCAATACTAGGTTGCACATCTGGTTTTAAATGTGTGTGTCCATGGGCTTGGTTGGGTCTTGGTTTTTAAACTATTAGTAATTTATAAAGTCTCAGTATGTTTTTCTTGGAAAAATCCATTTTGTTAAATGTTCACTCCTCTCCTAGATGTTGGGCAGTGTGTGGGATCTTGAGAGTTCCTCTGTGATTAACAGCTGTAGAGATGTGAAACTGATGAGTTCACAGATACCAGCTTCGTAATGGCCTAACTAAGCCTACTGGGGAATCTTAAAATTCAACCGAGTAAATTTGAAGATGTAATTGGCTTTATTTAATCGATTCATGAATCGGGCAGCATCCCATCGAGCACGTAGAGGGATGCTCCAAGGAGTCATGCAAAACAGGTTTTTGCAGGAAGGAGGATGGGTCAAGGCAGTTATTAGCAAAAGAAAAGGATTGTTCTAGGCAAGATCACCTTCCTTTTGTGGGAAGGGCCGGGGATCTAATTGCCTCGGTTAACTCCTCTTTTTTTAGGGGACAGAGAGGGCCCGCGCGTGACAGATTATCTCTTTGGTGTTGACCAGAAAATTTCAAATTGACTGGCTTAAAATTCTATTTCTGGAGAGGTTGAAACTGCAATTAAGACTGGGTTTGCTGCCCTGGGGGCAAGTGTCTCCACCTTGGGCCTATGGGTTTCTTAACAGTAAGGAGAAAATGTGAATATTGTCATGGTTTATAACTGTTATGTAGCCAACTTTCTTATGTGATGAGAGCAGTTTTCTTAGTCTGAGAATTGAGGTGGCTCAGAAGCTGAAACTGAGTGTGCGTGTGTTAATTTTTCTTTTTCTTCCTTTTTTTAAATTTAGTGAATCACTCCTTTGAGACTGTGTGTAGTGATAGTGTGAGGACCCAGCCAATGTACGAATCCAGAAAGCTACTCTCTTCACATAATTATGATCCATAATTTCCCCCAGGGTTTCACTCTGTTGTCCTTTGAATCCAAAAGCATGAAGTAGGAAAAGGCAGATCACGGTTGTTGGAGCTCTCTCTCTGTGAATATTAGTACATACTTGTGTTGGCATCACAGTTTCACAGGTCAGGATGACAGAAGAGTTGAAACCAGCCTTACAAATACTCAAGGAAGTGGAGGACCTACTTCTTTCGTTCATAAATATTTGAGAGTCAGCTGTGGTTTAGGTGCAGGACTGGTTGTTAGGGACACAATGCTTTACAAAATAGGCCTGGCATCTGTACTCATGGAACCGAGTTTGGAAGTATTTTCAGACATTCTCCAAACAGTAACACAAGTGACTAAAGTTTTGCAAATACAGGTAGAGAGCAAGGAGGGAAGCATTTGGTGGCATTTGCCAGAGGCTCCCTTAGTGTTGACAAGCCGATCTCCTGGACACTTGCCTCACTGCTGAGTCTAGCTTGTCTTACACCAATGAATATATATTATTTTAAAAGTACCACAGATACCACTCTTTGCACACCCGTGAAAAGCCCAACAGTTACAGAGAATAGTTGAAGCTAAAAGAGAAGAGGAAATTTTCACTTGGGGGACCAAGTGAAATACAGTCTCCGTTTTTCTTCTCACTTCCTGTCTTGACCTTTGTGTTTGGGAGCTTAAGGGATCTTTGTTTAAGTGCTCAGGGGCCCCATATTAAAGTGTGAAGAGGGGGAAGAAGAGCACTTAGTAGGTTGCACTTTTGCCAGCTGTCTAACTGGGAGGAGCTGCTTGGAGCATCTTGTCCAAGAGTTGGGGTTGGGGTTCAGAGTCCCGGGTGCTGGCCTGGATTAAGGGTGTCTCTGTGGGGCAGTGAGAAGCCACAATTGCTACTTTTGCATTTGAGCTCATATCAGCTCACATTTCAGAGATAATTGGTGATAATTACTGAGCACAGACTGGAGCCATGAGAGCAGAAAGAAGCCAGGGGCTGGGCCGTGAGAAGGTACCAGAAAGAAGTACTTCGAGTTTTACATAGGGCCAGAGGAACCACTGCCACGCTCCTGTGAGCTGTGCAAGGACCAGGACTCCCGGCTTCCTGCCCTCAGTGGTGTCTGGCCCCAGAGGCATTCAAGAAGTTTTGTCTGTTAGCCTTGAATAGAATCGTCAGGTTGTGTGTAGGGAAATAGAAAGTCAGAGACCACACAAACGAAGCTTTGTGAAGTCGGATGGTTTTGACTTCCAGGGGAGGAATTCAAGGTTAAACTGCAGAGGGACCAGTAGAGCGGGGATTTGAACCTCCCTTGTCTCCTGGTAAAGCCCATCTTCTCTCTACTACAAAAGGAAATGCTGTAGCTGGTGAAAGATTTGAGCTGCTTTATAATCAGCCTTTGTTTAAAAAGTGGCAAAACCTAGGGTTTTGCGTGGTCAAGGATTAAAAACAAAAAGAAGAAAAGGAGTTTGCTAAGTGTGGCTGCTAACCTTGACCTCCCCCAGGGAGCCATGCCCTCAGTGTGAACACCATCTCCACTAATATATGCATGGATTTGCTGCATTGTCAGGGATTTTTTTTTTTCCCTCCTCACACTTTATTCAGATGGCATCCTCTGTTAAGCTTGGTTATTTTGTCAGGGTGATCTCTGGAGGGAAAAAATGTGAAAGGCTGAAAAATGTTTTTAAAAAAAGGCACAAGATACCCCCAAGATACTCATTCCCTGGAGCTTTTGGTGTGCACACCAGCATGCTGGCTTTGAAAGATGCAGTGCTGGCTGGTCAGGTTCTCTTTGAAATGGGGAGTTTTATGGGTTCTTAACTGACCTTGGGTTTCCATGTCCTGATCAGCAGAGACTGAGTGAGAGAGCAAGGAGCCAGTCCTTATTCATTCACTACCTATACGAGATGAGCTTGTCTGAAAATCTTTGCTTCGTTTTACATTATATTTTCATAGAATTGCATCTTTTTAAGATTTTGTTTCTCTCTCTCTCCCTTCCACCCTTCTCCCTTGGCCATTTCTTCATAAAATCAGAGGGGCTGGGGGAATCCCTGGGTGGCTCAGCGGTTTAGTGTCTGCTTTCGGCCCAGAACGTGATCCTGGAGTCCCGGGATCGAGTCCCATGTCAGGCTCCCTGCATGGAGCCTGCTTCTCCCTCTGCCTGTGTCTCTGCCTCTCTTTCTCTCTCTCTCTCTCATGAATAAATAAATAAAATCTTTGAAAATAAGAAATCAGAGGGGCCTGGATGATCCCATGGAGAGGATTTCAGTTAAACATGAAAATACTAGCAAAATTATTACTAATCCGCTCCCACATTGGTCTTGACCATCCAGAATCTTATGTGTCAAAAGAAAGGTACTAGTACCATTCACATAAGTAAAAACCTCCTTAAAAATGTTAAGATTGGGACGCCTGGGTGGCTTAGCAGCTGGGTGGCTTAGCTGCTTTCAGCTTACGGCATGATCCCAGGGGCCGGGATGGAGTACTGGATTGGGCTCCTTGTGGGGAGCCTGCCTCTCCCTCTCCCTCTGCCTGTGTCTCTGTCTCTCTCTCTCATATGAATAAATAAATGAAATCTTTAAAAAAAATGTTAGGATTTTGGGGTACCTGGCTGGCTCAGTCAGTAGAGCATCTGACTCCTGATCTCAGGCTCATGAATTCAAGCCCCACATTGGGCATAGAGCTTACTTTAAAACAGAAAAAGTTAGGATTTTAACTGCACATCAAATAAATATGAGCAGTCATTTCTCTTTTGAGGTTTTAACTCAGATCAAATAATAGATACTTGGCTAATTGGTTTCCAAGTAACATGATTTTTTTTTTTTTTTTAAGATTTTATTTGTTCATGAGAGACACAGAGGCAAGGACATAGGCAGAGGGAGAAGCAGGCTTCCTGTAGGGGGCCTGATGCAAGACTCCATCCCAGGACCCTGGGATCATGACCTGAACCAAAGGCAGAAGACACCCAACCACTGAGCCACCCAGGCACTCCGTAACATGATTTTATTATAAAGTAAACTTCAGCCACATGCAACTGTATTCATCTTGCTGTGCTGGGGCTGGGTTGAAGTCACTCGTGATGCACAGCTGCATTCAACTGGCAAATCTCTCTCCAAACTCTTGGGCAGTGAGGGATCAGAAGGGGTGGTTCCTTTTAATTTCCTACATGTGGTTCTCTAGTAAGTTAATGCCTTAACTTTGTCTCTCCTGCCACAGAATTTTATAAACACTAATAAGTGAACTCAGGTTCTTGTCATTCTAAAGTAGACTTAACATACTGGGTTATTCATGCATGAAATAAATGGTGTCTGGGATGTGCTGCCACATAAAATGGATGTGTGTGAGTGTCGTTAGGGATATCAATGAAATAGGACTGGCCACGAGTGATTATCGTGGAGGTTGGCGATAATTTGGTATATTTTAAAAATAATCAACAACAAAAATAATGGCTTTAATTGGTTCCCTCAGGGCAAAAATATAGCAAGTTTCTAGGAAGGAAAAATGCTGGTCTGAGGAGATCAATTTGTAACATTTTTGCATTTGGAAAGGAAATCCCCCTCCTCCCCGCACCCTTCTTGTATCTGCAAAAGATTGAGCTAAACTATCATGATTCATCTAAAATGTGAGTGGTTCATCTAAAATGTGAGTGGTTGCCTTTGGTGGCTGGTCACTTTGGCCTGAGGAGAGAATAAAGCTTTTGCCTGATGACTGGCTAAGGGCTAACCCCCCACCCGCTCTGTCACTTTCTGGGTTGGAGCAGTGTGAGTTGCATAATGTTTAAACATCCTGGAGAAACAGAAAACACTCTTCCAGGCATGCATTTATTAATGCATTTGAAAAGTGTTTTCATGGAGAAGCTGCAAAGGTACCATCTGTATGTAAAATGACAGAGGTGGGGGGACAGGATGGATGTAACGCTCAAAGTCAGCTTCCTTCTTCCAAGGCCTCGAGGCAGATGGAATTGCCCTTTGATGGTGACAGCTCCCTGTAACGTTCTGAGCCGGTACAGGATGGCAGGTCTGGCCAGCGCTGATGGCTCCATGCCTGTCACCAGTGTCGTTAAGCATAATTGGAGGCCAGATCTCTGTGTTCAGCCTTTCCTTTATTAATGTAGTTGATGGAATGAGCACCCAAAATGCCAAGGACGAGATCAGTTTCTAGATTATTGGATGTTTCAGAGTCTCTGAAAAAGACATTTGGAAGCATCAGAGCCTGCAGATTTTGCCTGCGGTGTCCAGGATTTATAAGCAGCGTTGTAGAACAAGACTTCCTCCTTGGACACTGTGTTCCCCTCTGCCTGTTTTATAGAGCTGTTGATTCACCTACTAGAGCATCATAGTGAGTGAGGAAAAGCAGGCGATGGGATGAGATGGCAGCCTTGATTACGAAAGCTATGTGAAGATACTGTACCAGTAAACCAAACACAACACCTAAACACATTTATAAATGATCATGTTAGGGTCTAAGGAGCAGAGCTAACGTTTCTTCTTGTTGCACATTGCCTTTAATGTTATTATGTTGTTTTTACGGTTGGATTTTGGTTTACAGAAGAACTAAAATAAATCAGTTCCAGGACTCAGAATCCCAAGACAGAATTTTCCAATCAGAGCGTGGTGGCTTAAGGAATGGTTGGACTCCATGATGTAACTGGACGGGATTTAGCGAACCCCCATTCCTTTCCCGAGACCTGAGTGAGGACACCCCTCACATCCTGTGTGAGGGGGAGGAATGGGTTCCCGCAACTGCCCCACCGCTGGCATGGGTGCATTTCCAGCTTGCAGGATGGGGTGGGGAGAAGGAGACGTGGGAAGAAGGGGGCAGCCCCCAATTGCTGTTTACATGAAGGTTATTTTGCTATTTGGTTCTTAGTTTTAGGGTTTTCTGATAATTTGTTTTGCTGGCAAAAACTCCTTGATATAGAAGAGGCTCAACATTATAAGTATTTATTGTGTTCAAATTGATTTGTCAGGTCAGGATATAGTTTCAGACTGTATCTGAGCTTTTGGATTTCCTCTAGAAAGAAACATTTAAATTCACTCATCAGGGGTTCCTCTGTGGCCTAGTTGGTTGAGCTTCTGACTCTTGGTTTTAGCTTAGGTCATGACCTCAGGGGCCTGGGATCGAGATCCATGTAGGGCTCATGCCCAGCATGGAGTCTGCTTCAGATCCTCTCTCCCTCTGCCCCTCCCCTCCCTGCATTTATGCTTTCTCTCTCTCTCTCTCTGAAATCTAAAAAAAAAAATTAAACTCATTTATAGAAAGATTATCCATAACCACATAAATTGCTCCCATTTGTTCAAGCAATTTTTGAGTGCTGATTCCTGGGCTTATACTGTGGGGCGGGGGTGGGTACTGGCAGTTAAGGGAAGACCTGCTGTGAGCACCTCCTGGGTTCACCTTTGGGATGAAACTTGAGACAGATGTAGTGGATTTAGTCTGATCTCCTGGGGCTTATATTTTGGGTACATGACTGCTATTTGAATTTCCCAAGAAATAAGGCATCGGTTTCATTTAGTGCGAAGGTTCTCAATTGTGGCTGCCTTCTAGAATCACTTAGGAATCTTATGAAACACACATGCCTGAGTTCTAGTGGAAATTCCAATTTGGTAGGTTGGAGGGGGCCCGGACATTAGTATTTTTCTAAAGAGCCTTCCAAGTGATTCCAGCCTACAGTCAGGGTTAAATCCAGTGCCTTGGTGGATAATAGGATGCTTTAAATTGAGCTTAAGGAAAATATTGTGAATATTAAAAAGGACTGTGTTTTCTCCCTAGAGTCCCCTAAGGACATCTTAATTGTGAGCATAGAGACTATGGAAAAGGTTGGTTTAGGGGTGTCTGGGTGGTTTAGTCAGTTAATCGTCCAACTCTTTGTTTTCAGCTCAAGTTATGGTCTAGTGGTCCTGGGATCGAGCCCTGCATTGTGCTTAGCATAGAGTCTGCTCATGATTCTCTCTCTCTCTCTCTCCCTCTGTTCTTCCCTCTGCTTATGCTATGTCACTCTCTCTCAATTAAAATCGTAAAAAAAAAAAAAAATAGTTGGTCTAATTCATAATAGTTCTTTCCAACTGTCTTCATATTAGTGACTTCATGGGGGCCCTTAAAAAAATATAAGCCCTTGCCCTACTGTCTACCCTCATGCATTTTGATGGGCATGGCCTGGGCCTGGGACTGGTCACTGCTGTGTGTGCACATGTGCAGGTGTGAGCGCTTCCCCAAGGATCCAGAGCTTTATTCCAAAACTGTCCTTACCCTCCCTAGGCTGGTATTTGAACATTGAACTTTCACTTGTTGGCATAACTACTAGTATTTATCAGTAAACTTGTATAGAAGGCCCACAGGATCAGTTCCTAAATGCTACTTTCAGCAGTTCATTGATTATGGTTTTCTGCCCTTGGTTTCCTGGAATATGTCATAAATTTAAAAACATGAAATGTGAAAAATACTGAAGCCTTTTTGACTCCTACTCTGATGAGGCTGCAATGTTTTTCTTACTATTTTCATATTATTTATCCACACTGACAGCATAATAAATAAATACTAAGTTTATATACGTACAATAGAAAAATATTTTAGCAAACCGTGCCAACACTTGAAATTTATCGTTTCAATTATAGTTATTTGAATATTTTATGTATTCAAGAGAATGTCAAAATAGTGTTCTTGTTTTCCACATTGATCCTCTTCCCTGAGCGTTTTACCTTTTTTATTGTTCTTGTTTTTTTAAAAATAAACTCTAGGCTCAACATATGGCTTGAACTCAAGACCCTGTGATCCAGAGTCGCAGGCTCTACTGAGCTCAGCCAGCCAGGTGCCCCTCTTCACTGAGAACTTTAATCTGTGATGGAGTGAATTTCTACCTTTTCGTTAATAAAAAATTTCTTCACCTCTTGCATATGCTACTTGAAGCAAATTCCACACAGTTCTATCTTAAACCTCTGTGATAAAGGAAATGTTTGGTGTCTGTCACTTGTGGTAGCCACTTAGAATGTAGTTCTTGGATCTGAGGAACTGAATATTTTTTTAAGGTCTTATTTATTCATTTGTGAGAGACACACAGAGGCAGAGAATATGTAGGCAGAGGGAGAAGCAGGCTCCCTGTGGGGAGCCCGATGCGGTACTCCATCCCAGGACCCTGGGATCATGACCCAAGCCAAAGGCAAACGCTCAACCACTGAGCCACCCAGGCACCCCAGGAACTGAATTTTTGATCTTACTTCATTTTAATTAAATCGCAAACGGCCAATGTGGTTAGTAGCTACTCAGTAGGCAGAGCAGGTCCGTGAAGCTTCTTCACAGCTTGAGAAGAGATTTGGCTGAGCTGCGAAGCAGGTGACAGATGTCCTGTGTTAGGGGCCTCTCTTCCCATGGGTGACATGAATCCTACCAACCCCTGCATTGGCTATAGCACTCATAGGGGTTTGGGTAGGAATGAATAATCTTAAGAAAGGACACAGTCCAAAGGCTGTGACTCTGGAGGTAGAGCTAGGGTTCTTCTAGAAAATTCTTCATCTTGCCGTGCCCTATACTCAGCCCCCTATCTCATGCCTTACCCCCCATTCCTCAGGTGCCTGCTCTAATGCCTGGAGTGCCTCTCTCAGGTATATTCTGGTCCTCTCCCTTTGCCCTGCCTCCTTTCCTACAGGATAGAACCACTGTCACATTAGTGTCCCCAGTGCCACACCCATCTCTCAGTCATCTTGCCTGAACTTCCTCTTCTGTCTCCTGTCCTACCCCCACTTCTGTTAATTTTAACCTAGACCACTGTCGATGGCTTTGCCGAGAAAACAGGCTCCTCGCTATGTTTCAGGGGCTCTTAGGATCAGTTGTCCCTCCAGCTTCTCCTCTGCTCCCTCCCCCACCCTGGCCCCAGATCTACCACAGTGGGCACCCTAAATGGACTAACCTGCCATTTCCGGGGCCTTGGCGCACACGTGGCATGACCCCTGGATGCGCTCTGCCAAGGCTCACTCCTTGTGTTGCTGAGATGCCTCTTATTGCAGGAAGTCCCCCATCCTTCAAGGGGGTCCGATGGCCTTCCTGCATGCCCCCAGTCCCTCTTGTACTGCTGTGTCTGTGTTCTCCGAGCAAAGCCGAGCAGTCCCCGGCGGGACATGGAGCATGCAGCCTGCACTCGGTGACTGTGTTTGGTGAATGAGCAAGAGAAACAAGTTAATTACCAAGCCTGGACCTCAGGTGCTTTCTGTTTATATATGGTTCCTTAAACCCCAGGTTTGATAAATTAGGGAATTTTTACAGAAAATCGGTCTGGACTTTATTCCTCAAACTTGCTCATTCATTGCTCAATTTCACCAACTCCATATTTTTCTTTTTAGGAGAACACACTATTCCTGCTTGGGTGCTGCTATTGACCCACTCCTCATGGCCCGTTGTACTTTATTCATAGCCCAGAGATGGCTGGGGTCCCGTAAAGAAAAATAAAAATAGAGCTAACGAGTAGATTTCTAAAAGACTCCATGTAAACTGCCCTAAAATTTTTTGATAATTATAATTAATAAAAACAGAAGCAAGAGAACCTTTACATTTCTTGCTAATAGTTGATAATAAATCTTTTGTTTAGACAGGTTTCAGAGGAGCAGCTATTGAGTGGCATCCATGGTCTAGGCATTACTGTTCTCCATGTCATGCACTTGTGTGCCCTCCCACTTGTATTTCTGTGTTGCCCTACACACAATCCACACTCCTTGTCTCCCCACCTTCCTATAAAGAAGCACAAGAAAGTCCCTAAAAGCATCCCCCAGGTGCTTTAAGCACTAGCTAATCTCAGCAGGAAAAACAACATGGTGCTACCTGCAGACAGAAAGTTTGCTATGCAGTCACCATGAAAGATGACAAGATTTTGGTGTTAGAAAACTTACGGCTGAGGCATCGCTAAGTTTATTGATTAGCTATGCAGCTCTGATATTATTGCTAGAATTATCTACTAGAGTAAACTTAATTCTGGCAAATGGTAAATTAACTGGTTAATTTTATATTAATTGAAATTTGGACTTGAGGTGTTATTTGGAGACTCTGCTTCTGGCTTCTTAAGCTTCCCTGTCATGTGGAAAATTTTAACATAGCTAGGGATGCTGGGGAGCGTGGGGTGGGAAGAGAACCTCTGAATGCTTCGCTTGGCAGAAATCCTTTGCCAACAGCTATGTACTTTGCTCTTTGGTTCCTCACTCAGAGCATGATTAACTCAGTTAACCCACACAGGCTTAATTATTGCTCCTAGTACATGGAAAATTGGAAACTATAAACCAGGAGACTGGACAAAGCAGGCTGTGAGAATTGATAGCTGATGTTCTGGCAAGAGGGATGTTCAATAAAAAAACTTTAAAAATTCAGTCCTCTGTTTAAGAACCCAAGGAATTATAAATATACTTAGAAATGGTTTCTATCAAGAGGATTAAAAGAGATTTGATCTTAAAAGGGAAGTTCTAGAAAATTGTTGAGTGCTTTATTCTTTGGCATTGCTGTAAATATAAGATGTCATTGTACCTACTATCTTAGGATATGCATTTCACTAAAATAATTATGGTGATAAGTACACCCGAGGTATTATGCATATTTCTCTGTAATGAGGAACTTTGTGTGCACTTGAGAGAATTTCTCTTTCAGTACTTTAAAAGGATCATTTTTGGCTTGATTAAACAGGATAATTCTACATAAATGCTGTAATCTGTGTATGTGCTTTGGTGGGGGAAAAAGTGGCTTTCCTGTAATTTTACTTAGTTTGAAATTTTGATAAGGAAAATGAGGACATCTTTTTAATGAGAAAACCAGAGAGAAGTTTGAGAGGAATCCATCAATGCAAAATGAATATCAAGAAAGTCTAAAAGTAGATGGGGTTTTGACCTATCCTCAAGCTCTTCAGAACAGGATACAGTAAGCATTCCTTCTGGAAAATGTCACACCTGGTAGTGCCTAAGGAACCAACAGAGTGTACTGTGGTGGTAGTGGAATCACCCAGAAGACCTTGTAGCGAGGTAAGATGGTAGAGAACTAGGCCACCAACCTGGGCAGAGTCCAAGTCATTTGGCATGAGAGTAACCAAGTCTGAGATTGGTCATGGGACTAAAGTTTTTTTTGGTGTTTTTTTTTTTTTTTAATCTTAAAAAAAAAAAAGGGTTTGAAAAACATTCTGGTCTCATCAGCTATTTTTCTAGGTATTCTTTCTTTGGGAAAATAAAAACTAAAGATTTGTGTTTTTAGATAATTGCTATAACCTTTAACTGAAAACTTGCTCAGTGTGGTTTTTCTGTCTATCTCTGAAGATGAAGATTGATGAGTTAGCGACAAACTACCTCACACATGCATTTTTGCTGACTACAGCTGAGGCTGTTCACTCTCCTTAATAATCCTAAAAACAAATCCTAACATTTTCAAGGTTAGCATTTTGTATTTGGATCAGCAGCTGACAAAAGTTAGGTTGTGTCCTTTTTTTTTTTTTTTTAAGATGTTATTTATTGATGAAAGACACAGAGGCAGAAACACAGGCAGAGGGAGAAGCAGGCTCCCTGCAGGGAGCCCGATGTGGGACCCCATTCCAGGACTCCAGGATCATGCCCTCGGCTGAAGGCAGGCGCTCAACCACTGAGCCACCCAGACATCCCATTGTGTCTTTTTTTTTTTCCTTAAAGATTTTATTTATTTGAGAGACAAAGTGTGTGTGATCAAGAGAGCCCAAGCAGTGGGAAAGGAGAGAAGGAGAGGGAGAAGCAGGGTCCCCACAACTTGGGGCTCTATCCCAGAACCCTGGGATCATGTCCTGAGCCAAAGGCAGACCTTAACCTACTGAGCCACTCAGGCACCCTTAGGTTGTGTCTTCTAAGTATATGTTGTACAGTGTGGTAACTACCAGCCCCATGTGACTATTTACATTTAAATGCAATTGAACTAACTATTCCTTAATTGCCACATTTGGCTAGTGGCTGCCATATTTGACAGTGTAGATATGTCTAGAACATTCCTATCATTGAAGAAAACTGTTAGCACTTGGAATAACCATTGCCACTACCTCCCCTCTGTGTACAAGTGTCTTAAAAAGTCAGAGATGATACCTATATGATAATTTTTCCTATCTATGCCCTGCTCCAGCCCTGCCATCACCTCTTAGCACCTAGGCAGTGAAGCTCACTCCATGAGAAATGTTCACACCAACCTCAGAGCTAGAAATTGAGCCCCCCAAACCAGGTGGGTTAGCTGGCCCCTGCAGACACAAGGATACTTGGTAAAAGTACTAATAACTCTTTACGATGTCAATAACTGGTTGACTGAACAGGACGATTGCCTTTAGTATTCTCCTAAGTGTGTGAGGGACTCCCAGACTTTGCAGAATGACCAATTCCAGGTACTTAACTGGATTGCTGACTCCCTCCCTCCCTCCCTCCATGTCTTTTCCCGGTTATATTTGCAAGTGAAGTTTGGGCTCATAATGAGTTGAGAAAGTTAATTTTTAATATTCAGAGGCGCTCACATGCCTGAGGGTAATTTGAGAAAGCATGAGATTAAACCCAGGTGCAGGAATCTGTCTTTCGTTGCCAGCCGCTGACAATCGACTCCCCTTGAGCGAAGGCCTCACGTATCACTAATGCTCAGAAGTACTGGTCCCCTGTTGGACAGATGAGAACATTTCATTTCTAGAGCAGAGACGAGCTCCCCTGGGCCTGAAAGCCACCTGGGGGTCTGTGTCCTGTCTTACGTTCTGATTTCAGAATGAAAGCTTTTGAAAGCTGCTTCCGTGTCAGTACTTTTCTAAAATAGGCTAGTTTTATTATTTTAGTACCTAAAATCATGCTAATGTTCTCATTGACATTACTCCATTCAATAGAGTGAGTAATCCAGATTGTGACTGTGTGCATTTCCCCTTATCAGACTTACCAAAGCCATTACTAATTCAGAAGGGAAGAAAATGCACCATGTATGCATTTTAAGTTTTCCTGAATTTGTTCTAATATGGAAGAGATTCTCCTCCCCCACCCCCCAAATCTGAAGATTCTCTTACTTGTAGGGAGTTAACAAAACTGGAACACAGCAGATCAATTTAGATTTCCTGGTCATGAATCCCAGCCTCTTTTGATAGCTACGTTTCTCTTTCTGCTGGATCGGCTGGCTATTCATTTGATTTCATTGAGAATTTTCTGAGTGCTTTTTCTTCATCTCAAAGAGGCTCTGGGAAGATGCAGGGCTGCTTAGTGATGTCACTCGCAGTCTGAGCGAGCCAGGTGCGTGCTAGACATTAAAACACGCTCATTATCTTTCCTATAATCTGCTCCCTTGTTCTCGCAGAAACTCAAGACCTAAGTGGATCCTGGTTGTAGTGAAAAGAATGATCATCAGTCCTTTTTACATCTGACGTCGGGATAATTTTGTTAGGCATATTTGTTCTCAACTGCTTTTTAAACCAAGAGCCGGCATTTAAACTGCAGTCTTCCTTTGTGGAAATAATCTAGTTCATGCTTCAGCTATTAGCAGTCCTCAGAGCTGAAAATGAAATGCTCTGAGCAAATAGCTCAGGAAGATCAGTTGTAGCTTTACGATCATTGTTGGTGGTATTAATAGTTAACTCAAAGGAAGTCGTGATGTGATACAAAACCAATCCAGTTTTCACAGCCTCTGGATTGAAGCCCCTCACTTGTGGCCTCGTGGTCCCATCAGTGGCCTTCTTATGGCCACCTGTGTTTATTTCTGGCCACATCTCTTTCTATACATAAGCGGACTCCTGTATCATCTGACAGCTCCCCTTTGCTGCTTCTTAGATACCAGATTCTCCAAGCTCAGAATCTTATCCCTATCACCTCGTCCTTAGAGTTCTTAAAAATCACTGTCCTCACTGTCCCTTCTTAGCCTCCCAGACCACACCTGAGAGGCAGACTTAGAGGAATCCTGTGTCTGGCTGGTCTTTCCCCCTCCCTTTGGATGCCCCCTTTTAGCCTACTCGCCCAAGCCCACTGACAGATGGGTTCAGTCAATCCGTCCGTTCGTTCGTTCATTCATTCATTCATTCATTCATTCATTCATTCATTCATTCATTGTCTATTCAATACCTGCTCTGTCCCAGGCACTTTACTCAATAATGGGAACCCAGTGAACAGGAGAAACTCAAACCTTGCCCTACTGGAGCTTAAGCTTTGTAGGAGAGGACTGACATTCAACCTCGTGAGAAGCATAATCAACAATGATGAGCAGGATGCTAGCTACGTTTATGCATAGCTGAGCATGTCATTCCTCAGTGGTGTCCCTTCATTTTGGGGACAAGATCCAAACACTCCTTAGCCTGTTTTCAAGGCTCTTCAAGAATCAACTGGGACCTGCTGATAGGCTTACAGATGCCTCATGCTCCTCATGCTTCCTCGTCTTCATGTCTATGCTGCTTTGGGAGTGCCTTGGTCCCTTGTTTCTTGGGCAAACTTCAGTATGGAGCTCAAGCTGTCACTTCTTGTGATCCTTTCCTGATTCCTTATGTGTGCTATTTCTCTTTTGCATTCCCATAGCCTCTCTGTGCCCCATCACCGGCCATTTCACCTGTGTGGTTTTTATTATTTTCCTCTCCAATAGGTTCTGAGACCCTTGGACACAGAAATGATGTCTTCTACCATTTTGTCCTTAGACTGTAGCATGACCTAGGACATGTGTATAACAGGTGCTTGGTAAATCTAGAGGTGAGAAGTGCCTGCAGATGGAAACACTGCTTAGGTGGAGGTAGTAACACCTGGTCTCCACAAGTGTGTCCGAGATCTGATGACTGAGATTTCTTTATTCAGTGGGATATTGGCCTCCATGGCATTTAAATTTCCTGATTCTAAATTGTCACTGCTTGTTTTCTGTTACATAATTATTTATTTTTATCAAGTTCCCAGATGTCTTAATTGGGAATGTCATATGTTATGAATTCTATTTCTGCTGGAGGAGCTGCTCCCCTAAGTGCTACTTTTCTGATGATGAACAATTTGACTCAATGGGGTATTGAATTTTATAATTCGTTAATGTTTGTCATCCCATGTACTCAAATATTCAGTATCAGCTGACAGCCACCACTGGAATTGATTCCTTGGACCATTAGAACACACTTTCCTGCCATGTTAGTCCTATGCCAGGAATCGAGGGAGGTGCTGAAGCTAGTGGCAGAGGGGAACCCCATGCTTGGCCTGAGATCTGTATGTGTGGGCAAGTAAATCTAGTCCCTTCTTTCTTTCTCCAAAGAAAGAAGTGACTTTCATGTTACTTTGGCTCATGCAAAGTATTGAAATTAAATTAAGCCCAACAAAGGAAATTCTTTTTTTTTTTTTTTTAAACATAGGAAATTCTGAGAGGTTACCCATAAAATGGAAAACTATCTCATCCCTACTGAGTACAAACCTTGTATGTTCTCTAGGGGTATGTACTTCATATCCAGGGACTTTCTTTGAGCTTTTATTGAGCTTTTACTGCACATGGGTCTTGTGTGAGGCACCGGGGACAACCTAAAATGAGCAAGATCCCAGCTCTCAAGTAAGCAACTGTCCAGATAAATAGATGCTGAGAGCACAGGGATTTTCATGGGGCTCTTGGCCCAGACCACGCTGTATGCTCTTTCTTCTGCAAAACTTTAGAGAAAGACCCACTGTCCTGGAGGCTAAGTCGTTTAGTTTAATCCTGAGAGGATAAGCAGATGCTCTCGCCAGGGCCTGGCATCTGGGACTGTCAACATCTATTACTGAAGGGACCCGATGAGATGGAATTAAAATGAGCCTGTGCAGAAAGAGCACAGGAACTGTCAATGAAATGCATACTTTTGTCCTGGAAATCAATGGGAAACACTTAGCTATCCTGTCAACTTTCTTTAAAAAGTAAGAACAACCATGTCCTGCATGATAGCCAGTGTGCCATGGTGCCCACTCAACCAGAGGGTTACTGGGGCCAGGTCATCTGGCATCTTCATTCACTCAGCAGACATTGACTGGAGCCTCTGCAGTGTTTGAGGCTCTCCGAGCAAGGTCCTGGTATGTGACAGGTGACCCTGAGGGACAAGTCTTCTGTCTCTGTGGGGTGTGGGGTGTGTACAGCCTCCTGGCATGACTGAGTTTGGGAGGTGGCCTGGAGAAGGACAGTCAGTGTTTGCTGAATAAACTACTTTTTTTTTTTTTTAAAGTAAGCTCGATATCAAACATGGGTCTTGGACTCATGACCCCAAGATCAAGAGTCACATGCTCCATTCTGAGCCAGCCAGGTGCCCCATATTGAATAAAGTTCTTGACCCAGAAGTGAAGTATTTGCCACACACATACCTGCATACACATTTCATTTTCACTTCACCATAGAGCTCTCTGATACAGATGTATATGGTGGGCATTTCTGTTTTTTTTTAAGTGGGAGAGGGCAATCAAGGTTTTATTCCAAACCTTCTGGGGGATCCCCTCATTATATTACCACTTAGGGGGAGCTAGAGTCCCACCTCTGATCAGAGCAGCTCAGTGGGGCAGATGCAACCTCTCCTTAATGCAACACAAGGGAGTGCTGCAGAGAAAGAATTAGTGAGCAATTAAGTGAACCTGATTTTTAATCCAGAGCCGAATGTGCAGAACTATATTGTCCTAAATTCATTTGCTTTATATAAATTAGGTTGTGATTTTTTATGGCCCATAACTTGAGTCTTTCTCATGATGTTTACATCACATGAATTTCATTTTGAGAGAATTCAGCTTTGTAAAAGACCAACCTAAATATTCAAAAAAACCCACAGATAAATGGATTGAACACCTTCTATGTGGTAGATGGGCCCTGGGGATAGAGCAGTGAATCAAGTGGACACAGCCCTCATGCCCCCATGGAACTTACATTCCAGTAGAAAAAAATAGAACCAAATATATGCCAAGTGGTACTAAATGCAAAGCAGAAACACAAAAGAGTATGGGTATGGCATATGTTTTGTGCTCCTATTTTATATAAATATGTTAAGGAAGCTTTGATCATGTGATGGTTAGAGGCCAATGGGAAGTGAAGTAGCAAGTCTACATTTTGGGATGAACATTGTTTCAGCAGGAGGGAGGAGGATGTGCAAAGGCCCTGAGGCGAGAGAGTATTTGATGTATTTGAGAACGGCAGGGTAGCCATAGTAGCTGGAATAGAATGAGTGAGAGAGGAAATGAGTGAGGTGCCCAGAGAATTAACAAGGGGTCTGGTAGGCCAGAAGGAGGAGTTTAGATTTTATTCCAAGTGACATAATCTGACTCGGCCCTGTACAAGCACCATCCCTACTGAGGAGTTGAGTGGACTACAGTGGCTGGGTGAGGAGGCCACTACTGCTGTGGTCATCCCAGAAGCTGGTGGTGGCACTCAGCTGTTGCATCCCCCAGATAGGTTTTGAAGACAGAGCTGATTGGATTTGGGGTGTGAGAGAAAAAGGAGTCACGGATGACTCAAGGGGGGCTGCCTGAGCAGCCAGCAAAGTGGAGTTGCTGGTTGTGAGAAGGGAAAGACCAGTGTGCGTGAGAATGACATGAGCCTCTGATTCTTCTCTCTTGTTTCTTTGTTCTATGCCAGAAGAATTTGGAATTTGGAAGGTCGTACATCTCTGAAAGTTAGAAGTAAATCTTACGGTTGCCCAATTTTCGAGATTATGGGGGGTCGATGAAGTTGGCCTTAGCTGTCTGTCACCTAGAGGGTTCTGTGGTTGTGCTGTATGTCACGCTCAGGGTGGCCCATGTGGGTGAATCCCAGGCTCCCAGGCTCGCAGAGTAACGGTCATGACGGGCAAGTTGCCCCCAGGGATGCTCTCCACGCCATTCAGAGGTCGCTTTGCGCTCAGCAGCATCCCGAGTCCCCATGCTGAGCAGCGTTCCTGGGCCTCCGACGGGCTGTGACCCACGCTCCCACCTCAAGGCGAGTCCCGTTTAACCACCATCTGCCTTTTCGTTCCGTGGGGGCTACTGTCCCTGATTCCAAGTCTCACCTGTTCAGTGCTAGGTGACCCTGCCACCACTCCCAGGATCTGCATGAACACCACCAGGGAGACACACTTTGGCCCAATTATGTGGCAGCATTTGCTCGGAGAAGGATCGTCTCCCAAGGCCTGGAGACAAAGCCTTGTTTGAGGAGAGCTGTTGGTTGGGGGTGGTGAACAATAGCGTCTGTGTTCTGGATGAGAACCTCTGGAGGGAGAGCAAATAAACTTGGGTGGGTGGACGCTGAAAAGGCTTTTCCTAGAGTAGGAAGCAAAATATAATCCTCCTCCCTGTCACGCCTTCTCTGTTGACATTTCCTGCTCCTTAACAAAGTACAGTGTGTGCCCTGCAGTGTGTGGCTCTCGAAGTGTCCCCACAGCCACTTTGCTGTGCCTTATATGCTGTGAATAATTGATTTTTATTTCTTAATTTTTAAAAAATATTTGAGAGAGAGAAAGAGAGCATGGGGGGTGGGCGGTGAGGCAGAGGGAGAGAGGGAATCTCAAGTGGACTCTGCACCATGCGTGGAGCCCAATGTGGGGCTGGATCCCAGGACCCTGAGATCATGACCTGAGCCAAAGGCCAATGCTTAACTGACTGAGCTACCCAGGCATCCCTACATAAATAAATCTTAAAAAAAATAAAGGCTAACCAGATGGAAGGATCTTTCCTTAACTTGATTGTGGATTGCCACCATATTATTGTCTTATCACTTAAGTTTAAATGGAGTCAGTTGTTTTCTTTTCTGTGTGAAAAGCAGGCAGGGGGTTGGTTATCATGCTTTTGCTTAGGCCAGGCAGGCTGGACAAATATTGACTAAGTCAACGAGGCCTGTGAGAGCAGGTCTGGGTTGGGGGTGCTCGGGAGTGGGTGACATTCCCCTCATAGCAGAGCTGCCTCACCTCCCTGCTGCCAGACACCCCAGGAGGCCTGTGGTTATATACTTCAGAGGAGGTGACCACAGGCTACCTGCTGGAAGGTATGGTGACTTCCAGATCAAGACCACTGAAGACATGGGACCCTTCTCTGAGGGCCGAGTGGTGTGCCTCACGTGGTCCCCGGAGCCCCTGGCACATTTTTCGGGTGTAATGCAGTTCATCACAGACAGGTTTGGAAGAGGCTCCAGGCAGCACAGGGGAGGCATTCCACACAAGGTGAAATGTCGTCAGGAGAAGTGGTTGGAATTTCTCTGAGTTCACAGCTTATCAAGGGCCTGTGCTGAAGTGATCCTGGGATCTGTTGGGAGTACAAACAGGCCCAGGAAAGGGCCTGGAGGAAGGCAGAGCATAGCCTGAGCCGGTGGAGAAGGTTCTCTGGCCACAGAGAGTCTGTGCAGCCCTGTCCCCATGGCCGAGGGGCCATAATGTGTGGCTTCACTAACATGGCCATTTTATGCATCCAGATCTTTCTGCTCATCATCACGGTTGAGTCTGCAGGTCTTTTGTTCATGACCAGGTTTCCAGATGGGTTTGGACTATGAGGTAAATGTACCGATCCTTCAAGACAGGTTTGCACTTTATAAACCTATTTAGTTTGTAAAGAATACAGATAGAGATCCATCTTATGAAATGTCTGTAGCCCTGAGCTCTTTTCCCCAGATTTGATCATACTCAACAAGTGGATCATCTCTCTCCTTTCCTGAAAAGGACAGAATAGATGCTTGTGTCCCATGGCATCATTTGGCTGCAGGGTTGCCTCCCTCAACTCTCGTGTGACTGCCAGGCCCTCCCTCGGCAGTGGTGGTGGTGGGGACACTGGGAAGACAGCTCCAGGTTGCTTACGTGGTGCTGGTCACCAGCACCAGGAAAGCAACAGACTTTCAGAGCCCCTGACTGAAAGGGCAGATGACCAGATTACCACAGAGTCACCTGTCACTCATGATGCACCCAGTGTTGGTGATGATGATCACATATTGGTAAATACAGTTACAATATTTTTTATATACTTTATTGGTCTCATGCCATGCAGTTGAGTTTTCCTAGATGTCCTATTACTTAATTAAGAAGACAGAAACAGGGGTGCCTCTATGGCTCAGTCAGTGAAGCACCTGTGTTCAGCTTATGTCATGATCTCAAGGTCCTGGGATTGAGCCCTGCATGGGGCTCCCCGCTCAGCTGGGAGTCTGCTTCTCCCTCTCCCTCTGCTCCTCCCTCTACGGTGTGCTCTCTTTCTCTCTCAAATAAAAATAAATGAAATCTTAAATAAAAAAAAAAAAAAACAACAGAAGTGGGCTCTCCTGGGTGGCATAGTTGGTTAAGTGTTCAACTCTTGATTTTGGTTCAGGTCACCATCTTAGGGTTGTAAGATTGAGCCCGATGTCGGGCTCTGCACTCAGTGTAGAGTCTGGTGGAGATTCTTTTTCTCTCTCTCTGCCCACCCCTTCCCAAATAAATAAATATAATGTTAAAAAAAATACAGCCAGTGAGGTGAAGGCAGCCCTCTCACAACTCTCTGTGTGAGATGTAGGGGAAGTCATAATGAAATAGGCACAAACCTGGCCCTTGGCATGATGGTTAATTTGTGATGTTATGTTCAAAGGTTAGTACCAAAGCCTGTTTTAAGATGAGGGTTTTTTTTCCCCTTATTTTTTCTTTCTCTTCTGGCAGGAGTGAAAAGCATTTCATTCTTTAACCCAAATTTATGTCCCTAGACATTTTTTGTAAATCAACTTCTACTTACCTAAAAGGCTATATTGTTGGTTTAAATGAATGGAATCAGTGTTTTAGGCTTCTTGCTCAGTATAAATTGGTACTCTTTCAAAGTAGTCCCCGTGAGTGGTTCTTTTTAAAGTGGTGTTAAATTATGGGGCAGGAATCATAAATTGGTTTTGATTCTATTGCCGAGTCTGGCTGATTCATGATGGCTGAGAGAGCGCTGCGTTACAAGAGAGAAGGCAACTCTGTCAGTGGTGTCCTTGTGGGACATGGGGAGGTCGAAGGGACAGTAGTTGTGACCCAGGTCTCCTGACCTTTGTGACCTGGGGGAGTGCCAGCCATTTAGATTTCTGGAAGTTTGCTGGGTCACTACCTCTGCTTCATCTGTTCTGCTTATAAACTCGAGATTTGTCAATAAGATGACCTTTGAATGCATTGAAGCTCTTCAGATAAGTGTAATCACTCAGGACACCCCCTCACACCCACCCACACACAGCGCGCTGGCTGAGTCAGTTAGGAAGCCTACTTGACTTGTTGATCTTGTCCAGCAAAGCATCAGGGTCTCACTATGTAATAAGGAAATTTTGAGATTTTTTTTTCCTACCCAGTCTAAACATATAATCCAGAAATCAAGGTCACTTTGGATTTGTTAGTATCTACAGTAATTAGGTTACTTTGCATATCAATTTGCATATCATAGCAAAGAACCATTGCTAGAATTCTCTGTTCTAGTGAAGAGCTGTACCTGAAAGATAAGGCTATGTGCGTTATGTGTTGATCTGAGACCCTTTTCTCCTCATTCTTTTTTTTTTCGTTCTTAAAATTGATATGCAAAATTATGTGGAAATAATTGCTCTTATTCAAAGCCCAGGAAAGAGCCCTGAATGTGGATGACCTGGTGGCTGCTTGACCTCTAGCCCAGTGCTTGTCCATGCCAAGGGCACAATAATCTCACCTGGCGAGCTTTTTAAAAAGAACACTGATGCCCAGTTCCCATATCTGGCTCATTGAATCAGAATATTGGGGGGTGGGACTCAAGCACTGATACACTTTTTTTTAATGGGAATTCTTTATTTTTTTTTCAAATTTTTATTTAAGTTCTAGTTAACATACAGTGTAATAATTGTTTTCAGGAGTAGAATTTAGTGATTCATCACTTACATCTAACACCCAGTGCTCATTACAACAAATGTCTTCCTTAATGCCCATCTTCCGTTTAGCCCATTCCCCCCCTCCCCGGCCACCTCGCTCTATCAACCCTTAGTTTGTTCTCTGTCCTGAAGATTCTCTTATGGTTTGTTTCCCTCTCTCCTTTTTTTCTTTTCCCCCTCCCATATATTTGTTTTCTTTCTTAAATTCCACATATGCGTGAGATCCTATGGTTTTTGGCTTTCTCTAACTCCACTTAGCACAACACACTCCAGCTCCATCCATGTCATTGCAAATGGCAAGGTTTCATTCTTTTTGATGGCTGATATTCCAGTGCATATACACATCACATCTTAATCCAGTTATCTGTCAGTGGACATTTGGGCTCTTTCCAGAGTTTGGCTGTTGTTGATAATACTGCTATGAACATCCGGCTACAGGGGCACCTGGGAGGCACAGTGGTTGATTATCTGCCTTTGGCTCAGGGCGTGATCCTGGGGACCTGGGATCAAGTCCCGCATCAGGCTCCCTTTGCCTGTGTCTCTGCCTCTCTGTGTGTGTCTCTCATGAATAGAGTAAAAATCTTTAAAAAAAAATCTGGGTACATGTGCCCCTTTGGATCTGTATTTTTGTGTCCTTTGGGTAAATATCTAGGAGTGTACTTGCTGGGTTGATAATATTTTTTTAAAGCTCTGCATCATTGTTGTTTGAGTTGTCTTCTTCTACTCCCTTCCCTATAAAAGCTCGTTATCCACAGCAGGCCATCTTGGGCTGGCCCATCTCTCTTGCCAGCCTCAGCCCCCAATACTCCCCAGACGCCAGGCACATCCAGCCAGGAGATCCTGCCCATTTTTCTGACTCTGCCTTTGTATTTGCACAGGCTCTTCTTTCTGACTTCACTGCTGTTTCCCCAGCCTCTTCCCTTCCCACTTTTCTGCACAAAATTACTGAGATTCTAGTTCAATGCCCTTTTCCTTGAGAAAACCCTCGTCCTCCCTGGGTCTGACTTGGCATTCTTCATTTTCATGGCTGCTGGAAGACAGGGACCACCCCTCTTCACTTCTCCACACCCAGCCCAGTCTATGCTCAAAAAGCATTTGTTCATCAATGAGTGCATTGGCAGTAGTAATACCTGCCTTCTGAGATTCTGAGCCATGTTACAGTGCTTGGAAGCCATAAACCATTTTATAAATACAAAGTGGTTTGGGATTATTGCTGATTTGGATCCTTAAACAACAGCAAATGATTGTCATTTTCCCGTAGACTGTACTCTTCAAGTCAGCATGTGGGATGCTGTGCTTTATTTATTGTTTAGAATACAGTCTGGTTGCCCTTGGGGTGCATGGCACAGTAATCCCCCCCCCCCCCCCCCCCCCCCCCGAAGGACGGGATGTCAGGTTTCCACTGCAAAGTGCAGCTCTGCTAATCAACTGGAGCTAATGAGATGATGTGTTTGCCCTGGGCAGCATCTCTGTAATTCCAAAACCTTGTCCAAATAGCCAAGCCTTCTGTGAACTTTTATTATGTGGACTTACCTCTCTTAAAGCCATCTGTGAGCCTGGTTTTGTGAAGCAATTATATTGCAGGTGTGCAATAGAGGATGAAGTAATGGCTTGATTATTTGGTGAAGCAGCAGGCATTTTGGACTTCACAAACTTCCGAGGCTTGCTTCATGCTATTTTGTTCTTCGGAATTTTAACACAACCTAGAGCAAGAGAATTGTTGGGACTGCAGCCAGCTGTGTGTACAATAATTTTTAAAAGTCAGCGTGTGCCTTATTTTAATCACAAGAAGGTCTGGCTGATTCTCTTATTACTGCTGTCAGGAGGGGCTCAGGGTGGGGATTTGTGTTTCTGGATTGTCTGAAACATAAGCAGAATTTCAGGATGTATGTAATATTTGGGAGAAGAAAGCCTCTTTCTTTCATCAAATTCTCAGAAGGGTCCTGCGGAACCCCTACCCTCAGGGGAAGTAAAGTATTAAATGTTGTTTTATGTTTCTTTGAAGTTGTCAGTAGTATCTAGGAGTTAAAGATAGGTCTTGAATGAATTTTGTCTTTTTTCTATGGCTTCAAAGTAGATCAGAAGCCAGTTCATTTCTAAATTATCTGTTCTCCTGTGTCTTGTTTGCCATCATCCTGTCCTATGCATTTGCATTTTGACCTTGACATTTCTGATGAGAACGGGCAGAGAGGTAGAGAATGAAGTGAACCACACAAAATAGGATGCTAAGTAAGAAAAAGGATGATCCAGGATTTGTATGTGTAAGGCCATCCAGGACTATGATGGAAATGCCCCCCAGCCCCAGAGCTGGGTTACTCCGTGGCCTACATTTTTGAGTACCTGTCATATACGAGGCATTTTGTTTAAACCTTCATTTTTAGCCGTCATACTGGCATTTCAAAAGAGGCCACGCTTTACCCATTTTACCAAGGAAAGGTCGAGAAACTGTAGCTCATGTTTAGACATCTTGCAGTACGGGGACTGCACTGGGGGGGCCGTGCACATAACGGCACAGAGATGGGGCTTGGGAGATGTTTGTCAAATTTAACTGCTAGCTTAGCAAATGCAGTTCCTAAAGCAGGAAGGAGGGCCTCTTCCGCAACTGTGCCTCCTGTTCTCTTTGCATCTTGTATGAAAGATCTCGTTAGGATACAGCAATCAGCTTAATTCCTTCTGCTTGCCCCTGGTTTTCAATTATTTGGGTTGGTTCTGCCAGCTGTTCCCAGGAATATGGCAAACTGCTTGTCTTTTTTTTTTTTTTTTTTTTTTCTGTGTCGATGCTGTGGATCTTTTACGTGGAGTCTTGTCCTCATCCTCTGTGTTTGGGAATTGAGCACTGTACAGAGGAGTTAAGCGCAGCCCCTGCCTTTTAGGAGCGTGGAGCATACGAAAGGAGCATTCTGTGGTTAGAGCACCGTGGGGTGTGTAATAATGCAGGGCTGCAGGTGAGGGGGGGTCCCACCTGCTAATGAATGGCTGTGCTGTGTCTGGCTATGATGCTGAAATCTGGAGGAACTACAATAGTGAGCAGGCATTAGGGACTGATTTGGTCACACAGTAAGCTGTGTGCTTATATCAGAGTTTTCAGACTTTGCTCAATGAGACTAGCACGTTGTAAGTGGAGTGGGCTGCCAAATGCAGAGGCGTCCTGCTTGGATGCCATCTGGCTGAAGGGATGGAATGGGAAAGCGTGGGTTTGGTTGGGGGTGCCGTGAGCAGGTCTGGGCATTTCAGCCACCATCACAATTCACAGCTTCAGAAAATACCGGTTATATTTAACTTAATTTTATTATTTTTTAAAAGATTTTATTTATCTGACAGCAACAGAGCACGAGCAGGGAGGGAGGGTCAGAGGAAGAAGCAGACTCTCCGCTGAGCAGGGAACCCCACACGGAACTCGATCTCAGGACCTGGAGATCATGACCTGAGCTTAAGGCTGTTGCTTAGCAGACTGAGCCACCCAGGCACTTCTGTATTTTATTTTTTAAAAATTGATTTTAATTCTGCCTAAGAAAGTAAGACCTATTCCTCTCGCTTTTTTTTTAATTGAACCCAAAGAAAGTTAAAAGAAAAAAAAGGCAAAGAAATTCTACCTTGCATAGTTGACCGTTGCTATAAAATTTTGGTGCCTATTTTTCTCTGCTTGCAGTATCCTATTAATATTGACCTTTGCTTAAAGCAGCCTTTTCTCTTCACACCAGCCTTGTCTGGTGCTGAGAATTAGCCAAGAGACATAAAAGCATGCTCTGGCTGGCTCCATTTAAATGGTGGATCCCAGCAGGTGAAGTGCATGAAAATAGGGCTGCCCATCCGCAGTGAGAACTTTGACATCATGCATTCAAATGATTTTTTTCTTTGCCTCTTCTACAAGAGACTCCTAAGCTTTGAGCTTTGTGGCTCTTCTCCTTGATGATGGCATGATTGCTAAAGAAAGAAAAATATTCATAGAGATAAGATTTTGGGCCCCAAAAAACTGCCTTTAGGTTTTAACTCCCATAATCAGCTTGGAAATCTGAATTCACAAATTATAAGAACTCTTTGACGATCCTGCTTTTTTTTTTCCCCTCTCGTTTCTGTGAATAGCCTTAGCAAGAGATGTAATTCTTTAATACTGTTTGAGAGTTGAAGAAAATAGTAACACAAAATTGTTTGGAGCGCTATGGCTATAAAGCACGAGCATGTGTACAGAAAAGAAGAGGTGTGCCGATCACTGCTGCTTTAATGATGAGTGCATTTGATTCTAGTTCTTTACTACTTGCAAGTAGTTCTTTGTTGATCCCTTTTTTCTTGTTTCCTGCTTCCCAGATTATCTGCTGTTTTGTCTACAGTGCTGATCATTTGGGACTGAAATGTTCCAGGAACGCTGAAAATTGTTCTTTTGCTCTGATGTCACCTTTGGATAGTGTCTAATGTTACCCTAAATAATCTTCTAAGAATTTATTGATTAAACTCCTTCTAGGTCCCTAGAGTATACCAAAACCCAACCAAACTCAGTTTTGACCACACCCTTACCCTGAGACCTCTGTATCCATGTTAAGATACTTATTTAATCAAGACCAAGAGGAAGCAGGTCTTCAGTTAGCAAGTGCCTGAGTAAGGAGAGCATGGTCCATGCTACCATACTGCTCAGGCTTTCCCTTAAGCCACATGGCAATCACTGGGAACATTTCCTTAGGGTCCTGGACCACTGTCAGATGTATGGGTCCTGTATCTCTCCGGATTTGGTAGTAATCATGCAAACCACATCATTATCTTATTTTTATAGGCCCCTCTATGGATGGCTGTTCTTTGAAGGGAGATGGACAGATGCGTGAGGTCCCTCCTAGTAGAGCACCCAGGATTTGTGTGCATTACTTTACTTTTTGAAAGGCTTGGTTTCCAGGGGAAATTTTATCTTCAATAAAATAGTAATTTTATAAATATCTACAAAATATATTCTATAAATGTAAACTAGTTTTGCTTTTTCTGCCTGTTGGCCTTGGCAGATCTGTTATCCTCAGTAGCTGGGGAAAGCCACTTTCCTGCTTGTCCAAGTGGGGCCATTCTCCCCTGTTTGCTCTGTGCTTTAAAAAAGAAAAAAAGTAGGACCACAGGACCACACCGCATTACTAATACTGTTTTATTTGCCAAGTAATAGTTTTGAAATATGTATGATGCTGTTAATAGTCTTTGAAAAAAGACTTCTCCAAATGTGTTGGCCTGCTTGGATACCATTGTTTTTGACTTCTCTGTTGCCACTAAGTAGGCTGTTCAGTAACCTTAGAGAGTTACTCTTTAAAGGCCTCTGTTGAACTCCTCCTAAATGATGGGCCTTGGCCTAGAAGATCTCCTGAGTCTTTCCAGCCCTGAAATCGATTCTGTAGTTGGTATGGACCAGGGGACCATCTGCCAATGTCTGCAGATTATGCTGGCTGTCTTCTAATGGCATCCAGCAAGTATAGGCCAGAGATGCTGCTGACCAACCAACCATACACAGGAGGGCTCCCACAACAAGGAATTAGCCCACAAAATGTCAACAGTGCCAAGGTGGAGAAGCTTCCACGTGGAGGATGCTGGAGGAGCTGTGGTGACTAGCTCCCGGCCTTCTCAACGCACTTTCTCTCTCTAGGCCTTGCAGGGTTTTCTTGCTCTCTGGTTTGTATGTCCCTTTCAGAACTCGTTTACCCTCTGGAAGTTCTCTTGGTGAAGAGATGCAAGAGCTGGCTTCTGGGAAAAGTCTGATGGGCCTGGTTCAAGGAAACAGAGCTTCTATTGTGCGGGCCTGCGGGCTAGCATGAGAAGCCTGAAGTCACCTTGGATGGGGGAGTGTCGGTTTTCTGAGCCACGTTAAAGATGTGTGGCTCATTTTATTCTCTTATTTAGAATTTTCCTGGCAATGACTTAGAAACTCGGCATTTGTTTACTTTTCCAATTTCCAGTACATTCCTGGGACTTGGATTCTTGTTGAAAGCTTCGAGTTTTCTAGACTATAGCATATCACTTAATCTTCCTAGGGGCTAATGACTGAAGAAGAGACTTTAAAATAAAATAACGTGACTATATAAACCTTTCAGAAGGCCTTTGTGGGGTGGGGAACAAGCCAAGAAATGATGGTACATTAAAAACACACAGAGGAATACTCTAACTTGCTGCCTTAAGGAGCAAATGTTTTCATTGTTTATTTAAGTGCACATGTACTCAGTGGCATATGGCTTGGCCCTCTTTAAAAAGCAGAAACTGAAAACTGTCCTCTGAGTGAAAAGCCAGGGCCAGGGCAGGAAGGGTGCCCAGAGCAACCTCATTAATCAGGGTGATGAGATTTCACAAATAACACACATCAGCCTGGCTATAGCCACTGAGTCACAGAAAAACATTCTTTTCCCCAAGGAAGCCAGTTTCGTTTAAGAACTACTTACTGTAGACATACCTCAATTTTGACTCCATATACAGACTCTCTCTGTACCCACCCTGAGCTCCCCTGCTGAGAAAGAGGAGGACAAGAAGGAACTTTCTGTGCTTTGGGTTCAGCTGCCACATTCTGGCACAGAGTCAGCTAGCTATACCTTAGTGTTGTATGGAAAGCTGTGATCACACCTCCACAATACCCAAGCAAGTGCACTTTAAGAAATTCATGTCTCCCACCTCCCCTGTGAGGGCCAAGCATCTCATGCTTATTCCTTCACTTCTAAGAATGCTCTTGCTGCATTTCCCCCACCCCACATAGTTTTTTTTAACCACTCAAGTCACGAATGGCCACGATAGTCATTTTTGCCTTCCATGACCTATACCTCTCCCCAAACACAGACAGGTCTGGTTGGCCAAACCTCATCCTTTATGGATGTGCTCAGGCAAACATATGTTTTTCCCCTGTAACTCAGTTCTCTAGACAGACAAAAGGTAAGATGAAGAGTAAGGAAGAACTTGAAGATCTCATGAGGGTGGAAATTGAACAGTTGTCAGTTATGAGGGCACATCCCGAATCACTGAGAGAACAAGGGAGCCATATAATTGGCTCTTATTGATCCCTCAGGATGGAGGTGGAGGCAGGAGTGGTATGACTTGCAGCCTTGAAGTCAAGGTGACTGAAATACCCCTCTTTGGTAAATGAGAGAAGAGGTTTCAGGTGCCATTGTGGTCCTGTGGTCATAGGCTCCACATCTAGAGGTGACCAGTTGGCCGGGGTGGGATTTTTTATTTCCCTTGGATATGTTCTTTGGGTAGCTGGCTCTTGATTGGAAAGGCTAGCCCTTCACTGAAAAATCAATGAAATTTACCTTCATGGGATCTGTACAATGTGGATGACCCTCAGAAAACATTATGCTAATAAGTGAAGGAAGCCAGCTACAAATGGCTAGGTGTCGCTTTTATTCAGATAAAGTGAGCTTATAGGGGTGGGAAGCCGATGGTTGTCTGGGGCTGCAAGGA
Source organism: Vulpes lagopus (assembly GCF_018345385.1). Lineage (NCBI taxonomy): Eukaryota > Metazoa > Chordata > Mammalia > Carnivora > Canidae > Vulpes > Vulpes lagopus. The sequence continues at coordinate 13,077,978 of NC_054839.1, read as the reverse complement.
GAAGTAGGAATCAACTGCAGACTGGCTTGAGGGGACGTTCAGGGGAAGTGGAGCGGTTTTAAAACTGTATTGTTGTGGTGTTTGCACAGTCCTACAAATGTACTGAAGGTCATTGAGTTGAATACTTACAATGATTGAATTTTATAGGATGTAAATTGCACTTCAGTGAAACTGTTCAATTTTTACTTTGGGTTTGTTTGGGGCTTATACAGGGGGAGAGATTGAGTACCTACAGAAAGATTTATATGGTATGGACTTGGGCCCCATTATGTTAATTGTGGTTTAGGGAAACGTGCCTGTGAATGATGTGGTTAACAGTTGGAGCTTCTAAGCAAAGTCCTATTCTGAACTTGCTCCCACGGCTTCAGTAAGTAGACCTTGTATGTATAATCATCATTTCATGTTCTGAAATATTTAATGTAAAGGAACTCCTAGTTTTTTTTATACAGGACATACATTTATATGCACAGGAAAATCTTTAGCCCAAATTAGTAACCTCTATCTGTGTAAAAGGAGTGAAATCCTATTGACCCCCAGGGTTAGAAAGGACTCTGAAGGTTAAGAGCTGAAGGACAGACACGTGAAGAATAGCAGACAACGATTAGGAAATTCAAAGTGTCTGGACTATATTTAACTAGTGGATTGAAAGACCTCAAAGTTAATGTATGCCCCTTTAATTAGAAAGTTCTAGTCATCAGAATGCACTCATTATTTGACCATGGTGGTGGTCTGAATTTAATTGAGAGTCTCCTTTCCCCCTGGTGTTTTGAAAACCCTGTACCTAACCATAGTCTCGTGTTTATTTTGGGAAATGCTGTCATTATTAGCAAGGCTGCTGAAAGTTGATTTAAGGCTGGTGAAAACAGAGTTTACACTCCCACCACCCCCACCAGTCGCTTCATCTTGGTGTGCAACTAGTAGAACCCCATTTTCAGAAGTTTCTCTTTCTATCTTGGGTTTGATCATGGAATCCAGTGACGTTACAGATAATGAGATAGGACTTTCTAGCTGCCACATTAAAGCCTCTCGTTTTTACCCATATTCACCAGAAGTTTTCCTTTTGATTATGATTTTTGTCTAAGGATCAGGTAGCCAGAGTACTTATTTTTAAAAGGTCAGAGATTGTAAAAAAGCTTTTGAATCAACTTATATGGCTTGGTTTCCTTCCTTCCTTCCTTCATTCAGGCAACACACATGTGCTTTGCTGTGTGATGGGTCCAGAAGAATGACATAGTTCTTGCCTGAGACAGCTCTAGGCTGTTGGTAAGGAGCCTACAGGATAATAGAGGGCCGGAGCCCCAAGACCTAGAAACCAAGAAGCTAGCCCTATGTGGTAGGTTTGTGATAGGTGGTAGTGCAAGCTGCTCTCAGGCCCATGGGCATCATGATTTTAAATGGAATCACCCTTGGGACACCTGGGTGCCTCAGTGGCTGAGCATCTGCCTTTGGCTCAGGGTGTGATCCCAGGGTCTTGGGATCAAGTCCTGCATCGGGCTTCCTGCAGGGAACCTGCTTATCCCTCTGCCTATGTCTCTGCCTCTCTCTATGTCTCTCATGAATAAACAAATGAAATCTTTTTTAAAAAATAAATAAATAAATGGCCTTTGCCAGCCAAAGTGATCACCTGAGAAATAGTTTGTGATGCTGACCTTCATCTTGCAGGTCAAAAGCCTGCATTTACTTTTCAGTGTTTACCCCTTCCTGCCTGTCATCCAGGCACTAAAAAGTCATGACCTCAACTGGCTTGGCTGTAAATTCATGGGATAGCAGGTCAACGGGTTTGTGTTTCGGTCTGCTAGTTAGAACACAGTATTCTTATCTTTCAGTGTAACCTTCAAAAATAGAACATGTGCCACAAAGAAACTTTCTCTAATTTGGTCTCAGCTTCTTTAAACGTTGCCTCTCTGTGGTCGATGTATTCTTTATCTTGTGTAGTGATAGTGATTAGGCATGACTGTAACATTTTTAGCAAGAGAAAGAAGTTCATTGTTCTTTGTAATTAATGAAGGCAGTTGCTATGTAAGAATTTTTAAATGTCTTTCTTTCCCCCTAGGATAAAACCTTTCTTCATCCACCAATATTGTTGGGATTATTTGTCTTTATAGGGGGGAAGTATAATCTTGGTATTGGCCACCATATGGGGAATGACCACGTGCCTGGCAGAGTGCCAGTTGCTTTGAACATGAAAACACCTCATTCTGATCTTCTCCGTGGCCTGAATGGAAGTTGATTATGTCCCCATTTCACAGAAGAGCAAACTTGGGTTATAATAGGTAGAATAACTCCACCAAAGTCACACAGTGAGGTAGAGCCAGAATTTTAAAATTATTCTTCCCTGACCTTTAAAATTTTTTCTTCAAAACATTAAAAACATATGCATAGGGAAATGGAGAAAATAGTAAAAGTAGTACTTATGTAATACCCCATAATTTAAAACCTTAAAAACATTTACGAATGTTTCACTAAAGCTCATCACAAGCTGTTTGAACAGTAATTATCAATGTAATTTGTGACACAGAGTGAGTGTTTTTCTCTGCGTTGGTCACTTTTCGTCCTGTTGAAGTCTGGATCCACTTCTAACATTTTCTCCTTTGTGTGTTTTCAATGTCATGAAATATCTCTGAGAATTTCCTTTGCTGGGAAGCCCTTTGTGGCCTCCCCTCCTCTAGGATACCTTTATCCTTTGTTCACAGCCACATTCTGCATTTATGGTGATAAATTTGCCTTTACTGCTTTTCTCTGGCTACACATCCCAGAGTCCCTCAAATGTGGGCAATGCTGATATTCTGTGCTTGGCTCTTAATACTCTGCCTCCATTTACCTTCAGTTTGCATTTTCCTTCGTGCCTTTTCCCTTCTTTGCTGCATGTTCATTTTTCTTGGCCAGTTCCCTCTTTCATTTGTCCACGTATGTGAAATGTTACATGGGTTTACCTCTGGGACACGAGATGGCCACATGGCTGCGGCTGTGGTGTCTGCAGGAACAGAGTAGTGAACATGCAGTGAGTGATCCATGGCTTGGAGACTGGGAGAGCAGTGGTGTGACTCGTCAGTGAACACCATGCACATCTGTTCTTCATGGAGAGCTTTGTGGCCTGAACACCTAGTGGCGAGTTATTCACCATGAAATGTACCGTGATCACTGAAAGGTGAATTGTGTTGCCAGGAGACTGGTGTTATTTAACCAAACTGTGCAAAGCTTTGTACTCTCAGAAATGTGAGAAAGGAGGAGGAACTTGACCCCCTGCAGTTCTCTAACTTAGGAAGGAGGAGGATGGGGAAGAACAGGTTCTCTACTTTGGTGGCATCTCGCACGCTAGAAGCTTCACCTGTTTGACTTTACAGGGAACAAAATGGAGGAGTTTTCCATCACTTGCTGGAATGCAATTAGAAAGTGGAAGCCCCAGTGGCTCAGCAGTTTAGCACTGCCTTCGGCTCAGGGCCTGATCCTGGAGACCCGGGATCTAATCCCATGTCAGGCTTCCTGCATGGAGCCTGCTTCTTCCTCTGCCTGTGTCTCTGCCTTTCTCTTTCTCTGTGTCTCTCATGAATAAATAAATAAAATCTTAAAAAAAAAAAAGTGGAATGCTTATATTCCAAACTTAGGTCTTTCTTGCTCCAAAAGCCCTGCCTTTTATACTATACCACTCTTTGAGAATGAAACCAAATGCTGTGATGGGAAAAGAGAAGAAGCCAACATTTACTAAATAGTGGGTTTGGGCCACATACTGCTTCATTCCTGTACCTCTGGACCCTTCTCCACTATGCCTGTGTTCCAGAAGAAGGAACAGTACAAAGGTCGGAGAAGCTACAAGGCTAACGTCGTGACACGGCTGGTTGATGTCGACAGACTTTACAAAGGACAGACGGGCTAGTCGTCCCTAAATGACTAACCTGTGTTTTGTTGTTTTTATTCTATGGTTAATTCTTCATTTCAAGATGTGGTTCATATCAGAAAGCCGGAAAGGCAAATGTTTCAATTTTTACTTATACACTTTGATCTTTTTCCTCAAAAGGTAGTTTGGGCTTTAATAAATAATTGATTTTTGGATGATATTGGGAGCTTTGCAAAACTTGGCAGAGATTGAATTTGAATACCACATGTGGGTCATGTTATGGATGGAAAGAATCTGTAGAAGTAATTTTTTTAAAGATTTTATTTATTTGTTCATGAGAGACATAGAGAGGCAGAGACATAGGCAGAGGCAGAAATAGGCTCCCTGCTGGAAGCCCGATGCGCGACTTGATCCCAGAACCCTGGGATGTCGACCTGAACCAGAGGCAGACACTCAACCTCTGAGCCACCCAGGTGCCCCTGTAGAACTAATTCCTAATGAGAAATGTCCTTTCTCCCTTGAAACACATCCCTTGCCCTGGGTCTGTCAGCATCTCCTGGCCTTCCCTCCTCCTCTACCCCGTCTTCCTCTGCCTTCTTGATTGGCTCTTCCAACCCTAAATGCTCAATGGTGTGGGTGTCTTTGAGGTTTTGTCCTGACTCTAGTTCTAACGCCATGGGCCTCTCATCTGTGAGATTTCCACCAGACACATGTGGAAGGATTTAACACTAGTGTCCCTTCATCTGCACCCTGTCGTCTTTGAGGGCCTACCATGTCCCAGGGCGTTGTGCTCACGTCGGGTTCCTCTCCTGCCTCTGTGCTGGCACTCTGTTGAGCTCTTTACAGCAGCTAACTGGAATCATTTCCATCTCCCCCCCCCCCTTTTTTTTGCCACACACTCCCATTACCCTACCCTCTGCCAGAGCTAATAGATCCCAAATTTGATAATATCAGGCTCTTGCAAAAACACTACTCAGTTATTTTTTCATTGCTCACAGGATAAGGTTCAAATTGCTCAGCAGGTGGAACAAGATCATTTACACCAGCCTGACTTCCTTTTTTTTTTTTTTTTGCATACTTGTATGCATGTTTTTCGGGAAGACTCTGCAAGTTTATGCTTCTCAGCCTTTGTGCGATTTTTTTGTTGCTCGGACCACCCTCTCTCTTTTGCCTTGGTTGGACTCATCTCTGAAGGTTTCCCAGGCTCTAAAACCCACAGAATTCATCATAATGTGTTCTCCCTCTGGGGTTTCCAACATGTGCTTTCCTTGTGTGTAGTATGTATCCTGTTGGCTTTGTTTAGGTGGCTTTTCCCAAAGGACTGTGTGAAGACTTTGAGGACCATGATGGTCATACCTGCATTCATCATGTAGTGGGTAAATATTTAGTCATCAAATAGATTTCAAGACCACTACCCATCTGGGGCCCATTCAGGCTATGTTACGACTACCAAACCACATTATAAGGATGTGCTTTGTTGATTTGGTAGTTGAGAACTATGACTTGGAGAGACTGACAAATCCCATCCCCACTTAGCTGGTGTATTGGATGAATCATGAAGGAAGAGTGGAAAATAAAGAGAAAACAGACTTAAAGGCTAGAAGAACCCCACTGTCCAATATAATCCCACCAGCCACATGTGGCTACTGAGCACTTGAAATGTGGCCAGTCCTGAGATAGGCTGTTAGCATAACATACACCCTCAATTTCAAAGACTTAACATCCCCAAACCCCCAAAATTAAGATAACTCAATTTTAACATATTGATTATAGGTTAAGATAATATTTGGAGTATATGGGATTAAATAAAAAGTTAAGATTAATTTCATCGGTTTGTTTTCCTGCTATTAAGAAAATGTAAATTTCATTTGTGCCTCACACTGTTTCTCTTGGGCACCTGGACTAGAGAGAAGCGATACGGAGCCAAGGGGCCAGTGATGACAAGCAGGGAGGCAAGAGGCAAATGCTTCAAGAACCAGAGTGTAAATTAAAGCAAGGAAGGGGGTTTCCCATGTTTGGTGGGTACTGAGAAAAGTTGAAAGGAAGACAAGTCACAGCCAGGTTCTATTGAGAGAAGTGATGGGGAACGTAGCTTGCATGGGCAGCCCCATATCTAGAACAGGCCAACTTGAATCCAAACAGTAGATGAAAACTTGTGTTGCTTTTCTCTTCCAATGAAGTCATTCCTATTTACTGCACCATAATTAGAGAATAAAGTCAGCAAACAAGGAGAAAAACCTATTCATCACCGATAATTCTAGTCTTGAGAAACTGTCCCCTTAAACCTTGGTATATTATCATCTTTCAGATCTCTTTCTGGATTTGTATGGATTTATGTATGGTTTTTATGCAAGTTAAAACATTCTTTATATACCTTCCATGTAACTTTTCTTGTTTCACTTAATAGATTAAGTAGTTTTACTTAGGAGGCTTAAATTAAGATAATTATTCTGGAGGCCAGAAATAGAGAATGTTAGCTCCAGAATGCAGCATGCTAGCACCACCCCTCCACCCACCCCAATTCCTGGGTTTCCTCTCTTGGGGTGACAGCAGCCCTGATTTCCACAGCATCTAGACTGACAGCCTGGATCCTGGGATACTGGGTTTATTACGAAGAGGCAAGTCGCCTCTGTGCCTCTTCAGGGATTGCCCAGTTAGTAGCATTTCCAACAGCCCACTAGCTAAAAAAACAAAAACAAAAAACAACACCCTCCTTCTAAGGATTATAGCTATAGACTAGAATAAGTCTGAATATCAGTAATTTGGCATTCACAATGATGCAACACCATCCTGTAGTCCTAACATGGCCAGAATGAGCAAGGTGAGCAGTGTTCTTGGAGTCTATTTGATGATTACTTAAAAAATAAGCTGCATGTATGTCAGAGCACATTGTACTGGGAAATTTGAAGCTATTCTTGATGCCATTTAAAAAATTACTAATTGCATAGGTTCTGTATCCTGGAAGTTCTAATCTGACATGTCGAGGTGGGGTAGTTATTAGCTACCAGGAGGAAAACTTTGTAGATTTTAGATGCTGGGAAGAAACCTGACCTATAGGGAATGTGTGAGGAGACCAGCAGCTTACCTGGAGGTGGTGAGACAGATCACAATGTACATTTGTTCCCAACAGAAACTTTATCTGCCAAGAAATACAGTATTTTTTTAAGTACACTCAGACTGTTCATTGAGATTTTGTTTCACATTTCCCTTTAGAGAAGAATCTCAGTTTATTTACACTGCTTCTTACTCCACCCCATTGGCAAAGGGAGTCCCCGTTGTCCTTGGGGACACAGGTCAGCGCATTGCTCCTCCTGATGACCCAAGAAAGAGACATAAAGGGGCATGGGGTGGCACTCCTAGGAATTGTCAGGGTTCTCCAGGAGTAAAACCAGTTCCATTTGTGATGGAGGAGGGAGTCCAGAAGCTCAGCAATGGACTGGCCTTAGGTTCTGGCTTCTTAATATCAATGGCATTTATATAAACAGCAGAGGCATTAACACAAATCAGCAACAACACCACCATTCATTGAACTTCACTGTGGGCCTGGTGCCCCACAATGTACCTTTCATGTGTGCTGGTTTAACCTTTACAACAAACCTACAAGGGGGTGTGTGTGTCATCCTTACTTACAGACCCAGAAACCGGAACCCCAAAAGGTCAAGGCCTAATTAAGGTCACAGCACAGGAGTGACTTTCTCCGAAAGCATTGGGAGAGTACCAGCAGAGCCCAAACCCCCACTGCCACCTCATTTCCTTTTCCGTTCAGCTAGAGAATTTCAGCTTTGAAAATATGTAGCCTCTTTTAGTTCTGAGACAGGCTCCTTCAACCTTTTCCTGCCAGCTGAGAGCAAGGGAAATGGACAGCAAATCAGGTCTGTGTTTGTGAAATGGCTTTTTAAATGCATTCTCCGTGTTTTGGTGGGTGATCCTATTTTCTACTTTAAAAATCTTCTCTTGGGGATCCCTGGGTGGCTCAGCAGTTTAGTGCCTGCCTTCAGCCCAGGGCATGATCCTGGAGTCCTGCAATCAAGTCCCACATCGGGCTCCCTGCATGGAGCCTGCTTCTCCCTCTGCCTATGTCTCTCCCTCTCTCTCTATGTGTGTGTCTCTCATGAATAAATAAATAAAATCTTTTTTTTTTAATTATTTATTTTTGATAGTCATACAGAGAGAGAGAGAGAGAGGCAGAGACAGAGACACAGGCAGAGGGAGAAGCAGGCTCCATGCAGCAGGAGCCTGACGTGGGATTCGATCCTGGGTCTCCAGGATCGCGCCCTGGGCCAAAGACAGGCGCCAAACCGCTGCGCCACCCAGGGATCCCTCATGAATAAATAAATAAAATCTTAAAAAAAAAAAAATCTTCTCTTTCTGGAGAAATTTTTAAGAGCCCTTGAGTGTACCTCTCAACCAGAGAAAACTTGTTCTTTAAAAAATAAACTTTGATGAACAGGACTGGCCTACCATAATTATGGCTTTGCCTTGATTGCAGATTAAGCACCAGTTTTAATTTTTTTTCCAAAGGTTTATTTATTTATTTGAAAGGGCACTTGCAGAGGGAGGGGGAGAGGGAGAATCTCAAGCAGACTCCTGTTAAGTGCAGAGCCTGACAGGGTGCTCGATCCCATTACTCTGAGATCATGACCTGAGCCAGGATCGAGTCAGACAGACACTTAACCAACTGAACCACCCAGGTGCCCCATTACCACTGTTTTTAAGATGGTCTTTGCTGTGTTGGCAAGGTTCACATTTGCTTTCCAAGTTGTCAACATTTGAGATAGAGAAAAGTAGTTTTCTTATAGCATTTTAGTTCTAATTTTGATGATATGTGAATAAATTTTGGAATACTGCTTTTCATATGAAAAGAGGTTGCCAGAATGCTGGAATAATAAGTACACCCAGCTGTGGTAGGGTGGGTTTTTCCTCTTCTTCTTCTTCTTCTTTTTTTTTTTTTCTTTTTCTTTCAAGGAGGATGGAGATAGAAGACAGGGATATTACTTATAAGAAAAAAATTAGAAAAAACAAGCATCTCTTGCATAAGAGCAAAAGAGTAGCTTTTGACTCAGAACAGAGCTGAGTGCTATTGACCTTCATTCTTGTGCGAACTCCAGTTTGACCCACACAGGGCGCTCTCTGCCTCCTTTCTCAGCCAATGTCACTAGCTCACTTGACATATTTCCACTCTTGTCATGGACTTCATCCATGAATGTAATTTGGGTAAAGGGGGGCAGCAGGAGGAAGGGGCAGGATTTTCCATGGCTGCTCAGGAAGACAAGGTGTTAATGGTTGCATTGTGCTCCCCACCAGAAGGAGCAATGCAGGCCCTTGATCCAGTGACCATATAAGAAGGGTAGAGACCCAGGGAGGAGACTGCCCTGGGAGGACAGAGGCACAGATCCGGAGGGATGATGCGTCTATGAGCTGGGAAGCAAGTTTCCAGCCACCACCAGAAGTGGAGAGGGACCAGTGGGAGGAGAAGCATGGAAGAGATTCTCCCTCAGAGTCTCCTGTCTCAGAGACCAACCTACCGACACCTTGATTTCAGACTCCAGGCCTCTTAAGCTGTGTGACAACACGTTTCTGTTTGAAGTCCCCCCCCCCCCCGAGTTTCTGTTACTTTGTCACAGCAGCCTCCAAGGCTAATCCACCTGCCTTTTCTCTCTGCTTATACTTTGCTCACCCCCTCTCCACCAAAGCTCCTGTAATATTTCACTTTTAGAGAAGAATGTACTTGAGAAAAATGACCCTGAAAGTCACCACAGTCTAAACAAAGATGGGGCACCTGGGTAGGTCAGTGGTTGAGCGTCTGAGCTCAGGTTGTGATCCTGGGGTCCTGGGATTGAGTCCCACATTGGGCTCCCTGGAGAGAGCCTGCTTTTCCCTCTGCCTGTGTCTCTGCCTCTATCTCTCTGGGTCTCTCATGAATAAATAAATAAAATCCTTAAAAAAAGATAAAGATGGTACCTCGGATTGTTTGGGGGAAGGGAGTGGAGTGGGGGGTTCACCTCATGGCTACTCCTTCACCTGTTGGCCCCACAACCTTGGGCAAGTTACCGAGCCTCCCCAAGCCCCCACGTCCTTATGTGTACAATGGACTAACCTGGGTCTGAGAGCCTGTGTTGGTGAGAAGGACGTGTGTGTGGGTCCCTGTCGGGTCAGGTGGGAGCAAGAAGACATGAGCTGAGCCCTAGCTCTAGCCTTTAGAGTGTGATTTGGAGGCACTAGAATAAATCCTGTGCTCCTTGCCAAGAAAGTAGAAGAATGGATGGATGGATGTTGATCCGAGAGCATACTGTATACCTGGTGCTCTGCTACGCACCAAAATGTATTGCTTTACTTAACGTTTTCAAGTAAGCAGTTTATTCTAGTGCTTCTGACATGACCTCATAATAATTAAAATTTCTCCCAAATAATCCCTGCCTCTCAGAATCCTATTAGGATTAAACAAGGAAATATATATTAGGTATCTAGTACAATTTGCAGCATTCAGTAGGTGCTCAATAAATGCCAGGGTGTTTTTTCCCCTCCCATTCACATTAATTTACAAATCAAATGAGGTAAGAGACCATCCTGGCTGAATAGTATTTCGCTCTCCAAAGTATTGTTTTATAATTTCAAGACAGCTCAAACAAAATGAAAGAAAAAAAAAAGTCTGTGCTTGGAATCTTATGTAGTTTGATGAGACAGCAGGGTTTGCTTTAATGAAATCTCAAATAGAGGGTGGCATTTCTTGGGGGTGGCCGGGCCACCTCTGGAAGGAACGTGATCAGATTAGAGAAGAGAGAGCAACAGGCTAAGTTTACATATTTGTGTGTGTGTGTTGTTGTTGAGAGAAACTTTATTTTCCCAGGGACTCTGATCGGAGGCAGCAGATGGTCTGCCCCCTCCTACCCCCCCACCCCCAGTTGGAGCAGGAAGTCTGCAAAAGGCCCAGGGTGATGGGAAGGGATGTAGAGAGCCAGCCCCAAGGGCAGAGCAGCAGATGGGGCTCTCCCAGGGACCCCTGTGGACCCCCGTGGACTGCTTCAGACTGCTTCAGACGGTTGCACAATAACAATTGATTGCAAATTAACGAGATGTTTGCAGCAAATACCTCCTATTAGTATGAGTAATGCAAGGTCAAGTTCTTGTGCATTTAAGTCTGTGACCTTCACAGCTCAAGATACTCACCTATGCCTAACCCTTCTCTACTCTGGAAGAAGTTCAGGGGATAAATGTGAGAATGTGGCCTTGTATAAAAGGACCGCATGTTCTAGAAGAATCCGTCTGTGTTTGGCAGGCCAAGATGAACACAGGCATCGGTACAAGTGCTCAGTAATAACTGCCTGCTCTCTTTTCCTTCCTTCATCTCATGACGTGGTGGAGAAGCAAGGATAGAAGCGTTATTCTTAAGGTCTGTGGTCCTACAATCAAGAGAATGAAGTCACTGATGGTTTTGTGAGTTCCGATTCAGCAGATGAGCAGTCGGGGAGTAAGACACATCAAGCTGATTTCAGTTCAAGTCTGAGTCATAATTATGATCCTCAAATAAAGTCACTTGTAGAGCTTTGTATTTTTCAGCATCTTGTCATTAGCAATCTTAAACAGTTTCAGATATTCAGCAAAGTCAGGCCTCTCCCTCCTACAGATTGGACTCACCAGCCAGCCCTTTCCAACTATAAAAATAAGTGCCATCTCAGGCCATGGGCCTGGGGAGTGTGGGGGCGGCTGTGACAGCAGACCATGTCAGTGCGATTACGCAGACTCTCTGGCTGGGATCGAACTCCTGTTTGTGGCAGGGTGTGACTGGAGTCTGGGCTCTCATTCAGTATTTGTGTCCTCCCTGCATCAGGAGGGTGAGGCTGTCTGGCGCACCATGTGAATTAGAGATCCCGTGTGGGTGGATAAATTGTGACAGAGTGAGCCGTTGGGCGGAGACAGAGGCCCCACAACAGCAACCCCCCCCCCCCCCCCCCCCCAGAGAACCGGGAACCCAGAGCCTGGCAAAGGTCCCTAGCCACTGGCTCGACTGCTCCTGGAGCAACGCAAGAGATGCAGAATCTTCTCTGCTCCATCCTCACAGTCTCCCATGTGGGGTTGTGCAGTCCTCTAGGGTGAGGTTGGTATTTCTGTGTCCAGGGGCCTAGAGGCCTTCAGGCCCTGGATCTATTTTTTTTTTTTTTTTAATCTATTTTGTAGGACAAGGCTTTGCTGTGGTTTCATTCTGGCATTGTGGATTCCTGCCTAGAAGGGCCTTCCCCCTTGGCTGGACCAGCTCTCCCACATTCCCGTAGCCTCTTCTACCTGGCCTCTGGCTGCTGTGCTGCTTGCTCCTGAAGCAGAGGGACTTTCTTTTTTTCTTTTTCTTTTTGTTTTTTAAGATTTTGTTTATTTATTTATTTATTTATTCCTGAGAGACACAGAGGTAGAGACAGGGAGAAGTAGGCTCCCCACAGGGAGCCCAATGGGGAATTCGATCCACGGACCCCAGGATCATGCCCTGAGCCGAAGGCAGATGCTCAACTCCTGAGCCACCCGGTGTCCCACAGATGGACTTTCTAAATGAACAGCCATGACACCGGTGATGAGCAGCAACACCTAACTATAGCTCCTTGATGTGAGTCTCTATTTAATCTTCCTGAGGATCTTGTCCTGCTATGTGGGTGCTCCTTTCATCCCCAGTTTTACACTGAGAACTGAAGGCATAGATGGGGTTGACAACTTCCCAAGGTCACAGAGCTCCCACACAGGATACCTGACCCCCTGCCCCACCACTGAGGCTCCTCGTGCTGTGCTGTCTCAACCCAAGGAGCTTCCCGCCCAAGATCATCACCGTGAAGGGTGCAACCAGTGGAAGCTCATCCTTGCTGCTTTTCCCATACAAGCCCCTTTTAGTGACTGTTACAGTGCCAAAGCTATCTGTTAGCACAGCTGAGATTTCAGTGATGACCAGATGAATTCCAAAAGACCACATTTCAAGCATGTCTGTAATTTTTACCCAATGATCATGTTGTGGGAGATGGAGGTGGAATGGGTCTTGTTCCCTCAGGTGGCGTTTGGGTGGCCACAGATGTGATGTAGGCAGAGATAAAATTAGGCCTGACATTTGAGCATGTGCGATCAGGAGGTTCATTGTCAAGAATCAACTCTAGCTCGGAAGCAACCAGATGGAAAGCAAATAGAAGTGTTCTTTCTATCCTATTTATGTTACATGTTCTTGCTAGATGGGTAAGCCTAGGAAGGAGAACCTGTAAGGCTGATTCTAAAAATACCCCCAATGTTATAGCCTTTGCAGCAGGAGCTCTGTGGGTATGTGCAGAAAACAGGCTGCTTGCTTTTCAGTGGGTAGAGGCTGCACAGCTACATCCAGTGCGGGGAAGCTTCTGTCTGCTTCTGGTCCCCACTCCTTCATTCCACCATCACCTTAAGAAAGGTGGGCTCTTTCTTATTTTGGCCAAAGCTAAGCATAAAGGAAAATCTGCCAGAGAGCAAGAGAGATTTAATAACAAAACTTATTTTTTAATGGTCTGCATCATTGCTTAGAACTGGATGCATCCGCTCCGCACATGTACTTGTGAGTGAAAATTTGTTCTTGAGACAAAATTCCCCTCCTTTATGTTTAAGACCGCTTTCAGCTATAAAGGTGACTGTTCTGTTTCTGGCCACTGGACGGCTTAAAAATACAAGTTCTGGAGGCTAGAAGCCTGCTGTGCTCCTTGACAGCCCCCTTCCCCCCTCCACCTCAGGCAGCAGGTGACCAGGTGGCCATCGCTTGCCTTCCATCTTTTGCTTTTTTCTCTGGAATGTGTGTTTCATTTAAGCAATTGTGTAATAGATTAAATTCATATGTCTTCAGATGTATACATCTCGCACCCTTTGGAGTTCACTTTTTAACAATTAGCAAAATACTTGGGAGAGAGAAATATGGTCCGTTCTGGAAAATCAGAAATGAATTTACAGTTATCCTGTAGTTCTCTAGTTTTGCCCCATAAATTTATATATAAGCCCACAGTAGAGCAATAAAAAAAAATCTCAAATACAAGTTGGCAGGATCAAATTATTTATTTTTCTCTGATAACTTGTTATAATCCTTTGTTCTAGAATATTTTTAAAATTTCAAGTTTTTTGAGGCATAGTCAGCATATAAGATCAAAGGATTTTGAAAGTGTCCATTGTGGTGATTTGGTGTATGCATACATTATGAAAGAATCCCCCCCCCCCCCCACATACTGAATACTGTAATTGCCTTCCATATTTATCTCTGTGTGTATGAGAATATTTCCTAGTCCTTTAACAAATTTCAGTTTTACACAATGCAGTGTTAACTGTAGTTACCATATATGTGAGATCTTTAGGCATTATTTATTCTTTTTTTTTTTTTTTGTAAGATTTTATTTATTCATGAGAGACATACAGAGAGAGGCAGAGACCTAGGCAGAGGGAGAAGCAGGCTCCCTGCAAGGACTCGATCTCAGGACCCCAGATCACAACCTGAGCCAAAGGCAGATGCTCAACCGCTGAGCCACCCAGGCATCCCGGCCTTATTTATCTTCTAACTGAAAGTTCATACTTTATACTCTTTTACTAACCTCTCCTTACCCACATACTCCCCACCGCATCCCCACCCCTGATAACCACTTTCCTACTGTTTCTAGGAGTTAGACTCTTTAAGAAAGACTCCATATGTAAGTGATACTGCGTAGTATTTGTCTTTCTCTGCCTGGCTTATTTTAGTTGACATAATGCACTCAAGGACAAAAATATGCTAGAATATTTTTAGTATACATCCAGGCCTTGTCTTTATTTTTGATATCTGGATACCTATTCACTGAAAAAATTAAAAAAAAAAAAGTCATTCTGTCCTTGAAATATGTTGGAAAAAACAGTTATTTCTGAGTTACTTTTGGGTGGCATAGGTTATACCTGGAAGGTCTCTAGCAAGACGATATAGACAGGAAATGGAAGTGGATTCTCAGACACCAGGGTGGGACTGCAGCTGAGGACAGTGACCTTACCCAAACTTTCCCTCAGGGGCCTGCCTTATTCTGCCCACCTGTAAATCTGTATTCCTGGCTTCTCCAGGCCTCCCTGAAGGTGGAAGATGCCCCTTCTCAGACACGAGCCTAGAATCACAAGCCCCACCACAAGGGGAGGTACAATCATGCTCCCCATTGTGGATCCAGATTCCCGAAGAGGCTCTCTGATTGGCACATGTGTGTTCAGGACTCCTGTCAGGGCCCCGGCCCCCAAACAATACAGATGCATCCCTCTTGCTGCCAGATGTTTGTATGATTGTAGTTTTGCACAGCTCACCCATCAGCACTTGGGACCCACACCTGTGCCTGTCCTAAGCCCTGCGAGCCTGAATTTTTAGAATCCTCTGCAGAAGATTGAGAATGAAATGAAAAGGAGAAAACAGATAATCTCTTCTCCTTTCACTTCTGGCTTGCCTGGCAGCTGTGGCACTACAACTCCCGGGATTGCTGAGGCAGTTTCTTGAGGCGGGTAAAACTGAGCAGACTCAGCTGCTCTCCTGGTGACACCTTAGATGGTTAGATAAACCTCAGGATTTGCTGCAACTGGACTTGTGAATGCATCGGTCTTAAAGGGGCTTTGTACTCAGAACTTCTGCAGCAGTGACTGTCCAAAAAATGTGGGCACAGTGCTTCTTGTCCCCTTTTCTAAAAAGCCATCAACTCTGCAGGCTGATAGGAGCTACCAGAACTATGGCCATTTTCAAAAGCACTAATGCTCTGTGGAGTGCTCAGGGTTTGTTTTCTGTCTCCTCTGCATCCTCTGTACAATGTCTGGGAATCTAAATGCAAAAGTGGAGCTGACACTGACTACCTGAGAGGCACCTCCAATTTGGGAATGTGTAGGGACCCCCCGCAGGTGTCTCTCAATGTCTGTGGCCTGAGGACTTGCAGCCCTTTGAATTATGTAAGAGGAATGTGACCTCTCACTGGCTCCTTTCAAAAGGTTGAAAGCTGGGATGTGCCAATGTGCATGCAGCCCTTGGGCTGCTTCAGACAAACCCTCCCGTCCTGCTGGTCTGGAAAGCCGACTTGTCACCACAGACCTCATGAAATAGAAGACCCCCTTCTTTTTTTTTTTTTTTTTTTTTTGATCATTTCACACTTGTTGGCTTGCTTCCCCTGTGTCTTGAAGCTGAAGATCCTATTTCTGTCTGCAGTCATCAAGAAGCACACTCCTGTCAGCCCTTGACCCTTGGCTTAACTTATTAAAACTCATCAGTGCAGGGGCACCTGGGTGGCTCAGCAGTTGAACAGCTGCCTTTGGCTCAGGTCCTGATCCTGGGGTCCTGGGATCGAGTTCCGCATCAGGCTCCCTGCATGGAGCCTGCTTCTCCTTCTGCCTGTGTCTTTGCCTCTCTCTGTGTCTCTCATGAATAAATAAATAAAATACAAAAACAAACAAACAAACCCTCATGAGTGCAGACAATAAAAGCAAACCTGAGTTACATGTCAAACCATTAACCTAAATTGTATGTTAAACTTACACTTAGAAATGGTTGGGTCTGAAAAAAGGTTTTAAGAATGGAAAGCAGCTTTAGGACAAGAACAAAAGTCACCACCCGATTCCTCCAAGGTTTTTGCGGTCTTGCTCTTTAGGGAACAGATGGGCTTTTGGAGGTATGGCTGGAGCAGCAAATACTCAGATGAAATTCCAGGGGGAAAAGATCATGACACTTTTGTGGGAAAGAGGTATGTTAATGCAGAAGGTGGAGAGAGAAGACTAGAAAAATTAACCATGAGTAATCGTTGGCCCTCCTAAGAAATCAGTTAAGGGAACTTTCTTTGCCTCAAATAACCTTCATATCTCAGTTATTAAAACCATACCTTGTTTAAGCATTACTCTTTGGAAGTCTTATGGCCTAGAAGAATGCCTGATGTAATTCTTTCCCGGAGGGAATGAGACTTCTCCACCTACCCAGGCAAGGCTTTGGAGTCAAAGCAAACCCAAACTTAAATCTTAGATATACTCTTAGGAGCTGTGTGACCTGGGGCAGACTACTTACCTTGCCCTGAGTTTCTTCTGTAGTCTTTCCTGGTGGGGTTTCTGTAAAGAGGGGATTAGACAGGGTTTGGAAACTTCCTGTCACAGTGTGGAGCAGATGGTCAGCAACCCCTGAGAGGGACTTGATGAAAAATACTGCCAACGTGCAGAATCTTCGGTGACACATAGTGACTTCCAGAATGAATGCCAGCCTGCCTCTGACCCTGCCCCCATGGCCTTTGAACCCTGGGATTTGGGCTGTTCTCCACCCCATTTGGCAACAGCCATGGGACTGACTGTCCTACCTTTCTCCTTAGTTGTCTATGCTCCTTAGCCAAATGTGGTTCTCTCTGAATGCTGTGTGGCCAAGAGCAGGATGTGGCTTGGTTGTTCCTTACTGGAAACAGAAGAAAACTCATGAGGAACGAGGAAGAAGACAGTGACTGAGGGAAGTACCCAAGCATCCTAGCTCAGCTGAGGAATTTCTAGTACTCTGGAATTTACGACTTTAAAATTTTATTTATCATAGTGGCCATCTTGCGCAAGAGGCAGCCATACCCCACCAATTGAAAACACATGCGTACACATCATACGTAACACACACATCAATGTTAGCAACACACAGAATTGCTATACCAGAATTGGGTGTGTTTATTTCATTTGTGATAATTTGTGGTGAAAGCGTGTGTTGTTTATAATCAATAACATGATCAACATATTCTTTTAATACCTTGAGAAGGGGTTGATTTTTGGTTGGTATTTGGAAGCTGTCGCCCTAAATCTATATCATAAAGGGCTTTAGATTTGTCGTTGCAATTCTCATTAGTATGGGTAAACTACTCTGCCCAGGTAGTGGAATAAGAAAGGCCACTAGACTTTATTTAAAATGTGGTCCAAATAGCCTCCATAATGAGAAACTTATTGGTTCATAATGAGTTTTTCTTTATCTTGCTGAGTGTGCTGCTGGCTTTGGGATGTGGTTATTTAAGATAGGCTTTTTTTCTCCATTTGAGACTTCCATTATTATTATATCAACAATAAATATATTGAATTTATGCCTATTAAATATTTTCTGGCTTCTTCTTAACACATGAACGTATTACGTACTTGTTTTGATTTATGTTTATCTGTTCTTTCTGGAATGCTCCATTTTAAAGGCCATTTAAAAAATATTTTATTTATTAATTCATGAGAGACACAGAGAGAGAGAGGCAGAGACACAGGCAGAGGGAGAGGCAGGCTTTAGGCAGGGAGCCCGATGTGGGACTCGATCCCGGGTCTCTAGGATCACACCCCAGGGCTGATGGCGGCACTAAAGCACTAAGCCACCGGGGCTGCCTTTAAGGCCATTTTTATTTTTATTTTTATTTTTTTTAAAGGCCATTTTTAAAAGGTTTTTCTAACTGGCAGATCTTTGGTTATTAATTTTTTACTTCTCAAGGAAATTAGAAAACCAGATCTTCAAATAAAAAAAATTAAAACTAGTTTATTTTGCTGTTTAGAACAGAGAAACTTAAATTCTTACGATTTATAGTTAATTTTATTGTCTTTCGAGAGAGAATTAAAAAAAAATCCCTCCTTTTCTAGAATATTTTAGAGAATATTTGCACAGCTCCGTAATTGTGTCTTTTGATCACATAACTGTCAACAGTTACGGGTTTTTTTTTTTTTTCTAGCCTTTAAGGAAGTCAACTTCAGAGCAATTAAATACTGAAGATCCAAAATAGAATTTAGTCATCTTTGTTTTTATAACTAATATACATTCTGAGCTGCATCACAGCTGAATATGTCTGAAAAGTTGTACATAAATCTGTTGTGTTACTTGATTGATCCAGCAATGTAGTAGGAAAATTTGCTCTTAAGGTCTGTGATTTAAGAACCCTTAAAAACAATACTTCAAATTATTTCACTTATAAATTTAATTTTTGTGTCATGCTAATTTTGAAGATGTTTTTCTCAATTCCAGGTGGCTCTTGGTTTTCTTTCTAATTTGTGACTTGGAAAGAAAAAAAAAGCCAAGTTACTCTCATACTTTATCACCCGTCTTTCATGAAGGAAATCCCATTTTCATGAGGAAATCTTGCCACATCTAATCCACCTTGTGTGTTTTGGCAACAGGGACAAGGAGAGTACAGTTCTTGCTGCTCCTTATAAAGATTTATTTTGTAGCGGGTAACCTTGGTAGTCAGACTGTTCACATTTATTTATAACTGTCTATAAATTGTTATGAAGCTGAAATTCACGATTTGTTCATCCAATCTGAATAGCTTGATGGAATGATTTGACATTTTCTGGAGTCTACTTGTTTGATATGTTGCCTTTATAGAGTTCTTTTCTTAAAAACTTCAAAAGAAACAAAAATTTTTTTTAAACCATCATCAGAAGAAAATGTGAAGCCCTCACTGGTCTGTTTTCTGTGGTCAAAATTTGTTGGGCAGGGACACCTGAGTGGCTCAGTGGTTGAGCATCTGCCTTTGGCTCAGAACATGATCCCGGGATCAAGTCCTGCGTTGGGCTCCCCCCCCCCCCCCCCACAGGGAGCCTGCTTCTCTCTCTACCTATATCTCTGCCTCTTTTTCTCTCTGTGTCTCATTAGTAAATAAATCTTAAAAAAAAAAAAATTGTTGGCTAAACCAGATACGTGTTTCTGAGCATCTACCATGGCCTGTATCTTCACAGCCAACCCTCCCAAACTCATTCCTTTTTCCCTTTGGGTCAGGACCCCCTGGAAGTGCCAGGCCCTGATGGGCCAGTCCCATCCTGAGGGGCCTCAGGATGCTATGTTTCTGCTTTTTGCCATCCGATGAAGACTTGCTCACCTCTTGACCCCCAGGACTCTCGGCTGCCTTCCTTTCTCTTGGGGAGGACACTGCGTACCTCTTGGGGAGGTTCTGTGTATTGGCCATGCCTGACACTTTTTTGAGGCATTAACAAGGTAATTGAAATTTCTTAGCCAAATTGGATGGAGAATATGAAGTAGATACCAGTGAAAGCAATTCAGGGCACTTTGTTGTCAACCATTGGGAGATAATGAGGATTTCCCAGCGTGATGAGTCAGTAATTTGTAGGGAAGTTTTATGAAAATAAAAAAATGAATGATTGCTCTCTACACAGTGGAAATTGTTATGGGATAATGAGCCACCACCTTGAAATCTCATCATGTTATGGGGTTTCTTTTAGTACTAGAAATCCTTGAAGTGCATGATTTTTATTATTTTTGCTTGCCAAAAAAGTTATACTTCAGAAGGTCAGTACTGGAGGGTGGTTCTTTTCAGAGTGCCTTTTACCAGGAGGTGGACTTTCCATAACATGGCACAGAATGAGCAGCTCCTTTCCAGCCCATTCTTGCTCTCTGCCCCCACCTAGGAGCGATCCTGGCAGAAACCCACAGAGCATGGGCTGCTTGCTTAGGTTTTCTTTTTCTTTTCTTTTTTTTTTAAATTTTTTAAAAAATTTATTTATGATAGTCACAGAGAGAGAGAGAGAGAGGCAGAGACATAGGCAGAGGGAGAAGCAGGCTCCATGCACTGGGAGCCCGACGTGGGATTCAATCCCGGGTCTCCAGGATCGCACCCTGGGCCAAAGGCAGGCACTAAACCGCTGCGCCACCCAGGGATCCATTGCTTAGGTTTTCTTCCTCGCCTGCAGACCCAACCCTGGAAGGAAGGGAGGGGGCTGCCTTGTTGTGGGGAGCATGCAGGCAGAGTCAGCAGGCCTATGGAAATCTACAATATGTGCCTCATACAGGCAGTTTGTCGGCAGAGTGGCAGACTGCTGTCAAAACTGTCCTCGTTAACGTCAAAACCTGGCTCGAGGACTAATAATTCAGGACTTGGATGTTTGTCAGATTTCAGGAACATAGAGTTAGGTCAATCATGAAAGTCAATGAAGTCTATCAAGTTATAACAATAACTTGTAAAAAAACATTTTTAGAGCATAATTATCATACAGAAACATGCCCAAATCACAATGAATGTGAATGAATACATACGATTACATGAAATGAGTAACTGTACTATCCATCACCCAGATCGATAATAGAGGATTCTCAAACCCTGGAGACGACTCCCCACACCAGTTATCACCTCTCTCCAAGGATAGCTACTGTCCTGATTTTTTTTTAAAGATTGTATTTATTGACTCATGAGAGACATAGAGAGAGAGAGAGCCAGAGACACAGGCAGAGGGAGAAGCAGGCTCCCTACCAGCAGCGCAATATGGAACTCCATCCCAGGACCCCATGATCACAACCTGAACCAAAGGCAGATGGTCAAGCACTGAGCCACCCGGGTGCCCTACTGTATTGATTTTTAAGACCATAGATGAGTATGACAAATGAGTTCATGATCAATGGAATCAAATCTATATTCTTCCCTGCAAGTTCTTTGACTCAGCATTATGTTGAGACCTTCATCTGTGGTATTACTGTGGCAGTAGTGGATGCATTTTCATTGCTGGGATGAACACCACAATTTATTCATTCTACCAATAATGGATATTTGGATTGTTTCCAACGGGGTTGTCACATGTCTTTGGGTGAGTTTCCATCGCATGTTTATGGGATCGCTAAGTCTATACATATATTCAGTTTAGCAATCCCTACAGTTTTTCAGAGTGGTGCCAGAGCACCTTTAGCAGTGCTGGGTGCTCTGCATCCTCTCTGACATTTGGTATTGTCTTTCTCATAACAAACTCTAAAAATTTTGAAATTGCGGTATAATACACATAAAATTTACCATCTGAACCATTTTTGAAGGTCATGTAGTAGTAAGTGTATTCACATTGTTGCACAGCCAGTCTCTAGAATATTTACATCTTGCAAAACTGAAACTGTTCATTTAGCAACAACTCCCTCCTGCCCCTCTCCCCGACTCTGAGCCCCTGTGCAGTATATATGCAGTATTTATCTCTGACACAGTAAAATACTTCTAAAGAATAACATCTACCTGCTTAGTAGGAAGCTGGTAACAGTATGTTGTATGCAGGGCACATAGCTTGGGTTCAGCCTAACATGCACTATAGAATTGCAGGATACCCCATCATATTCAGTAACGGCATTTGTGAGCACCCGAAACGTTTGACATTGGGTGCAATGCCTTGAGGAGTTCATCAAACTAGAAACTTAGAGCACCTTTTCGGTGTTGGTAAAAATGATTGTGATTAATTGCACTACATTATTCTTCAGTGGAGAAAGAAGACATTTTTTTTTTCATAAAAACAATTCATTTGATAGTTTCCTTTCCTTTCTCTCTGGGCCAGAATTGGATCCAGTTTATGACAAATCCTCAACTGGGGGTTTCCCCCTTCTTCTTTGTAACTAATCCTATTAATCTTGAGGGTTTTTGTTCAGCGGTCTCTTTATCAATATGTTTTCAATTCTGTCACTTTGCGAATTTAAATGGTCTTAACCTGTTGTAGAATCCCCCCACCCCACCCCTGCCCCGGCATAAAGTGGAGAACGTCTCCAGGTATTCTTTAAATAGTAACATTGTTTTATTTGGGGGAGAGGAGATTGTGTGTGCAAGAAGGTGTGGAAAGATCCGGGTCCTGGAAGCTGGGTTAACAAATCAGCACGATGCTGTCCCTGGACAGCCAGCCAGTACTGGTGGTGGTAGGAAACCACTTGTCTCCCACAAGATAAATTTTTATGTATGCAAGATACAGATCACTAGGTCACCTGTAAATTGTGTTGTGCAAATAATATGTGGGCATATACCTAGAAACCCACACATGCATGTATATCACAAATAATTTGTAGGTCTTTTTTATTCCTTCTAAGTTATTTGTAACATGTTGCTTCAAGGGATTTTCCATTTCCCAGCTGGATCACAGTATCTTAGTATTTGATGGCACCTGAGAGCTTCTCTAGGTACAGAACATCTTGCCTCATGTTTTAGAACTGTTGATTTTCTTTTAAAAATGATCTAACCACAGACCTGCCCAGGAAGTAAGAAGAGAGCTAGAAGGTAAAGCAGGAGAAGGATGAACTTGTGGGATGTGGGGAGAAGAAAGCACCGTGAGGCAGGAAAAGGAACCTTCTCCCCAAAGCCAGCATCTTCTCAATTATCCCATTTATATTTAGACCCTGTTGGAAGTGGCAACTCATTTCTTTCCAAGACAAACAGTTATACTGTTGAATATTTTTATTTTAGTGTGTCCATTCCCTCTTAGAGCTAAAACTCTTTTTTTAAAGATTTCATTTATTTACTCATGAGAGAGACAGAGAGGCAGAGACATAGGCAGAGGGAGAATCAAGCTCCTCACAGGGACCCCAATGTGGGACTTGACCCTAGGACCCCAGGATCACACCTTGAGCCGAAGGCAAAATGCTCAACTGCTGAACCACCCAGGCATCCCTAAAACTCTCCTTTCTTATAATTGTCTGTGGATCCTTAGTCTTTGGGGGTCGAGCCTGGTCCTGTTTCTTTCCTTTTTTTTTTTTAAGGTATTTATTTGAGAGAGACTGCAAGAGTGAGCACATGAGCAGGGAGGAAGGGCAGAGGGAGAGGGAGAAGCAGACTCCCCACTGAGCAGGGAGCCTGATGAGAGGCTCGATCCCAGGACCCTGGGATCATGACCTGAGCCAAAGGCAGACCCTTAACCTAACTGAGCCACCCAGGCATCCCTCATCCTGTTTCTACTGACCAAACTGAAAACCATTCTCCATTATTAGCCACAGCAACAACTGCTCTTGAGCTTGGAGTTTGTTGCATCCTCAGTGCTTGTCCTTTGTGTGGTCCCAGTGCCATACACAAGAAGTGAACAACTAGATTTAATGAACTTTTTCTGATGTGAGATTTTCTTGGCTGGTTCCTCTTTCTCCTACCTGCTAGATCTTCCCTTCCCCTTCTTCCCAAATCCCTCCCTATGGTGGGAGCAGTTAGCTCTCTGCAGAAAGAGAGTAACAAATGTACTCTTCGTGGGGGGGGGGGGGGGGTGTGGATATCCCAATAATATGGGTAGAGCTCCCTTCCTATTTTTCTCCTGTTGAATGTAAAATTTGCTTTAGAATAGTCATAGGACATGTTAGTCAGTTGGAACTGCTATAACAGAATACCATATACTGGGTGGCTTATAAACAACAGAAATTTATTTCTCACAGTTCTGGAGGATGGAAGAGTCTAAGATCAAGGTGCCAGCAGATACAGCATCTGGCAGGAACCCAGTGCTGATTCATAGAGGGCTGTCATTGTCATCTTGCTGCGTCCCCACATAGGAGGAGGGATGAGATAGCTCATGGGAATCTCTTCTCATAAGGGCACTAATCCCATTCATGAGGGCTCCACTTTCTTGACCTAATCATCTTCCAAAGGCCCTGCCTCCAAACAGCATCATCACATTGGGGATTAGGTTCCAGCATGCGACTTTTGGGAGGAAACACACACACTTAGTCTGTTGTACCAGTGGTACTGAGTTTTTATACATTTGATGCTGAAATGGGAGAAATTATTTCTTTCTTATGTTTCAACAACTATCTTCCCATGAGTACTGAAAACAGTACTCCTAGGGCTATATATATAATTAGTTGATGGCATCACTGGATCCATCTTTCCATTCAACTTCCTACCAATTCAACTAATAAAACTGTTGACCTTTGTTGCTGGCGCTCTCTTATGTGCTGTTCCTGGTACTCCGGTCTCTTTGCCTTGTTCCTAAAATTAGAGGCTTACTGATGACATTTAGACTGGGCTGGTGGTTGCAGGGGTAAGCAGTCTTATCAGCATGCTTCCAGCTTCTTCATTGGTGAACTGCTGCTGACTTCTGGGTGGAGGGTTACATACTGAAATGCAGGAGAAATATGAGGCCCTGCGTATCTTGCTAATCCATCTTGCACCTACGACCTCAAACTCAGTTCCTTAATTCAGAATTACACATGTGTGTCAAAAGGCAATGATTAACTGGAACACCTTCCCCTTCTGGAACACCTACTCAGAAGATTTCCCAAGAATATTTATCTTAATATTTGTAGCTTTTCCAATGTGGTCTTGATGGAACTGTCCTATAGAAAGAATTTGTGGTGGAAGAGTTAGCAAAATGCAGCTGTTCACTAAAGTTATGGCTCATGTTTAAAAAAAAAAAAAGAAGAAGAAGAAAGGAAAAAAAATAAACCCTGAAACCACCAGGCTCTGAAAGCCAGACTGTGTTCCTAATGCCTTGAAACAGCCACAGGGTATTTCAGCAGAGAAAACAGAGCTTGCTGTATCGCTGCCCTTCCTGGGTTTGCCTGTGTGGCTCACAGGCACACGCAGTTAAAAAGGAGCGGCTAATGATATAATAAATGCTTTTGAAATTTTTCCATTGAGCCGTCCATCGGGAGGTGACTGCTTTGAAAAATGAGTATGAAAATCAAGTATAAAGTCACCAATGGCTCCGTCTACTCAGTAATGAATGAAGCCCCAACAGAAGAACGTGTGCGTGCATGTGTTGCCGGTCTGTCGTGCTTTGTTTCTGCTTTGTATTTTCTTTTTTTTTTTTTTTTAAGATTTTTATTTATTTCTTCAGGAGAGACAGAGAGAGGCAGAGACCTAGGCAGATCCAGGACCTTGGGATCATGACCTGAGCCAAAAGCAGATGCTCAACCACTGAGCCACCCAGGCGCCCCGCTGCTTTGTATTTTTTGTTCCATGAAATTAATAAACCAGCCTGGCCTGTGGTATAGCTAGCGTCAAGGAAAAATTCTTTTTCACAGGCTCAGAGCTAGAGATTTGGTCCTCTTTGCTTTTTCTTTTTTTTAAATGGTGGTTAAAAACATAAAACTTCGCTCTCACCCATTTTTAAGTCTGCAGTGCAGTGGTGGTAAGTATATTCACGTTCATCAAGTGTAAAACAGATCTCCAGAACGTTTTCATCCTGCAGAAGTGAAACTCTGTGCCCATTAACCCCACCGCTCCCACCAGCACCCCCTCACCGCCCCCACCTCACTATCCTGCCTACTTCCTATTGCTATGATTTTGGTCCTGGCCTTTTTTTTTTTTTTTTTTTTTTACAAGCCTGTGTATTCTGGAATCTTCTCTCCTGCTTCAGTCCAGTTTGGGCTAATCTTGCCATTAACGAGGACAGACCAATTCGTAATTTTCACAGGTGTTTTATAAAAGAGAGCACTGGCTTATACCCACAGTGTGTGGGGCTTTGATGGCAGGGCTGTTGAGAAGGCCGTCGTGCATGATGAAGAAATTAGACACTGAACGGCCAATATAAAGTTTAATAACCAGATCTTTTCCCTGCTTCTCTCCTCCAGAGTCGAGTCTAACTATCCAATTTCTGGGCAAACCTGTAAACTCTGTTTCTTTATCAATTTTTGACAGTGACAGTCTGTTTAAAAAATGTGCTTCTTGCCCTCCTGTATTTTAATTCATGTTTTGTAGCCCTCATGTAAACACTTAAAAATTGGGACAAAGTGCATTTCACTAGTGCACACTATCCACAGAATATGGTCACTGCGAACAACCCAGACTCTGGATCCAGGGGAACACAATGGTTTTGGTTTGTGCATCCATGTGTATGTAGCTGCTGCAGATGAACATTTTGAGTGCTATTAGGTCACAGAGGATTTTTAAGATTTTATTCATGAGAGACACGGGGGGGAGGGGGAGGACAAGGGAGAGGCAGAAACACAGGCAGAGGGAGAAGCAGGCTCCATGCAGGGAGCCTGACATGGGACTCGATCCCGGTTCTCCAGGATCACGCCCTGGGCAGAAGGCAGGTGCTAAACCACTGAGCCACCCAGGCTTCCCCTAGAGGATTGTTTTTTTTAAAGGCAGTTATTATTGCTTGCTTTTGCTCTTTCCAGAAACATCTGTTTCTGGAAACATCTTCAAATGTGACTTTTCTCTCATTGCTGATACCCAGCCACTGTTGGCTGCCCATGCTACTGGGCAGGATTTTATTTCAAAGATGTACTCTCTACCTGTGCTTCTTATTACATCTTAGACTTGCCTTTCATTGCCCTGCCACTCACTCTGAGCTGTGGTAACACTACATAAAAAATGAAGTATCCCTAAAAATGCCAATTACTAGGATGGCCTACTTGAAAATAAGGTTTTACATGGGGCTTGAAGTGAGCCCCAAACTGAAAATCTGTATGATTTAACAATAGGATGGGCTAAATCCAAGTCATCCTCTTTACCACATTTTGAAATGATCACTTAAGAGTAAACTAGGGATCCAGTTCAAAAAGGAACAGAAGGCCTGGACACTTTGGAGCTCTCCATCAGTAACAACAGCCCACATGGTGGTATATTCTCTGAACAAGATTTGAAAAAACACAGCCCCTCCTTTTATTTCCTGTTATCTCGTTTCCTCATAAAAGCAGGTGAAGATTAAGGCAGAGACACTACATGGCCAGTTAGTCCTGGTGATATGATGGTTTCACGGTGTCATTTTGGTCTTCCTGTAGGTGTTTCTTTACCTGTATAATGGTCATATGAGTAGTCCTCTTGTGCACTATGGCCAAGCCTGATGTGCTTCCTTGTCAGTAGAGAGCCATCCCTTATTATTTTCCCTTTTAGCATTCTCCCTATGATTAGCCTTTCCAGAGTGGTTTCCCCTTATGGCGTTTGCAAGATGTCAATTCTTTGAACAACAGTATCTTGAAATGAAAATATATCCTAAAATTGGCTTTAGAATCTAGGCCCCAGGATATAGTTCTTTTTGTTACAAGGTTGTGCTGTTACGGTCTCTCTGTGAGAATTATGATTTTAAAAGGAATTCATTCACGTATCCATTCAGCAAATCTTTATAGACACCTACAATGGATCATGCTGATCTAATGAACAAAAGAGACAAACATCCATGTGCTAGCAGAGTCTGCATGCTAGTAGAGCAGGACAGCCATGGATAAGAAACATTATAAAGAAATACTGTTTTGTATGCTAGAGAGTGATAAAGTGAAAAATGAAAATCAGGAAAGGAGGTAAGGAGTCTGGGAGCAACTTACAGTTAAACAGGATGGTTTGGGTTAGCCCTATTGAGAAATGACATTTGCACAGAGATTTGAAAGAGGTTGAGGGAATTATCATGAAGATTTCTGAAGAGAGGGTGTTCCAAGCAGAGGGAGCAACTGATGCAAAGGCCCTGAGGTGGGTGTGTACCTGATAGGCTGAGATCTGCAAACAGGCCTGTGTGGCTAGACTGGAGTGAGCAAGAGGGAGGACGCTTGGATATGACCTCATACATGACAGGGGAGGAGCAGATCCCCCCGAGGCCTTGTTTTTCCATTGTAAAGATTCTGACTCTGAGTTTTGAGGAGGAATGACACCTGATTTAGTACAACATGGCTTTTCCTGTTAGAACTGACCTGAGAAACTATTTGGGAACTATTTATGTAGTCAGTCGAATGGTAATTTTAAGTACAGAGGTCAAATGCAGCAAAGAAACACAAGGAAGCTGAAAAAAAATTTCATCAAGGTATTGAAACAAGTGACTTTGAAAAGAATGTCATAAAAGGTAAGCTGTGTGGTTTCCAAGTTCTGAGTGTCATGAAGAAATGTGGATGTGTGCACAAATCAGAATTGTTGGAGGGATACTTCTTTAAACTCTTTGTGCATGCAACAATCTAGATATGTATGGTTTAGAGGCTGTGACTGGTGTCAAGTTTCCAGGTGAACCTGATTTTCCAGATGAACCTGGAAATCATTGCTACCCTGGAATTAGCTCCTAGAAATAGCTCTTGACTCGATCCTTATTTCTTTGTACTAGGGTTGTAAGAACCTAAAGAATGTGATATAAACCAGCCAGCCAGCACTGGTTTTAATAATGCCCAAGGAGCTTGTTGCCTGATAACTTAAAGGAAAACTGTTTAATTCACACTCTTTCAGTCTTTCTCATGGACTATCCATATTTTTGGAAATGCTCTGTATACTTTTGCTGTGTATACTTACCTATGAGCTTTTTCCTAAGCCTATAGTCTACGCATTTAGACTTTGTCTTTCTCTCTAGCAAGTTGGTGGCAGGAACAATCCATCAACAGTGAACATGCAGAACTTCTTGCTTTCTAGGGTTTTCTAGTTTGTGAATCATACACACTTGTCCACCCCTGCCCCTTATTCCCATTATCTCATTCTTCAACCCCTCTTCAGAAGATTCTGGAATATAATGTTTTATTTTATAGTGGTTAAAATGTAGTAAGTCTTAAAGCTACTCAAGGAAGTTTTCATAGATAGAAAAGGTGGAAAAACTTGGAAAGCCTTCAACTACAAATGAAGCCAGCATTTTATGTGTTAACCTCATGGAATTCTCAGACCCACCTCATTATGGGGTATCATTGTTCTATTTCTCAGATGGAAAAATCAATGCTCAGGCAGGCCATGTAATTTGTCTGGGTCATATAGCTAGTAAGTGACAAGCCAGGCATCAAAGTCCTATCTTAACGACTCTGGAACCTCTGTCCAGTGCACCTCGCCTCCCCACTCCTCCATTCTATCCTGCTCCCAAATGTAATCTCACACATTTTTATACCTAGTAGTAATAGCTTCGTCCATTGGAAATGAGGCACAGTTTCGGTGTCTTTCTTTATAACGTATGCTTTGTTTACAATGAAAATACTCCATATAGCCCTTGACTTTTTCTCCACCCCCATTTGCTAATCCTTATAGTAGATAATCAGTCCTTTTGGATATTTTCCTATTATAATATACAGCTAACATAAAATTTACCATCTTAAGCATTTTAAGCATACAGTTCAGTGGCATTGAAGTACATTCACATTGTTGTGTAACCATTACCACCATCCATCACCAAAATTTTGTTTATCTTTTCACACTGGACTCTGTACCCCTGAAACAAGAACTCTCCACCCCTGTTCCACCCCCAGCGAAACACCATTCTACCCTTTGTCTACTTTTGGTCTCTGTTGCTGCCTTTTTTTTTTTTTTTTTAGTTTCTTTTTATTGGAGTTCAATTTGCCAACATATAGCATAACACCCAGTGCTCATCCCATCAAGTGCCCCCCTCAGTGCCCATCACCCAGTCACCCCAACCCCCTGCCCACCTCCCTTTCCACCACCCCTTTTTCGTTTCCCAGATTTTGGAGTCTCTCATGTTCTGTCACCCTCTCTGATATTTCCCACTCATTTTCTCTCCTTCCCCCATTATTCCCTTTCACTATTTTTTCCCCAAATGGATGAGACCATATAATGTTTGTCCTTCTCTGATTGACTTATTTCACTCAGCATAATACCCTCCAGGTCCTTCCACGTCAAAGCAAATAGTGAGTATTTGTCGTTTCTAATGGCTGAGTAATATTCCATTGTATATATAGACCATATCTTCTTTATGTTGGATGCTTTTTGTTACCCTTGTTATATACTTGTAAGTTTCTTTTCACCGTGTCTGGAGCCTCTGTGCTTACATTAATCTGAGCTTTCCAGTTTTTCGAAGGAGGAGAAGTACAGTTGACCCTTGAACAATGCAGGAGTTAAGGGCACCAGCCCTTTCTGTCTAGTTGAAAATCTGTGTATAACTTTTGACTTCCCCAAAACCTGACCAGCCTACTGTTGATCCAGAAGCCCTACAGATAACAGTTGATTGACACATACTTTATATGTTATGTGCATTATATACTGTATTCTTAGAATAAAGTAAGCTAGAGGGAAAGAGTTACTAAGAAAACACCATTACAGTATGATAGGTGTTTAATGAGAAGAATCTACATGTAAGTGGACTCATGAAATGCAAACCGAAGTTTTTCAAGGATCAGTTGTACTAACTCAGATTAAGAATCTGACGTCAGGGATCCCTGGGTGGCGCAGCGGTTTGGCGCCTGCCTTTGGCCCAGGGCGCGATCCTGGAGACCCAGGATCTCTCTCTCTCTCTCTCTCTCTCTCTCTCTGTGACTATCATAAATAAATAAAAATTTAAAAAAAAAAAAGAATCTGACGTCATTGCAGATATGCAAATCTGGGGCCGAGGCTCACTTGCACTCTCAATCTTCTTATGTGCTTTAATAGGATATTAAACCTGTAAAGTACTTGAAAAGGAATGAAAAGTAAATAGTATTTATTTGTGAGGTTTTCTGGGGACTCCAGAGCTGAGAATTCTTAAATTGTCCCAAAAGCTTACATATTCTTAATTCAAAAGCTTTATGCATAAAAAATAGTTCAAAAGTCCTTTTTCAGGAGAAGAAAACGTTCCCATTTTCCCTACTGACTAACTGAAAAACGTGAAAAATGTGTTGTTGAAAGTGTCTGTAAACATTTAAAATAATTTATTCATTCATTTAGTGTTCCTGAGGGTGTCCAAGAACCTTGGAGATTGGTTCTTGCGGGGAAAAGCTGTGTTTAAAAAGCACGGTAGGAAAAAAATCTGCCTGCAGAAGAGAGAGGAGAAATGGGAATCACATGATACTTGGTACTTTGTTTTACAAAGTCTTCACCCTTCTGTTAGAATGTTAAGCTAAATTCAATAAAATATTTACTTTCCATCTTACTTTGGAATAATAATTTTGGAGTAAGTCCACGATATCAGGTGTATTTTCAGAAAGTTCAGGCTCTGTGCACTGAATGCAGTGTTGATGTTTAATTAGATCACTGAGCCCAAGGAGATAAACCCCAAACTAAATAGACATAAGGAAAATGAAAGCATTTTTCTTTGGGAAGGATTTAGTGCTTTTCCGGAGCAGTCGTGATCTGGGTTGTCCTTGCCCTACTCATTATTGGCGTGATATTTTATATTTGCACTCAGGGATATTTTTTTAAAAGTCAAGATTGTCTTATTTCGATAAACTTTGGAATTTTTTATGCATTACTTTTGAAAGGGATCCAAGGATAATGAATTGCTCAGGGTCAAGAGCAGAGAAACTCAGCACTAGGGCATGAGCACATCTTCATCCACATTTTTCCTGTTTTGCTCACTGCATGGGAGGTTTGCGGGGAGCCATGGAAAGCCTCCGCTGTGCATGCACACGTGCAGTCTTGGAGCCCAGGCAGGGGAGTGACTTCTGTCTTAATGTCACTGTGGTTATAATGTAGCCAGAATTACAGCCCAGCAGCTGAAAGCCCCCATTCTCCTCTTGGCCTGGAGTCGGGGCTCTGAAATCCAATCTGAAGTGTGTTTAACGAGTGCTCTGATCACTGGGGCTCAGTGCGGCTGGAACAAGGGGCACAGTGTGTTCGCAGACGGTGTGGCCACCCCTGGAGCCGCGGCGAGTAGCTGGACAGGCCGAAACATTTAGCTGCATCCTCCCAGAATGAGGGCCTTGTCCTGGTGCCCAGACTTCAGGGCTGAAGTTACCGTCCCTGCTCCTGCCCTGGTTGGTATCCCGTGGTGGCGGCGGTGATCACAGTGTCTGCTGATGAGGCCACCACCGATTTCCTGCTGGGTTTGGAGTCCTTTTTGTCCCTCCCCTCCCCATCATCACACGGATTACCTGGTCGAGTGTTGGATATGGTCTTAAGAGCTCGGAGTACAGTAGATCGTACAATCCTCACCACAACCCTAAAGAAGTGGTTTGGCCATGATGCTCATTCTACGGAAGGGGTAGATGAGGCCCAAAGAGTAACTGGCCCAAGGTCACACTGCCATGGAGAGGAGATAGGGAATTTGCAAGGAGGCAGATGTCTTCAGAGTTTGTATTCTATCATTAATTTTTTTCTTAAGATTTTATTTATTTGTTAGAATGAGAGAGAGAGAGAGAGAGAATGAATGAGCAGAGTGGAAGGGCAGAGTGAGAAGCAGACTCTCCACTGAGCAGGGAGCCCTAGGTGGGGCTAGGTGCCAGGACTCTGGGATCATGACCTGAGCTGAAGGGAGACGCTGAACTGAGCCACCCAGGTGTCCTGAGTTTGTATTCCTTAAAGAAAAAAAATTTTTTTAAATCATTTTCTTTTACAGAGAGAGAGGGGTGGGGGAGGAGGGCAGCAGAGGGTGGCAGAGGGAGAGGCAGAGAATCTCACACAGACTATCCAGTGGGTGCAGAGCCCAGTGCATGCTCAAGCTCACAACCTTGAGATCATGACCTGAGCCAAAACCAAGAGTCAAAGGCTTAATCAACTGAGCCACCCAAATGTCCCCAGAGTTTATATTCCTAATAATGACATCACACTGCCTCTCTACATCACCCAAAGGCTTGGAGGAACAGCATGAGAAACATCTCCCACATTTCAGTTGTCTCATGTCTGTGTTCCCTAAGGAGTCCTGCCTTTGTGGTGGAAGACCGTGGTTGGCTTATGTCACACTCACCCTAGCTTGCAGGGGCTGTGCCTTATTTTGCTCATCCTGTGTCATATTATGTGGCATACCAACCCGCTTTGGTGCCTCTCATTATAGCTCTTGTAAAGCATCAGCCTCTTTCCTTTGAAAGTTTTCTCCAGAACAATTTGAGTCATCAAAATTGCAGGTAGAGGTCTTGAAAAGGAGAAGAGGGAAAATGGAGATACTGGAACTCAGAGATTAGGAGCAGATTCTCTGAACTGGGTTTGAATCCCAGCTCCACAGCAAGAGTGTGATCTTGGCAAGTCTGTGGCTCCCCCACGCCCCCCCAGCGCAGAGTGCCCCAGGGCAGGTAGCCTAGCGGAGCCGCAGGTCAGCAGCTGAAGGGATCCATAAGTCCCCAGGGTGAGCCCTGGCCAGTCTCATCTGCCTCTAGTGTCTTTGTTGACTCTGGCAAGCCACCAGCCATTATTATTGACCTCCTGGAAGGGAAAATGGTAGGGACTCTGTTCTGTGCTATCAAGCAGCCTAATGCCCTGATTGTGAGTCACCAGCCCTTGTTTTTTACTCCTGTAACATTTAGAATCTTCTTTTTCTTTGGGTTCCAAAATTACCCAGACATTAGCCTTGAAATGGATTGTACTCATTCATTTTGTGAGGTCCTCTCTGGCCCTTTGCAACTTAAAATTACACTCCACCACTCTGCAGATTTCCTTGCATTGTGCTTGTATAATCTCCTTTGCTCTTAGGTCTCTCTAGAAGTCACATTGGTCAGACATTGGGACTCTTGAGCCCATAAATGCCCTGCACCCTCATCTCATTGCCATCTCTTGGTCAGGATGTCTTGTTTCTAGGAGTTTTCACCTGTATCTTTAATCCCTTCCAGTGAAATTTTTATTTTTGTGGTATTTTTTTTAATTGCAAGGAGCTCTTAATTGCTGTACAAATATTTCTTATTATATAACCCTCTGGGTTTGTTTAGGTTTTTTGTTTTGTTTTGTTTTTTTCCTTTTTTTAAAAAAAGTTATGAACTCCAAGCTATATGGGGGTACATACTTAACGAGTGTTTTCAGAATACCTGGGTGGCTCAGTGGTTGAGCATCTGTCTTCGGCTCAGGGTGTGATCCTGGGGTCCTGGAATTGAGTCCTGCGTCGGGCTCCCTAATGAGGAGCCTGCTTCTCCCTCTACCTATGTCTCTGCCTCTCTCTCTTTGACTCTCATGAATAAATAAAATCTTTTAAAAAATAAAGCAAAACAAGTGTTTTCCTGTAGTCTGCATCATCAGAAGTGCCTAGCATCTCCCATTTCTGACCTTTTGGGGGAGGTTCTGTGTAAGGTGGCTGCTTCCCTACTGTAGACTCTCTCACCTCTGCTCTGAGATTAGATTTCAGCATTCTCACCTGTCCTCTTCTTCAATTTGGGGGGAATTTCTCATCTGCTGTCTCTTGTCTCATTTTCTTGGTTTTCTGTGAACCTAGTCCTCTTTTTCCTTTATCCTTTACTATTTTTTTTAAGCAGGGTTTCTGGGTGTAGTGGAGATGCATGTATTCAGTTGGCCGTATTTAGCCACAGACTGACATTCTTTTCTTCGTTTATATTAAGCTCTGTCTGGCAGTGGCCTTGTGCTATATTTTCTAAGAGAAACATGCATTTATGGACAGTTAGGTGGGTTCCTGTGGAATTTCTGAAATTGTACTCTCCTTGAACTTCTGCCTCATTGGCAGCTTCTGTTGGTGTGCAGAGGGGCTGGGAAGGGAGAGCCCTGGAGGGATCTCTGGGGTGTTGGGAATGTGTGTGAGTTGTGTGCATTCAAGGCTAATTCCTGCCTCTCCAATCTCACAGGTGGAAGGGTCTCAAAAGAGAATATTTCTTAAAAAGGATTTTAATTCTAGAACACCTTTCACATCTAGAGCAATAGCTGTAAAAAGGAGAATATCTTTTAACAGCAGGAAAGATAAATTACCTTCTGTAATTAGTATATAACTTGCTGAGTGTATTTATTTGGTCAAATTAGAGAAATTTTGAAGGCCAGAGTTTTTATGTTATTCCAAATTGCTTATTGGCTTGTTAGTTCCTTGTAATCTCATTTCTTCGAAAGGGACTATTCTGGATGTGACTGCATTGTCTCTGCCCCCATGTGGCTAAGAGATGGGTATGAATTTGCTACAGCTGCTATAACAAAGTACCACAAACTGGGTGGCTTAAAACAACAAATCCAATCTCTCACAGTTCTGTAGCCTACAAATCCAAAATCAGGGTGTCATCAGGGCCATGCTCCCTCCAAGACTGGTAAATCCTTCTTGGCTTCTTCCACCTTCCAGTGGGAGGCTGTTCATTCATCCTTGGGTAGTCCCTGGTTAATAGTCACATCACTCCAGCCAGTCCTTGCCTCTGACATCCTGTGGCCTTCTCCCAGTGTCTCCGTCTCCACATCATCTTATAAAGAATCAGCCATATTGAGTTAGGGCTAACGTATTGGCCTCATCTTTAATCTTTACTTGACTACATCTCGAAGACCCTGCTTCCAAATAAGGTCACATTTGCAGGTACTGGGAGTTAGGGCTTCACATCTTTTTGAGGGACACAAGCTCATAAACGTAGGTTTGGCTTTTTTTTTTTTTTGCTACAGTTAAGCCTCTAGCTTGATGTTCGCCTCAAACAGAAATCAGAGTGAGAGACCATAAAGCCAGCCAGCTAGCCCTGCATTTCAAGGATCCACATGTCATTCAGGAACAACTGATTGATGTGACTGGCACCTTGCTACTCAAAGCGGAGTTTTTGTACCAGCAGCCACTGTCCTGGGACCCTTTGGAAATGCAGGTTCTCAGGCCTCATCCCATTCCTCCAGAATCAACACTTGATGCTTATTAAACTTATTATATATTACATTACATATGATAATTATTATTATTAAGCTTATTATAATCTTATTAAGATTGATGGGCACAAAATTCAGAAGTGCTGCTCTCTGAGTCACCTTCAGCAGGGATCCTGGGATGGCCTCTGCCCTTGGAGACATCATCATGTAGCACGCTGATGTGGCAGCCAGGTTTTTTTGTTTTTTTTTATATTTATTTATTATTTATGATAGAGAGGCAGAGACACAGGAGGAGGGAGAAGCAGGCTCCATGCCAGGACCCTGACACGGGACTCGATCCCGGGACTGCAGGATCGTGCCCTGGGCCAAAGGCAGGTGCTAAACTGCTGAGCCACCCAGGGATCCCCACAGCCAGGTTTTCTATCCCATAACATTGCAGAGGACTGCCTCCAGTGGTTGGAAAATGGATCTTCCTTCTCAATGTCAACTCATTCCCCTGACATCAATTCTATAAATTAACATTTTTCCCTTCACAGTAGAAGCAGCAATAATAGAGAACTTGTTCTTCTGTGCCAGGGCCTTTGCTAACCACTTTGCAATCGTGGTTTTAATTTTTATGTTGATACTGGAAGGTAGATGATAATGTCTCTGGGCCTGTCATGACTCCGTGTCCTCTGGACTAAATTGTGCTCCCCTGCCCTCAATTCATATATTGAAACCTTAACTTTCATTGTGGCCATATTTGGAGTAAGGAAGTAATTAAAGTCAAATGAAACCCTGATTGAGAAGGATTAGTGTTCTTACAGGAGGAGACACTAGAGAGCTCTCTCTGACATAGCACTTACCATAACATTCTAGTTTAGCTGATTACTTGGTTGTAGCCTCGACTTAAGAGATACTTGTATTGATTTATTTCTTCAGCACCTAGCCCAGTGCCTCCATGTGGCTACTTGCTTGCTGTCTATACCACAGGCAGGCTTGTAAAGCTGGCAGAGTTAGTACATCCTAGGCAAAAAGTAGCAAAGGTCCGTGAGAGAACCTACAGTATTCTAATGCCCTAGGATTAGACTTGTTGAAGGTTAGTGGGTTATAGAACTTTGAATAATATTCTGATAGGCATTAAAGGTAAGAAAAAGGAGACCAGGGCCTTTGAGACAAGCCATTCTCTGCTGGATAAGAGCATGCCCTGGTTGTCATGGTAACGTTAATCCTAAAGGGGGGGAGGAAGGAAACAAAACACTTCCAGAAACAGCTTTCAGAAACCTCAGCAGATGCAAATTTTTTAAACCAGGGCAAACGTTATCTTTATAGATTCGTGTCTACTAGATTGCTTTTGAAAGGTTAGAACCTTAGCTTATACCAAGTAGGGGACATCATTTGTTCAGATGCTTTGAGGAATTAAGGAGAGGGAGAAAAATCTACCCCCACCCCAGAAAGAATTATCTGTTCTTTTGAAAGAGAAAAAAAAATTCCCACATAAAACTTCATGTAATAGAAATAACCTGAGGCATAGAGATATTTTAAAGGTACGGTAAATCAAAGCAACTTTGACAACTTTTAATAGCTTAAGACCACATTTGAATGTTCATACTACTTGTTATTCAGTACTGAGTGGCCAGACATTCCCCAAAAACTCAAAACCTCCTTCTAAAAGATAATTTTATAGGATTCTGTAAACAGAAAAATCAACAGGGGCCCCCAATTTGAAATCAGCCAACTAACTTATTTGTGAGCTAGGCTAAAATTCAGATGCGTTTTGGAGGAGCATCATTCAAAGTAGCCAATAAGAAAAAAGTGATAAAGATGTGATTATATAGTTTCACTAATTGCTGATTTGTTCTCCAGAATAAAACATATAACTACTATTCAGTGTCTTTTCTGTAAGGCACAGAGTTAATTTTAATCAAGACTTGAGCAGCCTGGGTGGCTCAGCAGTTTAGCACTGCTTTCAGCCCAGGGCGTGATCCTGGAGACCCAGGATCGAGTCCCACTTCAGGTTCCCTGCGTGGAGCCTGCTTCTCCCTCTGCCTGTGTCTGTCTCTCTCTCTCTATGCCTCTCATGCATAAATAAATAAAGCCTTTAAAAAATTTTTTAATCAAGACTGGCTGAATATGGGGTCATCCAGACTGACCGTTTCTTTGAGGCTATTGGGAGTCTTTTTTTTTTTTTTTAAGAGTTTATTTATTTGAGAGAGAGAGAGAGAGAGAGGCAGGGACAGGCAGAGGGCGAAGCAGGCTCCACACAGGGAGCCTGACATGGGACTCGATCCCCAGGCTCCAGGATCAGGCCCTGGGCTGAAGGCGGTGCTAAACCACTGAGCCACCTGGGCTGCTGAGGCTATGGGAGTCTTAAGGTCAGTTTCCTCAGCCCCAGTACTAATACTTGGTGATAATTTAAAAGCTCATTTGTCATAAGATCCTTTTCATATTAAACTTTCTAACATGTAGGGGTTTTTTTTTTAATATTATTTATTCATGAGAGACCGAGAGAGGCAGAGACATAGGCAGAGGGAGAGGCAGGTTCTCTGCAGGGAGCCAGATGTGAGCTGAAGGCAAGATGCTCACCTGCTGAGCCACCCAGGTATCCCTCTAACATGTTGGTTTGCAAATGCCGTGCAAATCACTTGGTTTCCTTTCCTTGGGTTTGGTAGCTTTTGCAACATTCAGTAGAAATGTGTGTCTATCTTTAAAGTGAGCCCCACTTTGAGAAAAGACCTTTACAGGTCAGTCTTCTTAGGGTCTCTGCTTTGTGCTTTGCTCACTTGCTGTTGGATATACCTCCTTCCCCCATTCATACTTCACTGACTTATTTCTAGATTGGTTTTAGCAACAGGGCTGGTGGATTTATAACTTTTTTGAACCTCATCACTGGCTGCTAGTGCAAAGCCTGCCCCAAGTGCAAACTTTGTGGTTGCTCCAACAATGTTCATTTGTTGAACACGTAAAAGCACTTTTTGCACCAAGAAATCTTAGCGAGTGTTGAGTGCACACACATGGGTGTTCACTCACTCTCCCCATGTGATTGGGCCATGGCCACTCTTACCCCAGCTAGTCTTACCCCTCAATATTTTCCTAAGCTCCAGTTTCTTAGAAGAACTCATTTTCTGGTTCTTAAAAAAGTTGAAACAGATTCTATTGTATATCACCTTCTCTGGCTATTTGTAGATGTGAACCCCGTCCCCATTACTTTTTCTTGTTTCTTTTTCCTTCTGCATTTTTTCATTGTGACAAAATATGTATAACCTAAAATTTCCTGGTTTAGCCATGAAGTGTACAATTCATTCACAATGTTGTGCAACCAACACCACCATCCATTCTCCCTTCCATGATGTGATTGCTGTGTGTGTGTGTGTGTGTGTGTGTGTGTGTGTGTTGAATTCAAATTCTAGTTGGTTAACATACACTGTGATGTGAATTTGAACAAAATTACTTTGTGGAGTTCCAAAAAATTCATCAGAGACAAGTGTTGAGGAATGATGTTGCTGACTGAGTAAATCCACTATAGGAAGTAAAGCAGGGATGATTTCCTTTAGAGAATGGGAACGAAATCTTTTATTTTTTAAGATTTTATTTATTTGAGAGAGAGAACAAGCAGTGGGGGTGGGCAGAGGGAGAGAGGGAAGCAGATGCCCCGCTAAGCAGGAAACCCGACATGGGCCTCTATCCTAGGACCTGGAAATCATGACCAAGCCAAAGGCAGATGCTCAACTGCCTGAGCCACCCAGGTGCCCCTTTCCCTTCTGAATTACACATTACAGTTTTTCTCATTAGTTCTGACACAGTGCCCGTGGGATGATTCTACCAGTGACCCTTGAACCAGGCACTGAAAGAGCTTGGTGAGGTTGGGATTATCCATACAATATCCATAGAGAATATTGTATGCCTTCAGATAGCTGTGATTATCTTCTGGATTTTAGTGATGAAGAATATGGGATAAAGTGGCATCTTTTTACAAAAAAAAAAAAATGCTTAATCCCTGGACACTGAAGCATCTTTGACAGCTCCTCAGGTCGTCCTGGGCCAGGCTATTGAACATGCCCCTCTATGAACTTGTTAGGCTGTAGTTCTTACCCTCAGTCTCCTGGGTTACTAATTGGTTCCTAGAATGCTCTGCTCTTCCCAGAGGGAAGGTGAAAGCATAACAGCAGTAACTGGAAATGACTTTGTTTTGAAATCTTTTCTTCCAATGTTTGACCCGTGTGGTGGAATTGGATCCACTTGACTAGTGGGGTCATTAGGAATCCACCAGACAGTGAAGAGAAACCAAGGCATATGATTCTTAGTGTTTAGGGTAGACATTGGGTTCTTCTATAGCCGGTTTCCTTTCCCCGCAGATTCAGTATAAAGAAAATGCATATAGAGTATTGATTTCTGCAGGCATTTGATTGACTGCCAAGTGCTTTGCTAGACAATAAGAACATAAAGATGGATAAGTAGCCCAGAATTTAAGTGGAGAGACAGGCTTGTGTGTACTTAACTATTTATAATATGGTGGAATGAGTAAATTTTATTCTTTGTTCATTCACTTCCAAATTGGTCTTTAGGCACTGCAGATACAGAGATTAATAAAATGCAGCCTTTATTCATTGTAGGTGAGGTATGGATGAGAGTTTACACAAAGTGCTAGGAGAACCTGGGGAAGAAAGCTGTAAATTCTCCCTGCCAAGGAACAGGGCCAGAGGTTCCTCTGCAACAAAAAGGCCACAAAATCATGAGTTGAAAACTTATGTTCCCACAAAACCTGCACACAAATATTTGTAGCAGCTTTATTCTTAATTGCCAAAATTTGAATGGTAACCAAGACATCTTTCAATAGATGAATGGATAAATAAACTGTAGTACATTCATACAAGGGAATATTATTCAGCAACAAAAAAATAAACTAAGAAGCCACAAAAGGCATCTGGAGACCTAAATGCATACCACTGAGCAAAAGAAACCAATCTG
This sequence comes from Vulpes lagopus, assembly GCF_018345385.1. Lineage (NCBI taxonomy): Eukaryota > Metazoa > Chordata > Mammalia > Carnivora > Canidae > Vulpes > Vulpes lagopus. The sequence goes on along the minus strand of NC_054839.1, from coordinate 13,037,238 downwards.
AAAAGGCTACATGCCATATGATTGCAACTATACAGCATTTTGGAAGAGACAAAACAGTGGAGACCGCAGAAAGACCAGTGGTAGTCAGGAGTTGGGGCTGCGGGAGGTAAGGGGATGAGGGTTGAATGGGTGGCACACAGTGGAATCTTAGGATGGTGAAACTATCCTCTGTGACCCTATAACGGTGAGTACATGATATTATAGATTCGTCAAGATGTTTAGAGCTGTACAGTGCAGCGTGAACCCTGATGTAAACTGTAGGCTCTGGGTGATGATGACATGTCCGTGTTGGCTCAGCAATTGTAACAAATGCATTAATGAATGATTAATAATAAGGGGTACTGTGTGTATGGTGGGAAGGGGTACATGGGAACTCTCTGTTCTTTGTCTTTAATTTTCTGTAAATCTAAAAGCGCTCTAAAAAATATTTTTTAAAAAGGGGTGGGGTGGTGCCTGGGAGGGGGTAGGGGGGAACTGGCAGAGAATTAGCATCTAAGTGTGAATACAGCCTGGAAATGCCTCCAAGGTGTGCAGCCGGGAGTCTGGTCAGTGTTCATGGAGGTGGGCACACTGAAAAGGGCCGGAAGATTCGGGAATGAAGAGGCTTCCTAGGGTGGAGCCATGGCTCGTTTTCATCTCTGCCTGCGCCAGAGGGGGTAACTCCTGTTGTTTCTGTTCACAGCAAAGAGCTCCGGGGAAAGTATTACTGGATGCGGTTTGCAACCACCTCAACCTCGTGGAAGGGGATTATTTTGGCCTCGAGTTTCCTGACCACAAAAAGATCACGGTAAGTGATGGGAAATGAATGCCCTAAAACAGAAGAAAACCATCTAGAAAGCCCTTGTTAATCTTTTTGGAAAGTATTACGCACACAGGATTAGCAGGTTCAAAGAGAATACTCGGTGAAGACTGGCTCCCTCTGACCCTTTCCCTCACTTCTCCCTCCAGGAACTACCGTTACCAGCTGCCTCTGTATCCTTCTGATAAAAGTCTGTGTCTGTGTGTATACAAACACATATTTTTGAAACACGTGAATGTGGGGAACAATATACAACATCCTATATCTTCCCCACCACTTCTGTTAATGTATTGTGAGGATCTTTTCACTTTCCATGCATAGAATCCACTTCTTTTTTTTCAGCTTCATGCCGTTCTGCCGAATGGACATGCCATAATTTATAACATCTGTTCTAAATCATAGGATATTTAGGTTCCCAGCCTTTTCTTTTACAACAAATGAAGCTATGGCAAGCATACTAGACAAGCCTGTGCTCAAGCGTTTTAGTACTTGAGATCCAAAGGCTTGGAGTTGCCTAACCCATGGCTTTTGATCATTGTAAAGTTTGAAGAATATGTCATGTTGTTCTTTACAAAGGTTTCACCCATTTGAACCCAAAAGTTAGAACATAGCTTATTGTTCCTTTTGTCTTTTGGCTAATGGCACTTTCTTCAGGCTGTATCCTGAGTCTTTAATTAGACACTCTTTGAGACTATACATTGATTGACTGTATTTCTATTTATTCTAACATTCAGTACACAAAGTACCTAGAACCTTTGTTAGCCACTGTGCTGGGGACCCAGTAACTGTAAGATACAGGGAACATACAGTGGGGTGTCAAGCTTAGTCAGTGACCAGCATAGGACATGTGACAAATGCCCCCCTGGTGCCATGGGGCATTGGGCACTGGGGGACTGGGGGCAGCAAAAAAACATTGGTGTTACGGGAATCCTTCCCAGGTACTGCAAAACTGAGTCCCATGAGGTCAGTAGGAGTTGACCTAATAGAATGTTCCAGTGAGGGGAGTCTCACGTTTAAAGAGCAGAAAGCAACCCTCAGGAACCTGCATATAAGGCAGGAGTTGAGAGGTAAAGGGGAAGGGCTCAGGTGAAGGAGGTGAGAAAGAGGAAGCTGGAAGGTAGGCAGGGAGCCACATCTCAAAGAACTTTTTACACAGTTACCATCCAGTAGGAATAGAATACGAGCCACATATGTAATTTCATATTTTCTAGCAGTTATGTTAAAAAAAAGTGAAATTAACTTAAAAGCACATTTAACTTAATTTGATATGTCCGAAAACATCATTTCAACATGAAATCAATGTCAAAAATTATAGGGCGCCTGGATGGCTCCATCAGTTAAGCATCTGTTTTTGGCTCAGGTCATGACCCTAGGGTTCTGGAATTGAGTCCCACTTGGGCTCCCTGGTCAGTGGGGAGTCTGCTTCTCCCTTTACCCCTTCCCCCTGTTTGTGCTCTCTCTCTCTCAAATAAAAAAAAAAAATCTTTAAAAAAAATATCAAAAACTAGGGATAAGCTATTTCATTTTTTCATGCTGCATCTTCGAATCTGCAATTTTATTTAAATGACACAGCCCTTCTTGATTCATGCTACCCATGTTCCAGAGCTCAGTGGACATGTGTAGCCAGTGGCTATCATGTTGGATGGCTAAGCTCTGTACCAAGCTAATGTGTTTGGGAAGCTGTCCGAGTATTTTAAAGGGAACATGTTATGATCTGATTTATGGTTTAGAAAGAGGACTGTACCAGACTGGAATATAGGACAAGACGAGAGTCAGGAAAGCCCTTAGGAGTTTGCCGTGTTTCAGGCTGGAGACAGTGTTGGAAGGAATTAAGGAAGAACAAGGTGGAGAGCTGGAAGGAGGTGGGTGAATTTAAGAGGCTTTGGGAGAGAAGTGGTTGGGGCTATGATTGAATGGATAGGCTTGTGAGGGGAAGCAGGCTCCGAGCGGCTGGGTTTTCCAGCTTTGCCATCTGGGGGAGGATAGTGGCGTCAATCACTGGAGCTGAAAGTCTCAGAAAGGCCTTGTGTGTGAAGAGATAAAGACAATGAGTTCCACCCCAGACGTGAGGACTCAGGCATCAGTGGACACCCTGTTGGAGACGTCCAGTAGGCAGTACCAGTAGGTGTATCTCCTGGAGCACAGGAAAGCTATCTGAGCAGAAATGTAGACTTAACAAAACCCAGGATTATTTTATTTAAAAAAATTCTTTTAAAGGTTCTATTTATTTATTTGAAGAGAGTGAGTGAGTGAGGGCGTAAGTGGGGAGATGACCTGAGCCGAAATCAAGAGTTGGATGTCTAACCCATTGAGCCATTTTAAATATTAATCGAAGCTCTGAAACTGGATGAGAGGGTAGACCATGGAAAGGAAGGTAGCCTGGAGCACCAGAGAAGGAAGAGCCCTCAGAGGAGATGCAGATGGGAAGGAGGAAAACCAGGGGAGGGACACATCACAGAGCAAGGGAAGAGAGCGTTGCAAGAAAGGTGTAGACAGGAGGTGAGTGGGTAGGTGGCGAATGAGCAAATCTGTCACATACCTAAAAGTGGGTGTGAATATTGTTTTCTCAACTTTTTCCTTTCCTTTCCTTCTTTCTTTCTTTCTTTCTTTCTTTCTTTCTTTCTTTCTTTCTTTCTTTTTCTTTCTTTCTTTCTTTCTTTCTTTTCTTTCTTTTCTTTCTTTCTTTTCTTTCTTTTCTTTCTTTTCTTTCTTTCCTTTTTTCAGATTTATTTATTTATTTATTTATTTATTTAGGATAGACAGAGACAGGAGGAGGGAGAAGCAGGCTCCACACCGGGAGCCCGACGCAGGACTCGATCCCGGGACTCCAGGATCATGCCCTGGGCCAAAGGCAGGCGCTAAACCGCTGAGCCACCCCAGGGATCCCCCTCTCAGCTTTTTTCTGTCTCCAAATACTCTTCAGCATTTCCTCATGCTTAAGTTAAATCTAAACCTCCCTGACTCCCATTCCTTTTTCTGATGTGGCAAATGACCATAGATGGGCCAAATCTAACTCTACATTCTGTTCATCCAACAATTATTTTGTGCCTACCCGGTCTCGGTCATTAACTTTTATACAATAGAAGCCTCGTGATATAAAGTGACAATGAGAAGTGGTTATGGTTTCCATTCATTAGAAGTGAGCAGCTTAGGGAAAAAAAAGTACACAGCCTGGTAAGAGAGACAAATAATTACAATACAATGTAGCAAATTCTGTGGAACATTGTTTCATAAATTTATTTTATGTCGAAATAAGGATTCTCAAAACACTGGAAGATACATTATCTCATTTCTAACAACTTTGCCTGAATTATGGCAAAGGCCTAATGGCTTCCCTGATTCCACTCTTGCCCTGTTCTGAAAGAGCTGGAGTTGCCTTTTTAAATGATAAATTAGTAGTGGTGAGGGGACTGAGATTCTCAGGACTGTTGCATATCTGGGTCAGCCATATAGCCAATGCTGGAGTTGGGATTCTAACCATGTTCTTCTGACCCCATGTTCAGTGCCCTTCTAGAATTTACAAATCTCTTGATCCTCCAATGCTGGTTTCTTCCAAGTTTTATCAGCCTTGATTTTTATGATCTCAGTACCTTCTTATAATACCCTTTAGGAATGTGGTCAGCCGCAAAATACAGAAAACCCACCACATGCCACATGAGTGCTTACCATGTGCCAGACTATTCTGGTTGCTTGTGGACACGACAGCTAACACGGCCCATGTTCTAAAACAGGGATCAGTACGCTTTATAAAAGGTCAGCTAATAAATACTACACAAAGGCTTTGCAGGCCACAGGGTCTCTGCTGCAGCTGCCCAAGTCTACTCTTGTGGTGCAGGAGCAGCCATGGACATTATGCAAATGAATAGATGTAGCTTCGTTCCAATAAAACTTTATTTGTAATACAGGAAACCGTAGCTTGCCAGCACCTTTTGTGAAGAGGAATAACTCTGGGCAAGACATCGTATTAGTTTTACCTACAGTATTTCACTCATTACAGAAAGACCCATCATACTCTTTTTATCTGTTGAGGAAAGTGAAAGGCCCAGAGGCAAAGTCATTTTCACAAAGGTGCACGGCGAGGAAAAGGGGTAGCCGTGATTCAGGTTCAGTTCTGTCTAAACACAGGTTTGTGTTCTCCGTTACCCTTCCATTCTGGCCGTATTTCCATATTTTGTTCTCTGTCAATTAGGAAATCCCAACCTGAGAGCAAATTTCATAATGTCTAAAAAAAATAAGTTGTTTCAACAGAACTGATCGGTGATGTTAGATGAGGCAGGTGAGGTGCCTCAGGAAAGGTACAAGGAGGGCTTCTGGGGCCTTTGGCCCAATTCTGTTTGTTGATCTGGGTGCCAGGTCTATGCATGCAATCAGCATGTAAAAATTCAGTGAATTGTATACTCATCCCGTGTGCACTGTATGTGTATAAAACGTCAATAAAGGTTTACCCCCAGGGACGTCTCTGTAGCTCATTTGGTTAGACATCTGCCTTTGGCTTAGGTCATGATTCCGGGGTCCTGGAATCAAGCCCCACATCGGGCTCCCTGCTCAGTGGGGAGCCTGTTTCTCTCTCTTGTTCTCCCTCAAATAAATACAGTCTTTAAAAAGTTTATCCACAAAATGCAGTGCAGTAATTTCTGCTCAGAGGAGTAGAAATAATGACCAAAAAAAAATGCCAGAAGGCTGCCTGACAGACTCTATTTTGAAAGAGTCAAGGATGAGTCTTGATTTTGTTGAACTGGGGAAGAACCTCTCACCTATGAGAACAGTAAACTCTGGCTGGATTTTCACCTCTGTGCTTAGTAAAGTTGAGAATTTAGATTTGTGTGAATTCCAGAATTCTCTGGACTCTTGTTTTCATCTTTATTTTTTATTTTATTTTTTAAAAGATTTTATTTCTTCATTTGACAGAGAGTGCATGCACAAGCAGGGGGGGAACAGCAGGCAGAGAGAGAGGAATAAGAAGACTCCCTATTGAGCAGGGACCCCAATGTAGCGCTTGATCCCAGGACCATGACCCAAGCCAAAGGCAGATGCTCAACCACTGAGCCACCCAGGTGCCCCTGGTTTTCATCTTTAAAAAACTGAAATCCCATGCCCCTTATACAACTCCTCATTTCCCCCCTTCCAGTCTCTGGCAGCCACCATTCTACTTTCTGTTTCTAGAAGTTGGGCTACTTGAAATGACTCTAAGTGGACTCACATAGCCTTTGTCTTTTTGTGACATATTTCACTGAGCATCATGTCAAGATGCATCCACAGTGTAGCCTTTTTAAGGCTCAGTGATACTCTGTTGTAGGAATGTGCCATGCTTTGTCCATCCACTGGGACACGGTGGTTGGGAACAATCTGCCATGAACACGAGTGTGCCATCAGCATAGTTTTTTTTTTTTTTTTAAGATTTTATTTATTCATGACAGCAAGAGAGAGAGAGAGAGAGAGACAGAGACAGAGACAGAGAGACACAGGCAGAGGGAGAAGCAGGTTCCATGCAGGGAACCTGACGTGGGACTCGATCCTGGGTCTTCAGGATCATGCCCTGGGCCGAAGGCAGGTGCTAAACTGCTGAGCCACCGGGGCTGCCCAGCATAGTTTTTTTGATGCAAGGTGATTATTACCTTTACCAGCTTTGTTTGGGAGGCTGCTTCCTCACCTGCCAAAGCAAGAGGAAGCATGGTGGGTCTCCACATGTCTAAATGTGGGCCATCGCAGCTGGCTTTGCCCATGTGCCTACCTGCGTGTGTTACATGGGAAACTGAGGCCCCCCAAGGGCCTGGCATCTGAGTTGAGGACCTTTGTACCAGGTGGTAGGTTCAGGCGGCTCATGTCACAGCTTAACCTTATGTCCCTTGGCTCATGGGTTCCATTGCATGAAGAGCCCATGTCAGAGCTTGCTGCTCAGGAAGGGTTTGAAAAACACTAAGGGGAGAAGGAGTGCTTTCCATGGTCTAAGATGTGTTTCTCAAGATGGGATGTAAACTGGTGATAATTGGTAATCAATTATGTTCTACCCATAATGAGACGTGTCCCGTGGCTTGCCACCTAATAGAGTGGCAATAGATTGCTGTGTTCACATGCGAGTTTGGCTCTCCCTTCGTCCTTGAGTCTAGACAGCTTTCCCACGAGATTGCCCCACAGGAGCAGACAAGTGTTTTCATCAGCTATTTTATTGATTGGTCTTTCCATGGCAGAAACACTAGGGATCCTGGGAATCAAGACTCTGTGCTTACTATGCCAGCTAATTGGTAGCTAGAGTCCAGGGAGGCTGGTGAAAGGCCAGAAAGTTGCCATAGGGGTGAACTCACAGACCTGACTGTCCTGGAGCTTCTACTGTGTGCCCCGGGCTCTGCTACACACCATAGTGCATCTCATTTGTTCTTCAAAGGAGAGGTGGGCACACAGAGTGAGAAGGTAAAGGTGTTAGGCTTTAAAAGCTGTACTGTGTCTGTGGCAACCACCCAACACTGCTTTCGTGGCACAAAAGCAGCCACAGACAATATGTAAATGGATGTGCATGGTTGTACCCTGGTAAAACTTTATCAAGGGGCATGGATTTCTTTTTTGGGGGGGTGGGGGGAGGGCATGGATTTCTGAATCTCGCAATTCTCATGTTGTGAAATACAGTACATCGATTTTTATTTTTCAACCACTTAAAAGTGTAAAAGCCGATCTTTGTATTCAGGCTGTACAAAAGGACATGGTAGTCAGAATTCGGCCCATGGACCTTAGTTTGCCAATCTCTTGCTTTATAGTATTTTTGTGAGATTGGTATTTTATCATGTGCATTTTACAGGGAGCAGATTCAGAGAGGTAACTTGCTCAGTGCTTACAACCAGGTTTATAACCAGAATTTACACACAAGCTTGTCTCAGCCAGTGCAAAGCTGCTTGCTACACTTGACTGCCTTTCCTCACACTGGCCCCTCTCAGAGCCGTGTAAACCTAGTAGGGGAGAGAGGTATGTAAGATAGATCTCAGCAGCCAGTCAAGGATGCTGGGAAAAGCCTGCATTGTGGTTTGTAAATCTCTTTATTTTTATTTTTTAAAGATTTTATTCATTTATTTATTCACAAGAAACACAGAGAGGCAGAGACATAGGCAGAGGAAAACACAGTCTCCCTGTGGGGAGCCTGATGTGGGACTCTATTCCAGTAACTCAGGATCATGACCTGAGCCAAAGGGAGATACTCAACCACTGAGCCACCCTGGTGCCCTGTAAATCTCTCTTTAAACATTTGCTTCATCCTCTAGCAGCTGGGTAGATTCTGTACATTATCTGGAAAATGAGATTAGTAAATCATGATTTTATAGGATGGTCACAAAGAGTAATTCAGAGACTTTACAGTGATGAGCCCAGCAGGATTCCTGTGCATAGTAGGTACTCGGGTATCCATGGTGTTTTGTGCTTGTGTTTCAGCTCAGAAACCAGTGAAGCTGGCCCACCAGTCTTTACTAAAATTACATCACTTACCTATCTGATACGACAATTCCAATTTCGAATAAATGCTGATAAAACTCAGGAAGAAGATTGGCCTCTTTTCGTTCAGTTTGATCCTTCTTTATGCCAGGAGAAAAGTTTGCTGTCAGTAGGTGTCTTCGGTCAAGCTGCCCTAACAAAATACCACAGACTGGGTGGCTTGAACAACAAACAGTTATGTCTGACAGTATTGGGGGCTGGAAGTCTGAGATTAGGGAGCCACCATGGTCAGACTCTGGTGAGGACTGTCTTTCTGGCTGGCAGATGGTTACCTTCTCACGGTGACATGGCAGAGAGACAGATCTTTTCTTATAAGGCCAGGTCCCTATTGGATCAGGGCCCCACTTTTATGACTTTATTAAACTTTAATTACCTTTAAAAGACCCCATCTCCAGGTACAGTCACATTGTTGGGGGGGTTAGGGTTTCAACATAGGAATTTTAGAGGGATGCAGTGTAGTCTATAGCAGCAGGCATGCTTTCTAGGGGCTTGAAGCCACAGAAACCATGGCTATATCCCTTGCTGGTGGTTTCCCAGCCTCACCGGGGTCGGACAGACCTCCTTCATGTATGCTTAGTAACCAGCCTCCTGACCTTGCTTCTCCTTGGGGATCTGAGGACATCTAAGACCAGGAAGGACTCTCTGTGGAACATGCTGGGTGTAAAGGATGAAGACTGTTGCAGAGCCACAGGCAGACAAAAGTTTGGGAATCCAGCAGAAGTGAGATTGTGGAGTGCCTTTGTCACCATGCAGAGCAGCACTGGCGTTGGATACAACAGTGGCTGTGTTAATGGCACAGTTCTCAAGAGAATGCAAAGCTCTCCTTGAGCAGAGTCTGGGAGGAGGATGGATCACTGGAAAGATAAAACAATGGGTGATCTTCCATTTCTTATGCTGGGAATACAGGTGGGTTTTTTTGTTTTGTTTTGTTTTGTTTTTCAATTGCTAGACTTTTTTAAATATTTTTTTTTCATTTATTAGGCAGAAAGAAAGAGAACATGATCAGGGGAGGAGCAGAGGGAGAGGGAGAAGCAGGCTTCCTGCTGAGTAGGGAGCTTGGTGAGGGGCTTGATCCCAGGACCCTGGGATCATGACCTAAGCTGAAGGCAGTTGCTTAACCAACTGAGCCACCCAGGCACCCCATTTATAGACTTTAAAAAAAGCATTAGATTTACAGAAAAATTGAAATTATTTGCCTTCCTTTTAGAAAAAATGATATTTTACAGTGAGTGAATGGGGCAGGCAAAGGGAAAGGGAGAGAATCTCCTGCAGATTCCCTGCTGAGTGCAGAGCCTGATGCTGGGCTTGATCTCATGACCCTGAGATCATGACCTGAGCTGAAATCAAGAGTCAGACACTTAACTGAATGAGCCACCCAGGAGCCCCAGTTTGCCTTCCTTTTTGTTTTGTTTTGTTTTGTTTGTTTGTTTTGGTTTTTTTTGTTTTGTTTTTTTGGTTTTTTTTTTTGCCTTCCTTTTTGAAAGACATTTTTGCTGGGTGTAAAATTCTAGTAGGAGTTTTATTCCTTTAAGGATATTAAAAATCTTCCTCCATTGCATTCCCACTGGCATTGTTTCTGACGAGAAATCTGCTGTCCGGTTTATCTTTGTTCCTTTGTATATAATCTTTGTCTCTCTGGCTGATTTTAAGATTGCCTCTTTATTGCGGTCTTTGAGCAATTTGATTATGATGTGCTTCCATACAGTTCTCTTCACATTTTTTACAAGATTTTTAATTTTTTTTTTTTTTTTTTTTTTGAGAGAGACTTCGAGAGTGAAAGCAGGAGCAGAGGGAGAAGTAGACTCCCTCCTGAGCAGGGAGCCCAATGTGGGGCTCAATTCCAGGGCCCTGGGATCATGACCTGAGCTGAAGGCAGACAGCTAACCGACTGAGCCACCTGGGTGCCCTTTCTTCACATTTCTTTTCTTTTTTTTTTTTTTTAAGATTTTATTTATTTATTCATGAGAGACACAGAGAGAAAGAGACAGTCAGAGAGACAAGCAGAGGGAGAAGCAGGCTCCATGCAGGGAGCCCAACGTGGGATTCGATCCTGGGTCTCCAGGATCACGCCCTAGGCCGAAGGCAGGAGCTAAACTGCTGAGCCACCCAGGCTGCCCTCTTCACATTTCTTATACTTGGAGTTTTCTGAGCTTTTTGGATCTGTGGGGTTTATAGTCTTCATTTTGGAAAAATTTCAGCCATTATTTCTTTTAATCTTTTATCTGTTTTTTATACCCCTCCCCTGCCATCTCCTCTCCTTTGTGGCTCCAATTCCATGCACGTTAGGCTGCCCAAAGTTGTTCTACAGTTCTCTGATGCTCTGTCAATTTCTTGGTAATACCTTTCTGTTTCATTTTAAATTGTTAATATTGCTACATCTTTGAGTTCATTAGTATTTCTTGTGCAGCGTCTAATCTGATTTTAATCTCGTTCAATATTTTTTGTTGTTTTGATCTCAATACAATGTGGTTTTTGTCTCTAGAGGTTTCACCTGGGTCCTTTTTATAAATTCTGTATGTCAACTTTGAACATAGAGAATGCAGTTGTAATAATTGTCTTTATGTCCATCTCCACTAAATTCTAATATCTGTGTTCCTTGTCAGATTTGATAGTTGTGTGGTTGTTTTTGTTGTTATTGTTGTTGTTGTTTGTCTGATTATGGCTCCTATTTGCCTGCTTCCTTATATGTTTGGTGATTTTCTTTATTGGATATCAGATTTGGAATTTTACCTTGTTGAATGCTGAATACTTTTATGTTCCTATAAATTTTTATTGAGTGTTCCGGGATGCAATTAAGTTATTTGGAAACCATTTAGTCCTTTCACATCTGGATTTTAAGACCTATTTGTTGGGACTGGTGTAGTGTATAGTCCAGGGTTAATTATTCCTTATTGCTAAAGGGATGACTCTTTAGTACTTTATTCAGTGCCCCAGAATCACGAGGCCATCTGGTCTGGCTGGTGAGAATTAGTAATAATCCTGACACTGTGAGCACGAGGCCCTGGTACCTTAAGTCCTTTCATTGTTTTTTTTTGTTTTGTTTTCCCTCCCTAGTCTTGGGTACTTTTCTTATAAGCTAATATTGATCAGCATTCAGTTGATTACTCTCAAAAGGAACCTTCTGTACTCTGCCAAATACTCTTTCCAGATGGAGCTTTCTACTCTCTGGTATTGCCCTGTGAACTCTCAGCCCTACCTTTTCAACTCATGGATTTTGCCAGCTTCTTCCTTCTATACTATGGCCTAAAACCTAAAGCCTAAGGCAGAAGGCTAGGGCAAGTATAGGGATCCTGAGTCTATTTTCTTGTCTCTCCTGAGCCTTCAGATCTGTTGGGGCTAAAGTATGTTTTCTGTTTTGTTTTGTTTTTTTCATATAAGAAGATAAGTCTAGGTGCTGTTAATCTATTTTGACCAGAATAAAAGATGTCTAATAGGTTTAAAAAGAAAACCCTTAATAGGAAAATTACATTTAAAGAAACTATTACAAACAAAAATTCAAAGTAAAGTCATTTCTTATAGAAGTCAGCTTGCAGAAAGACTACTTGGTTGCAATGAATTCTAGACACTAGATAATTTTCTGTAACATTTTATCTGGTTCTTCTATGTGTTATAGTTGTTGAAAATATTTTTGTTGTATGCAGTTTTGGTTTTTAAACCTGAAGAGGAGTTTTTGTTGAGTGTGTTTGCTTTTAGAGGAACAGCATATTATGTTGCAGAAAAAGCACAGGTTTGGGGTTACATGGACATGATGTTGAAGCCCAGCTGTGTGACCTTGGGCAGCTTAAAAAAGCTTTCTGAGGTTGGCTTCCTTCCTGTGTAAAATGAACACATCGTCAGGAGCATTTAATGAGACTGTATAAAGCACCTTTCTAGGGGTGCCTGGGTGGCTCAGTCTGTTAAACGTCTGCCTTCACCTCAGGTCCTGAGATTGAGTCCCAGGTCAGACTCTGTGCTCAGCAGGGCATCTGCTTCTTCCTCTCCCTCTGCCTACCCCTGTTCATTCTCTTCCTCAAATCTTTAAAAATCTAAAACAAAACAAAACACAAAAACACCTGTCTAGTGCCTGGCAACACAGGACATGCTCAAGAAATAGTCTATTCCCAGTGCCCTGTTGTGATATCAAGCCACTGAGTCTCTTTTAGTAAGAATCTTTCCAAAAATACCTCAAATATTTTAGTTGCCTACAAAATCTCCCTAAAATGTCACTTACCAAAATAACAGAGACTGAAGATGTTTAGAGAAAGAAGAGAAACCACTTTGGGAATGATGGTTCAGCCTGCCTTACCTTTCACACCTAAGCATTAAAGTGTTTCTCCTAACACTAACATTAACAGAAAATTGGAGGAAAATAGGAAGCCTGACAGAAATGTAGGCAAATGGGAAGAAGGCGAGGCTGGAAAGCTGGGTTGAAACCAAATTGTGGAAGGTAGACTTAAGGGCTGACTTGTGTCTCCCCAAAATTTGTATGTTGAAGCTCTATCACCCCGTACCTCAGAATAAGACCACACTTGAGGACACAACCTTTATTTCCTTTTTTAAAGATTTTATTTATTCATGAGAGACACAGGCAGAGGGAGGAGAAGCAGGCTCCATGCAGGGAACCCGATGTGGGACTCCATCCTGGGCGTCCGGGATCAGGCCCTGAGCCAAAGGCAGACGCTCAACCACTGAGCCACCCAGGGATCCTATGGACACAGCCTTTAAAAGAGGTGGTTAAGTTAAGTGAGAGTAGGCACTAATCCAACTGACGCTTATCACTTCACAAAGTGGGAATTTGCAGCTACCTGAGAGACGCTGGGGGTGTGTGCACAGAGGCAGGGTCAGGAGAACAAGGCCAGGAGGCAGCCATTTGCAAGTCGAGGAGGCCTCAGGGAGAAACCTAACCCATGACCCCATGAGCCTCCAGAGCTGTGAGGAAATAAGAGCATGTTGTCCAAGCCACCTAGTCTGTGGTGGTTTGGCATGGCAGCCCCAGCAACCTCTTACTAGCAGAGAAGTTCTCTGATGAATGAGTTTTACTGACTGGAGTGACATTTCTGGAAATCCATTCATTTTAACCAAATCCTGTTATAGTCCAGTAACGTGGGCGTGTAGGTGTGCCCTGGAGACCAGCAGCATGGTTTTGGAGAGAGCAGGGATGTGTGGCTTGGGCGAAGGGGTGGGTGGTAGGGTGAGAGATAGATCTTTACAGTTGTTACCCTCTAGAGATCCATTGGCAGGGAAGGAAAGATGATGGTGCTTTTGTCGCCTTTTTAATTTGTCTGGAACTTGTTTCTGTTCTGCCTAGGTTGAGTGAACAAGTGATCTTTCTACGATGACCTCATTGTCTTCAGATGCTTCTTGATGGCCTTTCCTATAGAGCAAAACTTCAGTGCTTATCTCTAGTCAAGCAGCAACCTTATTTCTCTTCTTGCTCCTTCTAGCTCATCTGTTTATATAGTAGCTGAAGTTCTGCGTGTGCAGCTCTTTTCTCTGAGCCCTGCACATACCACTGTAACCTGGTTCTCAGAGGCCCTGAGTTCTCCGGCCGGGTTGGCTGTGACGTGATCGATGGTTACTAGCGTGGTTACAGCAGAGCCATACCAAACAGGCGAATTCAGGCCCGTCTGATGTTCCTGGACCTACTTGTTCTAAAACCACATGCTCAGTTGGCTCCAATTGGTGCTTGTATTTGATGCTTTCCACAGAAATGCTAAAAACAGAAGAGAGATGTTTTATAACAATTCATAAAATTGGCAACTACGTTGCCAGAGTGCGGTTGTTTTGTCCCGAGCGGTTTGCGGAAGTTGAGGCAGCTTCTGTGGCAGAACTGGCGATGGTGATGGTTCCCAGAGAGGGTTCCCCAAGGCTGTGATGGCTGGACCAGCACAGGCCTGCAGGCTCGTGAGTGCTCCCTTCACAGTGCTCCCACTAGGGAGCCAAGCCCCCAGGTAATGTGCTGTCCCAGGCAACACGACGACTTTAGATCCTTTCTACCTGTGTCTGTCCTGCCTCCCTCTGATTTTATAGGAGAAGCAGAGGCAGCAACAAGGAACTTCCCTATCTTCCCGACCCAGAACTGTAAACTCACATGTGTGGTTGGCCTTTCTGTCTCCCTCAGTGGAACAGCTCTTCCTTCTATTTTGGGCCATGGCCCTGGGTTTTAGGGCTATCTTCTCACATCCCTTTGGACTTTGGTTACTAACCCTTCTTGGTCATATTTGCAGTCCTTCTGCTTTTTGGATGCACCTAGTTTCTTTTCTTTTCTTTTTTTTTTTTTTTTTTAAGATTCTATTTATTTATTCATGACAGGCAGAAACATAGGCAGAGGAAGAAGCAGGCTCCCTGTAGAGAGCCTGCTGGGGGACTTGATCCCGCCCGTGATCATGCCCTGAGCCAAAGGCAGATGCTCAACCACTGAGCCACCCAGGCATCCCTAGATATACCCAGTTTCCTGTGAAAAACGAATAAGTAGGGGTTCTTGGCCAGCTCGGTCAGTAGAGCATGTGACTTTGATCTCAGGGTTGTGAGTTTGAGCCCTATCTTGGATGTGGAGATTACTCTTAGAAAAAAAAGAAATAAAAATAAAAACAAGCAATTAAACAATGCCCTTATGTGATTCCTTACCCCCATTGCCCTGTTCTCTTGCTGCCTGCTTCACAGCCAAACTTCTTGGAAAAGCTGAGCATCCTTCCTGCCTCTTCAGCACGCACCACTTTCTGCCCCACCACTGAGCCAACTGAGAAGCCAGTATTTCAGTTCTCGTCTTATTTGACCTTTCAACAGTTTTTGCTATAATTCCTCCTGGAAACACTGTCCTCCCATGGCTTCTGTGATCCAACTCTCCTTTTTTTCCTTCTCTCCTTGTCTACTTCCACCTGGCTGTTCCATGGCGGAGGGCACCATCTATGCTCGTGCATTTCATCCTCTGGACTCGATGAGGCCATCTTACCTTCTGTGGGGTCAGAGTTGGAGGCGACTTCTAATGTGGGATGTCCTGCCCAGGCTTCACTTCTGAGCTCTGAACAAGTGCTCAGTATGGCCATCATTGCCATACTCTCTCTTACTCATGAAATCCAAGGGCACCTCATAAAATCAGTGTCTAGAACCTCCATCCTGGCCTCTTCCAGAACTCCTGTCTTTGTGACTGGTGCCAGTATCTATCCAGAGGCCCTCGGCAGAAATCCTGCTGTCATTTTGGTCATTGTCTCCACACACACACCCTTGACCACCATATCCAACCCATCAATAAATCCCTTTCGATTTTACGTCTTGAAATTTTCTTCAGTCCACCCACTTTGCCTCAACTCTGCTTCTGCTCCCCTGGTCCAAAATCACATTCTCTCTCACCTGGAACAATTGCCACAGGTCAGCCTGCATCTGCTCTGGCTCCTCTGTCTGTTCTCACAGTGCCAGATTAATCTTTTTAAAGTGCACATCTAACTCGTGCTTAAATCTAACTTTATATTGCTCTGAGGAAAAGGATGGAGAATCTCAGCATGGCCTCGGGGGAGTCTGACCCCTTCCGACCCACCAGCCTGGTTCTGCAGCTGTAGTGCTCCCCATGCACCTCCAGCATCTGGACAAAGGTTTTACCTGTGTGGTGTTCTTCTCTTCCCCTTCAGATCTCCACACACCATCATCCTCAGGGACCCATTCCTTGAACAATATCATGTTCATATCAGGTCTCAGGAGCCTCTTACCCCCATGCCTGGGTCAGACCTCTCTGCCCCAGCCCCTGGGAGTCCTTTGTGCCTCCCTTCATTCTGTTTGTGTCAGAAAGGGTTTTGGTCCTCGTCTCTTCCTCACTAGACCATCAGCTCCATGAAGCAGGGATCATGATAAGTTTTTCTCATCACTGGATTCCCAGAGCCTAGCATAGAAACACAGTGATTTTTGTTGTTAAATGAATTTAAAAAATTTAAGAACAGGATTTAAGTTCCAGTTCTGCACCCTGATTCTCTGGATCTCAGTTTCTTATCCCATGGAAAAACATTTGCTGCCTTACCCATCTGTTAAGAATCTTATGAAGGAAATAATAGATCTCACAAATGAGGATTGCAGTTATGAATGACTGTATTCTCCTTTTTGAACGTTGAGGTTTATGATTATCACAGTGGAGATGATCCTAAGTCAACTAATGCCATTATTTTTTTTAAGTTTATTTAAGTAAGTAATCTCTACATGCAACCTCGGGCTCGAGCCCACCATCCTGAGAACTCACCATCCTGAGAACTCACCATCCTGAGAACTCACCATCCTGAGATCAGGAGTCCTATGTTCCCCCAACTGTGCCAGCCAGATGCCCCTAACACCCTTGTTTGTTTTTCTCTTAGAGGAAAACAGTGGTAGGGGATGGGAAATACAATAATGAGAATTTCATTATGAAACCTATTGCTTTGAAAAGGTGAATGGGGAAAGAGTAACCTGAATAAGTAGAGGCTTAACATTTTTGGTGTTTTCATTATGAGAATGCTTAGTGCTTACTTAAGCTAATTTGGATAATGGAGTAAAGCAAAAGACCGGAAATCACCCATCTTCCAACCTCTTGAACACATTTTCTCATGGATGTAAATATTCAGCAAGAACATAATTTTTAATGCCTGTGTGGTAATGTGCCCGATAGATTACTTATTTATTTAATGTTCTTATAAAAATTTTTCCACCATTAGGAATGCTAATCACAGTATGTGATTAGGATGTGAAACACATCTGTAAATCTTTGTGTACATAAATGCATAATTTACCAGTTTCATTCCTGATGAAAGAGTATGTGTAGGAGTGGGGTTCCTTTTTTTTTAAGGGTTTAGATAATTATTCCCTTAGTAGTCTCCAGGAACATACTGATTAATCTTTCCAGTGATAGTTAAGACAGTACACATTGCCTGGCACCCTTGCTAAATTTGGGTATTATAAAATAGGAATATGCATGTACATATCATCCTACTAGTGAACGTTTAGTGGGTGGAAGTGGTATTTAATATTTCAGACTTACATCCGTAGTGCAGATTGCCCCAGAATTTGACCATTTTGTCCATTAACCATTGTTACTTTTTCTCTCAGTTACCTGTTCCTCTTTGCATAGTTTGGAAGTGTTCTGTATTTCCTATCTACTTATAAAACCCTCTTTATATTAAACACAGTAACCTTGTCTTTGTCAGATGTGCAAATAGGAGTTTCCATAGAACCCTTTCCAGATGACCACAAATTCAAAAGGAATTGAGAGAAAAGCAATGTGTGAAATGGAATAATATGGCTAAGTCATGCTTTATCCAGGAGGGCAGTTGCCCTCTCTCTTAATCTTTGCCTCTTAAACTGCTTGTGTTTGAAGAGTTTGGACTTTGACGCTGGACAGGCCTGGTTTCTGTCCTGGCTCTGCCAGTCTAGACAGATCATTGGCCCCCTTCAGGTCTCTGGTTACTCTTCTGAGCAATGAGAATCCTTCTGGCCCGGATTTGGGAGGTCAAAAGCTTATGGGTGGTGCCTGGTGCAGAGGTGATGGTCTCTACATATTCCTTCCATTTCCATATCCCTCAAAGATGTGCTGTTCTGTAAATGTGTAGACACACATGTATTTTGTTTCATTAAGGAGCGTGCATATTTCACTCTGCTTGTAGCCAGACCATGTGGTCATGCATCAGTATTTGCTGAATAGCTAACCATGAAAGAGAAGTGCAAACAAGAGTAGAAAAACTCTTAGTTAACCATTTGAGTCTGGGAGAGACTTTAACTTTGCAGCTCAGGGATATTATCAGGAAGTTTGGATCTGTACTGTGAAAGCAGTACATGATGGAAGATACACCATCCTGCAGAAAATAGAAACAGATGGACTCAGATATTCAAAAATATTTTTATTTTAAACAGCTCCCAGTAAAGTCTCAAATACTTGTGCTCTTTCATTGAGAATTTGTCTCAATCTGTGTTTTCTTTTGTGTTTTCTAGGTGTGGCTGGATCTCTTAAAACCTATTGTCAAGCAGATTAGAAGTAAGTATAGCCTCACGCACATTTAACAGTGATGTGAAATATAAAGCCAGACGTTTTCCTCTTCTAGACGTCATGTGCCCTGTGGCATCCAGCACTGGTGATACAGATTCTTTTCTTTTCTTTTCTTTTCTTTTCCTTTTCCTTTTTTTTTTTTTTACCCCATGATTTCCTGTCATTATCCACTAATCTGTGCGCTATTAAAATGTCTCTTCTGCAATTTTAATATTTAACAACTTGGTACTCAAAACCTTGCTTAGAAAATCAAATCTCCTTTTAACAACTAGAGCATGATGTTAATCCCCAGACTAATTGAGCTTGTCTTGTCCGGTCCGTGCCGGTGTTTGTTACTGTCACTTTTGAAGGGGAAGGTGGAGCCATGTATTCAAAACATTGGTGTTAGGTGTTCTGTCCTGCTTCTACAAAGCCTGGAAAATCAGAGTGCAAGTGCTGCGTGGAAAAAATGAGGTGCCCAAAGTGTGTGTGTGTGTGTGTGTGTGTGTGTGTGTGTGTGTGTGTGTGTGTGTTCCTGAATGGCAAGAGAAGTGAAGGGAGCCTGGCCTGCATTTACGCTGTGTGCTGGAGAAGATTGAGGGGAGTAAGAAAGGAGGCTTGCTTTCTCTCTCTCTACTCACCTCAGACCAGGACTATCTCCCCTAATCCCCCCCCTCCCCATCCTGCCTTCTACTTTGAGGTCAAGTTCAGAGTCAAACAAGTCATCCCCAGGGCTCTCTCACTGCAGCCACAGCAGGGGCAAGAGTCTGAGGATAGTAACAAAATCGCATTCCATTAGTTGAACAGGAAGCACCACGCCTTCCCGTGATCATTTTAAGTCTGTCTAAGAAACCCCACTGGGCCACTTCTAGCAATTTATGTGGGTGTAATAAATAGGCACATTTCTGCATTTGAAATTGATGTTGCTCTTCTGTCATTTAAATTAAGCAATTATTGATGTTGAAAAACCACCATCGTTTTTTAATATTCCCCAGGGAGGCTGGCCAGCAGCTGGGCATGGGGGAGATGGGGGGATGAATTGCTGAGCCAAGCCCCCAGGCCTGATGGGGGGAGGTAGGAAGGGTCCAGGATGATGACGTGTGTCCCTGCAGTAAGTCCTGGGAAATCCTGAGTGTGGAAAGGTGTTTTTGAGCACATTGCCAAATGCAGACAGAAGAGGTGTCTGTTGGATCCACACCGAGGGGGGCTTCTTCTCCGTTTGCTGTGACTAGTTGCCTGTGAGACAAAGCTGTCCTTTTACATTGAGGGGTAGCATCTTCCTAGCTTCAGTTTTTATAAAGATCTGAGTAGCTTCCTGGGATTCCTCACAGAGAGGAGAGGAGATAGGCTGGCTTTCCTGTCTTCCCCATTTTGCTGTTGTTACTTGATGATCCAGTCTTGACAGGTGAGGGGTTCTGTTAATTGCTAACGTGGTCAAGGAAGAGGCGCCTAGCATCTCTGGGCTTTGATATTTCTCTGCCTTGTTTTTCCTCCTGATATATACATTGCCTACATCTTCATCTTCTGTTGTTTGATAATAGAACATCTATTTTTTTGTGACGGTGTAAGGTAGAGAAAAAGATACTTTCTGCTTTTATGTAACTGCTGTTAAAATTTGGATTTCATTATGGTGCCTTCCATTTCATAGAACAAACTCATTGCTGTTATTCTTAAATGGCAGAACCTGTAAAACTGCTCTGGTATTGAGTGTGTGTGTGTGTGTGTGTGTGTGTGTGTGTGTGTGTTGATACATAAAACAAGCTCTGATCTAGGTTACAAATTATAATCAATTTGATGTTTTATTTTCTTTTTTTAAAAGATTTTATTTATTTCATGAGAGAGACACACACAGAGAGAGAGAGAGAGGCAGAGACACAGGCAGAGGGAGAAGCAGGCTCCCTGCAGGGAGCCTCATGGACTCATCCGGGACTCCACAGGATCATGCCCTGAGCCCAAAGCAGACACTTTAACCACTGAGCCAGCCACCCAGGCGTCCCTGATGTTTTGTTTTCATTCTGAAAAGAAAAGTTACCCATCTCCTTGATCCTCTCCCTGTCCACCCATCCTAGATCTGCTTCCCAGTTTTGCCTGAGCTCATCTGTATGATGGTTTATAAAGGTTC
The DNA here is from genome assembly GCF_018345385.1 of Vulpes lagopus. Classification (NCBI taxonomy): domain Eukaryota; kingdom Metazoa; phylum Chordata; class Mammalia; order Carnivora; family Canidae; genus Vulpes; species Vulpes lagopus. The sequence continues at coordinate 13,016,889 of NC_054839.1, read as the reverse complement.
TGGCTCGCTGCCGGGGGCTGGGCCATGTCTTGTTTTCTCTCCAGAGCTCAGGGGAGCACCTGGCACATAGGTGCTCATACATATTTGATGAGCACATTAACAGCTGTACCTTGTAGATGGTTTAAAATATAAAAATCGTATAAACTGATTGACATGTTCAGCTTTCCCTCAAGTTATCTGAAATAACAATGGCCAATTTGATAGATTTTTGAAGACAACTGCCTATTTTAATGCTCTGGGTATAGTCTTTAAGTCTTTAAGAGAAAAAGTTGAATCACCTGAAATACCCTTGCCAAAGCATTATTTCATAACAGGCATCTGTGTCTCTGCAACAGGGAAGTATAAATGAGTAACTCAACCACCTTTTCAGTGACCTGGACGTCAGCAGATGTACTCTTGGCAGCTTGGAATGAGACTCCTTAGTTGCTGTAGAATCTATCCTCTGAGGTCTTTTTTTTAATTGCATTTGAAATCAATAAATGCTTTACTGCTTTTTCTCCCCCTCCCCCCCTTTTAGGGCCAAAGCATGTTGTTGTTAAGTTTGTGGTGAAATTCTTTCCACCTGACCACACACAACTCCAAGAAGAGCTCACAAGGTTAGTGGTTTGGAAACTGGGTATTTATTGCCATGGGGTGCCAAGGACAAGAGAAAGTTTATGTTCTCAGTTGACTGATGAAACATTGGCACAGTACTAAACTGACCAGCATCTGCACTCTGCTTCCCAGTGTAACCCTTTGCCCCCAGTTACGCTTACAAACATGGCAAGAAAGAAAGTACCACATTTTCCTCAGAACCTGGTTTTCTTGAAAGCCATACTGTGAAATGAAACAGTCTCAGAACCTGTTACTGTCCTATGTCTCCTCCTTCTCTCCATTCCTTCACAGGATGGTTTGGGGAAGTCAAACTCTGTGAAACCAAAATGTGAACTCTGTTTCTTTTTTGTTGCTGCCATTGGTGGGTGGACGTGAGCTAGTGATCAGTTTCTTTGAATGTTGGCCAAGTCAGAGAAGTGTGACCATGGAGGTGGGCCTGCCTTTGATCCCTGTGTGATAGCCCATTCACGTGTTCCCTCTGTGTCTCTGCTGATTCCCTTGTCATTGTGACTGTACTGGTTGCTCAGCCAGGGTGGTTTGAGGAGAAGGTGGTGATATACCTAAGGTGGCTGGAACCAATAGGGATGCTATGAATGGTAAACATCATCACCATCACTTTCTAACTTACATGACGCACATGGTATGCTAAAGGAGAACAGAGCCTGGTGGGAACGCATGAAGACAAAATGTCTCCTTTTTAAGAGTGTCCTTATGAGTGACCTACCAGTCTGACCAGCCAAAGTCTTACCACATATGGCTTTCAAGCTGTAGCTGGTCAGACAGGGCCTATCCCATCCTTCTCCTCACTCTTGGTACAGAGCACAGTATCTTGGGTGGTTGACCATCATTTGGCAAAGGGATGAAGACATTCTGTCAGCACTACTTACAAGGTGGACACTGTGTGCAAGCATTGTTCCAGGCCCTGGGAGTACAGTGGTGAAGACAAGCCTGACTCTCATGGAAGTGGACAAAATGATTAAATAAACAAGAAAAAATATCAGATGATGCTAATTAAGGAGGAGGATATGAGAGAAGATGACCAGGTGATGACTTTAGATGGGTTAGTCTGGAATATCTCTGAGGAAACGGTGGAAAATCTGTCCATCCTTTTCAGAGGAAGAGCTTTCTAGGTAGAAGGAACAGTTGGGCAGCACTCACACGAACAGGCTCCCAATGCTCAGATACCGTTGACCCTTGAACAACACGAGTTTGAACTATAAGCATCCACTTACATTGCTGATTGTGTGAGTGTGATAAATTCAGCATAGGAGTGACTGTAAATGTATTTTCTCAAGTGGCTTTTCTTCATCACATTTCTTTTCTCCAGCCTACTTTATTGTAAGGATGCAGTATATAATACATAGAACTTACAAAGTATGTACTGATCAGCTCTGTGACTGGTAAGCCTTCTGGTCAACAGTAGTTAAGTTTCAGAGGAAATAAAAAATTTTACATGCAGATTTTGGGCTGCACTCGGGGTCGGTGCCCCCAATCCCTGTGTTGCTCAAGGGTGTTGTACATAAGAGAAGGCTGGCATGGCAGGATCAGAGAGGGCGAAGTGCAGTGAGGTGGGACGGAGGCCAGATGGTTCATAGGGTTGAAAGTCTAGCTGCTTGTGGGTGCTGTGGGATGAGGACAGCTGGGAATCTGCTGAGGAAGCCAGTGCTGTCATCCGTGCCATGATGGTGGCAGCAGAAGAGATGGCAGGAGTGGAAACAGGGAAACGTGGTTGCATTTGGACTCTGTGCTGGTGATGGGGTCCATCTGTCCTGGTGATGGGCTGGTGGTAGAGACTGAGGCAATGGACGGATGCTTAGTTTTTTACTAAACCCAGAAGGAGCAGAGAAAAGCAGAGAATGGCAGAGGGGTGGAGAGTTGGGAATTGGGTTCTGACAGCTTATATTCGAGATGCCAACCAGACGTCACATGGCGGGGTCAGGAAGGGCACCGGGTGCACCATTTCTAGGAACAGGTGAGGGCCATGGTCTTTGTGTTTGCTGAATGAGTTGGTGCTAATTGTTTACCTCCACTTATAATCCTCAAATCGATGAAGCCATTAATTGGCCGGGAATTACCGAAGCCATCAGTTTACTACAACAGTTCACAAAGAGGAGAGGCAGCTGGGCTGCTTACAGCCAACACACATTAGACGAGTCAACGACAGTAGAGTCTTCCTGTGGTGTCATTGCTGGAGCTACCGTGTCTCTCGGTCTCTTGTTGGAATGCACATTGCTCGAAGCTTGGCATACTGACGTAGATCTAAAGGCGAATCCAGCTGCATGTCACTGGACCTTTCTGCTGCTTAGGAAGTTGGTGGCAGAAATCCTTGGTTTTCCCCCTTCCCATTCTACTTTGCTTTGAGTTTTGCACCTTTTCAGTGTTTGTGAATCATTATCCCTAGAGGTTTGTAGTTTCCTGCCATACTGGTTTTTGTTCTAAAATTCCATACACCTTGTGCCCATTACCCAAGTGCCCCTGGTATGTTGTCAACTACTCTGTCTGACCTGATAAATTCCTCCAGTGACACAGGCTCGGCTGGATGTGGCAGCTTTGGGGTGTTGGTCTTTGTTTTCTGGCTCCCAGTGTTAACTGACATCTTGAAAGCCTTTTTCAAGGAGAGAATCCATTTGACACAAGGGTGAATAAAATCAATATGAAATTTAGAAGCTCTCCATTGCTTTTGACTTTGTCACAAGGTATAGTGGGAAGGGGACCTTCCAGATCCAGTGTGTTGCCTCCCTCATTCTCAGATTCCTGTGTAAGCAGAAATTTAATGAGGTGACCGTTGAGATACCAGGCACTTTTCTGTAGCAGCTAGGGAATGAGGGAGGGCTTGGGAGAAACTGTATGGATGGCACTTTAGGCGAGTGATGTAGGGACAAGGTGGCTATGGAGGTGGGCCTGCGGGTTAGCAGACTATGAGTAACTCCAGTTTTGCAGTTAATTCTTGGGGCCTTAGGAGTAGGTTTCAGCTTCCCATTTATATAGATAGAAGATTAAATCACACTTTGCTGCTAATTCCTTTCTATTTATTGAACCATATGTTTTGGGGACACTGTGTCCTGTTGCCACCAGGGCCAAGGCCTCTAGAAAGAGAAAAGTAGATGTGGGTTTGAAACAGTGATGGGGAGGGATCTTTAGGGAAGTTACCAGGTTTTCTTATTGCAGAGTTCCAAGCCACTCTTGCGGAGCTGACGAGTTTCAGCATGCTTTGCTCTGGGCGTCCTGTCTTCAGTTGGATCCAGTTTCTCCTTGGCTGTGTTCTTCTCAGAGATGGGGAGATCTGTCAAAAGTTGCTGCTGAATCTTCAAGGGCCTGCTCAAGTGTCTCCTTAGGCTGGCATAGAAATTGTCAATTACTTTCTGTCGGATAAGGAAAGAAAGATCAAGACCTCCCAAATGAAATAAAATAGACACGTTTAAAGCAAGGCATCAGATTGGTGTGATTTGCAACACTTGCCGTCCCCGGAAGCCGGAAGCCAGAAGCCCTCTTGATTGGCCCTGCCACCATCATCCCCTTCTCCAGACATGCACCCTTCTGCCAAGGACCCACTCTGTTTGGAACATTTTGCATTTTCATCATTTGCCAGTTTAATTTTATTTCGTGCCTGCTGAGTTCAACCTAGCCTTTAGCTCCTGTGGATTTCATTGGGATCACTGCAGTGTAGAGTGTGAAGGGTGTTGGTGTATCTCTAAAGTTAGCACTGCAGCTAGCTTGTGCGATTTACAGCTGTCCTTAAGAAGTCAGCAGTCAGGACCCAGGAAGGTCATTCTCATATTACAAGGGCCTCAGAAGAGGAAGACTCAGCAGGAAGAGGGAGTGACACATTCATCCTGCAGTCTTCAAAATGCCTAAATGTAGGAGCTTCCAGAAGCCAGTGCTGCCTTGGAGCCCACATGAGACCATCATCAAAGTCCCCAAAGCCTGTCAGACTCCGACCATTCATCCGTCCCTGAACATTTCCCCGCAAACACAAGACCTCGAGTTTGAACTGGTGGATGGTAAAAAATTCAGAATGTAATGCTTTTATGCCTTCTGCTTATTTAAAAATTAACCAGATAGAGGATTCAAGGCCATAGGGCTGAGAAGTATTAGGTTCAAAAAATCGTCACCTCTGCCTAAACGAGAAAGATGATTTATGCTGCCTCTTCCCTTGGAAATCTGTATGTTGATGTTTTGGTTCTTTTATATTCTCTGCTTTTCTTCCCTTTGTCTTCCCAGAGACACAGATCATGAGAGTAAGAATAAATGTCAGGGGTGGGAGGAGGGTGTGCTGGGTAAAGGTTAAGTGTTATCAACTGGTGGATCTGGGGGTATTTTTCATTTTGGGTTTTTTTGGGGGAGAACTGGTTACAAAATTGTCTCTAGTTTTTTAGTTCTTAATAATGGAATTTCCTAAGTAATTTAAAGGGGATTCATTTTTCTTTTTTCTTTTTAAAAATTTTACTAAGTCTACCTGCCCCCCCAAAGTGGGGCTTAAAGTCATGATCCTGAGATCAAGAGTCACATGCTCTACTGACTGAGCCAGTTAGGCATTCCTAGTTTTTCATTTATAAGAGAAAAATTGCTAACATTTATTGAATATTTTGGTTTAGTCACTGAGCTTTCCATGGGTTACTTCACTTAATTTTTATTGAAACCTCTGTGGTTGATCTTATTAAAAGGCCCCCTTTTTTTTAAATTAAAAATAACCTTTCATTATTACAAAAAGAACAGATGCACACGGTAGAAAGTTAGAACATACAGATAAGCAAGAATAAGAAAGTAAAATACTGTATTCCTGTGGCCCAGGGGTGACCATTAGGTAATACATTAGGGTGCTATCCTTTGATTTTTCTCTATGCATCCATATATACTTTTCATTTCACCTTGGCCATACTCAGATTTCCCTGTCTGTCCGATAAACACCATTTGTATCTGCTCATCTAGAAGGAGATTTGCTGTAGGACCACAGCTGCACTTGTTTATATCCTTGAGACCTCATTTTAATCTAGCAGAGTTCCTCCTTTTTCTTCCTTCATGATCCCACCTGGTTGAAGAAACTGGACTGGCTTTACTATAAAATATCCCACCTCCCAATCTTGTCAGATTGCTTCCTCATGGTGTCATTTAGCTCCGTCATCTCTCCTCTGTCATCTTTCAAAAAAAAAAAAAAAAAAACTGGAAGGTAATTCTATAGACTTGATGGATACAAGTTGAACATTTTGGGCTAGAATCCATCAGTACTGATGTTGTGTGCTTCCCATTTCATTAATGATGCTAATATTCATCACTGAATTAGGGTGGTGATGTTCCAATCATGCCACTGCAGAGCCAAGTCCCATTACTTTGTCTATATTTAGATGCTTGGTCTCCTGAATGGTTTTTACACCAGTTAACAGTCTTTGCCAGAGTCTAATCTCTTTAGAGGTTATAGAATGAGGATTCTTGCTGTTATTAGTTACTAGCTGTAAGGAACTTTGCCTCATCTACTTGGGTTTTCTGAAACCCTGAAATGCCTCTCCTATTGGAGAGGCAGAGTCTATGCTCAATTTTTTGCCCCAGGTTATGAAGAATTGCTTTAATAGTCTCCTCCAAGGGTGATGCATTCAGTTTTCCCCGCTTTCTCTTTGTTTTTTTGTTTTTAAAGATTTTATTTATTTATTCACGAGACACACAAAGACGCAGAAACCTAGGCAGAGGGAGAAGCAGGCTTCTCACAAGGAGCCCATTGTGGAACTCGATCCTAGGACCTGGGATCACACCCTAAGCCAAAGGCAGATGCTCAGCCACTGAGCCATCCAGGCATCCCTCCTGCTTTTCGTTTGAATACGGAAATGGACTCATGAATTTTCATTAATTCCATGTGTTTGGATTCACTTTAATTTTTTTTAAATTTTTTTTTGGATTCACTTTAATTATTCTTGTTGATACTCAAGTTGCTACAGCATTGAGCGGTAGACACCTCCTTGAGATGTCTCTTTTGCCTTTTAAAAAAAAAAGATTATTTATTTGAGAGACAAACAGAAATGAAGTGGGGTAGGGACAGAGGGAGGGAGGGAAGGAGATAAATCTCAAGCAGACTCCCTGCTGAGTGTGGACCACTCCCCTATGTGGGGCTAGATCCCAGGACCCTGAGACTATAACTATAACCTGACCTGAAACCAAGCTCTGCCATCCTTGTGCCTCTCTTTTGCCTTTTAAATACAATCCATTTATATTTCTTTTTTAAAAAATTTTTTAAAAGATTTTATTTATTTATTCATGAGTGACAGAGAGAGAGAGAGGCAGAGACACAGGCAGAGGGAGAAGCAGGCTCCATGCAGGGAGCCTGACATGGGACTTGATCCCAGGTCTCCAGGATCAGACCCTGGGCTGAAGGCGGCGCTAAACTGCTGAGCCACCTGGGCTGTCCCTATTTCTTTTTTTTTTTTTTTTTTAATATTTTATTTATTTATTAGGGACAGAGAGAGAGAGAGAGGCAGAGGGAGAAGCAGGCTCCATGCAGGGAGCACGATGTGGGACTCGATCCTGGGACTCCAGGATCATGCCTGAGCTGAAGGCACACGCATTTAACCGCTGAGCTACCCAGGCATCCCAGCAAATATCTTTCTAAAAATGTAGGAGTTCATATTGATTTTTTTTTAAACCCATTCTTACATTGCACTGTTTTTATTTAATTTCTTTGACTTATAAATGCCTCTTTTCTCTTTCACCAAAAATGTTTACTTGCTTTATTCTGCAATATAAAAATAGCTTTAAAATTAATTTTTTTACAGATCTGGTAACTGAGGCTTTTGGAAGAACCTAAGTGAATATTATACCACATCTTTCCAATTCCCTCGGCAAAAAAGCTCTCCCTGGCCATAATAAACTACTGTTATTATCTGAGCCCTAAAGTTATTTTTTAGTATATTTGATCTGTGAAAAAAAATGTAAATGTTAGTTACACCCTGAGAGACTAAAAATATAGTCTTAGATTTTTATTTTTTCTTTAAGATTTTATTTATTTATTTGAGAGTGTGAGCACAAGCAGGGGGAGCAGGAGCAGCAGAGGGACCAACAAACCCTCTGCTGAGCAGGGAGCCTGGCTTGGGGCTTGATCTCAGGACCCCAGGATCATGATCTGTGCCAAAGGCAGATGGTTAACCAACTGAGCCACCCAGGTGCCCCTAGTCTTAGATTTTTAAATGGAAAGATGGAGCGTAGAATAAAATGTATTACTCATTGTGTGAAAAGGTTTTAAAGCATGTTTCTGGGTCCTTCTGGCAACCGGTGCATGTTGACCTCGAGGTTGGTAGCGCTGGGAGTTCATCCTGGCCGGTGCAGACTTTGTTTTCCTTGGTCTGTGTACCTTTCTCTAGTTCCTCACAGTGTGGACAGGTTGTCAGAAATGAGCCTGACTTTGACCCCACACCTCCTGCCCTCTTTGCAGGACTCTTGACTGTAGGTCTGTGACGCTGGTCTCTGTATTCATGTTCGCAGGTACCTGTTTGCTCTGCAGGTGAAGCAGGACCTGGCTCAAGGCAGGCTGACCTGCAACGACACGAGCGCGGCTCTCTTGATCTCACACATCGTACAGTGTAAGTTCTGTCCGTTTCTCTTTTGAGGTCCTGTTGGAGATAACAGTGATCTGATTTTGGGGGACTAACCACATCTATTTAACACAGTAATTATATCTTTGTGTTGTTTTGCTGTTAGCTTGAGTGCCAATGGATTGAAGACAGTACTCCTCAAACCCAATAGGTCTACCTACCACCACCACCCCTACCCAATATTGGCCTGTGAATTCTGTGTTCAGTGTCTACTTTTATCTTTCTTTTCTAAGGATATATTTGAGAGAGAGAGAAGGGGGGGAGGGACAAAGGAAGAGAGAGAGAATCTCAAGCAGTCTTCTTGCTCAGCACAGAGCTTAACGTGGGGCTCAGTTGTACAACCCATGAGGTCATGACCTGAACCAAAACCAAGAGTTGGATGCTCAGCTGACTATACCACCCAGGTGCCCCTCTTTTCAAGGACTAGTATGCAATTGTTGATAATCTCAGTTGACTTAGAGGAGAAGCTTGGACAGATGATGTCCAGTTAAATTTGTTCTGTTCTGTTCTTGGACTTTTTTTTTCTCTTGGACTTAATACCCATTATTGAATGTGACACATTAGCCTTAAGACATAAAACTGTCAATGATGGCACTTTTTGTATTCTATTCTCTAGAGTTCAGTAAACACCAAGACACATGAAGCTGTACTGAATCCTAGTGATGCTTGAAACTGGATATTTTAACTTTCTTAATCTAGGAGTGCTCATTCTAAGGCTTACTGATAACTCAGCTGGGCATTTTCTTTTTTCCATCTTTGCTAAGGTAGAAGTTACTTGAAATGGAATATACACATTAGCACTAGTATAAAACAAACTGTGCTGTCCTATCATTTAAAAATTGCTCTTGGGACGCCTGGCTGGCTCAGTGGTTGAGCGTCTGTCTTCGGCTCAGGTCGTGATCCCAGAGTCCTGGAATCGAGTCTTGCATTGGGCTCCCCACAGGGAGCCTGCTTCTCCCTCTGCTTATGTCTCTCTCTCTCTCTCTCACATAAATAAATAAATCAAATCAAATCAAATCAAATCAAATCTTAAAAAACAAATCAAAACTTCCCTTGTATCTAGAGTAGACTCATATAATCAGCCCATTTGAATAACTGCCCAGGTAACAAGATTTCCAACAGTTTGCAGAAAGCGTCACTCCTAGTGGTTAATAAATGACTTAACCTAATATGATGAGGTATTCCTTGAGCCCATGCTTATCTTCTCTTTTATATATGGGCCTTACTGCAGATCTACTAGACTTAGGAAGTAATATTATTGATTTGTCATAGCAGCAGGAGGCTAGAAAATGATTGATTCTTCCACTGGCCCAGCTGGAGCCAGATGAGTTGGCACTGTTTTGTGCAGAGCAAATATTCTCAGTGGGTGCGATTTAGAGGAACATATAGGCCATATCCTGCATGATTACTGGAGGTGCATTGCCCAAAGTGTGACAAGCTGCTTCACAGGACAAAATGAAAGGTAGGTTTCTTAGCAACTGTTCACTAGCTTTTACTCAAAACAGCTGGGCTCTGGTCATTAGGCTACTTTTTATTAAGCTTGTTACACAGACCATATGATTCAAAGAAAAAGACATGCTGTCCCAGGGGTATTAAATTGGTATAAACTGAGCCAGAGCTTGTGTTGTTAAGGTACAATTATTACTTTAAAGGTCTGTCCTTTAGATTTCCAGATCACAGCAATTTGGGGACTCTGTAGAGGTTACAGGAGAAAAATATACCTCCTAGTCCTCGTAGATGAAAAATAAATAAGAATCTGCAGCCTGGCCAGTCATTGCTGACTCTAGGACTTTAAGAAACTTAATAAACTTTGTTTTATGTTGCCAAATTACATCATGTATATTTATGCCTATTTACTATCGGCTTTTCTCTACGTGAGAAAGCATTTGGGGTTTGCACTAGTAATTATTATATACAAGAGTTTCAAAAGTTAATATTGTAAAATTTGAAATTCTGGGACTTCTTTAGAAGTCATAAGGTCATAATCCACATGTCTAGAATTCACTGCCTAGAACAGAAGTAGTCCTGGTTGGGTGGGGAGGAAGGAACATGGATGGATGAAGATGGATGGACGCTGAAGTTTTATTTCCAGCTGGTAGAGATGACAAAGAGGGGGAACCATCCTTTCATGTTGGTACAGTTGTTAAGTATGTCCTCACAGGATGTCTTCTGACATCCAGCCCTGACGATACACAAGGCTGGGATCACCTTGTCTGCTGCCTTCTGGTTTGCTAGCTGGGGAATGTTCCATGGGGAATGTAATAGATTATGAAGTATTAATCATTTGTGGCTGGGTTTTCTTCTTCTGTTTCTTGGTAGCCGAGATTGGGGATTTTGATGAAGCATCAGACAGAGAGCATTTAGCAAAAAACAAGTACATACCTCAGCAGGATGCGCTAGAAGACAAAATCGTGGAGTTTCACCACAACCACATGTAAGTCCCACTGGGCGCCTCATGTTCCCTTTGGGGTGTTTCTGTCCTTCAAGCGTAGGTGGGTATACACACACACGCCCAGTAGCTATTGGGACGAAACATGCAAAGGGTGAGAGAGAAGACCACAGAGGTTCCTGGGAGTATTGTTACTCACCTTGGACTCTTCAGACCCCGGTTATCCACTTAGGACCAGAGCTCTATGATCCTTCTTGATATCCTGTCCTACTGGAGTAGGCCTGGGGTGTAGGACACCATGCTATGGAATTAAAGTAAGTGTATAAGATCAATTAACAGGAAATCTAGAAAGTGATATGGTCAGCTAGGGGCCAAGTAGGAATGTTACAAAAATCTAGAGTCTTTGTATCTTCTCCATTTGGGTGGTTTTTTGTTTTGGGGTTTTTTGTTTTGTTTTGTTTTGTTTTTTGTGATCACTAAAATAATCTTTCAAAAGATGCTCTGTGCCTGTTGTTTTGTTGCTTTGTTTAAGGAGGGTACTTGAGCTTTGATGATAGTATGCCAGTGTTGCCTTGAACCTTGCTTCCAAGTGTAGGCCCATTGTAAGTGACTAAAAACGTGTTTTAACACAGTGGTGTTTTGCTTTTATGTGACCTTAAAGGGAACTCTTTGAGATTCCAAAAAAACTGGGCAAATGTGAGCTAGACTTTTAGGGTTTTGTGTTACACAGGCAATAGGGCTTTTGTCCTCATTGCTAGACTTTTGGTGATAATGAATAGGAGGTTGGGTGTCATCTGATCAGATAGCTCCATTGTTTGTGATGAAATGCCTTTTTATTTCCCAAGAGAAGTTGCTTAATCTCGAATTAATAGACACAGGGAATTCAAATCTCCTGGCCTTTCTCTTTAATTTTTTGTTTTGTCAGTGGACAAACACCAGCAGAATCAGATTTCCAACTTCTGGAGATTGCCCGTAGGCTGGAGATGTATGGGATCCGGTTGCACCCAGCTAAGGACAGGGAAGGCACCAAGATCAACCTGGCTGTTGCCAACACGGGAATTCTAGTGTTTCAGGTAAGAGCGTGTAGAACACAACTCCGTTCTCTTGGTGACGGAAAGATCAGAGTTGGCCCTTCAGCTCTGATTCCGTGTTGGGTGGGCCAGGTGAAGACCTCTGATAGTTAATTTTAGGTGAACAGGGGAAAGACTATAACCTCATCTCAGGTTCTCTCCAGGCCCTGAGCATCCAGATTCTAGTTCATTTGCCCTTGCTCTGGTTGGGAGAATGCAGAATTCAAGATTCGCTTGTGTTTATTGACTCTGTAGGATCACAGAAATCTTTATCAGTGGACCTGTGCTCAAAACACAGGATGGTAAAAATCAGGATTTCAGATCCCCCAAAATAAACACTTTTTTCATACTGGCACATGATACCCATGTCATTTCCTCCCTGCCCCCGCCCCCGGCCTTTTTTTTTAACCTGTTGAGATTTTTAGTTGTTTTTTTGTTTTTTGTTTTTGTTTTTGTTTTGTTTTTTTACCAAATTTAGGGATTTTTAAACCTACTTTAGGTTTTCCCTGAGTCAGCTGGTTTGTGACTTCAGCTATACATAAAAAGAAAAATGTAACTTGTATTTTTTAAGATTGAGCGGTTTTATAAACTCCTAAAAGCCAGATACTATCTTAAGTCTGTAGCAAAACATTGCACTTGAATCCTAACCTGTGTTTTACTTAAAGACATAATTTTCTGTACTCTGAAATGTGTTCTCTCTTGATCACACTGCTATTGTACTGTTCTCTTGATCAGTGCTGCTTTTTATCTCTTAGCAGCTTTGTTGAGTTATTGTGGACCGTAGAGTAAAATTTAAAGTATCCATTTTCCTGAGTTCATATATATATGTGTGTGTATATATATGTATGTATGTCCTGAAGCCATCAATAAAATCAAGACCCTGAACATATTCATCACCCCCCCCAAAAGCTTCCTCAGTGTTTTTCTTTTAAACAAAAGCAAGTCATCTGTGCTTTGATTTCTTTTCTATCATTTTTTTAAAATTTAAATTACGTAACATATAGTGTATTGTTAGTTTCAGAGGTAGAGCTAAGTGACCAATCAGTTGTATATAAACTCAGTGCTCATCACGGCATGTGCCCTCCTTTCATGCCCCTCACCCAGTTACCCCGTCCCCCACCCCAACTCCCCCAGCAACCCTCAGTTTGTTCCCTATGATTAAGACTCTCTTATGGTTTGTCTCCCTCTCTGATTTCATTGTGCTTTGGTTCAAAGGGATATGGAGAAAGTGCCTGCCTTTTAAATAGGGTCATTTTCACCAGTTTTGAAGGTGTAAATATGTACATAATCTAAAATACTTTCTTAAGCTCTGCCAGGTTTGGTTCTGTCTCCCCCTTCCTGTTTTACCAAAATAGTCCCAGTGCTTCTCTCCTCCAGTATCAGATGTTTACGACGGACGTGAATTATCACAGAATCCTGTCCCAAGAGGAGTCAAGGTTGGGTTTCATGTGGGAAAGTAAGAAGGGAAGGTTTGAAAGCAGGATGGTATTGGAGGCGGTGACTGCTCTTCACAGTGTTTGACCTGCTGAAATAACCTTAGGAGTATTTGATGAGTAAAATGACCATGAGCCAGATAGAGTTTTTGGTCCTACCCTGAAATTTTTAAAATCGGAAGCTTTAGACATTTCTAAAAATCATAAAGGGGGGAAAAGGAAGTGCCTTAGAATTGAATTAATTTGCTTTGATTATATGTGATACAATCTAAATATTGAGAATTGCTCAGTTATTTAATCATGTACAGAGGCTGTATCTTGGAATTAATCTTCTTGCCAGTGCCTAATTGTTTCATTCCTACCAATTTAAATAAACGGTTCTGGTGTTCGAGCAGACTCAGGAGGAATTCTAATTTTAGTTGAGATGACAGGACAGATGGGAGCTAGTAACTGGCAGCTTCCTCTTGCTTCTCCATCACCCTGTCTCTCCACACCTGTCTTTCAAAGACGAAGATGTGTCCTTTCCTGAGACTGTTCTCTGGTCTAGAAGACATACCACAGGCCAGGCCTCCCCTCCCCATCCTTCTTGTGTAGTTGGCAGCCTGCTGGGCATGGGAGCCAGACCAGTGTGCGCAGTGGGGGTTGATTGCTAACCTGCTGGGTTGCTTTTATGGAGATTAACAATTAGCTGCTGGTTAAGGGAATCTCTGGATTCTCATTCTACCACATGAACTGTGTGATTTTGGACACGTTAAAATCTACCCATGCAGCAGTCTCCACATCTGTAAGAGAAAGATAATAAACTCATCTCACTGAGTTTTGTATAAGGTTTGATAAGATAAGGCTTGTAAAGTCCTGATGGAGTGCTTGGTACTCTGGAAGTGATGGTCACTAATTATTGTGCTGGTTGTCATGGTTTTTATTTTTATTTTTTTTAATCTTTCGTTTTATCCTTCCCTTGGCCAGCTGCTCCTTTCCCTGGAGGCAAACTTCGTTTGAATGCCAAATCATATAATTAGTGAAAAATAATGCTCCAGAAACAGGCATCAGCCACAGCAGCAGCAAATCCTGAGAATTCTCTAGCAGAAGGCGTTCTTCTCGAGCATTCCAATGGCAGGTCCCCATACGCAAGGCAGACCAAAACCCCATGTTGCTTATTAAGCATTTCCTGACTCACTGGCTGATACCTTTCTCAGGGTTTCACTAAGATCAACGCCTTCAATTGGGCCAAAGTGCGGAAGCTGAGCTTCAAGAGGAAGCGCTTTCTCATCAAGCTCCGCCCCGATGCGAACGTAAGTGGATGGGGGGGTGGGGAGGCTGGAGACCAGACCAGACCACCCAGTGACCCTGGGGAGTGGAGGGGCTCTGCTAGGGCACAGGCTGGAACTGCGGCCAGCACTGTGCAGGTGTCTGAGGGTCTGTACCAGAGGCGTACCCAGATGCTCAATAGCCATGCTGTCACCTGGGTGAACAGAGCCCCTTTGGGTAGACAGCCTGACCCATGAGTTGCTAGGGCTCCAGCCTCCAGGTCACCTCCTCAAGACCCCACTCAGCATCCACCAGATCCGGGGCATACCCTTGCCCACATGGGCCTCCAGCTGGCCCCAGTTTTCATGTCCCTACTCTTGTCCCTAAACCTCCGATAGCACCACCCACTTCCTGCAGAACTCCTCGAAGATGTCGCTCACCCCAGGACCAGGTCAGGGAAAGAAGGAGCATCTCCTTCCCCTGCTGGAAATGGCAGTGGAGGACACGGATGATAGATCCTGATGTCTCCAAGCAGAACTTGAAGATCGTTTCTTTACCATGGAATGAAAGATGACAAATAGCCATCTAGGCTTATCGTTCAGCCACAGAACACATTAAATCAGCTTTTATGGCCAGACCTGGGAAGCAGCCACCCACTAGAAGTTGTTTTTCTGTGGGAAAATGCTTTTTGAGTTCCAGAAGGCTACTTACCAACATAGAATTGCGGCACACTTGTTTGTAAGTTGGGACTGCCCAGAACTGTGAGAGCCCGCAAAATAGTTGGAATGGCTAGGAACATTCAGGACTGTGGGGAGTCCTGTTTATAAAATATGGCCACTGACATTGAGAGCATTCGGTCGGGGAATAGGAAAATGACACTATCGGCTTTCCAGAATCAACGGACGTGATTTTTTTCAGCCTTGAGTGTGACACTTCATGCTCCACCAAAAGAAATGTTCATTTCTTATGTGGTCCCTGGGGCCACCTGGAGGCTTGAGCCATATGTTGCTCAACAGAGAAAAGACAGACCAATATGCAAAGTTGGCAAGAACCTTCAGGGAGAACATAGAAGTATGTTTCAGTTATTTTCAGGAGGTAAAAAAGGGATTGTAGTATTTGGATTTTTTTTAAAGAAGGAAATGTAGGCCACATACACAAAATCTGTTTATGAATTCTGTCAAAAGAAGTGTTCTGACTTCTAAGTATTCCTGTTTTCTTTAGTTCCTTTAAGGAATTCTGGGGGAGGGAGGGAATGGTTGAGTGGTGACTGTATTTTGTCATTAGCAACAACTGTATTTTACTAAATAGGTGAATTTATGGTCCTGCTAGATAATAAAATACACAACTGAAATTTTATTGGACATATTTATTTTCTGTCCCCTTTCACATTGTTTTGCCCAGTGTCCATGGGTAATGGGGGGGAAAAAACCACAAAGTGGTATTTTCTCTTTTTAGAGCTCATACCAGGACACCTTGGAATTTCTGATGGCCAGTCGGGATTTTTGCAAGTCCTTCTGGAAAATCTGTGTTGAACATCATGCCTTTTTTAGACTTTTTGAAGAGCCCAAACCAAAGCCAAAGCCTGTTCTCTTTAGTCGAGGGTCATCGTTTCGGTTCAGGTAAGGATTCCATGTCACACCCCTGCAGTTTGCCATGGGAACATTTGTCCTGAGACCAGCTGTTTCCTGCTGCCTGTGATCACTCCTGCATGGTACAGTGGGCTGATAAGAGGAAAGCCAACTTCCAGGAGAAGCTCTGGCTGCTGGGGTGATGGTGTGATCAGTCTGGGAGGCTCCTGGCAACCCCTTGCTTGTGTTTGAACTAACATCAGCCAAGAGACAGTCCAGTCCACCTGGCCACAACATACTCCTGACAGGACTCTCTAATTCAGAAAAGATTTTCCTTCTCTGTAGAAGCAAGTGTCCCATTAACATTTGGTGTAGCCTCCGAGAATGCTGCATAGATTTGCACATCATTAGTTCACTGTCTCACTCTTTTTTTTTTTTAAAGATTTTTTTATTCATTTGAGAGAGAGAGTACACATAGGGGCAGAGGGAGAGGGAGAAGCAGACTCTGCTGAGCAGGGGGCCCTATGTGGGACTCCATCACAGGACCTGGAGATCATGACCTGAGCTGAAGGCAGATGCTTAACCATCTGAGCCACCCAGGCACCCCTCACTCCTTTTAGCAAACATTTGAGTGTCTTCTGTATATCAAGGCCTAGTCTAGGTGCTGGGGATTCACAGCGAACAGAATTATCCCTGCCTCCTCGAAGCATACAGACTCTCCCGATGGTTGCTTAATAAGTAAACACAGAATTATTAAGTGGTTTAGTCATTTGAACACTTGCTGTTTTAGAAGGGAAATACCAAGAGATGAAATGGACACACAGAGTTTCTCTTAGAGCTGTTCTTATTCCTGGCTTGCTGAGAAAGCCCACAAATCTCCCAGTCATGGAAGGAGAGAGGGAGGTAAAGAATGGGATGTCTTGTGTTTAAATGAGAATGCCTTGCTGTCTTCTCTTCCCTCTCCTCCCTTTTAGCGGTCGGACTCAGAAGCAGGTTCTCGACTACGTGAAAGAAGGAGGACATAAGAAAGTACAGTTTGAAAGGTAAGAGAAATTTCGATATTCCTTCTGATGTGACAAGAGTCATTCTCTCTGGGTGACAGTGCATTCTTGCTTAATCTCTCTTCACCCAGGGTTGGTGAGTTACCAATCTAGTGCCTCATAGTAAAACTGGGTCAGTTTAATGAACAGAAACATTGGAGGGCTGGGGTATGTCCTCAAGGGTGAAGTGACATGTGAACTGACCTGGAGGGCCAGGTGAGGAGGAAGAGGAGTAGGAGATGGGAGCGAGGATAAAGCACTGTAAAAATATCATCTTCTGTGAGTCCTTAAGTATTTTGGGATTTGAATTGAAAGTATTTCTATAAACTTTTAATTAAATACAGTTTGGATGAGAAGCAGCAGGATTTATTACTATCGTTAGTGAATGCTTATAGCTCTCGCTATGTTTCCACACACTCTGCATACATTAACTCAGAGTCTTCATACCAGCTCCATGAAGTTGGTGCTCTCCTATTGCTTTTTTTTTTTTTAAGATTTTTATGCATTTATTTGAGAGAGAGAGAGAGAGAGAGACCACAAGTGGGGGCCAGGGGAGAGGGAGAGAAGCAGACTCCCCACTGAACATACAGCCTCATCCCAGGACCCTGAGATCATGACCTGAGCTGAACTCAAGAGTCAGACGCTTAACCCACTGAGCCATCCAGGCAACCTTCTCCTATTCGCTTTTTTTTTTTTTTTAAAGATGAGGCACTGCAGCTCAAAGAGATTAAATTACTAGCATCTCAGAGCTAGCAAGTGGCCCCTGGTCAACTGGGTCCAAAGCCCCCAAAGCCCTCTGTTGCCCCAAAGGGAGAAGCAGAGAATCTAGGGACAAAGATAAAAGGGTAAACAGATCATGATGTGATGGTGCACTACAGGCTGTTTAGTGCATGTGGATTTTTTCTTTTCAACATTTTTCTTTTTTACATTTTAATACATCCTAAAAATACAATATAACACAGAGAACACAACAAACATCCACATTTTTTTTGTTTCTGAGTTATTTTCCCCTTTTTTGTGTGTAACTACTTGTGACAGATGTAGCTACACCCTCCCCCTTAACCAACAACCGTCTTTGCTATTTCCCTCTCCCCTCCCAGAGGCAACAACTGCCAGCTTCATGTTACTTCTATTGTGCATATTTATGCATCTGAAGAAAATGTGCAGGATTTCTCCGGGGTGTGCTTTTTCATTTAACTAGTAGCTCACCGTACATAATTCTGCATCTTGCATTTTAAACCCTACCCTGGGGCAGCCTGGTTGGCTCAACTGCTACCTCCAGCCCAGGGTGTGATCCTGGAGACCCGAGATCGAGTCCCACATCAGGCTCCCTGCGTGAAGCCCGCTTCTCCGGAGAACTCTGTGCCTCTCTCTCTCTCTCTCTCTCTTTCTCTGTGTCTTATGAATAAATAAATAAAATCTTTAAAAAAAAAAAGTCCTTTAAAAAAAATAAAAATAAACCCTACCCTGATTTGGGGATTGGTATTGGTATTTTAGGATATTGTGAAAGTATTACATTTTATGTATCTGATTCTCTGGTGATAAACGTTCAGAGTGCTCGGTGTTTTGTTTTGCTTTTGCTGAAATGAACTTATGGCTGTGACCATCCTTGTCTGTTTGGAGTATTTGGAAGAAAAGCTGAATGAATGTACATTCACATGTAATTTCTCTGTATTTATATGGTTTTGTTTGAGTACCTGAAAAGTTTCTAATGCTTGTTCACTGAGGAAGAGGAGGACACCGTAAAGTCAGGGAAAAGATGGAGAGGTGCTAGTGGCATGAAATAGAATTTTCCTTCTGCTACTGGGACTGTAAATTCATTCATGGGGGCAGACCTTCTCTGAACTCACCACTATGAAAGAGTTAGCTGATGAGTAGGGATTGCGTCTATTCTAGCATTGATCTAGGAAATCATCACCCACAATACATGAATTGATACTGTATTGTCAGACCAGAACTTGCAATTCAGTGTTATCCTTGGGCCCAGCCACCTCTCCCTCCCAGGGACTTTTCCAGAACTAGAAAGATAGTGAACAGTGGCTGGAGCTCCTGACCACTTGTACCATTGAACAGAACTAGGGGCTTGCAGAGAATTTTTTCAGAATTTAAGTAACCCCTGAACCCTACAAGTAGTATAAAGAGAATGACTCTTCAGGGAGCAGCCATACACACTACTTGAGATGCCTTCATATTGAGGATGTGCATAAGGCTGTTATTTTTCATTTAAAAAAACAATAACAGCAGCTTACCTAACTTTGGCTATCTTCTGTGATTTTTTTCCAGGAAACACAGCAAGATTCAGTCCATCAGAAGCCTGGCTACACCGCCTACAGAGCCGAATTCAGAAGTGCCAAAACAAGTCAGTAAATGCTGATCAACTATTATAAATTGTCGGGGGAGGGTTGTTACCAAACTTTCTCTGCTAAGTACTGGGTTTCATAGTATGCTTCTGAGCTATTTGCCCTTCATCTTTGGGGTTCTTTTTGTAGAGGAGAATATAGCTATATGCCCTGGCTTTGAGCACCCCAGCCTATGCTCCATGAGCCCCAGAGTGGGTCCTTTTTTAGCTGACTTAGTGTTCTCTGTCCCATGCGTTTGCCATGAAGTTTGCTCTGTTGGCCTGAACTCAGCTTAGGAGTGGAACCACCCACAGAGCCAATAGAGCGGAGTCCACCCTCCCCCTACACGGGGGTGGTTGTGTGAAGACACCAGGCCCTCCTTTGCACCTGATGGGTGTAGCTCCCATTCACCGCCAAGGTCAGAACCCTTTGTTGGCACCAGACTGGGTGGTGAGTTCCCAGGACTCATGTTACAGGGCAGTGACCGCAGCTGGCAACCAGAGACATTATCACTCTTGCCCTGAGGTTGGTGAGAGCTCATTTTCTGGATGTGTTTTCAGGGTTTTCTCCATGAGAGAATACCAACTTTGTTGGGGAAGGACATGAAGCAGATCCCTTTGTGCATCCCTAAAGAGTGCCTAACCTGTCTGCTCTTCCCGCAGAAGTACAAAGAAGTTTTTGTCTTTTGTTTGAAATCCATGTTAACTGGCCTTGGGGGGTGGAGTTGGGGTGGGGGTGGGGTTCCAGTCCACGATGTGTTTTCCACCTCTCCCTGCCCACCCTTTCTTGGGCAGCCCCCTGCGGGATTGCAAGGACTCTAAGAAACGTTGGCAACTCCTTAGGGGCCTGCAGGCCCCAGGGAGCAGACGCAGCACCCCACCTGGGCTGCAGGAGAGCCTGCCTGGCGAGCTTCCACCACCCCCCCCCCCCCCCCGCCCCCAGAGAACCTTCTGGATGCCGACCCACGCACTCGGAGGTGCCTGCTGATTAGCCGCGTGGCGGTGCAGAGCGGATCGCCTAGAGCAGCGGCTACATGGCCAGGAGCTTCCGCAGGGGTCCGAGAGGAGTCCCTGAGCCGGCTCTGCGCTCCCCCGCTTTGGGCCCGCGGTGACCCCCCACCCCTCTCTCGCCCGCGCAGGCGCAGCAGCGAGCCAGCCCTCCCCCCGGAGCAGCCCCCGAGCCGCGGCGCCCGAGGCGGCCGGAGCCCCGCGGGCAGCGGGAAGGCGGCCGGAGCCCCGCGGGCAGCGGGAAGGCGGCCGGAGCCCCGCGGGCAGCGGGAAGGCGGCCGGAGCCCCGCGGGCAGCGGGAAGGCGGCCGGAGCCCCGCGGGCAGCGGGAAGGCGGCCGGAGCCCCGCGGGCAGCGGGAAGGCGGCCGGAGCCCCGCGGGCAGCGGGAAGGCGGCCGGAGCCCCGCGGGCAGCGGGAAGGCGGCCGGAGCCCCGCGGGCAGCGGGAAGGCGGCCGGAGCCCCGCGGGCAGCGGGAAGGCGGCCGGAGCCCCGCGGGCAGCGGGAAGGCGGCCGGAGCCCCGCGGGCAGCGGGAAGGCGGCCGGAGCCCCGCGGGCAGCGGGAAGGCGGCCGGAGCCCCGCGGGCAGCGGGAAGGCGGCCGGAGCCCCGCGGGCAGCGGGAAGGCGGCCGGAGCCCCGCGGGCAGCGGGAAGGCGGCCGGAGCCCCGCGGGCAGCGGGAAGGCGGCAAACTTTGTTGGGGAAGGACATGAAGCAGATCCTTTGTGCATCCCTAAAGAGTGCCTAACCTGTCTGCTCTTCCCGCAGAAGTACAAAGAAGTTTTTGTCTTTTGTTTGAAATCCATGTTAACTGGCCTTGGGGGTGGGAGTTGGGGTGGGGGTGGGGTTCCAGTCCACGATGTGTTTTTCCACCTCTCCCTGCCCACCCTTTCTTGGGCAGCCCCCTGCGGGATTGCAAGGACTCTAAGAAACGTTGGCAACTCCTTAGGGGCCTGCAGGCCCCAGGGAGCAGACGCAGCACCCCCACCTGGGCTGCAGGAGAGCCTGCCTGGCGAGCTTCCACCACCCCCCCCCCCCCCCGCCCCCAGAGAACCTTCTGGATGCCGACCCACGCACTCGGAGGTGCCTGCTGATAGCGCGGGCAGCGGGAAGGCGGCCGGAGCCCCGCGGGCGCCCGCCGAAGAGGAGGAGGAGGACGGGGCCGCCGCCAACGCCGAGGACAGGAGCCCGCAGAGTAAAGCTCAGCCCCCGCAGCCGAGCACAGGTCCAGCATCCAGGGCTGCCAGAGGCAGCAGCACTTCCATTCCTTTCATTGACTGCAGTGACGTAGATAGCGAATCCGACCTGCTCAGGGAGCAAGCATCCCAGTCACGGTCCCAAACAAATGACAACTATGAGGGTGATTTGACCAGTGGGGTTTATCTGCTCTCCCGGGATGAGAGGCAGGCGGAGGCTAGGCTCAGGGCATCCCCCCGCTCCGTGAAGTCGTCCCGGCCTCCCTCCAGAGAGTTCCTCGACGGCGATTCCGCAGACCTAACCTTCGATATGAGCGGGAGCCCCAGACTCCCCAGACATAGCTCCCTGATAGATGAGCTGTTCAGGGCCTCAGACGGCCACAGTACCCCCGGCACCCCACTGTCTCCCAGGAGCAGACAGTCGAGTCCAAATAGGAGTTGGGACAGGACTGGGTCTCAAGGCTATGTTTCTGAAAACGGGCATGACCCACGAGAGGAAAGTATGAGAGAAGAGACTCTCCCAAGCCAGGGTCCTCCTGGTCCTCCTGAGAGCCCTTCCCCGGTCCTCCAAAGGCCATACTTACGGAGTCTCCCCAGTAGGTACAATAAGTCAGAGACAGACCCGCTCATCCTCAGCCAAGTAAGTTCAACCCCAGAGCCATTGGATGGGCTTGATGGCCGTGGAAAGGGGAGACTGGGCAGCCTGGCTGCATCCGAAGGTAGAGTGCTGGCTAATGGTGCACCTCTCGGGGCTCCAACCTCAAAGATCCCCCCGCTGCGGTCAGGGTGTGCCAGCGGCTTGGCAGACCAGCGGGCACCCCTGCAAGTGACGGAGGGCTCCACCAGCAGCGGGACTGAATCCAGTGATTCAGACTCCGAGATGGTGGCCTCTTTGAGCCAGCCTCTCACGTTTGGCAACCCAGCAGTGCTGAGCTCCCCTTCCATGCTGAGAAGTCAGAAGCACTTGGGTGGCCTGCATGTGAGTGAGGAGGAAGAGGAGGATGAGTAGGAGGGCCGGCTTCAAGTGTTGGGAACCTAGAGTCCTGAGTCTTGTGTTTCAGTGGAGATGATCTGTTCTAGCGACTCATTAATCTTTAGTCAACATTTACTAGGGGAAGTTTTGGACAGACGTGTTTGGATAGGGTATGGCTGGCTCTAAGATCTTTAAGAAAAATGAAACTTCACACAGTGGGCTTGCTTTCCAAAAAAAACAAAAAAAAATTTTTTTAAATGGACAAGATAAATAGTAAGATGTAATGACAAGTTACCATGAGCCTGTTCATCTTTCTGGTTGAAGGCAAGGAAGAAATACGTAATTCTGAATCTGATCATGTGTATAGTGTGTTGTGTTTACGTGGAAATCTTCTGTGTGTGTTGAGTTTGTATGCAGATCACGCTCCTATTGACTGAATGTTTGGACTGACGTAACAGTGAGATCCCAGGAAAGGTGTTGGTTTTACGTTTTCCCCCTTTAAGAGGAGGTGCTGCTTTTTTGGAGCCTCATAAAGTGAGGGATTGACATAATTCAAGACCATTTGTAAGTTGATTGCTGGTTGAGATTAAGTGTTGGTGAGATCTTAGTCAAGAATAATGAGCATTTTAATGGGAAGAATAGTCTTTCTTTTTTCCAGACTTCTTAGGAAATGATGTAAAGGATGTCAGGTGGAACTGTAATTTACGAGGGATTACTGGTTTGGTTCGGATTTGCATCAGTCGGTCAAATTGTTAGCTATGTTTTAAGAAGCTATAGCTCTGGCTGTCAGAATTTCTAATTGAAACTCAGAAATACTGCTGAGTGATGATGGGGGGTAAAATAAGACCTCGCAATAGGCACTGTTGTTCCCAGGCTGGCAAACCAAAGGGCTGCCTCTGAATCACACACAGCCTAGAGAAAGATCCTAGTATTGCTGCCCCTAGTTTGGTTGTTATTTTCATTCTTAGTGTTCACACTTGTGTGAACAGTGTCTTCTCTTTGGAACAATGGCTTCCAGATGTTTCTGTGTGCAGGAAAAAGGTGTAAGTAGTGAGAGGTTTGATTTCTTAACTGGCCCACCTCTGCCAGTGCCTTTCACTCAGCATTCCTGCATCTGAAATCAAAGAGTCTTGTTTTAACTCGCTCGTTTCTCGGCCCCAGCTGTGCAAGGGAGTCACCTGAGACATTTTAAAAAAAATCAGTGATGCCTGGGCCCTGGCCCTAGACATTTTTATCTAATTCATCTGGGGGTGCCACTTGGGTTCCCCGGATGGTTCTGCTGGGCATCCAGGGTCACTCCTCAGCCTGACACAGTTGCCTTCCAGAATCTAGTGGTATATCTTGAAACTGATAGCTAAATTTTTGGATTGCTTGCAGAGTAAGGAAAGCATCATAAATGAAGTACTTTTGTTAATTCCTGTTGTTTGATATTTTTCATTCAGTCTTTAGTACTTTTTTTAAAAAAGATGAATTGTAGAACCAAAATTTTAGATCATAACTACCAGATTATTGAAAAGAGTTTTAACGATAATCCATCCTGGCGTGCCACCTTGCCAACGGCCTTATTAAACTTATCCATATGATATGATCACAAGGGAAGAGTAATGCATGGGGAGGAAGCAGGGGAGAATTTGGCAGCCATATATAACAGCCGTACTGACTGACCTTGTGGCTCACAAATGATTATCTGTCCACATGAGTGTTGACAAGTTGATTTTAAAGACACTAAACACAATCCATTTCTATACAACCTTTTTTTGTTGCTGTTTTATTTTCCTAATCATTTGATTCAGTGCATGATTGATGAATCAAACTGATTATTGGGTAGTTTGAAAGATGTTCAATGAAGCAGTGTGTTGATGTCTTGCCTTAGAGTAATATATTTAACAGAGTCACAGAATTTTTAAAATTAGAAGGGACCTTAGAGATCATCTAGGGGAAACCTTCATTTTATGGATGACAAGCCTTGTTCTGTTGAAGTCCATACAGCTACTGCATGATAAAGCTAAAACTAGAACCCTGGCCCCTAGCCCTTCAGCTTTGGTCTGTGTGACATCTTGGTGCAATAGGACTTTTTTGATTAAGTACTTTAATTTTGGAGAATCTTGTTCAGATTAGTAATTAAAATCAAATGTGGAGACCAGCGATCATGTAGACTTAGGCAGTTACAGTCCATAATACGTAGGAAGAACTGCTTTTTCTGTCGTAGGATTTTTGCACTTATAACATGTCCTTGCATATTTCTGTTTTGGACTTAGAAAAAGATGTCGATTTGCTGTATAAAAATTGAGTCCAATGTGAGTTAAGCAGAATCACATTTGGAATCCTGTGGTCTATTTGTGAAGGTGATTTGTTCAAATGAGTTTTCTTTTTACCTCTAATGACACAGCAGTCTGATGAAGTGTGAATGAGCAATGGGTATTCCCTTACCCAGCATACAATGTGAATCAGTAAATGTAAACCTCCAAAGCAAAACATGCTTCAGTAATTATTTTGTTTTGCTTTTTACTTAAAGGAGTGATTTTTTTTTTAATCTGAAGTATTCTAAAAACAGCTGATCAATGGTAGTGTACTCAGTTCTGTATTGACAAACTCTCCCCTTTTAGGGTTGCTCATCAGTTTTTTTCTCTGGTTGGTTTTGTACCAGCCAAGTGATTCAATTTCTGCTTCTGGGCCAGTATTTATGAAAGCAGCAATCCTGATGTGATTAATGGTGCTTAACAGAGAAGGGGTATGGTTTGTTCATAAGCCACATAGCCTAAAGTGCTGAGAATATTCACTAATTGCCTCTGGTGGAGCTTGCCCTGTACTAATATTCTAAGCATGAGTGGGGGAGTAGATTTAAGCATTCTTTGAGCCCGGTACAGCCAGATCGCAAAGGAGACATGTTCTCTGACTGT
Organism: Vulpes lagopus; assembly: GCF_018345385.1. Taxonomy (NCBI): domain Eukaryota; kingdom Metazoa; phylum Chordata; class Mammalia; order Carnivora; family Canidae; genus Vulpes; species Vulpes lagopus. Next base: position 12,991,562 of record NC_054839.1, on the reverse strand, counting down.
GCAGAGGTCAGGGAAAGCCCACAGCCTCCCAGCCTTTTGTGAGACTCTGGTTCCCCGTGTCTTTATCTGCCTTACTATGTAGCAGAGAAGGACATGCATGGTCACAAAGTTGTACCAAGAGTGTGCAGCAAGACCAGCAGTGGGGTTGGCTGTGAAGAATAGGTAACCTGTGAATTCATTCCAGTTTCCAGAGGGTTTCCCAAGACCTGTCATCTCTTTGTCGAAGACAATAGCTAGTGTAGAGTCTCCTGAATCAATAAAGAGCCCAGATCTTCGGGTAATAGCTGCTCTATGAAATACAGTACCTTGAGGCCTTGGATAGAAGACAAACCTTCTATTAGAAGCACATCTTCCAGCCACCAGGCCACCTTGCATTAATATCTTTTGTTAGACGGTATTTCAAAGTATGCAAATTGTAGCCCCCTTTGTGGTTGATTTTTGTTGCTGTTTGTTCAGGGCAAAATAAAATGCAAGAAATTCTTTTAGCATGAAGAAGTGCATTTAATGAGTTCTGGAACTTAAAGCAAACTGCACCGCTTCTTTGACAGACATCTGTATGCCATTGACGATATTTTATTAGACAGGAATTTAATTAAAGGAAGTCTGTGAGCCAGATTCTTCCCCACATATGTGACTCATATTTGGGGATTTCTCACAGATTTAGCTCCAAATTGTGCCACGTGGCCTGCCTTTAAAATGTGAATAATTCTGATTTTATTCCCAAGAACTTCTTTGAAGATTCTAACCCAGCAGTTCTTTAAAAGAAAAAAAAAAGCGGGCCCACAAAACTCAAATATATAGCCTGAGCCTCTTGAAATTTGCACCAAGTATACAGAACCCAGTCTGTCCTCTGTTGAATCAGAAACCCAACTTGCATATTAGCCCTGGAATCCTTTTGATTGTGTTGTGAAGCATTATCTAAAAAAAGGAAAAATGAATAAGATTAAACTGTCATTTTAAATTTTGTTAAAACTTGTGCATATGCGTACAGCTTCTTTTTTCATGTCTATAATCAGTGTTCCATGCTTTCCATCAACTTTTTCCACTTAAAATGTTATTCTCTATTTAGCACAGAATGAGTTTGGTGCAGTTGTTGTCATTAGCCAGTGATTTGCCCAGCCTTAAATTAAGAAATTTGGGGGCCCTCTTCATCATTGGGTTTATTTTGAATTTATTCTATTTTAATCACTCTTTGCCTCAGCCCTTACTTTTATCAGCAAGAATTTAAAGAGCCCTCAGAATTGCATTCCTAAAAAAGGCTCTGTTTTCTGGATCTTCCCTCTGGTAGGCTGTATTAGTTACGAGGTTCTTCACTCTGAGGCTGGCTGGCCTTCCTGTGGTTTCATGGGATGGGCCTATTTCATTGCAGATTTTTTAAATCAAACTGCAAAAGAATCTTTCTCTGCCATCCTTGAAATAGAGTGAGTTTCTTCTGAACCTGAAAGAAGTGAATGTTTCAGAATAATCCCCTGCTGGTAGCTCTCTGATGCGTTGCACACTCAGCCACATTCACCACATCCGTGAGGGCAATATGGAAGGAGAAGTACTAGTCATAAACTTCTAGAGCAGTAAATGACGAACAAACGACTCAGGTGACATTAGAGAATTTACTGGCACCGGTTTTTCCTTGCTAGTTTAATTCCGCCTCCCTCCATTTAGTTGAGTGAAAACAATACAAGGCAATGGGGTCTGCAGCGTACATTTATGCATACCTCTAATACCACTTGCTGGTTTTTAAAATGAAGCCATGTCTTTTAGATCAAGCTAAGCGTGCCACTTAATATAGCAGTTCTCTTCTTATTAAAAAAAAATAATAATGAAAAGAAAAAACAAACTCCATGATGATTTGGCCTTGTGTTGTGGGCATCTGGTTGCCCCTTGGTTGGCCATCCTTGAACAGGGTTCCTTATTGTTTCCTTGGATAACCGAGAGATTTCCAAGTAATTCCCCTGTGAACAGAAGTTACCACTGCTCCTGTATGCCATATATATGTTTGGGAGGTGGTGGGTGGGGAGTCTTGCTTTGACCCCCCCTAAAAAAAAGTACATCATTCCAAAAACCATAAATGACACTTCTAGCATGAGGAACTTTTTCTTCTTTTCCAGTGGAAGCAATTAAACATCTCTTGGTGGAAGCTGGGAATGAAGTAGAAAATCTTCTTTTTCTGAAAGCTGTCAGAATTGAATAGACTGATCTGTTGAGGATCATTTCCAGATAGACTGAAATCAGACACCTCTGCTTTACCTGGGAACAGCCCTCAGCATCTTGGCCTCTGGTATTTGAGTGTAGCTCCCAGGGGAAGGCAGCTCCTTTGTGTCTTTGTGTGGGTTCTAGATTGGGTTACTCTAGAATGTCCTGGGGTGGCTTTATAGACCTAAAGCAGGGAGAATTAATAATCAGCTGTTGACATGAGATGGCTGATCTTCAGGTGTAGCTGAGAGCCAGTTGAAGAGGTTAACTGCAAGTCTGTGCTCTTCATGCCATCATGGGGTGAGCACTGGAAGATAGGTGAGTTGGCTGCCGGGGCGGGCACAGCGGGCTCAGGATATTGAAGGGTAACTACAGATCATTGCCAAATGTGGGACAAATCAGGGGCACCAGAGGACAGAGTGAGGACTCTGTGTGCATGCACATTTAGTAAAAAGCATCAGTGATTTACTCATTCTCCTTTTGAGTAAGAGGTGGACGTGGTAGTGGTACAGGGAGTCTGCAGGTAGTGCTCTGCTTTCTTAGGAATTTGGGTTGTTACCTGGCTTTCAAATAAGATACAAGGACAGGTTCATTTTGGAGTCCTCAGGGGTGTGACTGGCATGTCATGACTCATGGACAGGCTTTCTGCCTCATGATATTAGGCTAACAGCTCCTTCTTCCTGGGCCTCAAAGTTCCTTCATAAGAAAGCAAAAATTTGTCACTCTGCCTTTAGTGATGTACAGAAAGACCAAAGATAAGCCTTCTTTAGTGAAGACCACACACCTGCTGTTCTCTCCACACACACACACACCTAAATTCCCGATGGATCCAGCCCCTCGTGCTCACCCCCTTTCTACCTGGAAAGTTCCCATGAAAACCTAACTAACCAAATTTCACAAGCTTGGGCTGTATTATTAATCCAGTTCCCTTCTCTTCTTTCTGTGTGTATATTTAATACTGTAGATAAAATATTTTATTAAAAACATCTAATACACCAAATTTTAAAATTTAGAAAAGGCTGGGGACTTCATTCTCATTTTTGTCATTTGTTCAATAAATTTGAGAAAACATTTTTCTGTTGTTCCATTGTATGTACTGTTTGTCAGCATGTACCTATCTAGGAGAAAAAAAGCTCCCCACCCCCCACCCCTGATGTTCTGTCTTTATCCTCAGAGCATGGTGTACCTTCTGTTCCGTGCATTGTTGGAGCACTGTCTGATGTCCCTTTTTTTTTTTTTTTTTTAACACTGCTGAATACCAGTTTGTACTTGGAATACCTGTTTCCTCTAGAATACAGTGATCCTGTTCATGAAACAGCAAGCTTTAACACGGAGACATGCCGGGGTGGTACCCTATTTCCTGAGGGTGGGGAAGAGAAAGCAAATGGAGGGCTTAACTTTTTGGATTTCATCTTCTAGGAAGCCTACACTTTGTATGGTGTGTGCATGGGGGTAAGGAGGTCTTTGGAAGTGAGCAGGATCACTGTAATTGAGGGGAGAGGTCTCATGGAAACAGAGTGTATCTGTGGCAGGAGCTTACATAGGGGAACTCAGACACCTAACCAAAGGATTGGCTTCATGTGTTGGTTGGGAGCATCAATTCAAACAGGAGTAGAGCACTTTCCATAGTTAGTCTATATAAGAGAATTTAGTTGTGTGGGAGGAGGACGTTGGAAATGTAAAGAAGACCCCGCCCAGCTCTGCCTAGTTGGCTACTCACGGCCAATAAGCCATTAGTTTTGATGTGTCCCCAAAATGTAAGCTCTCACAGTTACTGTCTGGTTTCATCTTCTCTCCATGGCCTAAGAGTGCAGCATCTCAATAAAGCATGGATTTATACCACCGGGGAAGGGTGCTGGCTTCTCCCAGTAACAATGAGCTTGGTGATTCTTTCAGCATGGAAGGCCAAACTCTTGTAACAGTGTATGCACGATATTAATATCTCTTTGTTAATCTAAACTGAAGAGGCTTTTACTTGTCCTAACAGGTATCTTGCTGTAAAAATACTGTCAATTGTAACTGTTCTTTTCCACTGATGGCTGAAGCTTTGTCCTGAGTACAAGATGGTATTTTTTCATTGGTACAAAGCACCATGTCCCCCCAACCCAAACACTGCCACCACTGCTGCCACCACCACCGTATATGAACAAAGGGAAATTCTCCTTTCTCTTTTCCCCATGAGTAAGAGCACACAAGAACATTCATTCTCTTTGCGCCATTGGTAGCATTTCTCTCTTTTTATTTTTCTGAAAGTTGCATTGTGGTTGCTCTTTGAGTTGCTGGATGATGAACACCAAAAGTGGATGCTTAGCTGCTTGTGTAAAACCTTGTTTGAAGGACTTTGTTCTGAGAATAAGAAGCACATATACACATTACCCTCTACACATACTCCATTGGGGTGGGACCCAACTGAGATATCACACTAGAGTGAATCCTGTCCATTCAAGAGATTACCCATTTTCCCCTCGATACTGACTTTTGATAACTGCCTTTCAAATACAGACAATCTCCAGGGAGAATTTATTGTATTCTTTTTTAGAGGGAGATGATGGATTTAAAAAGAGCCTTTTTAAAGATCCATGAAAACCTACATCTTGTAATGAATTTCCTACATGTGCCTTTGGAACATATTCTGGGTATGTAGAGATAAAATCTATATTTTAGAACCAAATACCAGGAGACAAATCATGATAGATGAGTGGCATCTAAAAGCTGGTGCCAGGTAACGTTCTTTAGCGGGGGATACTGAAGAATCAGCACACTGTTTAAATTGTACTTACTAAAATTTTGGAAAGAGGAATTGAGAAAGCAATCAGCATCTAAATATATAACAAACCTGCTATGGATTACTATTTTTAAAATGATGATCAGGTTTTCTAAGCACTTAGCAGGAAAAATAACTTAGCTAATTAAAACTCAGATTACCAACGTATTGACCAATTTAAAATACAGGACAGGTACAATTAAGTATTTGAAATGCCATTTTCTATTGCTTGGAAAATAGAGTAGAAAGTTCTCTTTTCCCAGGCTCGTGTGCATTTGTCCTTAAGCCTTAGTACAATCAGAGGAGGTTACGGTGCAGCCGCGCCCAATCCCAAAAAGGGGGAAGAAAAGCATTGAGTTTGGCTGGCTGGTCATAAACCATGTTCCTGCTGTTTACGTATCTCTGACAAGGGCTGATCAGGCGATACTGTAGTCTGGGTGATGCTGTAGAGCTTTCCCAGAGCAGCCAGGAGAGAAGAATTATGAATGTATTTTACATTAAAAATACTGACAAGCCAAGCCAGTTTTTCAGTGAGGTGATAAATTGAATCCATAAATATAGCCATGCTAATTTGAAGTTCCATAATTGTTTGTCATGAGAATGTGTACATGTAAAAGGATTTTTAAAAGCAATTACCAGAAATGCCTCTCTTGAGAGCAGTATTCGTGATGGCATTTCCAGTCCATGGGGGTGACATAAACTCAGCCCTCTTGATACGGGTTAATGGCAGGGAAGGGGGGGCGGCCATCGTGGGGGGCATGAAACCATTTGGAAGAGGTGAAGAATTTGAGAGTTACTGAATACTGAATACCTTAACAAAATGCAGGGCAATTTCTGGAAATAGGAAAAAATAATTTTTAAAAGAATCAGACTCTTCCAGACTTTCGGAGTCTAACTGATCTTTTTCTACTCTATTTAAACTTCTTTCCACCTATTGCCTTAATATCTAGGTGCTTTCTCAAAAGGTCCCCATAAATTATTTACCTAGAGCCCACTGCTGTAAGAAATTACTTTGTGTCAGTTTGTCACAGAGGGGGGAAAAATGGTTAAAAAACAAAACAAAACAAAAAAACAGGCATTAATAAGCTTACTGAGTTAGCTTCCTCATTACTTGGGGCTGTGCCTTCAAAGCAGGTGACCAGCTGCATGATTTGAACAGGCTTGATAAGGCTATGTAGATAATAAGTGGGCTCCTATCTTACAGAGCAACCATGCTTGTTTGTAGAATGGACTACTTCAGTGAAAACTGGTTACATGTCATTCTAATAACTGTAACCTTAGGCACTGATTTTAAGACCCAGTTCTTAAACACCTGCCCAAGGATAGACACCACTTTGTAGAGACAGTTGTCACAGCACTTTGGCTCAGAATCAAAAGAGCATTTTAATTTCTCATCAAGCTGCCAAATTCTACTGACAACCCTCATCAACATATCTCATTGATTGCTGGATGGTAAATGAGCTACACAGGTTTTTTTGGACCATGTCACCTATAAATTTTCAAAGTCTCAAGTAGTTTTTCTTGCAAGGGGAGAGGAGGGCTATTCTCCATGGAAGCAGCTCAAATGAGCAAACTTGAAGAGTTTGGTCCATCCCCTTCTGTAGAGTAGTGGACAGATATTAGACCAGGCTGCTTGGGATTTATTGATTTGCTGGTTCTGTTATTAAATACACCCATCAGCCTTCCCTTCTTAGGCCCTAGGAGTAGACACAAAGCTAGCTGACGTAGCTAAAATTGGCGACCCTATTTTGGGTCATTCTCCAAGTCTGTGTGTCCTACCTGTGAAGTTGCTGATCACCCACATCTTTGGGCTACGTGAGTGAATGAGCAGGTTGTCACCCAGCAACCTGTGGCTGACCTGGGGCTGTCATTTCCTCCAAGTGGGAACGTGGGTTGTCATCAAGTTCACTGTCAGTGTCCCATTTTCTGAATCCTATCTCTGATGGGGTCCAGTGTGGATTCTTCTAGACAGCTATTTTCTTTGAATATGCCCTGCCTTCTTGGCAGGACAGATGTCTCCTGGAAACCCTGGTCATTTTCTCTTCTTTTTCAGTCTACTAATAGAAATGTCCCCAGGGGGATTTCACCTAGGCCAGTGGCTTTTGACCTTTGGAGGGTGGAAGTGTTTGTGCTTGATGGTGGCCACCCACATATTCTCCCTCACGGTGGGGCAGGTGGTTTTTTATCTGCTGCTGGATGCCGTCCAGGGCCTCATTGGTACTGTTTCTCACCCCATCCCCCCACTTCTCCTACAAGCCAATCTTCTAACTGCTTTTTATTCTTGGCTGCAACTCTCACTGATGAGGTGAATGTTTTTTTCTGCTCCACGTCACTGCAAAACCAAGGCCCCGCATGCTCTCACTTCCAATGGCCTCACCTGACCTCGCACACAGTGTGAGAGCTGAAGGTAAGCCCCAAAGTTTGCCAGATTATGGTGGACAAATAAAAAGTGGCTCTGATATGACAACTCAAAAAATGCATGAAATGTTTTGATCTCTAGACTGCCAGAATTTCTCTTTTCTATTTCCTATTTGTAGTGATGACACTTTCCTTTTTGTGATTTTTTTTTTTAAAGAAGAGACTAGTGTAGTACCTTGAAACATTTGCAGTTCTAATTGTTGTCACTATTTCTATTTGACAAGTTCCAATTCTTTCGAAATTATTGTATTCGGTTGTGCACTAGTGTCAATAAAATTGACATTTGTGAAGCAATTTCTGGCCTTTTTCTCCGGATTTCGCTGGGTCTGGTGGTGTGTGGGGTTGAACGGGTCTTTATCTACCAGGACTTCATTTCAGTGATGTTTTTTTAAAATGCCAGGATTTCAATGTAAAACTCAAACTTCTCTAAATCTTTCTCATGTTTTCAAATCTCATTCTTCGAACATCATTTTTCTGACCAACGGTCAGTAGCAGGATGTCTGCTTTTTGCTGTTCTGGGTGCGGCGGCTTTTCCCACATGTATTGATAACACAGCTAGCTGGTCTAGCTGGGACGGGGTGGGGGCTGGTGGTTTTTCATGGTTGGTTCATTCATACTGTGTCAAGATCACTACCCTCCATTTTAGGCCATCCCATCTTGTAATTTCAAAGTGGATATGCATGAATCCAAAGGGAGAGGATAGATGTCAAGAAAATGGGGTATGCCCAGAAAACTGCACTCCACCTTTCTCTCCAAGATCCTTGTCAGTGTGCGGAATAGCCATGAGCTGAAACCGCAGTTTTGGAAAATAAAGCATTCACATCGTCTTTCCTTATAATGGTAACAGATGGGACTGCAGGCTACTTGAATTTTTGTTTAGCCTCGTGCTAGTCCTAGCAAACCTGTGTTAGAATTATAAATGTGTCAGGTTAAAACATGCAGGTAGGAAGTATGTTTTGAAACATTCCGGTTAGCTTCAATGGGCTGAGGTTTCGAGACTCGCAGAATTCTGTTGGCAAAATGTTTCACGTACACGTCCTCTCCTTTGGCTGATGTATAATGGGTAATGATACGTTTTCATATTATTTAATGTATCCTTTGCAGAGGAATCATTAATGACCTGTCACTTTTTTGACTCATCAAGGGGAATTGTGATAATGTAATGACCTCCAGCTTTGCATGTAAATGTGATGCTAAGTGTTTCTGTCCCAAACAGTGAGAGAGACACGGAATGCCATCACCAGGTATAAGCTTGCTTCTGTTCTTGGTAGAATGGGGAGTTAGCTGTTCATTCTTTCTTTGACTGCGGCCCGTTGTTACAAGGTGTAGTCTGTCCTGGGTATGTCAGTCATTTAGTTTCCTTTTAGAATAGCTCTATTTTTCTAGCCCTTTCTCTCATGTCTCCTGGTGGTATAGACACTATCTTTCTCGAATAATTCGTAGAAGCTAAGGCAGTAGTAAGGAGATAGAGATCCCATTTGGGGATCCACTATGCTTCTAAACCCCTGTAGCCATTCCCTGAGCAGAGTTCTCTGCGTTATCATTAATCACAGAACTCTGGCTCCATTGACTCATTCATACTATGGAATCTTTAGTATGAAGGCAGCCGCAACTCCCAGAAAAAGTAGAAAATCATGAAGCACATTCGATGTGCAAAATGGTAGTCAACATTTAAAGATTTGATACAGGGGAGAATTGTAAGTAGCAATCTGGTCCCAGAAGGAATTACTTTTTTTTTTTTCTTTAATACTTCTCATCCCCAAATAGGCTCCCTGACTGGTAGCCCTCACCTTTCAGAGCTGTCCATCAACTCCCAAGGAGGAGCTGTGCCTGCCAGCGTGATCTTGTCTCCCAACCTGAGCCCCGACACCAAGCAGTCCTCTCCCTTGGTCAGCCCGCTGCTGAACGACCAGGCATGCCCACGCACTGACGACGAGGAAGAAGGCCGGAGAAAGGTGTGGGGACATGCATCGTTACTCTTTTTTAATTGCAGTAGTATACATAACATTTGCCATTTTAACCGTTTTTAAGCATATTTCTCAGTGACATTAAGTACGTTCAGTGTTGCATAACCATTGTCACCATCCCTCTCCAGAACTTTGTCATTTTTGCAAACCAAAACTGTCCCCATTTAACAGATCTCCATCCATCCCCTTTCCCCAGCCCCTGGCAACCACCATTCTACTTTTTGTCTCTGGATTCTACTGGTTAGGAACCTCCTACAGAAGGAATCCTGCAGTGTTTGTCCTTTTGTGTCTGACTTTCACTTAGCATCATGGCCTCAAGGTTCATCCATGGTGTAGTGTAGGTCAGGGATTCTTTTTTAAGGCTGAATCCTATCCCGTTGTATGCGTAGAACACACTTGTGTTTATGCACCTGTTGATGGACAGTTTGGTTACTCACTCCTTCTGGCTGTCTCGAATGCTGCTGCTGGATACAGAGACAGACAGGTGTCTGGGTCTCTGGTTTCAGTGCTCTTGAGTATATCCCCAAAGATGGAAGCAGGTAGACTCTCATGGAAGCAAGCAAGGTGGCTAGCAACAAGGATTTCCTTTTACTTACTGTTTAAAGAGAAAGCAAAAGCCATGGCTGGCTCACTGCTGAGAAGTGCCTGTTCACCAAGCGACGGCTCCAGGGAACTGAGTCCCAGCACTGTCACCGGCTGCTTTCACTTTGTCCCCTTAGCTCAGCCACCTTATGTATTCCCACAAACACCCTAGCTTCCGTTTCCTGTACACACCAACCCCACCAGCCCCCAGCTCCCGGGACAAAGGCTGCTGTGATTTCTGTTTCTTTTATTTCCTGGAAAATTGCATTGCTCTGATATTTTACTAGTTGGTTAGATTTTCAGATGCCCAATTTTGTATGAATAATCCTCCTCGGTGGCCAACATACTCATTGGAGGCCTTTGACTGAGGGTAAGATTTCTGTGGAAGGGAACATTCCTGGCTCTTTCCTCATCATGGGAATTCACTCTCTTCTCTTAGTTCCTCACACAAAAAGGAGAACAAGTAAGAGTTTATTTAGCCTTGAGCCCAGTTAACAAAACATTGTAATTTAGCAACGTATCACTTTAATCAGGACTTTCTTAGAGAGATGTACTCAAAGGTTATTAGGTTATTATTATGTCTTGTTTCTTCTGTGGATTTTGCAGAGGTTCCCAACTGACAAGGCATACTTCATTGCTAAGGAAGTATCCACCACCGAAAGAACGTATCTGAAGGATCTTGAGGTCATTACTTCGGTATGTATAGCATTTCCCCTAAAGTATTCAATTACATAACTTATCTCAACTCCTATGTAGCTTTCAGGGAGAAGCTGGATCTAATTAAATGCTGGGTTCTCTGACTCCAATTAAAAGGATTTGGTTCTGAGTTATAGAAATTAGACGGTCATAGTATATTTAATTTGGCCCATGCTCTGTAAAAAATTTTTTTATTGTGATTCTTAAGTGTAAAGGAAGGAAGCTTCTGAAGTGGAGAAAGCTAAACATTGTACTGTCTGGGTTGCACCAAGGCAGAACAGTTTGTGTTTTGCCCTGTCATCAAATGTAGCTACTTTTGCTTGAGGAAGACCCCAGAGGTGAATAGAAGCCTTGTTTTAGCCCTGATAATAAATTAAGCCATACCAGCAAACCTACAAGAAGACTACCTTTTATTATTTTAATCAGTCCTATTCAGTCTTGGAAACAAATTCAAAGCATTGCAGATATCTTTATGATCCCTGGGTTCTGGGAAAGAACTAGCCTTTGGAGGTCAGTAGGAATCACGGGGCTTGCATGGCACCTGCCCTCCCACCCCCCAGCCCAAGCCAGGTGCTTGATAAATGTTGTGAGATAGCCCCGTCTCACTGCAGCAGGATGAGTAACTGTAGTGTGAAGGCAGAGGCTTTCTCTCTCCAGTGCAGCTTCCTTGATGCTCAGCATTTTCACAAAGGAGCAGAAAAGGATGCTCCTAAAGGACCAAACCAGAGGGTATACTATAGTGGTCTCCATCAGGAATGACTCAGTGAGTTGGCCAGAATGCAAGTTTTGATTTGAAGTAGCTGCCCGTTTCAGAGATTTCTCCTGGCCTTGACAATCCACTGGTAACAGGTTTTGGGAAACCATCATGATGAGCTGGGTGCTTCTCACCCCATCTAATGGGAGAGAGGAATAACAGTAGGATCTGGGAGCCCCTGGTGCTCCCGTGTTCTCCAAGCATGCTGGGCTGCAGCATTTCTTCTGCAGAATTGCCATCATTCATCTGAACTCTATGTGTGTCCTCTTTTTATTCTAGTGGTTTCAGAGCACAGTGAGCAAAGAGGATGCCATGCCCGAAGCTTTGAAGAGTCTCATCTTCCCGAATTTTGAACCTTTGCACAAATTCCATACCAGTTTTCTCAAGGAAACTGAACAACGACTAGCCCTGTGGTGAGTACAGTTACATTTAATAATCAGGTTTGTCCCCACACCCTCCTCTCTCCCCATAATGTTGTTTTGTGTTGTTCGTTCTAAGCAACTGTCATGACCAAAGATATAGGCAAGAAACTGACTTCAGCGAAGCCAACCTTGAAGTGGTTTTCCATTCAATTCTGTGTGTATTTAGATCTCATCCTGGATTTTTGGTCCCTTTGTTTTATAATTCTTCAGAACACATGTTTTCTCATAATTAAGTGAATATCACAAAATAAAGATGGTAGGCTCTTCTGGAAAGCCAACAAAGGTATTGAAAGAATAGAGGCATATTGAAGGACTTTTGGGGGTTTTAGTTGTAGTTCACTGATGCTTGTTTTCTAGTCCTTGATGAAGTATCTGTGTCTCATGCAGCTCTCGAACTTATATTACACTGTGTTGAAGAAGTTCTTGGAAAAACATAGGGCCCTTTGTACCACACACTTGTAACTTGAATCCCACTTCTAGAAATTGGTCATAAGGATACATTTATAACGTGAAATGACATATGACAAGAGATAGTTGTACTAGAATTAAAAGATTGCAAATGATCCAAATGTCCATGAATAGAGGGGTTTAGAAGAACATTAAGTCTGTCCATTTAATACTGAATAAACACGAATTGGAGGAAGAGGGTGGCGCAAAAACTCGGGAAGCACTTTGTGTACTGCAGGATGCGAAATCCAGTGTACCCTTCCCTAAAATAGAAAAATAAAATAGAATCTTTACAGAAAATTCTTAGGGTTGTTTTTGTTTTTGTTTTCTAAGACCGTTCTACATAGACATTTGAGGATTTGACTGTCTACTAAACATGCTTTTGGAAAATTCTGGGAGAAAATAGCAAAGGGCTTTTGTGTTTTCGGCAGAGGTAGAAGTTGTTATATTACTGTATCCCTCAGTGGAAGTGAGAATTTGCTTTAAAGTGTTCTCGGGGCATTTAGTGACAGGGGGCCTGAATGTGCTATGGATGAGATGGTCGCATTCCACGTGATCCCAGACCAGAGGATTCACGTGTCAGTTGAAGCAGGTTAGCGGGGCTTCCCTTCCGTGTTGTGAAGTAACGAGCTCAGGTGTCCAGCTTGGTGTGTGCTTTAGGATCATTCACATGGAAAGAAGTGAGAGGCTTCTCCCCAGGTTGAAGAGTGCAGCCAGGACTGAGATGGGAAAAGATTGGAAACCCCATTTCAGACTCTTATTCTAGGGTGGTGCTGTGAATGTAAGATAAATGGCTCTTTTCAAAATGAAAAAAAAAGAAAGAAAAAAGATTTTACCAAATCTAACTTCTTATTTGACCTCCCAGAGCTTACTGAGAAGCTTATGGTTGTGTTCTGACATGTTATGTTGCCTCCTCATTCCTCCGAAGCTTGATGATGCTTTCATAGTGGAGTCAGAGAACTTACAACTCGGGAGAAATTGGTTCACAGTTGTTTTGTGGCCAGTGAGATGTGCATTAATATGGTCCTAAGTCTTCCCATTAGGCTCAGAGCATCTTGAGCTGGGGTCACTCTAGCAGCTTTGATGAACCTAAATAATGGCAGTTGACCTAAATAATGCAGAGGAGGTCACACAGATGAAATGTCCCCAGCAGGACCCTGGCAGCCCAGCCTGGTGGCTTTAGCTAGCTCCTTCCGCCCCAGAGAACTTAGGATTAAATGCCATGCTCTTGGATTTATCTGTGACCATAAATCTTTAGCATCTGGCCCTTAACTGTGAAGGAATATCCAATTGCCTAAAAAGCAGCTGCTATCATTTATTTCCCAAAGGATTTCTAGTAGAGTTTCTTTCAGAGATCTATAATTTTATTCATGTTTTACATGACGATACCAGAAGCATGCAAAAGACTCAAAGCTAGAGAGAGAGAGTGGATAGTTGGTATGCAGCTCGAGGACACAGCGTGTCCTTGCAACAATGGACCCAAACCAGATTGATGACATTTATTAGGAATAAATGTAAAAGTCTGCCGTAAGTTCAGCTAATCGTTTCCTCAAGTGCATGATGAGGAAGACTTGCCTTGGCAGGGATCCAAGGCAAAAAGGCTGAGTGCGTGTAAGTACAAGGCAATAGTATGACATGTAGAAGTCTCAGTGCCTGTATCTGTAGCTCTCAACATTGGCTGCTCATTCCAATCACCTGGAACCTTTAAAAATTCTTGATAACTGACCAGAACCCCTAGAATACTGGAATCTCTGAGAGGGAGGATGTAGGCACCAGGAATTCATAAAGCTTCCCACTGATTCCAATGTGTAGCCAAGGGCAAGAACGCTTGTTGTGGCTGTCCTAGACATGAAAGAGGCCAGAGCATGAAAAATGAAACCTTCAAGGCTTAGGGTTCCTTCAGAACATTAGGTCCAATTCTGAGTTTCACATTTGAAATAGGATAATAAGAAAATGTACTTGATTTAAAAAAAATATATGTTGAAACTATGGGCTTTTGTCCTCGAAGAGAGATTTTAGAATGTATGTTGGCCCTCTTTAGGCTGGTCATGTACAAAGGGGAGTGAGTGTCATTTTAGTTATACCAGAGCACAAAATTTAAAACATAAATTTCCAAATGGGCACGTCGTGTCTAAATATAGAGAAGGATTTCCTAACACTAACAGCAATGAGAGACTGCCTTATGAGGTAATGAGCTCCTCCACCTTGGAGTTTCTTGAGCAGAGGTTGACTATTTTTAGAAGGTTTTTATCTATTGGGCAAAACCCCAAACCTGGCAGTGTATCAAGGTCACTTGGAATGGGGGAGGGGGAGTTTTGAAAAAATACACATCACCAGCCCCCATCCAGCCCTCCTGAATCAGAACATTGGGGTGAGCCTCAGGAATGTGCATTTCTTTTTTTTTTTTTAAGATTTATTTACTTATTCATGAGAGACAGAGAGGCAGAGACAATAGGCAGAGGGAGAAGTAGGCTCTTCGCAGGAGCCCGATGCAGGACTCCATCCCAGGTCCCAGGATCACGACCTGAGCCAAAGGTAGTTGCCCAACCGCTAGCCACCCAGGCATCCCCAGAAATGTGCATTTCTAAAGTGCTTCTTGAGATGACTATAATGAAGACCTTTTCTGGAGCCACTGATACCTAATTCTCCTGACAAACCTAGGATTCTGTGTTCTGTGATTTGCATTTTGGTTGTAACTCTTGTTTATTCTACAAGCTGTGAATAAATGCATGCACAGGTGGGCGAATGAATGAGTGAGCCTAGTGTTCGAGTGTTAGGCTTTGCCCATCTGGAGGCTTGCAGCCTCAGAGGGAGGAGGCCAGGTCCTCTTGCGGATGAGTAGACCATATCCAGTGTGGCCCCAGGCATCCCTAGCCAGTTCTGTCTCAAAGGACATCTGGGCCATTGATACCTGCATGGCAGAGGCAGCCCATGAGTGAAAATATTTAAGGAGAAGAAGGGAACACAGGGAGGTGTATTAAGAAAGGAGTTCACACTGAGTTCCTGACCTGCAGGCCACATAGAAGTAGGTATATATGTGTCTGAATATATATGTATATTCAGTCTGTGATAGGGGTACCTGGACTAGCTGGTGCAGATTGGGATGGCTGTGTCCTGGCTGTGTCCACACTTGCAGCTGCACCACCACCTGGTGTCTCTGTCTAGCTGCCCGGGGCCCTTGCAGAGCTTCATGCCTCATCTGTCACGTGTACAGTGTGGTCTCCAGCTCATTGCCTGGATTAAATGAGACAGTATTTGTGAAAGGCTTACTGTCCTGCCCCATCCACAGAAAGGAAGGATGGGGAACTGATCATTTTTTATATTAACTTTATTTTGAAGCAATTTTAGATTTAGAGAAAAGTTGCCATGACAGGAGAGTTTCTGCATTACTCTTCATGCCTGCCTTTCCTTCAACGTCAGCTGCTTCTGTACCACGCACACCTGTCTGAAATAAGAAACTCACATGGCTAAGTGACCATCAACTAAACTCCAGACTTTATTCAGTGAACGTTTTTTGGTTTTTTTTGTTGTTGTTTTGTTTTGTTTTGTTTTGTTTTGTTTTAAGATTTTGACACAGCACAATTGGAGGTGGGAAGGGAAAGGCAGACTTCCCGCTGAGCAGGGAGCCCGATGTGGGGCTCGATCCAAGGATCCTGAGATCATGACCTGAGCTGAAGGCAGATGCTTAACCAACTGACCCACCCAGTTGGGAAGAGGTGCAACCAATAGCCCCCAGTGATACTATTTTAAATGACTGTTGTTAATGGAAAAAAAATCTAAAGTCTACCATGCACCTAAAATCCCCCCCAAATTTGGTACTGAAGTAACACAGCCACTGTGCTTCTCCTTTGCAATTCTACATTCAGTTGTCCTATACTTCCATCAGCAATGGGAAGTCATAGGGCAGAAAGATTACCAGGACATATTCCTGAACCATGATGCTGAAGCCCTGATCAGTAAACACACCTGTCTATATCCAAATGCTGCATTTTCCTCAGGAAACCCGCCCAAGAGGAGGATAGACCAACTGATCCTGGCCAAAGCCCAGGCTACCTTATTTCCTCAAAAACAAGGAAAAAACAGATTTGGTGACTTGTGAAAACATGAAGAATGCTTTTTCTTTTTGAGAGCCAAGATGTTTTACGCAGCTGTTCAAATGCATTCAGAGAAAGCCACTTACAACCTTTGGCTTTCAGAGCAGAGTCTGAAATTCCAGCCCTGAAATGCCTGGCAGGCATAGAATACACACTAGCCAACTCACTCCCCAGAGACGGATGAAGACCTGCTCTGACACAGTGTGCCTTAGTGGACTCTGCTCCGCACAGACTTATTGCTGGGTGCTGGGGCAGGGTATAGAATCCTACAGAGAGGCACTTGGGATAGGCTCTGGGTGCACACCATTCTCAAGAAGGTTCAGCTGCATTTATTAGAAGAAACTTGCAGGATTCATTTGGGAAGAGGTGCAGAAGTCTAGCTAGGAGAGGTAGAGACTGGAGGTCATTGAGCAGACAAGTAGGGTTCATGAGACCAAGGAGAAGGGAAGGCCCCATGAGCTTTGATCCTGGTTACCTGGGAGGATGCTCATGAATTTAAGAAATTGAAAGAAGATAGGAAGAAGCAAGTATGATGGAAAGAAAATGAGTTTGCTTTGGGGCACATCAATTTTGAGGAGTCAAAAATGGAGTCCTTCCGATGATTGGAAACACAGGTCTCTGGCTTGGGAGAGAAACCAGGTGGAGTGGTGTGGGTCTGGAAACTATCCACAAGAAGAATCCCCTCCTGTAAGGAATAATGGTGAGATGGGAGGAGAGCCAGGGACAGAATTGTACTGAATACACCTGTTTGGCAACTTTCCATAAACATGTATCTTATGGCAGAGTAAGAACCAGCAAAGGAAAATGAAGAAGCCACCAGAGATTTGGGGGAGGAAATGGGTACACAGGAGTGGAGGGTCCCAGAGGAAAGCATGTCTGGAGAATAGCTGGGCACACAGAACAGGATGAGACAGGGGTCGGGGGCAGGAGCAGGCTTGGACCCAGTGGAGTGGAGAGACAAGGAAGGTGTCCATCCAGAGCAGAAAGCAAGCCTGTCTGTGAGGGGTGGGACACTTCTGCAGATCGTGATCAGAAATGTCACACATGGAGCAGTATTGTCTCTAGGACTGTCCAATGGCAGAAATGGAGTGGGGGTGACTGCCTGAGGATCAGAATGGTTTGTAGCAGCACCCCCCGTCCCCACCACCAAAGTAGAACATCTTCATAGTAGCTTCACGGTGAACAATTATAAAACAAAAATGAATAAAATATCATCCTACCAGCCCTTTGAAGCTGGGCATCATTAAAAGAAAATCATAAGAATTCCTAAAAAAATTAAATATAGAATTAATACATGACCCAAAAGTTCCATGCCTAGGCATGTATTCAAGAGAATTGAAAGGACCCAGACAGATACGTCTGTGCCCATGTTCGCAGCATCATTATCCTCAATAGTCAAAAAGGTTTGGAAGCAGCCCAATGCCCACTGACACATGAATGAATAAACAAAATGGGGTACAGCATACAGTGGGTTATTATCCTTAAAAAGGAAGGACATATAAAGAACTTTTTAAACTCAACAGCAGGGCAACCTGGGTGGTTTTGGTGGTTTGGCGCCACCTTCGGCCTGGGGCGTGATTCCCGGAGACCCACAATGGGCTCCCTGCGTGGAGCCTGCTTCTCCCTCTGCCTGTATCTCTGCCTCTCTCTCTCCCTGTCTCTGTCTCTCATGAATAAAAAATTTTAAAAATCTTAAAACAAAAAAAAAAAAAAAACCTCAACAGCAAAGAAACAAACAATCCAATCATGAAATGGGCAGAAGACATGAACAGAAATTTCACCAAAGAAGGCATGGCCAACAAGCACATGAGAAAATGCTCCGCGTCACTTGCCATCAGGGAAATACAAATCAAAACCACAATGAGATACCACCTCACACCAGTGAGAATGGGGAAAATTAACAAGACAGGAAACAACCAATGTTGGAGAGGATGTGGAGAAAGGGGAACCCTCCTGCACTGTTGGTGGGAATGTGAACTGGTGCAGCCACTCTGGAAAACTGTGTGGAGGCTCCTCAAAGAGTTCAAAATAGACCTGCCCTACGACCCAGCAATTGCACTGGTGGAGATTTACCCCAAAGATACAGATGCTGTGAAACGCTGGGACACCTGCACCCCGATGTTTATAGCAGCAATGTCCACAATAGCCAAACTGTGGAAGGAGCCTCGGTGTCCATCGAAAGATGAATGGATAAAGAAGATGTGTTTTATGTATACAGTGGAATATCACTCAGCCATTAGAAATGACAAATACCCACCATTTGCTTTGACGTGGTTGGAACTGGAGGGTATTATGCTGAGTGAAGTAAGTCAATCGGAGGACGAACATTATATGGTCCCATTCATTTGGGGAATATAAAAAATAGTGAAAGGGATTATAGGGGAAAGGAGAGAAAATGGGAAATACCAGAGAGGGAGACAGAATATGAGAGATTCCTAACTCTGGGAAACGAACAAGGGATAGTGGAAGGGGAGGTGGGCAGGGGTATTGGGTGACTAGGTGATGGGCACTGAGGGGGGCACTTGACAGGATGAGCACTGGGTGTTATGCTATATGTTGGCTAATCGAACTCCAATAAAAAAAATACCAAAAAAAAAAACACCCATAAATAAATAAATAATTAAAATAAACAATGAAAAAAAAAAAAGGAAGGACATTCTGACACCTGTTATAGCACAGGTGAACTGTATAAAGACCGGCTAGGTGAAATAAAAGCCAGGATACAGGGCCGCCTGGGTGCTTAGTGGTTCAGCGTCTGCCTTTGACTCAGGGCATGATCCCCAGGGTCCTGGGATCGAGTCCTGCATCAGGCTCCCCTCAAGGAACCTGCTTCTCCAAACTCTGTCTCTGCCTCTCTCTGTGTGTCTCTCCTGAATAAATAAAATCTTTAGGGGAAAAAAAAAAAGCCAGGAGACCTATACTGTATGATTCCACTTGGGCGATCCCTAGAGTAATCAGATTTATAGAGACAGAAAATAAAATGGTGGTTGCCAGAATCCGGGGTTAGGGCAATAGAGTGCTAGTGTCTAACCTTAGAGACAGAGTTTCTGTTGGGGAAGATGAGATGTGGGAATGGATGGTGGTTACATAACAGTGTGAATGTACTTAATGCCACTGAACTAATTGTACACTTAGAAGATGGCAAAGATGATCAATTGTATCTACGTTTTACCACCATTTTTTTAAAATAGAAAAAATAATCCTAAGTTGTCCAGTGCAGAATAGACAAAACGACTTCAAAACGGTGTCTTGCACACGAGGGACTCTGCCCGTGTTGTCACTCTGCGGGCTGCCCTGGTGCATCCCAGGACTGCCGTGTTTGAACCTCAGGCAGCAGCAGGTGAGCCAAAGGAGGCAGGTGTGGGTGCTGGTCGGATTGCCCTCCATCTGACCACCCCTCCACACCCCCGCCCCTGAGCATTCGCAGCCGGGGCTCTGGTGGGTTAAGCTGAACCAAGCATATCCCTTTAAGCCAGAATCATGCTTGAGCCGTATGCTGAGCACTTGCTTACAGATGCAGAGTGGGGTATGGTCTACCTTTCCACATGGATGCGGACCACACAGTGCACACATATCCCTTTTGACGGTGTTCCTCATTCCTGGAGGCTCCTTCATCTCCCCTGAATTGCCCCACTGCTCTGGGAGGTCAGCAGGGCTTTCTCCTCAACCCATGGAAAGTGAAAACAGACTTTTTACCTTTCTTAAGTGTCGCAGAAGGAGGTATAGCCAGATGCCATACCTTTCTCCTGAGGTGGGACCCACGATGTTAAAACTCATTACTTCTCCGACCTGTATTTGAATTTGGGAACATGTTGGGGAAATACTAGAAAGGAGCCCAAAGCTTGGACAGCCTGTGTTCCTGAGCTCACTGCACACCTGAGTTTGCTGTAAGCAGGGCGGGTAGGAACACTGTCCTTTTCATGGACTCCTGAGGGCTCCCTGCCCTGGCATGATGAGGCCTTCCTCTACTCTTCAGAAAGTAGCTCTCCCTGGAACATGAGCAGCTTCTCCCAGCATCCTCTGCTCTGGCAGTGGATGCAGGTGTTTGAACCGGGCCTGAACACATACCACATTCCGTACGTGTGTGTACATGTACACACACACACACCATCTACCCTCCTCCTCTCCTCTGTAAGAGTTGGCCCCTCCAGCCTCAGCCATGCACCAGCAAGAAGGACTGATTGGCCCCTCAGCCCCATACTGTTGAAAGGCCGCCAGGGGCTGCTGGTCACCGCCCACAGAATGCCCAGGCTGGCGTTGCCCATGCAACTTACATGATGCCTACGCTTTGGTCCTCCTAGAGTAGACCTCTGTAGGCTGCTCCCCACATGGGCATAAGGAAAGCGTTTAATTTCTATGTTGTTTGCCAACATCAAAATATTTGTAAAATTGACTGCAGGTGACTCTTATAATTATTTAATTGAATAATAATTACTGTCCCACAAACTTTGTTCACAATTGCCTAACCTTTCCCAGACGAGGTCCCATGATCTCAGGGTTGTGGGCTCGAGCCCCATGCTTAGCAAAGTCAGTTTGAAAGATTCTCCTCTCTCTCTCTACCTCCTCACCCTCCACCCCTCCCCCTGCTCATGCTCTTTCTCTCAAATAAATAAAATCTGTAAAACACATCTTAGGGGCACCTGGTGGCTCAGTTAAGTGTCTAACTCTTGATTTTTGTCTCAGGTCATGATCTCAGGGTCATGGGCTTGAGCCCTGTGTCAAGCTTCATGATCAGCATGGAGTCTGCTTGAGATTATCTTTCCCTCTGTCCCTTCGCTTGCTCTCATGCACTTGTGCTCTCTCTCTCTAAATCTTAAAAAAAAAAAAAATCATCATAGAAAAAGATCTGTTGGACAATATTGGGCTAAAAAATGAATAAGAAATAGTATTTGTTACTACAACAAACACAGGGCCTGGGACACAAGAGTTGCTCAAAATACCTGCAAAACATGCATGAAGTGTCTTGGTTTTGTCCAGGGTAAGGATTGATCTTTTATAAAGCAGAGGGGACCTGGCAAATGAGGAAGGACAGTGCTTTTATAAAGTCTTACTCACATGCAAAGTTCATGGCATTACTATTAATAATAAACTACCATTAATGAGAATTTACTATCTGCAAACTCTTGAGGAACCTCGTACCACTCAAAGTTGGCATTACTGTTAAAAATTTAAGGGGATCCCTGGGTGGCGCAGTGGTTTGGCGCCTGCCTTTGGCCCAGGGCACGATCCTAGAGACCCAGGATCAAATCCCACGTCGGGCTCCCGGTGTGTGGAGCCTGCTTCTCCCTCTGCCTGTGTCTCTGCCTCTCTCTCTCTCTCTGTGTGACTATCATAAAAAAAAAAAAAAAAAAAAAAAAAATTTAAATGACCACCCAGCTTCTCCCATTTGATCTTCAAAAACAGGTTGGCAAACTATGACCCATGGCCAGATCTGGTTTGCCACCTGTTCTTGTTAATAAAGTTTCATTGGAACACAGGCATGCCCATCCTCTTACGCATTGTCTATGGCTGCTTATCCAGTTGAATATTAGTGACACAGACTGTATGGGCCACAAAGCCTAAGATATTTACTGTCTGGCCCTTTACCAAAAAAGCGTGTTGCCCTTGTTGAAAAACACTTCCCTGGGTGTAGGTGTTACTCCTGTTGTATGGTGGGGAAAATGGGGCTCAGAGAGGTGAGAGCCCTCTCAGCCCGTAAGCAATAGCGGCACAACATGAACTTAGGTCTGATCTGATCTTCAGCTTGTGGCTTTGCAGCTGTGTTGTTGAAACACAAGGAAAGGTGCTGGGAGTGCACTTGCCATGGATTCCTTGTTCTTCAGAGGAGAAAAAGAGTGTGCATTGGCATGCCCTGGCCACACAGGAACCCCACAGAGCCCCATCCAGCACCTGTGTCCCCAACTCCTGCATCCCTTCTTCTGCTCCTGGCTTTGAGAGGTCAGCTCTGCTCCCCAAGAGCCCCTTCTGCTCTGCACACCACCCTGTGGTGTGTGTCCTCCTCTCAAACGTGGCAGGCAGTACATGGTGGCATCTGGTCAACACTGGGCCCGGGGTGGCTTTGTCTGCAGAAGTATCACCTTTAGGTCTCAAATCTGATATGATGGATTTGAATTTTTTTCTAATCTACCAAGAGACTTTTTAATGGTGAAATGGCCACTCCAGGGATAGTGATATTATCAGAGGTGACCCCTGTAGAATTTAGCCTGGCCACGTGTCCTCAGAGCCTCTCTGCGCCCGAGGGATTGCAATAGAAACAACAGCAGTGATAATAAGACCTACCAGGTATGCTTTCAAGCCCTTACACACCTTGTTTCAGCCATGCATCAGAAAGAGGGGCTGAGCCTTGGTTGGTAGGATGAGTAGCCTGGCCAGGTTGCAGAGTTAACACTGGACTTGAACCCAGGCAGCGTGGTTTCCGAGTCCTGCTCTCCACATCATACTCAACTAACTGCCTCTTAACTCTCCATTTGCCTTGCTGCTCTCTCCCTGTGAAATTTCGCCAGAACCTTAGATTCAAACCACACATGCTATTTGCTGAGGGACCAAGAGGCAGAAGAAAAGTAGACCTCTCTCCATGCACTAACTTTTCTCAAAGTACATGGGCTGTTGGGCATGATTCTCTTCAACAGGTGTAAACTATTAGCTGCGACTTTCTTCTCTGGGTCTTAGGGAAGCTTTTATATTTGCTTGGTTGCTTTTTTTTTTTTAAAGATTTTATTTATTTATTCATGAGAGACAGAGAGAGGCAGAGACATAGGCAGGGGGAGAAACAGGCTCCCTCTGGGGAACCCAGTGCAGGACTTGATCCCAGGACCCGGGATCACGACCCAAGCAAAGTCAGACACGCCACCACTGAGCCACCCAGGTGCTCCTGCTTGCTTGCTTTTTAACACGTAAGTGATGAACTAGGAACTTTTAAGGACCCTATTTTGTGTCTGTATTCTTTACTTACCGTGAAGTCTGGGAATTCCTGAGCAGTGGTATTTTTTGCCTCTGGCTGATTCAGGCACAAGGTAGGTGCACAGCTGTGGGATCTGAGAGCAGAGAGAATTGTCCTGTGGTATCTGGTTGGCCTTGGTTAGCCTTGAGCTGTGTGCATGCGAATCCCTCTGTCAGCAGACTTGGCCAGGATCAGCTTTGGCCTGGTTGGCCTTGGTTTAGGTCAACAGAGATGTTAAAACCATTACAGTTTGAGATGAGGCTCTTTCTGTATGTTACTGTTAAGGAACACTTTTATTTTATCCCTTTCATTAAAAAAAACAAAACAAAAAAACAAAACCAAGTTGCTTGCCAATGTTGTTGGTAAGAGTTTTGGTTAATGTGAATTGAATGTTTCCTGTGTTCTGGAGATTCTTAATCCCTGTTCATATATCATGTCATTTAATCTTTACAAAAATGTCATCAAGTAGATATTGTTATTTCCTTACCCCACAGGTGAGGAAATGAGGCACAGAGAGGGTGAGTTACTTGATAGATGTCACACAGCTAGTTAAGGGCACACCTGGTTTTTGAAACCACCTGGTGTGGCTCTCACTATGCCTCCAGCACCAGAAGCTTTAAGCCTAACATTTAGAGGGAAAGAACTCCAAAGAAGCAGGCTGATTGCTGTTCACTTGTAACATGAAAACAGCTTCTGGTCCCCAGGAAACCCCAGCCCTGAGCGTGATCTGAAATAGTCACTGCCTGCCACCCTGTGTTGCCCATGCTTCTCAGGCCATTCCTGCCCCCCGCAGCCCTCCCACACACACACACATAGGCACACAGATGCATGGATGAGGCAAGGATGTGACACACCTTTTCCTTCCCAGTGATACGCCCAGGGCTTTGGGGGCAGGGGCCATCTCTCCACCTCAGAGCCTTGAGCTGTGTGCATGTGAATCCCTCTGTCAGCAGACTTGGCCAGGATCAGCTTTCGTTTATTCAACAAATATTTATTCCATCCCTACCATATGTCACCCTTCCCAGTGTTCAGTGAACAAAACCAGCACAATCCCCGTTCTTCATTCTGGTTTCCTCCTTCACTCTGCTGTGTCCAGAAGGCAGCCAGACCAGCCTGATAGGTTTTGAAAGGGACACCTGGGGAGAGCTCAAGAGCTCAATGGGCATCTGACCTTTCCTCAGAACAGAAATCACTGTGCATATTCCAGAGGTGCTAAATGTAATGATAGCTTTAAGACTGGCGACATTTGTACAGGAAAGCACCTCACATTTCTGCAACATCTTTCAAAACATTTTCCCTTAAAGATCCTCACTTGACAGTCAAAACAGTCCTGTAGAATTATGCCCACCTTCCCCTCCCTCTGGAAAATGAGGCTCTGCAAGATGGTCGGGTTAACATCTTGTTTTCCCTGGAGCCTGTGAATCTGGGGGCAGGAGAGGTAGCTGTAAACCTGCTCCCTGTTCTCTCTTGAGGGATGCTGTCAAGTAGAACTTCTGGCAGTGATGGAAATATGCTATATCTGCATTGTTCAACACTAGCCGCTAGCTACATGTGGCTATTGAGCATTTAAGTAGGGCTAGTATGACTGAGGAAATGAATTTTTAAATTTCATTTTAAGTAGACTTAAAACTTAAATAGCCATATGTGGATACTGTACTGAAGAGCACGGTTCTTGAGGCTTTAGAGTGAAAGGAGCTCTGGAGTAGAAGGCAGACGAATGTGGGCTTCCTTTCCCATCATGACTGAATGTCCCAGCACATTATGTCCTTTCCCATCTAAATTCCTGGAATTCAGAATCTTTGAGGTTAGCTGTCAAAAAGCACAACTCAGGGAGATTCTGTGAGCCCCACATGCCCTGCTTCACCAGTATCAGGGTTGCTTCTTGTATGCAAGAGCATTTATTCAAAGATTTTTCATTGGTTTAAAAAATAAGACCATGGACATCAGGATGGCCCAGTGGTTGAGCGTCTGCCTTTTGCTCGGGTTGTGATCCTGGGGTCCTGGGATCGAGTTCTGCATCAGACTCCCTGCTTGCAGCCTGCTTCTCCCTCTATGTCTCTGCCTCTCTCATGAATAAATAAATAAAATCTAAAAAATAAAAAATAAGATCATAGAAAAGGGTTTAAAAATCATTGCATTCCAAGTAAACAGCAGTAAAACTCATCGGAGACAAGGCAATGTGGCCTACCTAGAAAACCACTTAGAAGCAGAAACAGTGGAAGAAAAATTAGCATAAACAATGAAAAAAAATGATGTGTGGGGTTTACCCATATACTATGCAGGAGGATCACTTGTATACTTATTTTTATAAATGTATTCAAAGTTAAAAATTATATGTTTGTTTCAAAGCCAAGAAAGATACCACAAGGACACTGATTTCATTTATATTCTGTCCCAGCTGGCTCTCCACTGTCCACCTGGGGTTCCAGGGACATTGGTGATTGTTTCCTTTTAACACATGAGTAAAATGAAATGTTCTCCATCATATGTGGGAACTAGTTTCCTGGATTATCTGCCTTGTTCCTAGCTGTATAGCCCACTGTGCTTTGAGAGTAGGCTGCTTTCCTAGGAAAGTGAAAACAATTTTTCCAATTGTCTGAACCACAGGTGAGTTTTCTGCTGGAAGACACTGAAAGAGAGCCCTCTCCAGGTCACTGATGAGTTTAAAACAGCTTTTCTGTCCTGTTGCATTTTCACATGTGGTTCAGTAATAGGACTGAACCCAGGTAACCATGTCAGGTCTCATCTGGGTGCTATTAAGCCTGCCTGTGAGTGGGGTTATAACTTTTGCTTCTCTTAATAAATGGGACCTGGTGCTAAACCTCAGAAGAAAAGCCAGAGCTTTAAGCATCCCAGTATTGTGACTGATGAGCATGACACTGCCAGAGTATGTCTGCCTTCAGACGATGCTGGTCCAAAGGGTAAACAAATCCCTTACCTGTAGCCACCAAAGGGAAACCCGAAAGCCCCAAGCCCAGTAAGGACGCCTCTTATACAGATGTCTTTCTCACAACAGGGGATGTGAATTAAGATTCGAATTAATTGGATTTTCCTCTCCAGGGAATCTCAAAGGACAATGAAATCCACCAACAAATATTGAAATCTACATAGATTACATATGGCTAATATTTTTAGATGTTCTATGTATTATGTATAATATACAAATATGTACTATAAATATATATAAACATCTAAGTATTAGCTATAGAATAAATATAATCTATTCTGGATAAATTTTTTTTTAACCCAGCAACCCCCCTTCAGCCACACAGTAATAGAATATCTTTATTCATTTACTTATTTACACATTATCTTTCTACTTATACATAGATGCACAGATACATGTGAATATAGACTCTTTCCTTTTTAAAATCATGGAAACACAGAGACTAGTAAGAGCAAGGATATGATGTTTGATTTGCAAATGCAGCCTAAAAATAAGGCTCACAAAGTTGGGTCCATCTCCCGGGGTCAGGGAGCACCCAGACACAGAGCCCAGTGGCCGGGCCACACTCCAGCTCCAAGCTACAGTGAGCTTTGTCCTTCTGAGACGATGCTTCCCGTGTTGCAAGAAGGGGAGGGCTGAGTGCTTAGGGAACATGCTTGGATTAATAGTAGGCTACTTGAAAAGCCCAGTGGATCGGTCACTACCTTCATTCATGGTAAGGAATCTCCTCTGACACTTGACTAAAGCCAGGCCTGATGTCCTGTTTTCGGAAAATACTCAAGTGGGGGACTGTATCACCAATGAGGTCGTGGACATGCTGTATGCTGTTTTAGGGCTCCACGTAGATTTTAGGTTGACGCTGGGGCTGTGAAGGGGGAAGCAGAGTGGTGATTTCTCCCGTTGGCCTTGCCCACCTGCTCCTACAGCCAGTGTTGTGGATTCCCTGGTGGCTAGAGTCAAAGCCCTCCCGTGCAGGGCTCCTCTGCCCCTTGTAGACAGCCTTGCTGTTGGTCAGTGGCGCTCCCCCAGGGAACTGGTCCTAATAACCTTTTCTTCCTCTTCTTGGGCTGCCTGCTGCCAAATTAGTGACCAGCTCACATAATGGTGAATGAAGTGTTTACAGAGGGTCGGGAAGACTTGGAGATTCATAGTGTGTGTGCGTGTGTTCGGCCCAATGCTGAGCTAACACGTAGTTGCTCTAGAGAGTACGTTAATCATGGTGCATGGGTCAGAATTTTGCATCCAGGAGGCTTCTGAGTCCATGGGTTTCAAGAGTGGAATTGTCAAAAGAATTTTCAGCTTTGTTGCTGTGCGGTAATTACACAGACAACAAATATGTGGCCCTGTCTTCTAAACAAGGACCCTTTTCTTGTGAGGTTAACATCCGGAGGATGTTCTGGAAGAGTTATAATTACTTTTTTCATGTTCTTAATAATAAAATGACCTTTTAGTTCTTCATAATAAAGCAGAGGCTTTGAACTTGCAGATTTGGGGGTATTAACATGTACAGGAAGGAAAAACAGAACAATGTTTCTATAGGCAGCAGCAGGAGTTTTGGGTTTTGTCCTCTTCCCATGGACTGACTCCCCGTTCTGGAACCGTGTGGTGCTGGGACTGGCCATGTGCGCTGCAGAGGGGAGGGTACAGAAGGCGGGCAGAGCTGCCTGACCTGGTTGCATTGACTTCCTGGGCCCCAGCCTGCTTTCCCCACACCACCTAGAACTGGCCCTGTTTGAATTTATCCACATCACGGTCTCCCCACCCCCACCCCCACCTCCCCGCCCCCACGGCACAGGGCACTGATGGTAGGAACCTAGAGCTGTTTCTATTAAAATGCAAGTAAAGATGCCAAAGACAGAGAAGCAGGGCTCTGCTAGCAAGCCAGTGCAGGAAAACGTCCCCTTGACTTTGGGGCTTCAACATGAGTACATTTTCTTTTAAGAAACAGTTGGCAGAAGAAGAAAGGAAGTGAAGTCAATGAAGTTTGGCTTCCACATGGTGCTCCGCCCCTCCCCCAGTGTCCGTTTCCAGCACTTCATTTTCCCCTGGGCTAGGGTGTTATCTGTGAGAAGGAGGAAATTGCTCGTTATTAATATTAAGCCAGAGGACGCCCCCACCCCATTTCTTCCCTTGCCCACCCAATCCACAGGACTCTCGTTAAAATATCAAAATTATGTCCTTCAAACTAAGTAAAGACCTTGCTTAGCTGCGTGGTCAAATGGCATGCCCATTTGAGAGGTTTGGGATCACTTACATAAGTTCCAAGTAATATCTACATACCCACAAATCAAGTTGCAATTGTGTCTTGCCTCCTTTTATGAACGTATGGCATTTAGTCAAAATCAGGACATTCTAGCTCAGTAGCTGGGTCTTCCTTTTTGCTCAGGTGTTGGGGGGCAGTGAGGTAAGGGAAGAAGAGCTTTCCAGCTCCTACAGGAGCGTCATGTGATGGCGAAGGCGCAGGGGGTGAGTAGTTCTATTAAGCAAAAAGCCTCCTTTTCAGGCGGAGCTCCTTTCTGCTCCAAGTATACGAGGAGAAGAACAATCAGTAAATGCGCTAAAATCAGGCACACATCAGGATCAACAGAGTGGCCAAATGACCAACTTCTCAGTAGAGACTGGATTAATAACCATATGCTAGAAATCCAGAGATGCCTCAACCCTGCAGTCGATGGAGCAGATTACTAGGCAGTGATTAGCCTTGGACCGAGGACAGTCTCTAACGCAGGGCCTGGGTTTAAGTCCGTTGCTTAAAATTCTCCACGGACCCCATTTTGGGGAGAATTTGATCCAGTGGGTGTGGATATGGGAGACAAAGGAGGATATACCTGGGGTTCCTATTTTGGGGTTCGAGCATGGGGCAGAACAGTTTTATCAACAAGGGGATTAATATAGGAGGAGGATTGGGTTGGGGCAAGAAGATAATTAACTCTGGAACCTCTTGAATTTGAGATACTTGCAGGGTCATTGATGTAGAGCCTTCTGAGTGGTATGAGAAAGACAATCCCTGGGTCGGTAGCTACAAGCATCGTTTGGGTACAGATGTGACATCGTGAATCAAGACCCTGGGAAATCGAGGAATTACACAGGAAGAAATAGGAAGTGGAGAGAGAACAGGGTGACCCGTGCATTCCCAAAGAACACACACCTCTTCGGAGTGGCTGCAGCAGGAGGAGGTGGCCATGAGGACTGAGAACTCACCTTGAGGGGAATCTGGGAGCCTGGAGAAAAAGGCGTCCCAAGGCTAGAGAGCAGAGCGCCCCACACTTCAGGCACCCCAGTTCCTTCACAGAAGCACTTCTGGGAGTGGTGGGGATAGAATCCATACTTAATTGGAAGAGAAGTGAGTAGTAATGAAGGCAATCTGCCAAAGTTTGTTTTGGCAGCTAAGAGGAAGCAGAAGGATTGAGGAGTGTGGTGTCGGGGTGGAAGGGAAGGAGGAGCAGGTTAAAGGAAGCATCCAGAAGCCGTTGACAACTCAGACTGGAAGCATAATGGATGCTCTCTCTCCCTTTATTCCAGAGAAGCTTTAACTACCACCCAGTGGGTCTGGGTGCTCTTTCTCCCGTGATTTCATCCACAGTATCTGCTTAGTTAGAACCAGTGGAATGAAAAGCGCGGTTGACTGCCTATTGCAGGAAGCCAGGAGCTGGGCGAGGAGCCAGCCCCTCTTTCTATCTGCCCTGGCTTTTCTAGCTTCTGGTTTACTTCCTTAAGGGCATGCATTCCTCCTGCCCTCCTCTGCCCATCCTGACAACAGTGATGAATTGGAGGTGGGGTCAACAGTTCCAGAGGGCTCCACAGGCTCAGCGCTGCTTTAGCTGAGAATGAAGGTCACTCTCAGGATGCTGGAGGCACAGAGTGAAGGCACCCGTGGGGCTGAATCACGGTTCAGGGTATTGTTCCATTCGGAGCACCTCTCACTTCCGACGTGAGGCCCCATGCCCAAGTTTTTACCTTTTTTCTTTTTTCATACATCCTTTTCATTTAAGTTGGCTTCTAGCTTTTCCTGAACAGTTGGTTTGAAGATACTAGCCAGATTCATTGTTGCAAATGGTGTTTTGTCTCTGGAATATTCTTTTCAGTGCATCAATTCACAGGTATATGCTGGCGCTGTGCTTGGAGGGGTTAGGCTGGAGCCCCTCGACTCAAGTTCAGGCTCACGATCTCGTAATAGCTGACGTTAGTCAAGCCACATAGTTTTTGTGCCTCAGTTTCTAAAGCTGTTTAATGGTGGTGTAGATGGCACCTGCATCATAAGGCTGCCACGAGGGGTAAATCAGTTCGTGCTTGTAATGCGCTCAGCACAGCGGACCGTGCTAAGTAACTACTTACTGTTATCAATATTCCTTTCCTCTCTGCTGCTTAAGTCCCTGATTTATCAACATTGGCTACAGCCCAGAGCCATAAGAAATATAAATATATACTCAAAACAATGCTGAAAGTGCCCACATCTTTGTCATTTACCACCCAGCAGGTGGTGGTGGGGAGGCTGGACCCTCCGTGTACCTGGGACACCCATCCTGCCTGCTTCTCCCTCCAATCTCACCTCCATGCGCGGGTCCTCTGTATCTCCTCAGCCCTATTTTTCTCTTTCCAAGGGCTTTCCACATGGCTCTTTGTCTGCTTCAGGCTAAGAGTTCTAATAACGCCCAAATCACCCAAGTGTGGAGGCGGAGGAAAAAAGATGAGACCAAATTAAAATGACAAAATAGTTCTTCCGTCTGAGTACAAGTGGACTGCTCTGTCTGCAGAATGAGTGGGGTAATTTCCAAGTCTCCTTCCAGCACTAACATTCTCTGACACCCAGAGAAGGGAGAGGTACAGAATAACGGGATTGGAAAGGATGGCATAAAAGTCATTGTTGTGTGCTCTTGGGGCTTGGGACAGTTTCTGGTAACGCGTCCACTGCTTAGGCTTTTGTTTCCAACCCCTTTGCCTCTGTTCTCAGGGAAGGCCGCTCAAATGCCCACATCAGAGGAGATTACCAAAGAATCGGAGATGTCCTGCTGAAGAACATTCAGGGTATGAAGGTGAGCTGCTTTGGGATGCCCGGGGGTGGTGCGGGGGGGGGGGGGGGGCAGTTCCCTAGGAAAAATAATGGTGGGGCTGCCCAAGGTCTGTAACTGCAGTCCATAAGCACACATGAGCTGATTTGATGATCTACAGATAACAGGGTAAATCCCTCTTTCAAGATCATCTTATTTGGAAACAAAAGAAAAATGCAGTCACTTGGGGTGTGGGGAGGGGAAGCACTTTTAGTACTTTCTCTTTGAAAGCTCTATGTTATAATCGAAACAACAGGTATTTTCTGTGAATAAATCACTCAACTCATTTTTTAAAATATGTAGAAAAAACATTGGTTGACTGAACGCTTCACTTTTCGTCAGTTGTTTTTGGCTTCTTGTAAGTGTGACAAACATACTGGATTCTGAGCCATGTAGGAATTCCATCAATCCTATGACTTGACGTCACTGTAGCAGGCAAGAGGATTTCTAACGAGGGAGCCGGGTCTGCGCCGAAACAGAATGAAATTACACCCAAAGAGTCAATACATATTGAACCAATATTCTACTTCATTTTTGAAATCTGCCCCATCTCTTACATCTGAAATTTGCATTTTCACATTTTCACTTTCAGCTATTAATCCCTTTAACAGAGGATGTTTTAATTCACACAGTTTACCCTTTGCATACAAATACATCTATATTTGCATTTTAAAGCCATCTGCCTTACGTCCCCTAAGCCTCTCTAGTAACCTTAACTGAGAACTAAGAGCAGCCCCTAAGGAGAGCTGGTTGTTCATACTGCCACCATTTCTAAACCAACCAGCCCGCGAACCAGCTGTCCATCTAGGTTTAGCTGAGCACCTACAACGTCTAAGACATTTGTACAATAAAAGTTACTGTTGGAGTTTGAATTAATTCCAAGAACCTTCTTAAGTTGTCTGGTGCTTAATCCCCCCCCCCTTTAGAATGATCTATCTCAAGAGGTAGGACAATGTGACAGTGGGGGGATTAGGAGGGGGGACACAGAAAAGATAGGCTTTAAAGCTACTCAAGAGATTTCCTATTTCTCTTAAAGATCAAGATCTTATTTAAGAGGCCCTGAGCTATTGCTCACTTTTTCTCCGTGTTCAAAAAACAACACTCCTCTCTGGGCAAGAGAGAGGCCATGGAGGCTAGTGGGATTGCAGAGTCCTATGCAATAGAAGCAAGGAATTCTCTAAAATGTTCTACAACTGTGGTATTTTTAATGCCCTAAGTCAGGCTGATGCATAAAACTCAGATGTAACAGTAAGACATCTTTGCACTTTAATATATATTATTATTATTATCTTTAAAGATTTTGTTTATTCACGAGAGACAGAGAGAGAGGCAGAGACACAGGTAGAGGTAGAAGCAGGCTCCATGCAGGGAGCCCGATGCAGGACTCGATCCCAGGACCTCGGGAGCATGCCCTGAGCCAAAGGCAGACACTCAACCACTGAGCCATCCAGGCATCCCAATATATTTTATTTTTTTAAAGCAATTTCAAGTTTACAGAAAAACGGAGCAGAAAGCTCACACAGAGGTCCCATATCCTGCCCACCTACACATGCGCATGCACAATGACCCCTAGTACTAACATCTTGCATGGCTGTGGTATATTTGTTACTACTGATGCACACTGTTCTTCACTAAATCCGTAATTTGCATTAGGCTTCACCCTTGGAGTGGTGCATCCTGTGGGGCTTTGCCAAGTGCAGGATGTCCTGTACCTGCCACGACAGGACAACACAGGACAGTTTCACTGCCTAAAAACCCTGCGTCCTCTACCTATTTCCCCCTCCCCTCGCCACTGATCTCTTCCTGTCTCCATAGTTCTGCCTTTTCCAGAATGTCACTGAGTTGGAATCCCACAGAGTGCAGCCTCTTGAGACTGACTTCCTCACTTTAAGAGAATTCTTTCTTTTATAACATGTCTTCCTTACTGTTATACTTTTCCAGTTCTTTCCCTCATAGGAACCTCCTTTGCCCAAGTTTTGCCTGTTTTGTGGCCCCAGTTGGGCTTTTTCCCTTGTCTCTCTGGGCTCCCTTCATCTGAGGTGGCAGCTGACCCTTGAACAACACAGGTTTGAGTGGCACGGGGACACTTCTACGCAGTTTTTTCTGTAAATACAGCAGGGTACTGTAAATGTACATTCTCTTTTTTGTGATGATAAATATAACACTGTGCACTAATCAGCTCTCGCTGTTAACCAGAAGGCTTCTAGTCAACTGCAGCCTATTATTAAATGTTAGGTTTGAAAAAAAAAAAATGTTAGGTTTGAAGGCAGATAAAAGTTAAATGTCGATTTTTAACTGCGTGGGGGAGTTAGTGCCCCTAACCCCAGCGTTGTTCAAGGGTCCACTGTACGACCCTGCCCAGGGGGGCTCCCACCTGCACTCACTCCCTTTAAGGAGGCTTGAACTCCACCATGGCCTCCACCATGGCCTCCAGGGCCAGCAGTTGGAGACCTGCCAGCCTGTTCCCTGCCCCCTTGGGGACAGTCCCCAGAGGTGTTGTGTTTGCCAGCTGTCCTTTGTTGCTCACCCACAGAGAGCTGACATGCCGTGGGCATCCAGGCTCCTCTGTGTCCACCTCGCACCTGAGACCTCCTAAAACATACCTGGTTTATGCTCCTAGCAGTTCTTTCTCCCATGTCTGGTGAGTTGGCATTTTCGTGTTGAGTCGGCTTCATTGGCTGTGCTGGCATGTGAGTTAGTGTGCGGATGCCATGAGCATTTATAGCATGGAGCTCTGTGCAAGCAAAATAAAAATAGGTGGGGAGGCTCAGACAGCCACTGGTAGCCTTTTTTAGAATTTGTTTGGGTTGCTTTTTCTTGTCGTGGTTACAGTTGGGTTTAAAGAATTTTTGTGAAGTATGAAGGGAGGGCCGCTAAAGGTTCTAGAGATACAGGAGCCTGGATTAGCACTTTTGTCCAAAGTGCTTAGAGTGATCTGTAGCTTGCAGTGTCCTTCCTGCCCCTCACCCCCCAAACCCCTGTGTTTTGGCCTGCATTTTCAGGGGCTCAGCAGGGGTGATGTCAGCAACTGCAGCAGAACTGTTGGCTCCCAGAGCCTCCACTTGTCACCATGACCCATCGAGGCAGCTAGGCCAGGGGCTGCCACCCCGACCTGAAAGTCGCATACCCAAATTGTGATCACCAGCTCACACTTTGAACTTTCGCCTGGAAACACCTGCCTGCCCAGGTGCACAAAGGCACTTCAGAATCACACAAATAAGAGATCCGCCTTCACACAGGCTGTCTCCTCATGTATACAACTCCTGCCTCCCTCTCCTTAACCTCCTATCACATTCCTCCTTCTGGTTCTCAGTTTGCTCTCTGCTGGATGACTCGACCAGCTTTCTGCTGCCTCCCCACCTCCCTACAAGCTTAGCTCCCAGTCACCATTTATATTACAGCTAGGCTGCCTAGGCTCAAAACCCTCCTGTGTCTCCCTGGATGGGACATTGCAATCCAAACCCAAAAGCTGATGAAGACTTTCATGTTCTAGCCTTAGATCTTTCTGGGTCCTTCCTGCAATCTTTCACATTCCACTTTGTGCTCCAGTGGCCATGAACTGGCCTCTCCAGGCACTCAGGTTCTTGCAAGACTCCTGCCTTGGCTGGGTGCATGCATGGGTTCATACATTCTGCTCCCAACATGGAGCTCCAGCTCACAATCCTGAGACCAAGAGTCCCCTGCTCTGTCTACTGAGCCAGCCAGGTGCCCCTCATTTACTTATTAATGCATGCAGGGAACAGACATTTATTGAGTATCTGCTGTGTGTATCAGGCCCTGAAGATCTAGGAATATGACAGATGTGCCCTCTTAAAATCAAATAAGGGACTGCAATGTGATAGCAAACAGGGGAGTATTGTGTGCAGAGGCTCTGAGTGCAAGAGCCTGACCCGTTCAAGTGCAGGTTGTTCAGTGGGTGGCCCTGAGATGAGTGGCAAGAAGCATGATGAAGGGGTAGGGGGATTATATCCTAAGGGCCCAGTGTGCCCTGACGAAGACTCTGGAGGTTGTCCCAAGACGGGGTGAGCTCTTGTTGTGTTCCACCCACGAGGCCACGAGCTGTGCTCCATCGCTGATTCGTGTCAGTGGCTTAGGTGTGGAGGGGTGAAACGTGGAGGCAGAGGCTCCAATAGAGACACCACCACAGTTGTAGACAGCACAAGGCCAGAACCAGGGCAGTGACTATGCAGAGAAAGGAAAAGATTTTATATTTTTAGGAGGTAGTATTGTAAGGACTTGGTAAAGGATTCAAAAAATGAGGGAACCTGGAATGTTCTTTTGGTTTTTCTGTCCCGAATAACTGGCACCCATCCTGAGGTTAGAGAACCACAGGGTGGCCCCAGTGTGGGATCTCCACCTGGACTTACAGGGTCTCGGGCTCTTTAGGAAGCCTTTGCAGAGCGTGGAAATGCAGATGTGGGGGTAATAGCTAGCCCACCCCTGGGAAGTAACTCTTGAGGACGACTGCTGTTCTCTCATCCTAGATGTCCTTGTACCCATCTTATCACCTTTATCTGTCTGGAAATGTCCTTCACTTGCCATTCTTCCCCACCTGCCACCAAGAATGAATTCTTCCTTTAGTGCTTTGCTTGTAAGCGCTTTACCCTCACCAGTCTCCACCATGAGCTATGACAGGAAAGGAATATTCAATGGCTTGGGTAAAGCAGACTTTATTCAGGGCCATTGTGACTGAGGTAGGGTCCACTGCGGTGGGGTTTTCAGTGGGGGAGAGACTGGGCTCAACTCTGAATACAGCACAGACAGTGGGGATTTCTAGCCCAGGGGGCAGGGTGGAAACATATGACGAGGAAACATCAGGGGTAAGTCAAGCTCTGGCCGAACCAGCCTGACAGCCTTCTTTGCTGAAGACAGGGTGATCTGACATCATCTGGGGATGATGAGAGATGAGGAACCCAATGTCAAGGGTGACCAGACATCCAGTTCTGGTTAGGTTGACTTAGCAGGGCTTTTACTAAAACTGTCTTTCATTAAGGAAGTTCACAGATCAAGGAGAAGGTTCAGGAACCTGAAGAAAGGTTGGGCAAGTGAAGCATCTTTGTCAGACCCCAGTAGAGGAGGGTCCGTGTGTAATTCTCACCCAGTACTCTGGGTTGGAGCAGAGTCAGTAGCTCAAGGTGGATATTTACTGATAAGCAAAAGGGGTGAGTTAAACAGATGCACAGTGGTAACTGTATGACATTTACTGAACGGGTCTACTTATTTGTCATCTGGCGACAGTTAGAAGATGACCACAGGCCCCCTGAAGGAGCTCCTGTTTATCTGTACCCCCTCAGTTTGCCAGTCTCACCTCTAATATTATACATACACGTCCTGCTCCAAAACCCTAAGTATTTTCAGCTGCTTAATGCTTTAATAGAGCTTTTTGCTTTCATCCCAAGAACCTAATTAAAATTCTGAAATAAAGAGTGAAATGGGAAACTAGGAAATAGAATGAAATGAAGCCATAAAGCCAAGGCGATCTTCGTTTCGGAGAGTCAGACTGGGTAGAACGCAGGCGCGCTTGTCTTTCGCCCCCTCCCCTGCCCAGCAACTGGCGGCCCACCTGTGGAAGCACAGCGAGGCTCTGGAGGCACTGGAGACGGGCATCAGGAGCTCGCGGCGGCTGGAGAACTTGTGCAGAGACTTCGAGCTGCAGAAGGTGTGCTACCTGCCGCTCAACACCTTCCTGCTGCGCCCGCTGCACCGGCTCATGCACTACAAGCAGGTCCTAGAGCGGCTGTGCAAGCACCACCCGCCCAGCCACCCGGACTTCAGGGACTGCCGGGGTGAGCCGGGGGCCGGGGCCTGGCGGGGCGGGTGGGCTGAGACCTGGGTCCCAGGTCCTCGGCGGCACATGGGGCAGGCTCCGTTCTTTTTAGCATCTGGTCACATGTCTTCTGTTAACTCTTGGTCTTTCCATAAAGGAAGTGATGAGGGTCATTAGACCTCTCCTTTCCTTTGATCTTGGGTGGAATCAACCTTAGAATCAGCCCCCTCCGGGCAGCACGGATGGCTCAGCGGTTTGGTGCTGCCTTCAGCCCAGGGCGTGATCCTGGAGACCCGGGATCGAGTCCCACGTTGGGCTCCCTGCATGGAGCTGCTTCTCTCTCTGCCTGTGTCTCTGTCTCTGTCTCTGTCTCTCTCACATGAATAAATAAATAAAAACTTAAAAAAAGAAAAAGAAAAAAGAATCAGCCCCCTCCAGGAAGCATTCCTCTACCTACACAGTTGAAACTCATCACTCCCTTCTTGGACTGGCTATGGAAAATGGCCTCGAATAAGTACTGCTGCTAATTGCTGCTGGGCATTTGTAATGTGCCCGTCACCTTAAGAAGGACTTGACCTCTGTTGATTCCTGATATTCATGACTGGCCTATAAGGCAAGGGAGAGCTCATTTTGCATATAGGGGCTGCTGAGACCAAAGAGGTTGAGAAATATTCCCAGAGTCATACAGCTGGAAAGCAAATAACTTGGAGCCTAAACCCATATATAGGTTTGGAGCAAGAACCCATGTTCTTGACCATCCTGTCCTATTTTCATGATGATATTACCCACTGCTGTTCACTCAGCAACAGATCAGGTACTGTGCCAGGTATCTTACTAATATTAACAATATTCCTTTAACAACCAACAACTACAACAACAGTAAGTATCTTTTTTTAAAAAAAGATTTTATTTATTTATTCATGAGAGAGAGAGAGAGAGAATGGCAGAGACATAGGCAGAGCGAGAAGCAGGCTCAGTGTGGGGAGCCTAATGTGGGACTTGATCCCAGGACTCCAGGATCACGCCCTGAGCTGAAGGCAAATGCTCAACCACTGAGCCACCCAGGTACCCCTCTCCTAAAGTACTATAAACACCTCCCATCTGTGTCCTCTTTTTCTAAATGCACCTCTTACTTATTTACTTAAAAGCTGGATGACACCTGATTCCCTCAGATTATAGTCAAAACTTTTCATGATCTGGGCCCCAGCCAGTCACTCGTGCAACAGGTATGCATTGAGGACCTGCTTATGTACCAAGCGTATGAGACAGAATGACACGGATATAGCCCCCACTCATAGGACCCACTAGTAGACACAGAGGGCAGGACACCTGGGGGGTGATTGACCTGTGACCTGACCCAGCCTTTAGGGCTTGGAGGGAGCTTTCTGAGGGAAAAGTTATTTTTAGTTTAGATCTAACATATAAAATATAGGGGTTTTCCTGGATGAGGGGAGGGTATGGAGTATAGAGATAGGAACAGCATGTACAGAGGTCCAAAGGGGACAGAGACTATGGAACATTCCAGAAAGTATTAGTTCTGTAGAACACATAGGGAGAGCAGTAGAAAGGAGATTGGCAAAGTAAGCAGAGACCAGATCCCATGGGGTCTCATAAACCCACAAGACTATAAGGAAGAACAAAGAGAAGACAAGGAGGGTTTTAAGAAGGGAAGTGGGGATGATGTACAGCTTTTTGCAGAAAAATCACTCCTTTGGCATCTAGGATATGTAGACAAATCTTATAGTTATATATATATATATTTTAATTATTTGAGAGAGAACATGCATGAGTGGGCAGAGGGAGAGGGAGAAGCAGACTCCCCACTGAGCAGGGAGCCCATTATGGGGCTCAACCCCAGGATCCTGGGATCACAACCTGAGCCAAAACCACAAGTCAGACACTTAATCAGCTGTGCTACCCAGGCATCCCAGTTGACAAATATTTCCTGATGAAAATACCTAGATGTTCAGCTGCTGTGGATTTACATGTCACCCAAACTTGTACTAATTGAGCATCAGGTCTTTTTCCATATCAGATTTGTACAGTGTAGGGGAGATGTGCCCATCCTGCAGAATAAAGTTGCCTTTTGCAGTTATTCTTTGTAGTCATCTTGGTAAACAATATGATTTCTGCAGAAGGAAGAACTGGGCTGGGCTAGAATGTCAGGTGCCCCAAAGTGTCACTCGATCAACGAGACCCTCCCACAGAAGGATCCCTCCTTTGCCCCAGATCTTTCTGTGGCCTCCCTATGCTCTGTTCTTTCTAGGTAGCAGGAAGTGGGTAGGAACCTCTGCCCCAGGGACAAAATTCCAGGTCCCCTGCTGCTTATTTCCCTACAAGTGGATTCTAGCTGAAGGACAGCTGTCCACCACGTAGCTACGAAGGGGCCATTTACATTTTCCAAATGGTTTTGGGAAAGTCAAGGAAAGCAAAGAAGTACATACTGCAAATTTTTGTGAGAAATTTTTATTTAGGAATAGAAGTGTTTTCCCTAGGAGGATGGCTCCTAACTCAATTTAGCTACTGGAGGATATGACCCTGGAGGGTGGGAAAGACCCTTGACTGCCATTCATGCTGCAAGTTTCTGCATCTGTTCTCCTCGTTAGCTGCTCTGGCAGAAATTACTGAGATGGTGGCACAGCTTCACGGTACGATGATCAAGATGGAGAATTTCCAGAAGCTGCATGAACTCAAGAAAGACTTGATTGGCATCGACAATCTTGTGATTCCAGGAAGGGTAAGCAGCTGCTGGAGGCCAAGCCAGAAAGGCGATGTTTAAGTGACTTAAATTTGAACCTTTTGAATATGGACTCTCCCGTTTAAGACCCCTTCCTCCTGAGGGATGTGGCTTCCTTCCAGCTGCGAGGCAACTGGGAAGATGCCTTGAACATGACAGCATGAGTCAAAAATTTTGTTAGGAGATAAAGCAAGCCTTTGACCTTCTGTTCTACTTTTTCTCCTTACCAGTTGATCTGCTAATTTACTGTTTTCCTCCCGTGTTCTGGGAGCATTTGAGATAGCTTATTTTATTTTTTAAGTTGGGTAAATTAAAATGGAAGCCAAGGAAAGGAAGCCAATTTTTTTAAAACAATTTGGTAAAATGATGATATAAAGGCAGAGGAAGATGAGTGCCCAAAAGTACATAAATTCCCGTGTAAATATGAAAAAAATTTTTGAAGGATGCAATTTTCTATATATAATATGATATTAACTTAGAATTAAAAGAACGTCTTAGCCAGAACGTGGTTCCAGGAGAGATGCACATTCACTTAAGCTGTTAACCTTCACCTACCCTGTGCTTCAGAAATGTATGTCACTCACGGTGAAGCAGGGCCTCGCTGCGCACACACACACGCTTCTTCCAGGGCAGGGGGGAATGTGAAAACACATGGTGGCCTGCTGCTTTCAGCTCTTTTCCTTGGAAGCAATCATTGTCCAGAGATCAAAAATATTAGGCGATACAATTCATCAACTTTCTCTATGAGATTTTTGCCCCTAGAGCCCTCCCATTTCAAAGTATATGTCAGCCAGGCTCAAAGAAAATTGCAGCATCTTTGGTCTGCTGCATATCTGCGTTACTGGGTTTTTTTTTTGTTGTTGTTGTTGTTGTTATTTGTTTTTGTTTTTTTGAGAGAGAGCAAGCAAGAGAGAACATATACACACACTCATGAACAGGGAGAGGGGCAGAGGGAGAGAAAGAGGATCTCAAGGAGATTCCTCACTGAGCACACAGCCCAACACAGGGCTCGATCTCATGACCTCAAGATCATGATCTGAGCTATCTACCCTTACATCTCCCTAATCTTCAGACAGGTGCTATGACTGGTATACTAGGGGCTTTCTGTCTTATCTGCCAGGCAGCTGCCCTGGAAACTTTTAAAAGCCTGTAACATAGGGAAGACAAAGGAATGTCTCCTAGATTTGGTTCTTTCTGACAGGGAGCCTGATGACAAGACTGACGGGAAAACTAGTTGCAAAAGATTGTCAGAAGAGGTGTTATGTGGTAAATGCTGGGTGGAAATGAAGAGCTGGGGCTTGCTTCAGCTTCGCTGGTGAGAAGGTTCCGACAAGCCTCAGCACACAATAACCACGTTTACCCTTCCACACGGAGAGCTTGGTAAAGGCCGGCAGCGTCAATGTGATTTTCTCCTAACTTTGGGTATCCTAAAATGTGTAGCCTTTTACGCTACGTGGCAAACAGACCATCTGTAAAGAATCTCTTATTTTGAGGAAAGGTTCCCATGATGCTATAAAAAGAGGAGCAGATTGGAGCAGGAGGCCCTAGGTTCAGGTTCTGGCTGCACCGGAGCTGGGTGTTTGACCAACCAGAAAGTTCTTTTTGTAACATGGGCATCGTATGTTCTCCCTTGTAGGCCATAAGGATCAAATGAGATTTAATGTATAAAAATAACACAACAAATGTGATATTTTTTCTCCTTCCCCCACCTATAGTTCTTTGAAAGGGATTAAGTCTCGACTTACTATAATGTCAGTGACTCATAGCACAGCATTGTGGAAGGCAGTTAGCTAAATATGGGTTATGCCACTCACTGATCTTGGGCAAATATCTAAATCATGTTGCTCCTTCATTTCTTTATCTGAAAAATGAGGATGAAAATACTGATCTTACAGGCCTCACGTATGGAGCTAACTAATATAAGCATCCAGCAGATGTCAGGCACAAACCATGTGCTAAATAAAAAGAGGTCATTATTACTTACAGAAGTGAAGTAGGAATTGGGGTGCTGGTTACTAACTACCTTATCTCCATCTTCTTTTGTTCATCAACCAGCCTCAAGCCCACCCTGAATAAAATGTTCCCTCCTTCCGAAGGGAATCACGGCCCTAAGAGGAACGGGTCCTATGATGGGGTATTCCATATGCCAAAGCTAATTGATGATCATTAATTAAATTATCAAATAACCTAATGGGTAGGACGAAATATAGAAATTTTAAAAATTGAGATTGAAAGGTAAGCAGATAATTTTGGAGCTGCCCACTCAGCTACATGCAGTGTTAATTCCTAGCATGGCCTGATCCTGCTCACCTTCCCTGCCCGGGTCAGTCTGAGATAGTATCACATCCTGGAGGCCAGGATTTCTCCCTGAGGCATAGAGGCCGCTGCACACTTTGGCCTGCATCAGCCCCCCTCACCCTGTTGATCCTGAGGACTGTGTGACTGAGGGCAAGCTTTTCCTGGGCTGGCCTTCCTGTTATAGGAGCACATTCAGAAAGGAAGCAGGACTGGAGGTGGGTGAGGTTCTTTAGGTTAAAACTCAAGAGGTGTGGGCTAGATTCCCCCCAGAAGGAAGCAGCTTGCTCTTAGGATATTAGGGGCCTTCCCTACCCCTCTTCTGTGGTTTTATTTTTTTATTTTTTTTTCTTCTGTGGTTTTAAAAGCAAAATCTAGGCACGAGATGTGTTCATCTCCAGCCTCACACATTGATGGTTGCGTCCACAGCCCTTCCGTTCCCTGCCTCGGAAGTCCCCCCAGAACACAGGCAGTGCTCCCTTGTGTTCTTGCAGTGCGTGGCTCAGGGCACCTCATCTCCCCCACAGAGAGCAGTTCTGAGCTCCCTCAGATTTGTTAGAAAACGCATGTGTTCTAGCTGTGCCAGGTGAGAGCAGCAGGGTAGAGTCCCGGTCCCATCCTCGGCTGCCTGGCAGTGATGTCTTCTGGGACATCATCTCCTCGGATTGCATTGTTGAGGTCTGAATAGCATCCATCCCGAGGTCCTGCATAGGATTCACTGTATGTTCCTTTGTTGGTTCCCAAAACATGTCCGTGAGATTGCCAGCAGACAACAGTCTTTGCTCCACATATCATAAGAAGACAAAGAGCTGAGTCAGGCTGTGCAAAAGTCTATAAAATCAAGTGAATTGCTGAGTCCTTGGCTCAGTAGCTGCCACAAGCACAGAAAAACCTTGTGGTGGCTCTTCTTGAAGTCTGTTGATAACATAGCAAACTACGACACTTGGTAACTGACAACAGCTTGTCAGTATAGGTCATGTTGTGCAATTCAGGAATGGGGCAGGGTTCAGCTGGGTGATTCTTCTGCTCCCTGTGGCATTGAGAGGAGTCCCAGATGGGTGGCCTGGAGGGTCCAAGACTGATATCTGGCAGGGACATCTGGAGGCTGGCCCTGGGTCCGGA
The DNA here is from genome assembly GCF_018345385.1 of Vulpes lagopus. Taxonomy (NCBI): domain Eukaryota; kingdom Metazoa; phylum Chordata; class Mammalia; order Carnivora; family Canidae; genus Vulpes; species Vulpes lagopus. The sequence goes on along the minus strand of NC_054839.1, from coordinate 12,948,372 downwards.
GTGGTCTTGCTGCTGTGTGCCACTCAGGGTTCCAAGAGCACATGTTCCCAGGGACAAAGTGGAGGCTACATGTGGTTTTGTGACCTAGTCTTGGAAGTCCTGTAGTGTCAGTTCCACACTCCACTGGTCAAATCAGTCACTGTGCACCCCCATCCACAGGAAGCAGAGAGAGAGAGAAATCCTACCTCTACGGGAGGAATGTGAAAAATGTTAATGAACTTGCAGCCTTGTTTTAGAAGCAGCATGATGGAGAAGTTTGGTGGTTCCTTAATAAGTCAACCATAGAACTTCCATAGGACCCAGCAATTGCACTCCTCTGTATATATACCCAGAAGAACAGAAAACAAGTGTTCAAACAGAAACTTGAATGTGAATGTCCATAGCAACACTGTCCACAGTAGCCAGTAGGGGAAAAGCCCAAGTGTCCACCCTCAGATGAGTGGGTTTTCACACTGTGCTGTATCCATACAGTGAAACAGCCCCGGGAAGGAAGGGAGTTCCAGTACATACCACGCTGTGGATGAAACCTGAAGCCAGACACAAAAGGTCACATTCGACAAGATTCGATTTATTGGAAATATCCGGAATGGGCGAATCCATAGAGAAAACAGATTGGTGGGGGCCAGGTGCTTAGGGAAAGGGGAGTGTGGGGAGTGACCATTGAATGGGCACGGGGTTTCCTTTCCGGTGATGAAAATCTCCAGACCTAGCTAGTTCACAATGCATACACTCTCTGAATACACTAAAGGTCACAAATGGTCTTTTTTTTTTTTTTTTTTAAGAAAAATATTTTATTTATTTATGAGAGACACAAAGAGAGAGGCAGAGACACAGGCAGAGGGAGAAGCAGGCTCCATGCAGGGAGCCTGACACGGACTTGGTCCTGGGTCTCCAGGATCACGCCCTGGGCCAAAGGCGGTGGTAAACCGCTGAGCCACCCAGGGATCCCCACAAATGGTCATTTTTACCATGATTTTTAAAAATGATAGTTTTGTGGGGTTTTTTAAATTTTATTTATTTTAAAGATTGTATTTATTCATGAGAGACACAGAGCGGCAGAGGCGTGGGCAGAGGGAGAAGCAGGCTCCCTATAGGGAGCCCGTCTATCCCAGGACCCCGGGATCACGCCCTGAGCTTAAGGCAGATGCTCAACACTGAGCCACCCAGGCATCCCAGTTGTTTTTGTTTTGTTTTTTTGTTAATTCCCTGAATGCCCCGTGCCCTCAGTAGTTTGCTAATCTGGGAGGAGGAATTAGACATGTTGGCTTCTTGCTTTGTCCTAGAGCAGTTACTTGTTTCTAGAACTGGAGCTGTGCATCAGGGAGCGTCCCTGGATCCCCAGTACCCCACTACAGGCTTGTCCCATCCCAGGGCCCTGCAGCCACCCTGTCTGTGGCCCTGGTCCTGCCACTCTCTGGCAGCGGAAACTGGCAGGGCCTTGGAGCCCCAGGCACGCTGTCCAGGCCTGAGCACAGGTGACCAGAGTCCTCAGAGTCCCCGCCGGCTTCCTGGGAGGGACAGGATCTGAGAGGCAGCTGAGCACAGTGTTCAGGGGACACTAACCAGGAAGGCTGTGGTTCTCACCCCGAGAGGGAGCCCGGCACAAGGCCGCCGGCATCTCCAGGGTGCCCCAGGCCTGCACCCCCCACCAACCTCTGGTATCCTTCCTCCGCAGGAGTTCATCCGCCTGGGCAGCCTCAGCAAGCTCTCCGGCAAGGGGCTCCAGCAGCGCATGTTTTTCCTGGTGAGTGCCGGGAGCTGTTGGTCTCTCCCGTGAGGTGTGACCGGTGGGGTCACACAGGGCACCCGGAGGGCAGGAGGAGCGGCCAGAGTGGCTCAGCCTGGAGATGCTGCGATGGATGGATGAGCAGCCGTGTGGGATTCTAAATACACACTTTCTGCACCTGTCGTGTTCCTGGCGCCTGTCCATCTCACCCACGCTTGTCCTTGCTCCTCTAGTTCAACGACGTCTTGCTGTACACGAGCAGGGGGCTGACGGCCTCGAATCAGTTTAAAGTCCATGGGCAGCTCCCGCTCTACGGCATGACCGTGAGTACGCGCCGTGGGCACCAGGTCGGGGGGCCCTCCCTGTGGGCAGCCAGCAGTTGGCACACCAGGCTAAAGGGAGCAGGAGTCTGTGACATTGAGGAAGGAGAAGAAAGGTCGTAACCAGGCACCTTCAACCCTGCTCGGGCACCCCGAGAGGGGCTCGGGACACTGTTCTTCCCGTGCAGGAGATGTACGGGTAACTTCCTTCTAAAATCAAGTGAGGAAGCAAGCTGATGTGGCATGAGGTAGGAGTTTGCCTCTCACTGCTCCATGCCTGGCCCCCAGGACCCCTGAAAGACAGTTGTCACCTTCCACATGGAGAGGTAGGACCCATCCCCAGAGCGAGGAGCCACCTGTCGGCCCCCAAGACATGCCTCCCCAGTGGGCAGGTCTCCATGACTGCAGGCAGGATGCCAGTCTGCATGGGGTCTTTTTCCCTGGCTTAGACTCACTGTCTCCTCAGTCACTGGATAGAGGAAAGTTTACAGGCTCTGCCAAAAAGAAAAAAAAAATTCAGTGCATTTTGACCTTCTTTCAGCTTTCTGATTGTGATTTTTCTACGTGGCTCTTCTGAGCCGTGGCCAGTGTAGTGAATGTTTGAAAATGCACTGTTGTGTCTCACTTGCTCCTTGGCAGTAACGTTATGCACACTTGTCCCACAGATCGAGGAAAGCGAGGATGAGTGGGGCGTGCCCCACTGCCTGACCCTCCGGGGCCAGCGGCAGTCCATCATCGTGGCGGCCAGGTAACGCGGACGCCCGACCTCTCACCTGTCCACCCTTTTCCCTGCTGTGATCTGAAAACCTGCCGTCCGTGTCTTCAGCTCTAGGTCCGAGATGGAAAAGTGGGTTGAGGATATACAAATGGCCATTGATTTGGCAGAGAAAAGTAGCGGCCCCACTCCCGAGTTCCTTGCCAGCAGCCCCCCTGACAACAGTAAGTGTTGGGTGGGAAGGATCCTTGCTGGTGCAGCACAGGCGCGTCACCTCCAGGAGTCAGCCGTGGCGGGGCGGGACAGCTCTGGCTTACAGAGGGAAGACAGCCCGTGGCATGTAAAAATCACCCTACCGGGGACACCCCACATCTGTGGTTGACATTTGTGTTTATTTTTTTATTTCTGAATCTTTATTACATATATACAAAATCATGTCCGTGGAAGTTTACAAAATAGAAAAAAGAAGTCACTATAATTCAAGTACTTTAATGTAGATGCTGTTATCAATTTGATGTGTCCTTTTATTTTTCCTCATATGTGTTTTTTTCTTGCAAATTTTTATTTCTAGTTAACATACAGTGCAATATTGGTTTCAGGAGTAGAATTCAGTGTTCCATCACTTAGATATGACACCCAGTGCTAATCTCCAGCACCCTCCTGAGTGCCCATCCCTTATCGATCCCATGCTTGCCACCTCCCCCCATCCCAGTTCTCATATGTTTTGTCTCCCTCTTTTTTCTCCCTTCCCCTATGTTCATCTCTTGTTTCTTGAATTCCACATATGAGTGAGGTCATAATGGTATTTGTCTTTTTCTCTGTCTGACTTCTTTCACTTTAGCATAATACCCCCTGGGTTCATCCACGTCATTGCACATGGAAAGATTCCATTCTTTTTGATGGCTGAGTAACAGTCCATCATATATCTATACACACACACACCCCACATCTTCTTTATTCATCAATCAGTAGACATCTGGGCTCTTTCAGAGTTTGGCCATTGTGGATAGACATTTGTGTTAATAAAACTAAAAATCAAGGAACTTGCACTCCATAAAAGTAAAACACCCCTTAGAAGAGTGTGAGGGAGCAGGGACCAGCGTCGCCACTTGTCACGTAGTGTGCCAGCAGTAGGGAGAGGAACGAAGGCCATCCGTGCTGGGAGAGCACCGCAGGTCCCGGTGCCCAGGTGTGTTTGGGGCTCCCTTGCAGAGGGGCTGGCGGGACATGCCCCCCACCCGGGGTCAGACCCTGACAAGGAGATGGCTGCTAGTGTGACTTCCCACTTGGGGGGTGCACGGGGCTGCCCAAGTGGGTGCCCCCAGCCATCCTGGCCCATTTGGCACGTGGGAGGGTCTGGGAAGGGGTCCTTTTCCCGGCAGGCAAAGACTCAAAGTACCACCTTTTGCCACATCATGCAGAATCCCCAGATGAGGCCACGGTAGCGGACCAGGAGTCAGAGGACGACCTGAGCGCCTCACGCACCTCGCTGGAGCGCCAAGCCCCGCACCGTGGCAACACCATGGTGCACGTGTGCTGGCACCGCAACACCAGCGTCTCCATGGTGGACTTCAGCGTCGCCGTGGAGGTACGGGCCACCGGGACCATGATCTCTCCTGCCCGGGAGTTGGCCGTGGGGCAGAGGGTGTCCCGTGCGTACAGGCGTGTGGACACGGGCCACTGTGCGGGTGGGCGAGAGCTGCAGGTGGCAGGTAGCTGTGACCTCGAGCAGGACCCAGGTGCCGGGGCAGGTGGCAGGGCAGGGGTGTGGGGAAGCTGGGCCTGGCTGGGGTCGTGTCGCCTGTGGTTCACAGAGGAACTCCTGGGTCTCGGCCACACGATCATGCTGGACTCTGCTGCCCCGACCCCACCTCCTGGATGACATCCAGCAGAGGTGCTGGGTTATCTTAAACTCTGAAAACTTCTGAATTCCTACATGGGCCCAGAACATGTCACTGGAGACTGAGCCAGGGATGGCGGCTGGTTTGCTTTTTGAAACAGTGGTGTTGGGAACGTGCCAAGCGTCTGTCAATGGCCAGTCCATGGGAGTTGCCTGAGATTGGTCTCTGGAAGTGACCTTTGGGGTTCCACAGCGTGGCTTTTACTGCTTGCCTGGGACACAGTGACCTAAAGCCCGTGCCTGTTTCTGAAAACATCTCACGAGCACATATGAGAGGTGCAGGCGCGCTGCCTAGGGCTCCCCCGGCTGCACCAGGCCTCCCTGTCAGCCAGCAATGACTGTCCCCTCCCTCCTACCCCACAGGGACAGGCTTTGTCCTTCTGCCCAGCCCTCTGTACTCAGCATCCTCCCTCCTTTCACACTTTAGAACTAGAGATTTCTCCGAGGCACGGGGGCAAATCTTTCCAGATGGAGGAAGCAGGAAAGGACCAGTGGCCGTCTTGTTGGCAGGGACCCCCCAATCAGGTCTGGCCTGTCCAGCTGGTCTGATGAAGCCTGAGGAAGGGCGTCACTGAGGGAGAAGTGCTCTTTGCTTCACTCTGTACTGACTGTTGCGGCACGTGGTTAGGGCCGCCAAAGCATGGGAGGTCGGTAAGCTAGCCCTGGAAGCACTTAGGCCATTCGAGAATACAGCAAAGCCCTAAGTCAGGTAGGCCCTAGGGGCCCTGACACTGCAAGACAAGCTCCTGCGGGGGGCGGGGGGGGGGGGGGGCTGCGGCAAAGGACTCCCAGCAGCAGTCCTTTGTCTACAGCGTCAGGTGAGTGTGCAGGGCCCCGGCCACAAGCCAGCCCAGCCCTGGTTGTTCAGAGCCCAACTCTGCCGCTTGCATGCTTGGCGTGCGGAGCCCATCCCGGAAGGCTCCAGCCCCTTGGAGCAGGGCAGCGAGTGCCCGGCCCGCGGGTGTAAGGAAGCAATAATGCAGGTCAAATACCCAAGGAATTGGCTGTCCATCCCCCAGCCGGGGTGTCCATCACCCCGCCCTTGCCAGGTCCCCTTCCTTGGGCACATGGTGTTGGTCTGGTGTCTGTGGTGGGCTGCCTTTGGGTGCCAGGCATTAGCCATCCCCCTTCTCCCAGGCCCTCTGGTCCCACTGGGCGAGGGAGAGAGGGAGGCAGCCCCTCCCCACCGACCCCGCTGCCCCTGAGCCCCCCACATAGACCCTCTTCCCCTGGTTATCTCCTGCGGGTGGAGAGGAGGATTGGGGATGTTAGGGGAAGGCGTGAGGATGAGCTGGGTGCGACCCAAAGGTTGTGGGCCAGCTGAGAGCATGAGGTTGGGGGACGCCCACATTAGATGTGGGGAGCAGGAGTCCAGTGCTGGGAGGGCCTGTGGAGCCTCCCTGTGTTTTACACCAGAGGGGCTGGTGCCAGAAGCCTGGGGAGAGGCGGGTAGTCTGGATCCAGGTGAGGACCAGGGGAAGGCACAGCAGTGGGGTGTCTGTGCCTTTCCTGGGCTGCCATGACACCGTCCCACCCCTTCCACCCCGACCCCCCACCCCTCACTTCCCATGTTTGCCGCCGCTCTTTGGTGTTTCTTGCCTCAGAGACATATTGCCCCAATCTCTGCGTCCACCCCTTGGAGGGATCCCTGTGTGTCTGTGTTCAAGTGTCCTCTTAACAGGACACTGGTTATGCCTTAGGGCCACCCTACTCCAACAGGATCTCATCTTTGGCTTCTGCTAATCCCAGGTACCTGGGCTTTGGATCTGAACATATCTTGGGGCAGGCAGGGGTGGGGGGGACATAGTCTGATCCAGAATAAAGACTGAGCAGCGATGGGAGCCAGGAAGAGGGCAGAGCACAGAGGTCTGCTGTCCGTTGGGGAGCCCAGGAGAGGAGGCCGCCGTGCAAGGGAGCGAGCCCGGTGGTGGCCCGTCAGGGCAGCAGGACTGGCCCGTGCTGGAGACAGACCTAAGCCTTTGCCCAGTGGGTTTGGCCTCTTGAGAACGTGCCCAAAGAGAGGCGGCAGGGCTTCCGGGCCCTGAGACCTGGGAAGGGGATGGAGCTGTCCCCGAGTGAAGCCAACGGGAGTGGGTGTTGGAGCGCAGGGGGGACCCCGGCGCCTGCTGGGACGGGGGAGGCAAGCAAAGAGCAGTCCATTCCGAGTGTGGACGTGGCGTGTTCCAGGTAGGACGGGCGGTGGGGCGAGAGCACGAGCCTTCCTGTGAGGCCGCCTGGACCTGGGTCGGTGTGCCCAGCACAGTGTGGAGCCGTCGGGTGGCTCTCGGGGACCCGGGGACCTGGGATCCTGGGATGGGGAGCGTTCCCCTCTGCGCCTTCACAGACTCCGTGAACCGTGTGGGAGGCTCCCGGACCTGGACACTGCCCTCGCCTGCCTGGCACTCAGAGCACCCGTCGTCCTGTCCCTTTCTGCCCGAGGGTGGGTGGCACACGGGGGTCGCCTGATACAGGGGGTCGCCTCGGGGGGAGGGGACGCTGTGCCTGGCCCGCCTGTTCGCGGCCACCCACAGGTGGCCTCTGTCCGCCCATCAGCCTGTGAGCGTCTCCAGGGCAGGGACCTTTAGACTTGCTCTCCTGCCACCGGGACCTCACTTGTGTAGGGAACGTAATGCTTCCTGGAAGCAGACCAAAGGGATAGGATAAAGCAGACTCAGGCAGAGTTTTAATTATATACTATAGTAATTCGCCCATTTGACCACCAAGTTGTGGGACTGTCACCATCATTGTTTCCTGCTTCTTCCGGTCTCCCTGGTAATGAGGTTGGTCAGCGATGCGGACGGGCCTTCTCGGGGTCCCACCCTAGCGCTCAGGACGTGCGGCCTGGGTGCTCCCCGGAGCTAGGGGTTCAAGCAGGACGCCCGTGTGTCCGGGGGTGGGGGGGTGCCTGTTCCTCTGCGGGGAGTCTCAGGAGCCGCCGGGGCCAGGCCGGAGCATCCCGCGGCAGGGCAGCGTTCTGGCCACTAGGTGGCGCTCGGGGCCCAACCGCGTGTCGTCCAGGGGCAGGGAGCCTCTCCCCGGTCACCGCCCGGGACAGGAGAGGCAGCACCGCAGGTGCAGGTACGGTGGGTGAGGCAGGATGTGCTCCGCACTCCCACCGGGACGACCCGCTGTGGCGGTGACGGGGCCGGGGCGGGGAGGGAGTTGCCGCCTCGGGGAGACGAGGACCCCTCGGCCCGGAGGGTGCACCCCCAGGAGCCGGGCCCTCTCCCTCGGGCCGTGGCCCCCGCCCGTGCCCCTCACGGGCAGACCTGTCTTGCAGAATCAGCTGTCTGGGAATCTGCTGAGGAAATTCAAGAACAGCAACGGGTGGCAGAAGCTGTGGGTGGTGTTCACGAACTTCTGTCTCTTCTTCTACAAGTCTCACCAGGTCAGTACTGCGCGGCCGGGGTCGGGTGGGGTGGGGTGGGGTGGCCGCCTGTGCGCGGACTGGACCCGGCTCGGGGACTTCGCCGGAGGCTCAGGGCCAGCCCCGCCGCCCGTGGCCACCTCCGCCAAGCCGCTGTCTGTCGCTCCGCCCAGGACAATCACCCCCTGGCCAGCCTGCCTCTGCTCGGCTACTCGCTCACCATCCCCTCGGAGTCCGAGGACATCCACAAAGACTACGTGTTCAAGCTGCATTTCAAGTCCCACGTGTACTACTTCAGGGCTGAAAGCGAATACACGTTTGAAAGGTAATGACGTCCGCCCAGGACCTGGCGGGAGATGGCCACTCCTTCCTCCCAAGTGAGCCTGGAGGACCAGGCTCTTCTGGGGGTGGCCACTCACTGCCATCCATAGGCCTGGGCACTCACTTCCAAAGTGGCCTTGACCTTTACATGGGGGAGGCTGTCCTCTCGGCCTGACACCTGTATCCACCTGTGTTCTCAGAAAAGCAAAAGCAGCTAACCTGTCACCAGTTGAATGACATCAGTCGTTAATCTGTAGTGCCGAGTCAATGTACACACACGATGTGCTTTTAAATCTCTGACAAGTGTGCTTTTATTAGAACAGGAGAGAGGTCACAAGCAGGGGAGGGCTAGGGGGAGAAGCAGGGAGCCCCACGCAGGGCTCGATCCTAGGACCCTGGGATCATGACCTGAGCCGAAGGCAGACACTCAACCCACTGAGTCCCCCCAGGTGCCCCCGTCTCTGGATGATTTAGCTGGAATATGCCCAGCTGTGCGAGGGCCAGAAGACCACCTGAGGAAGGGAACAGATCCTAGTGCTTCTCAGGATTACCTTTTAAGATTTCCTGTGTGCTAGAATGAGGCCCGTGAGCTGTGATCTTCAAAGTAAAATCTGACCCGTGTTCTTGCAATTTACAGTAGAAATGCGGCCCCCAGGAACTGGGAGCCTGTAGCTGGCATCACTGTTAAACCACCGTCTTTGGGGGCAGGCAGGGGGTCTCAGGCCACAGACCAGCCCAGAGCAGTGGTCACCAGCCCACTAGGGAGGATTGGCTCTCCGGGCCTGCTGTCCGTAGGATGGGAGTGTGTTCCCTCGCTACCCACGAATGCCGAATGCCGTGAGGCCCGCAGGGTCAGGCCTGCACCCCTATCATGAATGGTGGTTGAGTGGCAACGGCACAGTGGTGGAAAGCCCAGGTCAAAGCCTCCCCCAAGCAGCACTTCCTAAGATACACTGCTTGGAAAGTGAGCCCAGGGGATAACTTCTCAAATTTGAGCCGGGGCCGATTCCGAGAGCTAGGCTCCTGCTGTTCTAGCAAGGACCCTTGAGCCTTATGATGGCAAGATCCTAAAATACCCGTGATTAGAGAATTTCTTTTAAAAAGCCCTGCTAGTTCCTTGGAGGCAGGAAGCTTGGCTTTCTCACCCTCGGCACTGCGACCTGTGAGACCACGTGATTCCATGGGGGGGAGGGGGGAGCCCCGTCCTGTGCATTAGTGGATGTGCAGCAGCACCCCGACCCCCTCCGTTGTGACGACCAAAAACATCTGCAGACATCGTCCACTGGGGCTTCTGAGAACCACCGATATACTGCAAATACTCACATGTATAAAATGAGCTGCACGTCGCCGCCCCACAGAGATTAGGAGGGAGAGCAGGGGAGCAAGAAACCACCCCCCGCCCCTGCTTTACACGGAGCATGCTGCGGCATCACCCAGGCAAGACACCTCCATCCGGGACGCTTCCCCTGCTCTACCAAAGGAGCACCCAGGCCAGTGGTTCTCAAACTCTTCCTCAGGAACACTGAGAGGAATGCTTAGCCTTGTTTTTGTTTACTGGGGTATGAAGAGTTCATTCGAGAACTCTCCTGCTAAAATAGGGCACATTACAAAAGCAGCCACTAGTGCATCACGCTGTTTTTGTAAGTGATGAGGTACTGTCGAGTATCATGGAGCTGTTACAAGAAAAAAACCTGTGTAGGTTTGTAGGAAGTGGCCCTTGACTCTCCTCTCATTCTCTGGTCTTAGGTGGATGGAGGTGATCCGCAGCGCGACCAGCTCGGCCTCCCGCACCCACATTCTGAGTCACAAAGAGTCTCATGTATATTGACGGCGGGACACGTTTGTTGATTGGCTCAGCGGTGGCTGCTTTCCTGGGAGATGCTTCCTCTCCTGTGTATTAATGAAGCCTAGTAAAATTAACACCTGTCTGGAAAACAGAAACATGGTTTTACAGCCACTCTCCTGTCTCCACAAAACCGTTTTTAACCTTGTCTTTTCGAGCTGTTAATGTGTCATCTGAACGGAACAGCGCTCCCACCTCTGATGCTGGTGGCTCGTCTGTCATTCTCCCGGTGGGCTGTTTCTAGCTTGTGCCAGTATTAAAACGTTGTCATTAATATAGTGCCAAATGACCGTTTTTCTCTTCTACAACTGCACCTTAAAAGCAGTACAACCACATCCGTTCAACCAAAAGACAGGGCAAGTGCTCTTCTTTTTCTTAAAGAAACTTATTTTGATTTATAGGCTGGTGCATTTTAAAACAACAAAAAAAGGATTTTCCAATGTTTGTGATACACATGGCACAGTCTTAAATGAGATCATTTTCAGATTTCGTTTTTTCAATCTTTCTACTTTTATAATAATAGCAAGTTAGTAGGATTTACTTCTTTGATTAATAAGCAATTTGCAGCACACGACGTACATTCCCCTCTGGGGTTTTACGCTCCAGTGAAACGCTGTTCTTGGCACAAGTTGACCAAATTGTTCCAGTGATTACTCGTAGCGGGTGGTGTTCTGTTCCGAGCAGCAGAAATCCAGCACGGTGTCTGTGCTCTCGCTGTCCTAGGAGTGGTGTGTACGATGGGAAGATGCTCAGCTGTGGTGTTTGCTGTCTGTTTCACAAGCATGAGAACCTGTATGTCCGTGAACAGGGCCATTTGTGATATGTTACATGACGGAGGGTGTTTTGGGAGCTTCCAGTGGCTGTGGGAGGCACTGTGATGTAAGGTGCGCGGTCCCCTGGTCCCCATGATCATACCTATATCCTGCAACTGTGGTTTGGAGTTGCACATTCAGTAGTAGTATATATTGTGCCTGTCTTCAAGAACATTCTTTTCTCCTTTTTATACTCATCCTTCCCTCCGGCCCCCCCAGGCATGGGGTAGCAACAGGATGACCTTGTGCATCGTCCACAGTTGGACTACACAGGGAACAGGGCTCCAGCACCTGCTGGGGCCCACTAGTCAAAATCCGCCTGCCTATTCTCTGTGGAGATGGGGGGGGGGGGGCTGCTATTCCCTGGTATTCTTCACCCCTTTCTACCACGGTCCAGAGGGGGCCCGGCCCTCCCAGTGCCTGTACCGCAAGCACCGCTGGCCGGCCCGACGCTGCGGAGCTGGGACTGGTGTACATGGAAATGTCAACGCAGCAGGGGCGAGGGACTCGAGATGTGTGCGTCGTTTGCCTTACGCTGTGTACCAGGTGGGTGGAAGTACTAACAAAAGGGAATAAAAATACCTCACGCCACAATCCAGCATATTGAAGTCTTAAGGCAAAACATCACCAACCTTGTCTGGTCCTTATTTTCGTCCAAGGTGGGTGGGTGGCAGGACCAGAGCTGCCCTGGGGAGGATGTGGCGGGTCACCCGTCACACGGGGCAGGTGTGAGAGCAGGTGACTCACTCCTCAATGAACAAGCAGTTGGTGCTTGTGGGGGAGCAGAACCCTGCTGGGAACATGTCAGTGGCTATAGAAGGACGAGAACCTAAGTGATAAAAGAGGGCAGGGGGGCTCCCTTCGGCTTCTTTGGTGAAACAGGACCCCTGGAGACTAGCGGTTCTGTCCCAGAGGTAGGATGAGAAAAACTCTCCCCCTACAAATCACCGGTCACTGGATTCTACAAGGCTGGGGGATGAGGTGCTTGCACCCCGTGTCTCTGAGCAATTCCAGACCGTTTCCATGATCCTGTGAGTGCTGCTCTATTAGCTCTCTGGGATCCCTGGTGACTCCAAAGTGCCAATCACACAGGCAACATGGACCACTGCCAAGGGCACATGGGGAGTTTCAGAGACACCCTGGTTCTTAGTCCATTTGGGCCACTATACCAAATGTATCAAGGTGGGCAAGTGCAAGATCCAGGATGCCGGCAGCTGTGGGATCTGGCGAGAGTCCTCCTGGTTCCCCACCAGCAGTCTTCACACTGTATCCTCACAGGTGGGAGGGGGGAGGGAGGAGGGTCTCGGGGGCCTCTCTTAGCCACTAACTCTGTCACGGGCACTCCACTCTCCTGACCTAATCACCTCCCAAAGGTCCCACCTCCAAATACCATCACACTGGAGGATTAGGATTTTAACAGGGGGGGTGAGGGGTTCCAGCCTCTTCCCTCTATACAAGAGACAGAATTACAAAAATAGTTTTCTGTGAACTCTACCGACCCCTGCACGACACAGATCCTATACTAATGAACACGCCTTGCACTATTCTCCCCATTTACTGTCATCTTTTACAGCAGAACTATAAAAGCCATATTTAAGGAAATATAAGGACACTTATAAATGAGCCACATTTTGCCAAAAGAAAGGTACAAAATGCTACATGAGGAACCAAACTAGACACACAAACTGGGGATGCAGAAGGTGTGTGGCATTTGGTGACATCAAGACAGTCATGAGGCCAACTCATGGGCCAAGGCATCCAAAGCACACTGGTGGCCTCCTCACTTAGCGCACCCAGCTGGGACACAGGAAACATGATTTCTAGGAGGCATGAAAAGCCAGCCAGACACAGCCCACTGCCTGTTTCCACAAGGCCTTAGCTGTGCTCCCCGAAAGCATCTCCCATGGCAGGTGCACCACCGCCATCTAGTGAGCACATCAGCTGTAGCTGAGGGGGGTTGGCATCGAGAGGCTTCCAAGCGCCAGCAAGTCCATTCCAGATGCCGGGTTCCCAGGTCTGGCTCCCAGGCGGCAGAGTTGATGTTGTCTGTGCCAGTATGGGGTCTGACAAAGACTCCAAGTGTCTACACCACGACCAGCCTCCCTGGCTTGATAAGTAGCCCCTGAAGGGGACACAGCTTCCTGGTGCCCCCAGAAACCAGACCTCGGTTTGTGTGTCTACAGAAAGCAGCAGGCCAGAAGAGATGCGGGAAGAGATCCATTTTGAAAACCGACTCAAACCACATCTTCTCCAGGAAGCTTCATCCACAGAAGATGCTCGAGTAAGCTCTAGAAGAAGAATCTGCTGCACTACCTGGGAGACGGCGCTGCGCTGACAGTCTGGTCCCCAAACCCTGCGTGCTAACCCTCGCACCAACACAGGCTTAACTGGAACCCAGTTTCCCCAGCAGCATGACGGTCCCTCGCAGGGGAGACTGGCTCCAGCAAGTCGTCTTGGCGCCCCCACCCATATGCAGAAGTGCAGACCTCGGAGAAAGCCGCTGCCTCTGCTGGCTGGCTAAGAGCAGACACGCGGCACCCCCCCGGAGAACGCTGTGTCATTTCCTTGAGTGATTCTCCTGCAATCAACAAAACTGACCTTGGACTTGCATCTCACACAGGGAAACAAATCACTCTCTAACAAAACACTCAGTAGACACATGAAACATTCTCCAGTTCCATCATCCAAGTTAATGTTCCTGCTGCAAAAGAACACACACAATAAAAACCAGCAATTCAGTTCTATTTCCCCTAATCAAAATGTACCCTTTACAGAAATTAATAATTCAGCTTCTAATTAAAAAAAAATCATGACCATTTTAGACTATTCAAAAACTACACTCAATGAACAAATTGAAACAATGGGCACACACACAAACCTCCCCGTAACCCAGGCCACTGGGGCGGCAGAGAGCAGACCTTCCATCCCGAAGTTGACCCAGTCGCTTCCTTCTTCCAAAAATCCTTTGTCTTGGGACACCTGCGCGGCTCAGTGGTTGAGTACCTGCCTGCCGCCCAGGGCGTGATCCTGGAGTCCCAGGATCTTATTCCATGTCAGGCTCCCTACATGGAGAGCCTGCTTCTCCCTCTGCCTGTGTCTCTCATAAATAAAAAAATCTTAAAAAAAATCCTTTGTCTTCCCCTCCGAGAGGACAATGATTCACATCAACAAATCTAAAATAATGCCCACGTGTACTTAGTCAAGAACAGCTTCAGGAACTCTCTTTCTCACCCCACAGACCCAGAAGTGATTCATCCTGCCTCCCACCTACACAAGCAAGGCCTTGCCACAAGCCAAGAAAAACACAGACCCTCCTGGCTGACAAAGAACAAACCTGGGTGCCTAGATTAAGGAAACAAAACCACTCTCCATCAAGGTCCTTGGAAAGAACGTGCAATTTTACAAATCAATATCCGGCCATATTTTCTCAGTGACCAACTTTTTTCAAAGCAGCAGAGGGAGCTGGATTGAACGCTCAGCGTTTTCAGTGTGGGCACTTCTTTCTGGAAGTGCTGAAGTGTCTCACCTTCTCCCTCCCTCTATCTCTCTCTCACACACACACACACACACACACACACACACACACACACATACACACTCACATACTCACAGGTACACCTGCCCTCTGAAGAGTCATGTTTCAAGGAGAGTAAGCAAAATGAGTGTGTTATAAAATTTATTTGTGTAAGCATTCAGACATTTTTAGGTGGGCAAGATGATATGCGGGTCTCACTCCAAGGAGCAAGAGAAAATCATACTGGGAAGGACGGCAGAGCTGGCGTAGGATTGGCAGTGGCACAATTTCAAACAAATGTTAAGACGAGAGCACTTCATCAGGGAGAAACTTAAAATAATAATTTAAAGCTTCATGAGGCAAGATATGTTCCAATTTAAAACACTAAGAAACAGTACCATCAAATGAAAGGAAATCATCTCTATGTGTACCAAAAGGGTCATTGGGCAAACAAGAGGGGAGTCTGCATCTGTGGAGGTATAAAGAGGAGTGTTCCATAAGAGGGGCAGTAATTATTATTAATGGCAAACCCTGCAGATACAAAATAAAAACCAAATCACTGATCACAGAATTCAAAATTTACATGTAATAAAGGCAAGGCAAGAGACTCAAGTTATGGCCTGTCAAATATTTACTCCACTGACATTATCTACAGAAGCACTTGGCCAATTTGTACACAGTGATTCCTTATGCACGCCGAAAGGGGTTCCGTAAAAATGACACTATATACAAATCTGTACACTGACCCACCAGAGCGATTCTCCGTCTCCCACGGAGGGGGAGTCATCCACTTACAGCAGGGTACCTGAGATTTCATTTCTTCAGTTGCCTTGTCATGATCCCAAATATACATTTCAGGGTTTGTTTTTGTTTTTAAAGACACTTTCCTTGATATGTGCACGATGGCTACAAATAAAAAACAAGAACAAGAAAATAAAATGATCGCTTGCAGGAGCTGACCCTCCCCGCCGCACCGAGCGGCTCCTTTTGGCGGAGGCCGATGAGGAAGGGCCTGTGCGCCCCAGGACAGTGGGCACCCGCAGCTGGGGAGGGGGTGGCCCCCAGATGGCACACCACTGCAGCGGCGTCAGCAAAGGCTCTCGTTGACTTTTTCAGAGGAAGAGGATGAAGAAGAAAAAAAGAAAAAAAACCCAAATGCCAAAGGAATTTCAGTGGGATGAAGTTCCTCCGCCACTTAGAGAATATCTGGGGGAAAGAAAAGAGAGAAACAGAAGTGAGTGTCATTTCTGTAACCCCCATGCAGAAAGTCAAACCACCAGCAAAATCCTGGTTTACCAGTCTCGAGTCATAAAAAATAAGTGGAGCAAATATCAATCGGTTAATTATTATACAAAGAATTAATTAAAACTAAGAAAAATGATTTTGATGCCACTTTTCATAGATAGGTTAAATTCAGTCCATGGAAGAACTAGAATTATATAACAAGTGGGAGAGTGGTCTCCAGGGAGGAAAAAAGATGCACAGAAAGCAATAAATGGCATAGCTGTGCTTAGAGTCCACTTTTAATCCTTTTTTTTTTTTTTTTTTAATTCATGAGACACACAGAAAGAGGCAGAGACCCAGGCAGAGGGAGAAGTGGGCTCCATGCAGGGAGACTGACATGGGACTCAATCCCGGGTCTCCAGGATCACGCCCTGCGCTGACGGTGGCGCTAAACCGCTGAGCCACCGGGGCTGCCCTATAGTCCACTTTCAAAAGTCACGGAATCAGTAATACCTGATGACACTATGAGGTTCTAGGGCGCACACATAGATCTATCAGCACAGGAAACCCTTATTGCCACAAAAATACTGCTGCTCATTCAAGTGATCCACTCCCTAGAACTGTTTCAGAAATGTCCAAAGAAGGAGCAATGTATTTTTGCACAAAGCTGTCCCTGAGGGGTTTTTGTAATTGTGAAAATTAGGTAACTTTGATGTCCAAACACAGCAGACAGGGTTACACAGATTAAGCAAACCAAATGAGAAACAGATTAAAAATTGTCATTATATAGGGGCTCCTGGGTGGCACAGTCGGTTGAGCATCTGACTTGATTTCGACTCAGGTTCATGATCTCAAGTTGGGTAAATTTATGATTTATATACAGTGGAAGCCAGTGAACTGACACGGATGATAATACTAACTGGGCCGCAGTGGGTGGGGGTGGGGGCAGCATCACGGGCACTTTCCTCTGGTTTCCACTAACTGCAGTACTGTCTTACTCCAGAATATAAAATAGGGTTGGGGGTCCCCTGATGGCCAGCATCCTCTCAGTCACCTTAAAACTGACCCCACGTCACAGGAGACGGCTGAGGACGTTTAAATGGGAGCAATCTCAAACATTCCCACCTACGGCAGCTCTTTTAAGGCATTTAAAATACTTGGCACTCTCCCAGAGAATAAACGACTACCGAGCCTCCTGAAAAGCAGGCTTTAGCCACAGATCCGAAGACTCATTTTCCAAGGAAGAGAGATGCCTAAAGCCGGGGGAGGCGTGGATGCTGCACATGAGGATCCACACATTAATTCAAATTAAGATCTATACGTCTCTGAAATGCTTTCGACAAAAGTCGGTTCTTATTTTCTCTTAGGTGACCGCTTCAGTGAAGTTCTGCCTTTTGGCGCCCAACGGGTAGGAAGCAGTGGCAGTGGCCGCTGTGGTCTGGTGGCGGGGTGGAGAGCACGTGGGAAGGGCCAGGGAGCCTCCCAGGGGTGAACACAGGGACCCGATAAGGACCCAGGAGCCGATCGTCTGCTGGCTGCAGGGGAGGGAGTGTCTGCACATCACAAAGGGTAGAGAAACAAAACAGAAGCGTCTGGAGACGAGGAGAGGAAAGAATGTGGACCTGGCGTCTCCCCCGCGCCACTGGGAAGTATACCGTGAAACGTGCCGTGGGCAGCGGTGGGCAGCGACGGCTGCGCCTGCACTGTGTGCTCCAGCTCGCACTGGAGGTGCCGGGGGCCCCGGAGGCGGCTGGTTCCCACCAAGTGTGCGACGCACGCCGATCGTGAAAACATGGTACTACCACGTACGAGAAAGTCCCCATTGACAACTGTCTACATGGAGGACACGCTGAAGAAAGCCCTGGGATACGGTGGTTTAAACATATTATGAAGGCTAGTGTCACTTGCTCCTTTTTCACTACTTTGTCAGGAGGGAACTAGAAAACCTCGAACCGTGTGTGTGGCTCACGCAGGCTGCCAGGTAGCGTGGGTACACACCAGCTGGGTCGGCAGCAAAAGGGCGGGAGCAGGGGGCACTCACAGGCCATGCCCTCTGTCCCGGGCTGTGGGGAAATCGAGTCAGGGATGCGCGTCGCTGACCAACTCCGGCCACTCGGGACAGGGTGGACAGTCAGTCCTGAAAGTGGCACCAGGAAAGCAGAGACCCAAACCCCAAACAAGGGAATCGCAGCACTGCCACTGTGCGGTTGAGCTCCATCCGACTCAGAGGCTCTACCAGGAAATACATGAGAGAGAATGAGGATTGAAGGGACTCCTGAGCTGCTCGGAGAAAGGAGAGTAACGCACAGTGAGGTTATGGCTAAGTAACAAGAGCCAGGCCTCCGGGATAACCAGGGTGTGCCCCAGGACAAGGCAGCCAGCGCTCTGACGGTGCTGCGTTAGAAACGGCACCGCACACATGGACCCTGGATGGATACACACGAACTTCGTAACAACTGTGCATGAGTGGGCATCTGGGGACTTGGGATTCTTTTTTTCTTTTATGCCTGTGATTTGTTAGAATCAATGGGTTTCGGGGGTAAACCCAAAAAGTATAGCGGATTCTTTCACTTGCCTCAAAACCAAAGGCAGCCAAGAAGACAGGCTTTACTGTCCAGCCGCCTGCACTTGGGAGCAAGTTGGAAAGTTGGAACAATGTTAACAAAGGAGCCTGAGGTGAGGAGGACAAACCTGTCACAACTAGGCTTTGCCCCCACGTCCCACGTTATTAGGACTCTTCATGGGCTAGAGGGCAGCCCATTGGACCATCACTTCCAAGGGGCAAAAGCAACCCAACACACACACCCCTCACTTCTTTGTACGTTGTCAAGTCAGTGTCTCTAGAAAGATTTGAAATGCCCCTTACATTCATCAAGGCCCAGCCGCCCTTTGGAAGGGACTTTGACAATTCACCTGGAAGGTGACTTTCAAAGCAATGAAACGGCTGGCTTTTTGGGAGGTGAGGAAGTTCTGGGGTTGTGGAACAGAGCTTGCGTCACAGCACACCTCCACTCTAACACCCTCAAATGACTGCCCTTATGTGAAAGGGGCAGTCAGCGTGACCCCCACAAGGAGACTCCTAGAATAAGCCTGAGAGTGGGCTGGGGAAGGCCAGATGGACCCCCAACTTCCTTCTCACGTCAGAGCCACCGGCGGGACATGGAGCCCCTGCAGGCTGGCGCAGACAGAGCCACTGCTGTCAGACAAGGCTCCCGACATGAAGCAGAGGCGAGAACTGCCACAGCCATGTGAGGAACAGAACCTGCCCGTGTCCTAACTCACTAGGCCCTGACTTCTGGCATTCTGGACGCAATTCTGAAGGTAGAAAACCACACAGAGTTACAAACAGGTCACTGGCTGGTAGTTAGGCTGCATCATGAAGAGCAGACAGGTGTCTTCAGGTCACTGGCTAGTTCCATGGCAAGAGCTACAAGCACAGAGTCTGTGGCCCTCCCCACTGGTGTCCAGGATCCTGTCATTCCTGCAGCGATTTCTAGAACTTAGAACTAAAGTCTTCTCTAACTTGATTCTGCTTCATGTGCCGGGAAGATAATAAGGGACCAGGAACAAGGAGGACTAAGAGGCTGTTCCTTGGAAGGACTAAGAAAGCTGGGGACACACACAGTGCGGCCCCAACCCGCAGGCCACTAGGGGCAGTTACCTCTGCAGCCGCTGGACGAGCTGGGCCACCATGGTGTCCGAGATCCCGGGGCAGGCCTCTTCCGCCAGGTAGATGGCCCCTCGCAGTTCTTCTATGGACCCCATGTTTCCTCCACACGCCTGGCTTTTCTCCTTTAGCTGGAGGACACAAGCATGCAGAAGAGCATGACCCATGGGAACCAATGAGCACTTGAAGGAGCGATGCCATGTGCAGGCTCTAACTGCCACCCCGGGCCCAAGCCCGAGCCCTGGCGCAGCTTCGACTGCGCTGTGGGCCACCTGACCCCTTCCAACGGACGGCTTTGTGAGAACACTTTGTACAGAGAGGGCACCCTCACTACCTTCAAACACAACTAGCCGCCTATGCGGCTTTTCAAGATCTCGTGGCACCTGTCCCCTC
This sequence comes from Vulpes lagopus, assembly GCF_018345385.1. Lineage (NCBI taxonomy): Eukaryota > Metazoa > Chordata > Mammalia > Carnivora > Canidae > Vulpes > Vulpes lagopus. The sequence continues at coordinate 12,928,570 of NC_054839.1, read as the reverse complement.
TTTTTCCACCTCCACCTTACTCTACAACCAGAAAGACAATTTCACAGTCACTCAGCCCTAGTTTCCACGATGAAGCTGCACTCTGGGCCACCTACGGCTTAGCTCCTAACGACAACAAGTGGCTCCTTAAGATTCCAGCAAATGGTCTTTTTGGTCCAGGGTGTGGTCAAAATATTCTTGGCCTTGCAAGCAAGCAGCAGCCCTAAATTCTGGGAATCCAGCATCCCTCTTGACCCCTCTGCCCCTGTGAGAACTTAAAATGGTGTCTTGGGCACCGCCTCAGGTAAGGATGATGGCTCGAAGTCCCTCTCTGGGAGGGATGTGACCAGAAGATGCCGCATGACAAGGAGAGCCATTCATTCAGTCAACAGGTAGCAGACACCCAACCAAGCCTCCAAGAACAGGAGCCCCCTCCTCTATGTCACCTTTAAGAAATCCTTCACATTTAGCTTTAGCTTTTCAGTGTGGTGAACACATCACTCACGGCATCAGCCCCACCCTGACCATGCTGCTCCCTTCTCTCCCTGCTAAAGGGACACATGGAAGATGAGCAGAACCCGGCGTCCATTCCTATCCTCCTCGTCACAGACTGTGACGCAGTGGACCTGGAGGTGGCCGCCTGTGTCCATCTAGAACTCCCGATCACCCAACAACTAAATAGAACAGTATTTACAGGTCCTGAGCGTGTAACCTCTGCCTTCCCTCCTCCCCTGCGTGCCCTCCCTGTCCTGTGACCCCCCAAAGTCCCCCTGCCCAAAGCTGCTGCTGGGTGGGCTCCTGACGGGAGGGAGCCACCCACACGCATACTCTGATGCCAGGGGATATCCCTATTTGTAAACACAGGGATAATGACCCTTCATTATTGAGTTTTATCAGAATTATATAAAATGATATACACTGAAAGCTTCACACATGTGGCTACTGAGTACTATTGATAGAAATACATAAGGAAAGACACCTGTGAGTTTACCTTTAGCTTAGCTAAAAAAATCAAAGCGGTATTACCTCGAGGATCAATTCATTAATTCTAAATAATGCATTCAGCATGGTTTCTTCATACGCCCAATAAAAAAACACAAGGCTTCAGACAAATAAGAATTATCTATGTCATTTTCCCTAAGTGCCCACTGATCCTAACGGAGGGCCAGGATCACAGGAAGCAAGGGAGCATCTAGTAAACCTGAAGGACCATTTCTCACTTCTCCCAAACATAATAAAGATCAAGATGGTGTCTTATGGACATGAGAGGAAGAGCTCAGGTTCCCAGAAAAATCAGCCAAGGGCAGAGCCAGAGAGCAACCCAGAGCAGCCTCTACTTGCCTGTATCATTTAGTTTTCCTTCAGGAACCTGCACGTTCAGTTTCAACTCCACCCCCCAAGCTCCAGCTCGGCCCCAGCAGCCGGGCCCCCATCTGCCAGCGGAGAAGGTGGGGCCCCTTTGGCCAGCTGGCCAGCTTAGGAGGGCAGACACAGGGCAGGGGCCCTGCCAACGAGATGACACCATGTGACTGAGGTTCGGGCCTCATGGGGCAAGGGGGAGCAAGCCTGGGTGTCTGGCACCTCCACCAGGGACCGCAGACCTCCACAGGAAGATGCCCCAATACAGCCTCTCCCCTAGAGAGCTCCAAACCCCACACAAACAGAAGGTACCAGTGTGACCCATTCTGAATTCACCTTAAAGGCAGCCTGAGCCAGAGGAGAACTCAGGGAGGGGAAAAAAAAAAAAAAAACCCAGCAAGGGGTATCTCCCACTTCTTTTCGAATCATCTACTAACCAGATGAAGAACAGTCTTCATTCTCATGAAATTGAATCTTGAAAATATCTCAAAATGCAGTATGCCTACTGATACCTACCGGAGGCAGGGAGGGCTCCCCTGAGAAGGAACGGGGGGCCAGTACATGGGTGAAATCAGTCCCTGACGGAGGAAGTGACCTGGGCTGCTGACCTGGGAACTCCCTGGCCCTGCTGGTAAGGGAACTTCCCTGGGGTTACAGTGAAATACGGAGACACAATGGGACAAATGAAGTCTCTAGGGAATCCAATTTCTCCTTTAAAATAAAATTCTACTTTTTACATTGCCATAGATTTGTCCAAGGCCAAGCAGTCAGGCTGCACCCAAATTTTGTAGAAAGCGCTACAACTGAAGCTAAAAATCACCCTGGTGGCATATGGACTTGGGCTGGGCCAGTACATTCAAGGAGGCGACACAATGACGTTTCCTGGGAGGCACTGGGCAGAAGACAGCGCTGGGAGAGCAGGAGGGCACCAGGAGGCGAGCGCCCAATCTCAGCCGGCCTCACGGGGCCACGATGTGACTCTCCGCCTACTCACGCCAGCCTGTCTAACCTCCCAAATTCTACTGGCGACGTGTCACAGAAAGAGGACTCTACCCCCAACTGTGTCCCGGTCATGCCCCGTCCCCCCAAAGTCAATTGGGTATCTTACCTCTGCAAACAGAGGAGAAATAATTGTAGATAAACACTGAGAGAAAGGCCTCTTTGGGATGTCTTTCACCTTAGGGAAGAAAAAAAAGTAATCAGAAGGACTTAATATTCACATTGCAAGAATTCAGAAAACTTCAGACATGCACCACGTTAGCATAAAGTCTGAAATGTTTTGTTTGCTGTGATATCTTTTTTTTTTTAAGATTTTTTTTTTAAAGTAACCAGTGTGGAGCTTGAACTCCCAATGTGGAGCTTGAACTCATAACCCCAAGATCAAGAGCTGATGATCCACTGACTGAGCCACCCAGGCACCCATTTGCTGCGATAACGGAATGGGACCGTCTTGTGACCTTTCACTAGACTGCAATGCTTCATTTGCAGTGAAATGTAAAACTAACGTAGCTGGGTGGACCAGTGCCTGGATTCCACACGACAGCCTTGAAAGAAGTCCTGTAAGTGGCATATGTGTGGGTGCAAGTGACACTGAATCACGTCACTGTGCGATCTGTGCAGCAGGACCTAAGTACTGAACCTCTGGAAATGGAAATCAGACCGAAGCTGGCTGTTCCAAGTGTCTGTCAGAGGGCAGGAACCTATTTTCTACTTTTGCAATCTCTGTAATGACTCCCACCTGTCATCAAAGCAAGACTTGTTGGAGCAACAGGGGACTGGAATAGTCCACACTGCCTCAGAGAAACTACACCACTGTGTAAAAAGGACAAATACCCACCATGTACTTCAACGTGGATGAACTGGAGGGTATTATGCTGAGTGAAGTAAGTCAATTGGAGAAGGACAAACATTATATGGTTTCACTCACACAGGGAATATAAAACATAGTGAAAGGGATTATAGGGGAACGTAGAGAAAATGAGTGGGAAATATCAGAGGGAGACAGAACATGAGAGACTCCTAACTCCGGGAAACGAACAAGGGGTGGTGGAAAGGGAGGTGGGTGGGGGGATGGGGTGACTGGGTGACAGGCACTGAGGGGGACACTTGACGGGATGAGCACTGGGTGTTACACTATATATGTTGGCAAATCGAACTCCGATAAAAACATATACAAAAAATAAAAATAAATTAAAAAAGTAAAGCAACTCTAAAATAGTTCTTCATAAACTTAAATAGGCATAAAACCAATTAATCAAAAGACAGCTCCATATAAGTACCCAAAGCACTATATTTGTTTTTAAGATCCTTAAACAAAAACTTAATCCCAAAATTCTGGTACCTTTTATGAGTCATCCCAATATACAGAACAGAGTCTGAATGTCACTTCACAGGTGAGACCTGCCCCTCCACCCAGACCCCAGCTCCCTGGGCGGGGAGGACACAGCAGGCTCTGCGGAGCAGGAAGCAGCCCTATGGAACAGACCTGAGGCCAATTCTCAGACCTCATTCTCCGGGTCGTCAGAGGACAAATCTCCTATCTGTCTCAGCCAGTGAAATACCACAGCAGGTTGCCACGCGGACGCCCCGCCCACCAACGGCTCCACACAGAAGGGACTAGGGGACCCCGCTGACTGACAACAGGGGTTAGTCGCTGTAGCACCAGCCAATGTTACCTTATTTCTTTCTAAGTCCGAAGGCTGAAGCGCTCCATTCTCAAGATTCTTTGGATCTTTCTCTCGGATAGTGAAGATCCAGTCCCCAGAGTCGCTGCCCCCAGATGCCTGGTTGTCCGTATCCGTTTCCCTTTGTAGAGACATCCAGGTGAACTCCATGAGCAAGTGCACAGCTCTGTGCCCCAGGAGACCCCACTCTGCAGCTCCACCCAGTCACCCCCACACTCCACACCTACCTCCCATCTCGACTCCCACCCATAACCCACCCCCAGTGTCTCCCAGGTGTTCAGAGGACCCTGCCTCCCGCCTCAGAGGAGAGAGACCATCACAGCAAGGCTCCCAACCTCCCACAATGCCAGCTGCATCCACAGCCTGCATCCCACCTCCTCCAGTGAAGACAGGCATCTCTCCTGCAAGACAATCCTCTGCTGCACTGACAACCCCCTCTCTCGGATGTCACCTCTCCTCCCCATCAACATTCCAACATGCATCCCTTTTGCTCCCTCAACACACTGGCCCCTTGAGCTACAGCCATCTCCCAGTCTTATTTCCTGGGTGTGTCACCTACACTTACTGCCTCCATTTTCTTACCTTCCCATCACTCCCAAAACTGACCCTGTCCCTGCAAATGCCATGATCAATGCCACTGATCCTGGGCACACCACTGGACAAGGGAGTTCCTGCTCAGTCCATCTCCTGCTTGAACCCTGAGCCTCCATGTTCCTGCTCATCACCCTACCCTCCAGAGTCTCTGCACCCTCATCGCCCCCGACCCCAGTCATCCACAGGTTCATCCTCTACACTGGCATTTCCTAGCATTCAGCCTTCAGCATCTGAGCCTTCACACTCTGCAGATACACTCCAGGTACATGGTAAATACTTATGGCTCCAATGACCTGAAATCCATGACAGCTGCCCCCATACCTCACCTGAACTCCAAACATCCATGCCACTCGACACTGGACACAGCATCTTGGGTGTCCTGTCAGCAACTCAAACATGTCCCACACCAAAATGAGCTTCCTGTGCCTTGGCCTCCTCCCCACCCTGACCGGCTTCTCCAGCATCACCGTCTCAATGGCACCCGCCACAATGCTGAAGCCTACATGGCCTCTACTTCCTTTATTCAAGTCCAGGACCATGTTCACACTGCCCGTTCATCTCTTCATCCCCATTGCTACCACCCTAATCTGTCAACATCATGATCTCACAATGTCCAGAGCCAGTGGTTCTCACTCTTGGCTCTACAATGGAGTCACCTGGGGACCCTGAAAATATAGACCTCACCCCCAGAAATTCTGATTCAACCAGCCTGGTGTTTGGACCTGGGCTGGTAGTCAACTTGGACTTCTGGCCAGGTGTGAGGGAGGACAGAAGAGGTGCTAAAGATCAGAACATTTCTGTTCATGACACCATGCTAATGTCTCCTCCCTTCATGTCAGAGCAGGCGATCTAGCTTCCTCCACCCAAAACACCAAAACAGCTCTGAGACCTCATCCATCTCTTTAACTAATGGAATTCCAAGATGCTTGATACTAGTTTTTAATAAGTAACTTCCAGTATGGAGCTTTTACAACCCTAGCATAGACTACAGCACAACAGATAATTGCAAAAACATACATTTATATCTTTAAAATAATGTATTTAATGCAGTTTCATCTGCTACTTTAAGAGCAGGAAAAGGAAAAGGAGACCAGGTCTAGTTCATTATGCATGGTTCCATCACACAGATTTTTCTTGGAGATTCCACGAGCAACAAAAATAGGCTAAAAGGCTCCCCAATTGTCCCATACTGACATAAGAATCACCACCAAACTGGATTATCTAAAAACAAATTAACAAAGAAATGAACAAATAACCAAAAACCCCAACCCAATAAGAACGAACTCGAACATCACCCATGCACAGGACTCCCGGGCATCCTGTCTGCTCGCAGGCCTAATTCACTCGCAGCCTGCGCACCCAGGAAGAGCAGACTTACGTGTCTGAGTCTTCGGAGCCAGAGTCTTCATGGCTCTGCTCGGCCTTCCATCTCTTGTACCTGTCGATGAGCTCAGTCAAGTAGGATGTTTTCTTTGCATTGCGTATTATAAACTTGTGCTTCAGTAACTCCTTAGCGGTGGGTCTCTGGGGAACAAAGCACCAGACAAAACAGAGAAAGCAGGAGATGAAGTTCCCTGCGTCCTACCTGATTCTACCCCCCAAGGACAGATTGTAACCTCAAAACGTTAACACATGCTAAAACGTAAAGATCGAGTTCTGCTTCGAAGTCTATTTCCCTAACAAAAAACATGATTCAAACAGCAGTCATCCAGCATCCACGGGTGGGAATCCAGGTAGAGTGTGTGGGCGTGACATCTGGTATCCAATGTGGTCTTAACACACTACAGGTAACCATCCAACGAGACCAAAAAACCTTTCCCTAGAAAAGTGCACTGACACAGAAAATGTGTGTCAGAGAGAATTTTAGAGATCGTTCAAGACAGCTAGAATACACCTCCTGGTTTTTACAAAACATTTTATATTACAAATGCTGAGGAGAGAGAAAATGTATGTTCTGAGTTACCTCGTTAACTTTCTATATTAATGTTTGGCTCCATCCCCCCGAAATAATAAGATAAATGTTAATTGGGATACATCTAGAGGAAACTAGAAAGAAGCTGATGCTGAAAGAGTACCCAAAGGCTCTTACTCATCACCTTCCCCAATTTAGAAATGCTCATTTCCCTGGTCTGGCACTTTCCTTGGGATTGGGGTGAGGACCTCACCCAGGTCCTGGGCTCAGCGTGGCCACAGTCACAGAGCATATTCCAGAGTTGGCAACTGCTTTACCCTTGAGGATGGCAAGCCCAATTACAAGGAGCATGCCTCCCAAGGAGACCCAAATGAGAGCAGACAACAAGAACACACAAAGTACACCAGTGTGACTAAGTTCCCATTTACTCTGAATTACTAAAGCTTTACTCACAAGAGCCAGGCACATTTCTCAGATTCAAACATATAGAAATCCTGGGTCACCTCAGGTTGTGTCTCACTCCCTGTGAAACCCCAAGTGTCTTAGAAGTGCTCAAATTCCCAGCTTCTCATCCTTTTCCTCAGTGTGCCTGGGGTCAAGGTAGGGGTAGAGATGTGTGCACTGGGCAAGTATGCTGATGACAGAAATCTGTTTAATGGGAAGATGTGTACACATGTGGGTGGATCTTCCTGGGTCCTGCCACACTGTGCCTAGGAACTCACATCACAATAGAGAGTTCAGGACATCATGGACAGGTCAGAACAACAGCCCACACAACCTGATGTCTCGTGTATTAATAACAGGCTGACTTGGGACCTCTGGGTGGCTCAATGGCTGAGCGTCTCCCTTCAGCTCAGGGTGTGATCCCAGGGTCCTAGGATCGAGTCCCCCATCAGGCTCCCCTCAGGGAGCCTGGTTCTGCCTCTCTCTGTGTCTCTCATGAATAAATAAATAAAATCTTTAAAAAAATAAAAAAAATTTAAAAAATAAAATAAAATAAAATAATAAAATAAAACAAAATAAAATAAAACAAAATAAAAAATAAAACACTGACTTGGTGATCTCAGGCTACGTTCCCCAGAGGTTCATAAAAAATGCTGCATTCCTCTATTTCATTCTTTTACCAAAACTGACATATTAGAAAACCATGGTGTTCTTGTAGAATTAGTCACCCATTTTTAGATAAGAGTTCATTAAAAAGGGGATTCAGCTTGGCCTGTAGCCAACATTGCTAGAAGATTTAGAAACAAACCAACGACATATGGTGTTATACAGAACACCACAATACAAAAATAACTTTCAAAGGTATGTCCTAATTCAGAGAGAAAATTCGGCTATAGCTATCAAGAGCTACTGCCACATGGCTCTGCCAAAGTCAATTACACACAAAAAAAGAATAAAAAGGAAGGGGTAAGGGGGCAAGGTGCGTGGTTCATTTATATTTTTTGTCTTTTCTTAACACAAGCCAAGAAAAAATTGAAAACATCTACTTTGAAGACACATTTAGCCATTATTTTTCTAGCCAGACTTTGCAATCACTGAAAGCGTCTAAAAATAGACTGACCTTTCACTATAAATATTAAAAATTTATGATTCCACATGTAATATTAAGGAGAACAGTCTTCAAAAGCTCAATGAGGTATGAGATGCTAGAAATCATCTGAAAGAAAATAAGTAGACTTCTGTTTCTTAAAAGATCAATAGTAAAAATATCTTCAGGGCACCTGGGTGGCTCAGTTAAGCATCTGCCTTCGGCTCAGGTCATGATCTCAGGGTCCTAGGATAGAGCCCCATGTCGGGCTCCCTGCTCAGCAGGGAGTCTGCTTCTCCCTCTGTCTGCGCTCTCCCTATTTGTATGCATGCATGCACATGTGTGCCCTAGGTCTCAAAATCTTAAAACTCAAATCCATCATATCCATTAAAAAAAAAAAAAAAAAAATGAAATCAATGGTGACTATGACCAGACTGATTCAAGAAATCCCAATAAGATGTATCTAGATCAACTGCCCACACAGAAAGAGATGCCCACCCTAAGGGCACATGACTCACAAAGCTTGGCTCCTTATTCAAACAGGCTTCAACAAATTCCTTGAGGGGTTTGCTGTAGGTTCCTTCCAGCGTGGGGGGGTTATTCTTTGGAATGAGGAATAAAACCTTCATGGGGTGCAGCTCGGAGTGAGGGGGCTCCCCCTTTGCAAGCTCGATAGCTGTTATGCCCAGGGACCAGATGTCCGCCTGCAACAACAAAGTATTTTTAGAGATACCAAGAAGGAATAAATTCCAATATATACACTTAGGGAAGAAAAAAAAATCTCAACGTACTTCTAAAGCTTCGTAAAAGATAATTATTTTTAAGTGAAAACAAAAAAGATAAGGCTTTGGTTTAATTTCCAAATAGGCAACACAAAGGAGAAAATTTAGTATAAAATCATCTTCTAGCCCTGTGCCAAAGGTGGCTTTTACAATCATTCGTCTTGCATTTAATGCTGGAAGTATGAGGCCCTCCATGTTAATCTCAATCCCTAGAGCGATGGGACAGGTGACCAGAGGTGAGCAAACAGGACATGTCTGAGGGACAGGGGATGTTTGCACCTCATCCCATCAAGTTAGCTGACAATGAAGCACGGCTGTGGGTGGAGGTCAGGCACGCTGGTCTCAGACATTTGGGTTTAAATGCCAGTTCTACAACCAAAGCCTCATGACATTAGACAAAATACCTAACCAGGGTTACTGGATGGCTCAGTTGGTTACCTATCTAGCTCTTGGTTTCAGCTCAGGCCGTGGTCTCAGGGTCGTGAGATCGAGCCCCATGTCAGGCATAGCATGGAGACTACTTAAGAGTCTCTCTCCCTCTCCCTCTGCCCCTCCCCTGACCCCCCGTGCTCTCTCACATGCTCTCTAAAATAAATAAGTAAAATCTTAAAAAAAAAAAAAATCTAACCTGTGAGCCTAGTTCCCTCATCTGTAAAATAGGAGTAATACCAGGGTGGTTGAGCAAAATGCTTACACAGAGCCCAGAACTTAAAATGGGGTTTCTTACAAAAATGTTCAAGCACACACAGGAGTGAGAACATTAACAGAATATTAACAGTGGAGTCTACTAATAGAATTAACATGAAGTTAATGATTATTAATAATTTGCCATATGGGCTTTGTCTATTTTTTGCTATAGTGTATTTAAAAGTTAAACAAAGACAACATGTGACATTTTTCCTGAGTACTTCAGTTTGTAAAGATTTTTTCCTACCTAGGAATACCTAAAATTAATAATAATTTTAAAATTAAAAATATTTTTAAAAGATTTTATTTGTTTATTCATGAGAGACACAGAGAGAGAGGCAGAAACATAGGCAGAAGGAGAAGCAGGCTCCCTGAGGGGAGCCTGATGTGGGACTAGAACCCAGGACCCTGGGATCACAACCTGAGCCAAAGGTAGACATTCAACCATGAGTCACCCAGGTGCCCCAAAATTAATAATAATTTAATATGTTGTAATAGTTTAATTTTCAAAACTCTTCAAAAAAGTATTGTCATGGTTGGTTTACTGGAATCAGGATCCTCATGAAGCCCGTATGTTGTGATGTGTTGCTAGGCCACCTAAGGTTCTCTCAACCAACAACGGTCTGCTCCCCAATCTCCCTACTGCCATTATCCTGAGGAAGAAAAAGGCCCCAAATTTGGGATTTGTCTGTTTTTTTTTTCCTGGAGTCAGTATGTTTGTCAAGCTCCTGTATTTCCTATCAAACGACAGGTGAGTTCAATCTAGAGGCTTGGCTAGATTCACTGCTGGCAGGAAGCAAGGGACACATGTGGGGTCCAGCTGCCCAAGCCTACTCCTGCCCCATACACGTTGCAGCCACAGTGGGTCAGCTGGGAGGAGTGGGCTATGAACCCCATGACCATGGGAGGCAAGTGAGAAAAGCAGGTGGTCTTTGAGAAACTAGGTAAGGAGGCTTTCTCGGCAGTTGCTACCAGCCCCCAGCAAAGGAGATGGAAGGTGTAAAAACAGAGCAGGACCAAAAGACTGGCAAAGCAGGGGATGGGTGCAGGGTGGCCTCTGCTACTGCTGAACCCCGCCTAGCACCCTGTTCTGCTCTGTCACTGTGCTCTGGAAGCCTACTGAAAGTCAGAACTACTTGATCCCTCATATTAGCCCCACGGCAAAGAAATGGAAAGCCTGAGACACTGTTCAGGTTATGGCAGGACCTAGACATTTCCAATCTCTGAAACCTGCTGTGTTCTCACACCCTAGTGAGCGGGAGAGACCCTCACTGCGGTGTCCCCACCCGGCAGCCCGCGGGGTCGGTGCCTATCACACACTCTATTTCTTTTGTTTTCAGTGAAGATGGGTCAGCAAGTCTTGTTTTCAATTCTCTGCATGAAAGGGATGAGACTAGAAGAACCAGCATCAGGAATCATGCTCCCATTTTCCTTTCCTTGGCAGCCTGGACTCTCCTTTAGCTCAGATTACCTTGTATTACCTTGTATTACCTTAGCAAATTGACAAAAACTTGACCAACCACACAGTTCCTGCCCCCAGGAGGAGGAAGGTGGATCACTGGGGCATGCCAGCAGCAGCAGGAGGATGCAGACAAGAGTGCCGGGACAGAGAGGGAGGGAGGGATACAAGAACAGAGGAACACACAGCCCTTATGTGCCAACAGCTCTTTACACAACAGGTTCCCTCCATTCCAGCTGTCCTTCTCCAGCCTTCCTGGACACCTCATGAGAACTGCTGCTCTTTACCAACCCAGCTACTTAGCACTAATCTGCCTCTCAGCCGTACCTACATAGGGCTTTAGTCCCACTGACCCCTGATGGACCACTTGACCTCCAAGCACCCTACAACCACTTAAAAACTCTGTAATTAGAAAGCCAGGCCAATGATGGTCTTTGCTGGCAGCAAAGAGATGCGCACATACTCATTTTCCTCAGAGCTCCAAGGGCTGTCGATCAGGCTTCAGACTGGACAATAAGCAGACAGTCACAAGATTTCAAGGACCTGGCACCTGCTTCCACATGCCAGTGTGGGCCAATGGCCAACCGAGGAAGTAGTTCTCCCAATCCCACATGCAAGACATGGCCAAGGACTTCAGAGAAAAGGCACAGGCATCGCCCTCCTGCTTCCTTTGGGAGGATCGACCAGTACAGCCTTGTCATGGCAAAACAGGTGTCATCCCACCAGGCAGCCAAGCCAAGAGCCTGTGTGTCACATCAGCTCTTGACTTCCTCTTTGGATCCTCCTATATCAGCCAGGGCCAGGTGTATAGCTCCTGGCCTCTTGACACCTGGCCCCACCCCCTCTGTCTCTCCAGCCCCTGGCTGAGTTCAGAGCTATCTTCTCTCCCTGGGGCTTCTCTGGGGGCTCCTAAGTATCTTCCTGCCTGAAGACTCCCTCTCTAGACATCTCCATCCTGCTGATTAATGTGGAAAACTTGATGGATGCAATTTGGCATTATGTATCAAAAGCCATAAAAACATCCAAGCTTGTTAAAACCAACGAATTTCACTTCTAGAAATGTATCCTAAATAAATAATTTTAGATTTAGAAAATGGTGAATCCTGCCAAAACTATTCCATTGCAGCATTACTTCCACTAAACCTTAGAAGAATGATTTAGTTGCTCTAACACATTTACTGAAATACCACATACTTAACAATGATGTTCATAGAGAATCATGAATATAACGGAATTTGTCTATTTCTGTATTTACAAAATACAGCATCAGATGAGAACACATGTCTCGGTTTTAAAATAAAAGTTATGTGGGGGAAGGGCAGTCATTTTCCAAAGCAACTAAAATTGAGGTATAAGAAGAGACTGGTTTTACTGCCATCTGGGAAAACCATGAAATTAGAACTTTAAAAAAATATTTATTTATTTATTTGAGAGAGAGAGTGAGAGGACAACCGGGGGGTAGGTGGCAGAGGGAGAAGCGGCGGGGACTGAGCAGGGAACTGGACGTGGGGTTCAGTCCCAGGACACTGAGATCATGAACTGAGCCAAAGGCAGATGCTTAAGTGACTAAGCCACCCAGGCACCCTCATGAGATTAGGTATTAAGAGAAAACAAGCAGTGATTTTCAACATAAGGCCAAGGCAAAAGTTGTAAGGGCAGGTGTACATCTACGAACAGACTTTTTTTCCCTACAAAGACAGTTCTAGTAGCATGCTCCTAAGTAATAACACAAAGTTCTCTGGTACTGATGATCAGGAATTCTTCTTGATGGGGGTGGGGTTGCTACTAATAGACAACATTCTAGATCCTTGCAATATCCTATTAAGTAAAAGCTAGCTGGCTATAAGTCTGCAGATACACCACAACGTAAGTGGTGTAAAAAAAAATCTACGTGCAGAAAATATTTTAAAAGGAACCAGAGTCAATGCTCTATAATCAAGAGGAAGAGGAGGGGGGAAAAAAAAAACAAAACAAGAATCCTGCCTTTTGGCTCCCTGAGCAGCTCCCAAATTTGTTGGGAAGAACAAGTGCCTTAGGAAAGGTGGCAAAAAGGGAGCCAAGAAGTGGTTGATTCATTTTCTAAGAAAGATTGGTATGATGTGAAAACACCAGCTATGTTCAACAGAAGAAATACTGGAAAAATACTAGTGATAAGAATTCAAGGAATCAAACTCATATCAGATTCTTCCAGGGTCATTTTTGAAGTGAGCCTTGCTGATCTGCAGAATGATGAAGGTGCATTTAGAAAATTCAAGCCTATTACTGCAGACGTTCAGGATAAAAACTACCTAATTCCCATGGTAACAGATATAACTACCTGTGACAAAATGTGCTCCATGGTCAAAACATGGCAGACCATGATGGAAGATGTCAAGACTTACCAATGGTTATTTGCTTTGTCTATTTGGTTTTACCACAACAGATTTGGAAGACCTTTTATGCTCATCACCAACAGGTCTGCCAAATTTGGAAAATGATGACGAAAATCATGGCACAAGATATGCAGACAAATGACTTCAAAGAAGAGGTCAATAAATTGATTCCGAACAGCATCAAAAAAGACACAGAAAAGGCTGGTCAGTCTACTTATCCACTCTATGATGTCTTTGTCAGAAAAGTAAAAATGCTAAAGCAGCCCAGGCTGGAATTAGGAAAGCTCATGAGGCTTCATGGTGAAGGTTACTACCTTCACCACAAAGTTCTGGAAAACCTACTGGGGATGAGACCAGTGCTAAAGTTGAATGAACCAATGGACATGAGCCACCAATACAAGAATCTTGTCTAAAATTCAGACATTTAATGGTGACAAAAAAAAAAAAATCTTATTTGTTATGTTTAACTTCTGATGCTTCTTTTTAAATATATAAGCTTGGTAAATCAATTGTTCTGAACTGATGGTGATGTGAACTTTTCTGAATTAGTGTATGGATTTCATCCACTGCTCTTAGATACTAAATAACTGGGAAGGGGTAGTGATCTATTTTAAGCTGTAGTGATCCAGATGAAAGTGTTACAGATAGCTAATAAAAGAAAATCTTTCTTTAAAAAAAAAAAAGAAAGAAACAAGAATCCCAAATCAGTTATAACAAGTCAAAACACGGCTCAAAATGGATTTGATAGAAACTATATACTTAATTAAATACAGTACTTAATACAGTACACATTTATAGGCAGCAGACAGAGGGAAAAAAAATTTTAGCATTAAATAACAATACATGGTTGATCAGAAAAGTCCCAATCATTACTACGTGCTGAAATAAAGCCTACCATTAGTCTCCTAGCTATATGTTTTTCCTACTCACATCCTGCCCCCACCTCCAGGGTTCATCAATCATAGCAGGCTCTGTGGGTAATTCCTGATCCTTCACAGGGACTGGGTGGGGACACCAGTGGGCTCGGCCCCAGGAACAGAGAGGGCCAGTCACATGCCACAGTGGACAGGCTAACCACGCAGATTCCAAAAACTGACAGGCTCATACTGCTGGTCTTTACTTATCTTTAATAATTTTATTTTTTTCCATCAACATATCACCTACTTCTATTCTTCACCATGGTTAGACTGCAAACAGTTATTTCAGAGATGACTGGACACCAAAATAACTTAGCTTGTGCTGGGATGGTAGGTCTACAGATGTTTTTCTTTTTTTATCTCATTTTTTCCAGCATTTTCCAGATTAAAGACTATGTACTGCTTTTGAGACCAAAAAAGGGAAAAGTTATTTACAAAAGAATCCTGAAACAGGCTTCTCAGTGTCTGCAGGATATTTCACTTAACAGGCAAGTCAATTTCTCCAGCCTCATCTGCTATGTTCTTCACCACAATCTACAATCCAAATACAAATGTCACTCCATTTCCACACCAGACTTGGGTCTGAGCATCCATCTCTCCCTCGGCTCTGCGGGGCTGAAAAGCCCTATGCCTGTGAAGCCCTCCCCAGCTGGCTCTGACATTCCTCACTCAGCTCCCCTGCACTCCCTGCTTCCTGTCTGAGCCACCCAGTACTAGACTCATTCCCTCTTTAAAGATGTAAATTATTTAGCACTGGGCACAACTACAGCAATAACCAAATGAATGAATACAAAGAAAGAGACATCAAACTGGGACAATGTTTTTATACAAGTCCAGTCCATTTGCTAACATACCATCATAATAACCTTACAAAGAAAGAGGAGGGGGGAAGAAAAGATTAACACATTCTTCTGTCCAAGACCCTGCTAAAGTGTGGAAAGTGGAGGCTGCTTTGTGGGAAAGCAGAGTTATCTCTCTTGGCACCATCTTCAAAGTCTCAGGACTTCTTAAACCAAGCTATCCTACTTCACCTTAAAAATAATAGTAATAATGAAGGCTATTAGGACATGGGCAATCATGATCTAGAAAGGCTGTATTTAGATTAAGAACTGAGATCAATGTAAGATGCCCTATATGTGCAAACATGTTCAGGACATCTCAGGAGTCTAGACAAATGACAAAGGGTCAAAGATACTGGCTCAAGAGGCCATTATGTTAAACAAGGTTCTAGATGTACAGAAAACTAAGGTTTATGCTCCCTTTCGGTTCAGTAAGATGAAGATACCAGTGAGGCAGGTGCATTCTAGCTTTACCCCAACCTGACTGTCCTTTGAAAAATCAGTGAGTGTACTAAAACAAAATATGATGGGAGCATGGGGTCCTAACAATGCTAACACAATCCTGCCACCCTGGGGCTGTGAGCTCCTTAGTGGAATGCAAAGACCACTGGGGAAAACATCTGGATGGACACCTTAGGAAAAGAGTGGGAGGGGCAATTGGAAAGAAGCCAAATAAGTTTGTATATCCTGAGACCAGAGTAACCAAAATGAGCATCAACTGCCCTGTCAGGCAAGCCTCTGAGAATGGGGGCAGTCACTAGAAGGATATCTACAAAGCAAATGCAGAAAAAAGTTCCTTTGTCAGGTACTGTTCATGACAAAAGCTACTAGCCCAGAGCCACACCTAATGGGAGAGAACGAATGTCACATTATCCTCAAGGCCCCAGACTCAAACACTGACATCAGCCTTACCTGTACTTCCCATGCCTCCTGGGGATCAACAAATCTGGGAAGCAAACTTGACATAAACATGATATTTGCATATGATTTTCAGTGAAGAGGTGCTGGGCATGACCCAGACAAATAAAAGATTTAGCTTCTGACATAGGCCAGAGTAAGAGGTACAAACACTAGTGAAAAGAGTGGCATACCTTTTCAAGCTCCCAACCAAGTGTGTGCCCCTCAAGCTGGAGACTCTTTAAATCTACCTAAGAAGAATACTGCAACACCTACAGATAGGGTCTGAGTGTTCTGTTCTTGACAAGAACTCCAAGAAAAACAGTGGCCAAGGTTTATGATGCAGCAAAATCTCTACTGCTAGGAGCCAAATCTTGAACACACATTCAGAGTGGCCTGAAGGAGAGAGACAGGAAGGGGAAGGTCTGGGCAAGGAGGACACTTCAGAGGAGTCCTTATAACCCATCAGGTGAGCAGTGATGGGTGCTTAATCCTGAAAATAGAAGATCTGAATCCTGATTCACAAGCACCGTGATTGATCAGCTCATGTACCAGGAAGGGAAGAAAGTAGTAAGTGTAGGGTAATCAGAGGAGTTGAACAATTTGGATTCTAGTGCCCATCAAAATCCAGTTCTATGAACTTTGATAAATGGGCCTCAGCCTAGAATAAAGAGAAAGAACTGAACACAGATGTTCCTGTCAAGTCCTAAAATGATTATGACCCCAGCAGCAGTAGTGGCTGCAGAGACTACTCTGGAGGTGATCCCTCCCACAGGGCAAAATGCTAACAAGCACTAGGCACAATGACACCGCTCTGTCACCCTGGGGGCTGAAAACTCAACAGTGGCCTTGGCTACCAAGGCCACCGGGATGTCTATGGCAGTGACGGCCATGACTACAACCCAAAAGTAAGAGAGCCAAGCCCGTCTCTACCATACTAACACCGGGTCCACCTGCAACTCTGGTACTACATAGACCCTTCAAAAAGCTGGCTCATGATGGTGCCCTGAAGGCTGGAGGAAAGGTTACTGTGTGTTCTGTGGGCTGTGCCGAACAAGGTGGGAAGTCTACTGTATATTGAGAAGATCCTCATTTAAAAAGAGGAAACAACGACCAGCCCACAAATGTATGTGAGTTAAATATTTGTTCACCTAGAAACTGTTGGGTCAGAAGAGACAATTCTCTGTGAACCATGTGAAAATTACTCTGTGTACAATCTGAGAATGAGCAGCTGGGAGGAGAGGGGGGTTAAATCAGAGATTCTCAAGGCAAGGTCCCTAAGTTTTTTAGTCTATAAGAAGTTTAAGAAAGTTGAAGGGGACGCCTGGGTGGTTCACACAGTTAAGTGTCTGACACTTGGTTTTAGCTCAGGTCAGGATCTCAGGGTCGTGAGATGGCGCCCTACATCAGGCTCTGTGCTCAGCTGGAAGTCAGCTTAAGGATTCTCTCTCCCTTTCCTCACCCCACTCCCCTCTCACATTCTCTCTTTAAATCAACCAATCAATCAGGAAAGATGGAAAAAAGAAAAGGAAAGAAGAAAAAAGGAAAAAAAGAAGAAAAGGAAAGAAGAAAAGAGAAAAAAAAGTTAGTTGAAGGCACCAGGGAAAATAGAACCCAGGAAAAACTGGGGGGTTACAACTGATAACAGATAAAAAGGTAGATAAAAGGAATTATGGTTTGCCTTACATTAGGAATAACAATCCTAACTGAGAGTTAAAAATAACAAGAAAGAATATGTAGCAATGCAGTTTCTGGTCTTATATTTTTGTGAGGTCTCCATTTCTTTTGTAGGACCTCTTTCTCTGCCTGTCCCTTAAATATGGCTCAGAGTTCTACGGAGGGCCATCTTCCCTCACCCACTCCACTCAGGCGTTGAGTACCACCCCTACACACAGATAACCTCCCACCCCTCTGCGGACCCCCATGTCTCCACCACACCCAAACCAATTCTGGCCACCTTGGTCCTCTGTTCCTCCACACCCCACCTTCCAACGTGCTCCTTCTCAAGTGTTCCCCCACCACCATTAAGCACACAGTGTTTAACCGAAAAACTCTGTAACTGTGGGCTGAATAAATAAAGGACATGAGGGGTATGGGGTGGCTCAGTCGGTTAAGGGTCTGCCTTTGGTTCAGGTCATGATCCCAGGGTCCTGGGATGGAGCCCCACACGGATTCCATGCTCAGTGGGGAGTATGCTTCTCCACCCTGCTTCTCAGCTCATGCTCTCGATTCTCAAATGAATAAATAAACTCTTTTAAAAATAAAAATAAAGGACATGAAATGATGTAGGAGAGAGAGAGAGAGATAAAACCTGTTTTTAATCAAGGTCTGAGGGAACTACCTTTATGTCCTACTTCAAGGAACTTGCTTCACTCCATCTGGAAAAGCTGCAAGGCTAAAGCACAGACGAGGATGACTCTCTAGAGCCAGTGAATGTGAAGAGGCGGCCCTTACCTTTGAGTCATAGGCAGACTGTTTAATGACTTCGGGTGCCATCCAGAAGGGGGTGCCCACGAAGGTATTCCTTTTTATCTGGGTATCTGTCAGTTGGCCCGCCACCCCAAAATCAGCCAGCTTCACCTCTCCGTGTTCAGAGAGCAGAACGTTGGCAGCTGCAAAATAAAACCCAAGATGCCTCCTGATATTATGTGCTGTGCTGCTCTGTCCGTTACCACGTCAGGAATACACACGTTCTCTCGCCAAGGACATCCTGTGCTCAACAAGAGCAGGCACTAAAGGTACGGTTTTGGGGAGATCCTCCTCAAAGCCAACCCCTGCCCCAGGCATGTCAAAGGCACCCCTCAAATACACACAGAACAACCTCCAACGAGGAGACCGGTACATATTTAACTCTACAACATAATCCCACCCGCCTTAGGATTTCAAAGGAATAAAAGATCTTTTCTTACCTTTGATATCTCTGTGAATTTTCTTCTCTGAATGCAAATAATCAAGTCCTTTCAGTATTTCTCTTAATATAGTAGCAATCTGAGTTTCATCTAAAGGGCCAGGTTCTAACTAATAAGAAAAGAATGATTAAAGTTAAATGATCATCTTAGAAGTAGTTTCAGATGACAGAACAAGGAATATGTTAAATGGACAAGATTCAAGTCTAAAAACTTCAGTCCAAAACAGATATTTTGTCTAAACAATTAAAACATATTGAAAGGACTCCTCCCTTCACCCCCCAAAAAAGTAAAGAAAGCAGCGGAAAAAAAAGATTTTGCCTAATAAAGCAAACTGGGCCAGTGAGAGAGCCTGTGCGCAGCCCACCATGCCTACCACCTGAGCCCGGCAGCTCGCAGTCCTTGCTGGAAGGGCACCCGGCAGCTGGAAGGGCACAGGGCAGGTGGTAGGGCACACAGCAGCTGGAAGGGCACCGAGCAGGTGGAAGGGCACAAAGCAGCTGGAAAGGCACAGAGCAGCTGGAAAGGCACACAGCAGGGGGGAGGGCACAGAGCAGCTGGAAGGGCACATAGCAGCGTGGCACTGTCCTTCCCACACCATGGTCACCACCACACCCATGGTCAACAAGACAGGCCTGGGGGCCGACTGCCTTCTGAGGCCACCCCTACCCCAGATCTTTTCAAATCTGAATTTTAAGACCTGGGGGGAGATGGGTGATAGGGGATTAAGCCCTCATGATAGGAGATTATTTTTGTTACATAAGGAGAATATTACATTGCCCCAATAATATAGAATGGCCTTTAAAAACCCTTATTTGTGAGAAACTCAAAAGAATACTGATGTCTTAAGATCATAATTGTACAAAGATGTAAGAAAGAAATGTCAAGTGCATCTATCCCTTTAATTTTTTTAAAAGATTTTTATTTATTCATGAGAGATACACAGAGAGAGAGAAAGAGAGAAACAAAGAAAGAGAGAGAGAGAGAGGCAGAGACACAGGCAGAGGGAGAAGCAGGCTCCATGCAGGGAGCCCGATGTGGCACCCAATCCTGGGACCCCAAGGATCATGCCCTGGGCTGAAGGCAGAGGCTCAACCGCTGAGCCACCCAGGTGTCCCGTCCTCCCTTTTAAAATGGAAAAATAAGGTTCTAGAGCTCAGCTCGGACCAGTTTAATAGTCCACCATTGCTGCAGCGCATGGAATTCAACCACAACTAATAATGACACAAATCAGCAAAACCTCCCTAAAGGACTAATAATGACACCGTCAGAGAGAAGGCCAGAATTCTCATGATTTACACTCATTTTTCATCCATAGGACTATCCTCGGTGTTCTGTTTTTAGATCCGATTGTGAATGCCATCATTACCCAAATTCTCACAGTTCCTTCAAAGGAAGCCACAACCCTATGACGTTCCAAATAACCTTTTGTTTTTGATATTTATTTATTTTAGAGAGAGAGAGAAAGAGAGCAAGCGAGCCCAAGCAGGAAGAGTAGAGGGAGAGAGAATCTGCAGCAGACTCTGCACTGAACCTGACCCGGGGCTCGATCCCACGACCCTGAAAATCACGACCTGAGCCTAAACGACACATCAGATGCTCAAGCAACTGTGCCACCCGGACGCCCCTCCCTGAGTAACTTTTACAAAGACAGAGGAGCTTTAGAGAATCAGACCTGTAAATATAGAGAACAAACCAGTGGTTGCCAGAGGACGGCGGTGCTGGGCAAATGGGTGAAGGGGAGTGGGAGGCACAGATTTGCAGTCACAGAAGGAACGTGAGGACGAAAGCCCCCGCACGGAGAATCCAGCAGCAGCACCGTAAGAGCTGGACGGGGACAGGCGGCGGCGACGCTTGCGGTGCGCACAGCACACACGGGACTCGTCAGAGCGCTATGCCACGCTCCTGAGACTCCGGTTACAGCGCGTGTTGACCGACTCAAAGAACAAAACTGGAAAGGAACTTTAAGGCTTCACTCAAAAAAGAAGAGAAAGATGTGCTTTGAACCAAAAGGGATGAGAACTAGGAGTCTTTCCACAGTAGCATCCTGACTGACACACGGACACCTTCCTAGACAGACAGGCCTACTTGTGTGTCTCAGGGCCTTCGCCGGGATGGTGGCAACAGAACAGCTGTTTAA
The DNA here is from genome assembly GCF_018345385.1 of Vulpes lagopus. Lineage (NCBI taxonomy): Eukaryota > Metazoa > Chordata > Mammalia > Carnivora > Canidae > Vulpes > Vulpes lagopus. The sequence goes on along the minus strand of NC_054839.1, from coordinate 12,907,512 downwards.
TGGGGCCCGAGGCGGGCGGCAGGCGAGGGACCCCTTGTCACTTTGTCACAACTGGACCTGTGCCTGGCGCTGCTTTCTGGAGCCCCCAGGGAGCCGTGCCGCCGTCGCTCGCAGGCCCGACTTGCTCTGACGTGCGTGCAGGAGGGAGGGGGGGGCGGGCAGGGGCTCCTCAAAGCTGGCCGCTTCTCCTAACCTGCGGGCCTCACCGGGACCCTGGCACCAGGCAGCAGCACGCTGGGACCGGGCTGTCCCCCAGCAGGCACCTGAGCAGAATACTGGGGCGAGACAACGCACTGGGCACTCTGGTCCTACCGCACACCAGAGGCTCAGATGGTCACAACCTTGGGTCAGTAGCCTGCCACGAAGGATTCCAACTTCTAATTAAGATAGTGTCCAGGGGCACCTGGCTGCCTCGGTCACCCAAGCGTCTGCCTTGAGCTCAGGTCATGATAGAGCCCCACGTCATAAGGCTCCCTGCTCAGCAGGGAATCTGCCTCTCCCTCTCCCTCTGCCCTTCCCCCCAGCTCCAGCTCTCACCTGCTCTCTCTCTAAAATGAATAAATAAAAAATCTTTAAGAAAAAAAAGATACTGTCTAAAGATTGCCTCAGATGAAGGCAGCCATTTGCACACACTATTCCATAGAACCTAATTTTTCCCAAAATTATCTGACCGAGGGTATTCTTTCCAAGCAACATACATCAAAACTACTGTTCCATTATCAAACTCAACACCCAAGAAACAAACAATCCAATCATGAAATGGGCAGGAGACATGAGCAGAAATCTCACAGAGGAAAACATAGACATGGCCAGAAGCACATGTGGAAATGCTCCACATCATTTGCCGTCAGGGAAATACAAATCAAAACCACAATGAGATACCACCTCACACCAGTGAGAATGGGGAAAATTAACAAGACAGGAAACAACAAATGTTGGAGAGGATGTGGAGAAAGGGGAACCCTCCTGCACTGTTGGTGGGAATGTGAACTGGTGCAGCCACTCTGGAAAACTGTGTGGAGGTTCCTCAAAGAGTTAAAAATAGACCTGCCCTACGACCCAGCAATTGCACTGCTGGGGATTTACCCCAAAGATACAGATGCAGTGAAACGCCGGGACACCTGCACCCCAATGTTTCTAGCAGCAATGTCCACAATAGCCAAACTGTGGAAGGAGCCTCACTGTCCATCGAAAGAGGAATGGATAAAGAAGATGTGGTCTCTGTATATAATGGAATATTACTCAGCCATTAGAAAGGATAAATACCCACCATTTGCTTTCACATGGATGGAACTGGAAGGTATTATGCTGAGTGAAGTCAGTCAACCAGAGAAGGATAATCATCATATGCTTTCACTCATACGTGGAATATAAGAAATAGTGAAAGGGATTATAGGGGAAAGGAGGGAAACTTAGAAAAATTAGAGAGGGAGACAAACCATGAGAGACTCTTCCCCACCCCCCCACCCCCATGAGAGATTCTTAACTCTGGGAAACAAAGGACTGCGGAAGGGGAGGTGGGCGGGGAGTTGGAGTAGCTGGGTGACGGGCACTAAGGAGGACGCTAGATGGGATGAGCACTGGGTGTTATACTCTATGTTGGCAAATTGAATTTAAATAAAACAAAAAAACTACTGTTCCAAAGAACACAATCCGAAAATCCTGACTTGTCTGTCTTCTCCACGTCAGTTTTTGAATGTTCACAGGACAGAGACAATTTAATACTCAAGAGGAAAGGCATTTTTCTGATACCCCAGGAGAGCAGAGGAAGGAGGGCAGGGCTGCTAGTGTGTGCTCCTATTCACACCAGAATACAGAAGGAGAATCCAGTTGTTCCAGATCCTACCACAGAGTACAGTCTCCATTTCCTCCTCCAGCAGCTTTCTACCCAACCGGGTAATCAGGAACATTTGGCTAGACTTGGATTTAACCACCTCCGTCCTTCTGTTATCAAGTCTCCGGAAAGAAACAGCAAAGCCGCCTGGTGTCACCACCAAGGGGAAATGAGAAGAGCAGGGAAAACAATTTTAAAACTTTCCCCTGGATCATTAAGAGCTGGTTCTTTGATTAATATATATATGGTTATGCCCTTTTAAATCTGACCTCACCATCACTCACCAATGATTTATATGCCATGGGAGGGACAGTGGGGTAAAGGGAGAAAGAGTCAGAGGAGATTCCCCCATGGTGTCAGAAGTCACTATCAAAGGTATTTGGGTGTTCTCTACACCAGACTTCCTCACTGGTGGGGAACACCCAACTAAGTTCTCAGAGTCCTATATTAGCATCCTCCACCATTAACATTTCTAAGCAGTATAAATATGGTGGTCTCTAACATTAAGAGGACTGTAGACTTTTCATTTTTATAAAAGACTCCCAGGAAAAACAACTTAGACTGCCTCTCATCTCTGGGTGACTTACAATTATCTCTCTCCCTCCCTCCTCTGTAACAGAGACTTACTAGCCAGGCACACTGCCTCCCAACAAGAGTCCACACAGGCCAGCATCTACAGTAGCAGTAGCAGGCTTGGCCATGTGACTAATTCTTGCTCATGGATTATGCACAGAGGTGACAGCCCCTGCCTTGGCCTTGGCCTTGAAAACACTAACTGAAGCCCATGGGAAACCAAAGGTAAGAGTTGACAGAGCCACCCTCCAGAGCAGGGCTCTGATGACCATGTGACCCCCCCCCCCACGTGGGACAGAAACAGAGGTGACCCATGAACAATGTCATGTCAGGTGAAGGGTGCCAGCCCCCTGTGTAGTTGAAAATCCACCTACAACTTCCCAAAAACTTAACTAATAGCCTGCTGTTGCCTGGGAAGCCTTACCACTACATAAACAGTCTCTTAACATACATTTTGTAGGTTACATGTATCATATACTGTATTCTAACAAAATAAAATGGTATTAATAAAATCATAAGGAAGAGAAAATCCATTTACATACTGCCTCATATAGGAAAAAAAAAAAGCAGCGTAAGTGAATGCGTGCAGTTGAAACCATGTTGCTCCAGGGTCAACTACCTCTCTCTATGACATTCAACACTCTCTTCTGTGTGAGACACTTGGGGGTGGGGCGTGCAGGAGGCACTGCAATAGCAGCTTGGCCTAACATTAACGAATATGCCATCTCATTGTTTTAAATCATGCTGCATATTCATTTTTAAGTTTGTCAAACATCTCTGAATGAGTGACCACTTCATGGAGCACTCACAGCTCCTTCTTAGCTAGATTCCAAGGCCATCCTTCATCCTCGACACTGCCCTGCAGTACATGCTGACCCAGTCACTACAAATCTTTCTGACTCTGGCTGGCTGCTGCTAATCCTCACTCCAATCCTCCCAATCCACCCCAGCTGGCTTTCTTCCCCTTGTAGCACTTTCTGACAAACAATTTAATGGACTGTCTTCTCTCACCAGAACTACGCTACATGCCAATGGGATTTCCTTCTGCCTTGTTCACTGCAGTAACTTCCAGGGGCTAGAACAGCGCCTGATGTGCAGCACACAACAAATAGTTTCTGAATGAAAATCTATCATGTTGTAAGTCATCAAGTCTTCAACTGCATGATACCTATTACGTGCCTAAGTCATGGCACCTTAGAAGCAGATAGAACTTGAGAACTTATTTATACACGTGGTTTTCAAACTGGAATCCAGCATCTCCTCACAGCACCTTCTAGGGCTTCTATGGGGATCCTACAAACATTTTATTGCATGTATTCATTAACTTTCCAATTTAAAAAAAATCAACAGATTGAACACACGTGTACATTCTAAACAAAATATATGCCAATTTTACTCTAATCATTTGTGGCTCTTAATAACTAAGCTATATTGGGGGGTGCCTGGATGGTTCAGTTGAAGAGCATGTGAAAGACTCTTGGTCTTGGGGTCATGAGTTCGAGCCTCATGTTGGGTATAGAGATTACTAAGCAAAAATAAATAAACTTTTAAAAAAAGAAAAAAACTAGGATGCCTGGGTGGCTCAGCGCATGATCTTGGAGTCATGGGATCGGATCCCACATCAGGCTCCCAGCATGGAGCCTGTTTCTCCTCCCTTGCCTGTGTCTCTGCCTCTCTCGAATAAATAAATAAAATCTTAAAAAAAAAAAAAAAACTAGGCTGTATTGTGTCTAATACTATTCTTCATGCCAGATACTATCTTTTGCTGCTCAAATAGCAGGTAAAAGGTATCAGTTACATTAAAAGGATGCAACACCAGGAAAGAGGAAAAGAAAGTTCCAAGTGACACATACTCTCCAACAGCATTAGTTTATCTTCCACCAGATAGAGGCCCACACCCAGGCAACAGGGCTGTAAGTTCATGCGTGGGACAGCCTCTCAGGAATTCACCAGGAGTCAACCTGTGTTCATCCCAAAGTTGGAGTTATGAAACCTTTCAGTTGTGTCCTTCAGTTTGTCTTATCCAGGGAGCCCAAGACTTATATGCCATGCTGCAAGAGAGGATTCTCAACCTGGTCTTGAAGCCAACCATCTATACCCTGGGGCAAAGTCCCTTTCCTCTCTCAGGCCACCTCCAAATGTATGAAATAGCAAAAGAGGATCAGGTTTGCAGTTCTCTCAAGTTCCGACAATTGACACCACTGGTACTTCAGAGGGCTCAGTGGCATGGACCTGAGGAAGCTCTCCCATACCCAGACAGCTCCCCACCAACATCCAAAACACCCTGCTTCCCACCAGGGAATATCCAGCAAATTCTATCTTTGTCCCACATCCTAACCTGGAGCCAGCCTCCAGTTAGAACCTCAATTCCAGAATTAAAAGCCAGGCCCCCAAAATTAACTTCCAGACCTGGTCAAAAGGCAATGTCAGCTGAAAGAGAGTGGCCATCTTCCTGTCTAGGAAGTGTCATCTTCCTGTCTAGGCTATGGTGTCATTACTATTCAATGCAAGGAATTCAACTACTGTCTGAGAGCCTAAGTAAAAAGACTTGGTAACCACAATGCAGAGTGAAAAGGCAAAAAAACAAAATCTGCACTCCATACTTCAACACACTAATGGCTAAGAACAAGGAGGGCTTATAGAGAGACAGCTGTCTGACTAGACTGAAGCCTTAGTTTGCATCCTGTTAGGGACTGAATGTCATCCTGTTAGGGACTGAATGCCATGCCCACCCCACCATTCAAAATTCAAATGTTAAAAACCTACCACCAAGTGTCATGGCTTTAGGAAGGCAGAGCCTCTGGACCGTGATGAGAATTATATGTATGGAATCCTCATGAACAGGATTAGTGCCCTCATCAAGTCAAGGCCAGGGAGATTGCTCATACAAAAATACAAGACACCACCTGTTAGCCAGGAAGTGGGGCTCAAAAGACACCCCATATGCCCGTGCCTTGACCTTTGGCTTCCCAACCTCCAGAACTGTGAGAAATAAATGTTGTTTAAGCCCCCAGTCCATGGTAATCTGCTATGGCAGCCCAAGCTGACTATGTCAGTTACTGAGGGCATAAAGAGGAAAAAATCAATCTAGAGAGTAAAAGATGAAGAAAGAGCCTGTGAAATCTACATGCTCTGGGGGATGGTACAGCCCTCCCCTTAAACAAAGCATACCTGGTCCTTTCCCTCCACATGCCCAGATGTGTGGGGCTCCTCCAAAGTCACATACACACATATTAGCACTATACCTCTTACCAGAAAGACATTTAATAAAAGCAAATTAATTTTTCAGAGAAATGCCCCAAATCGATATATTCAGCTACATGGTACCCAAATTTTTATATGCAACAATATTCTCATTCTTAAAATCTTTTATAAACAAATAACTGACTCTCTCAAAATAATTCTAACTGATTTCAACATTCAAAAATAATTCTTGTCCCCTATTATTAATGTGTCCTTGTCTTTGCAGCTTGGGGACAGGCCAACAGCAAGGGGATACAAAGAAAGATACAACAACATCAGAGGAATGGAAAGGACAGTGTAGGACCAGGGTGAGCCACAGGCTCTACAGCTGAGCACAAGGTCCAAGGTCCAGCTCTATCCGCTAGCTGGGATGCCCAACCTCTGTGAGTCTCCGTTTGCTCATCAATTCAAATGAGATGATTAGGGATGTCTAAAAAAGGATCCTGCGGGGCACCAGGGTAACTCAGTGGTTGAGTGTCTGCCTTCGGCTCAGGGCGTGATCCTGGGGTCCTGGGATTGAGTCTCCCATCGGGCTCCTCACAGGGAGCCTGCTTCTCCCTCTGCCTGTGTCTCTGCCTCTCTCTGTGTCTCTCATGAATAAATAAATAAAATCTTTAAATAAAATAAAAAATAAAAAAGGATGCTTGGTTCTTATCAGCAGCACCATTAATGTGGAAGGATGGATGGCTGTCTGCTGGGACTGTTACAATAGGAGATTTTTTAAGTGGAGAGTTCTACACCTCTTTCCAATTGTAATGTCTACAATTTCACAGACTTCAAAGCTCCAAAGACAGTTACTACTAAATAAATTACTGTGCCATTAACAATGAATAAACCAGAGCACTGAGAGACTAGAATGCTTCTCTGAAGGGCCTAGTGTTGAAGGAGAGAGTCCCTGCAAACAATTTCATGCGTGCCACTGAGGAGATGTGCCCAGGATAACAGTAAATCTAATTACACAAAATGAGATCATTTTCTATGTTCTTGCAGTATTTCCCGAAAGAATCAAAAATGAAAAGCTCTTTGTGTCATGTGTTTATTTATGGAAAAGATGCAAAGCAAGTCATGAAATTTATCTGGCTGTTCTGTTGCTTTTCTCATTTTAATATAATTGTTGATATGGTATTAAATTTTTTCTTCAGGGCAGCCCGGGGGGCACAGCGGTTTAGCGCCGCCTGCAGCCCAGTGTGTGATCCTGGAGACCTGGGATCGAATCCCACATCGGGCTCCCTGCATGGAGTCTGCTTCTCCCTCTGCTTGTGTCTCTGCCTCTCTCTCTCTCTCTCTCTGCCTCTGTGTGTGTGTGTGTGTCTCTATGAATAAATAACTAAAATCTTTAAAAATAAAAAAATAAAAATAATTTTTTCTTGAAATTTCCTTTTGAACACTACTTTGACCAATTGCTTTTATGGTTTATAACTTGATGTGATATTTTAAGATTGGGTACATAATACTTTTAGAAATGAATAAAGTTTTAGAGGTTCACCTACCCAAAAACCTAACTGCTACTCCCAGTGTGAAAAGAAATCTCCTTTTAACCACAGGGCACTTCTCTTAGTGGATAAGATCTGTGTAAAACTATAACCACTAAGACACACGGGCTTCTTTCAGCATCCACTCTGAGAGCAGTGAAAACTGCTGGCCCATCATCCTGACAACTGTCTCTACCAGGCAGGACCCATCTTCTAACAATATGACAGAAGAGGCCTGTTCTAGAAACTACAGGACAGGTGGGAAAAGAGTCCTGAGTATACTGAATTCATTGCATTTAAACCCACAGTGGGGACAAGATAACAAGTGCTAAACAACTGTGGGAGTTTTTAAAAATTTGTTCTGCATATACTGTTTCTAGGACAACTTACACAAGCCTTATGTTCACTTTATTTGTAAGCACCTGGTCAGAGGCCAACATGCGGCCATGTTTTACCAAGGGCAGCAAGTTGCAGACTGGACTCTGAGGTCAACCTATTGCTAGTCTCCACTATCTTGCATGTGGGCTGGCACACACTAATGACTAATGGCACAGTAGGTCCAGGCCAGATAGGAGACAAGACCACAGGCATGGATCTGGCTCCACCATCAAGGCCTCTGCACATGCATCCCAGAAACAGAACCGTGCTCGCCTGCCTGCCTGACCACAGCTCTGACGGGGGACACCGTTCTGCAATCATTACACTCTGCCTGACAGTCTTATTCCTGAAATCAAATAAGTTTTAAAAATCCCGATTCTAATTAGTTATAAATGAAAATGTTACACACATGTTTTGGAAGCTAAGTTACTATCTGAAACAGGAAATAAGGATGGTATCTCAGCTCCAAAAAAGTTGAAACCAATTTTGAAAGACAAGCTAACAAACTGTTCTTAAGGAAGAGAACGATAGGGAGAATCCTTCACAGCTTCTATGAACGGATTTACCAGCTTCCCAGGAAACAGCAAAAAACTGATTTCAAAAGCAGAACTAGGGGCACCTGGCGGCCCAGTTGGTTAAGCATCCAACTCTTGGTTTTGGCTCAGGTCACGATGTCAGGGTTGTGAGATGGATCCCAGAGTCATGCTCCATGCTCGGCGGGGGTCTGCTGGAGATTCTCTCCCTCTGCCCCTGTCCCTACTCACACATGCTTTCTCTCTCTAATAAATAAAATCTTTTTTAAAAATAAAAAGACTATTATATAATAATAAATATTATTAGAAGCAGAAATAGATACTCTAAGGTATAGTTTGGTCCTTTTCTCATGCAACCGACAACGGAAACAGACATAGATAAAAACATTTACCTTCACAACCAAGATTTACCAAGGAGAACTTTAATGTGCATTTAGGCATCGGTTGTGATACTTACTAGATCTAGTGCGGAGCCTCCACCAAGGTATTCCATTATTATCCACAATTTAGTGTCCTATAGAAACAAAAAAGGGAAATTATTTTTTAAAAACCAGAAAATAATTTAAATAATCTCAAGGTTTTTACTGTTATTTTGGAACTGGAAATTTTTACAAATATGTTAAGAGCAAAAAGAGCTTGTGCAAGTGAGTCCCATGGAGGAAAAGCCCTCACGACATCATTAGGGGCTTCTGCGGTTTGTGCCAGCCTGCATCAGACTCAGGTAGGCAGCATGTTCTGGACCTGCTGAACCAGAATCTCTGAAGAGGGGAGTGGGGTGGGGATGAGGGGGCTTCCCCTTTTAAACAACTTAAGTCAGTGATCCCCAGGAACAGCTGGGTGTGAGAACCAGTCCCCAAAGCCCATCAGGGTCAGTGGCAGTCACCTGTGTCCCACCCTGGGTGTCAGTAAGGATGCACCCAGAGTGCACATCCAGGAGAGCAGGTCACTGCCCTTCTGCCTGCAGCACTCAGCCTCTGAGCTGAGGGAAGGTGATGCTCCTGAGGAGCAGAGGGACACAGGGGCAGTAGTGCAGCCTTTCATCCACCCCCTTTTTTTCACAGAAAGGCAGCCAACAGGTCCCAGCCCAAGTCTTGTGACTGTGTCCTCACCAGTGATCACTCTGTCTTTTCCTTTTGTCTCTCCTGAAGCCATTCAGCCCCCATGACTTCCAGAGTTCTTTTTTTAAACACAAATCCCAAAGTGATACTCCCCTGAAAACCCACAAGCAAACTCTTGGACCTCCATATTGCGCTCGGAGAGGGAGCACCCTTGAGGTAGTCAGGAGCACCTGGGCTCATGGATGAGCCAGACAGACCAGGCTGGTATCCTGACCCCTCCTCCTTCTAACCTAAGGGATTCAGGTAGTTATTTCCTCTCCAAGCTTCTGACCTAATTAAGTGACTGACCCACAGCAAGCAGGCAAGATCAGCCACTAGTGATGTGGACACCTGTCATGGCATTGGTGGCAAGGAAGCTGTGAGTGATACTGAGGGTGGGCAACCCACCACACCTTGGCGGGGTTCTGGTCCACTACCTGGGAGGTATGCATGGGTGCACTGGCATCAGAAGGCTTCCTTACTAACTCAATCCTTTATGGTAGCTGTTGCATGCATCAAAAGAGCTCTCTGGGACCTTCAAGGTGGAACTGAGCCCCCATAGAGCAGCCCCTCCATGATCCTGGCTCTCCCACATCGCAGACACTGACTTGCCTGCTCTTCTGGAACCGTGTGGCAGTTTCTCAGGCCTTTTCACGTTAGCAGAAGTCATGAAAACCCTCACCTTCCTCCCTCCCCACACCTGTTCAAACTTAGCAAATAAGTAATTGGTCTGATTTTCATTTTAGAATCACTTGTCTCTCACCAGCAGCAAAAGAAGTGCCAAGGGGCAGTGCCCGGCACGGTTAAGCTCAGTAAATGTCAATTACAGCGTGCTGTAGCCAGGGAAGGGTAAACCGTGTGGATCATATATTGGCTTTAAGGAAGCAGTGATACATGCACCACATTTGTAAAATAAATTAATAAATTCCTTGTAAAATGTAAAATAAATCTACATCTGGAGTCAATTCTATGATATTCTAAACAGGCCAAGTTTTACTGTATATAGAACACTTTCTTGAGCTTTTAAATGCCCCTGGCTACTAGGATGATGAAGACAACTTCAGCAGAGATTGGAAAGGGCACAGAAGCCTGAAATGATGTGTTTGGGATCCACCTTCTACATACATACATTTTGCTCACTCAGACACAACCCAGTCATGGACACCTGCTCTGCATAGGTGCCATCACCCCCTAGTGTTCTGATTTCAAGAGAATTTCCTACCAGAAAGACCCTCTCTCCATTTTGCAAATGAGTCCACTGCCAGGTATACGTCCCAGCCCCTGCTCCTGGAGAAGTGTTTGTGTTGCTCCTTCCAGGCATTCCAAAAGCATCTTGTCTGACAGAAATAAATTATTCCAGAGAACGACCACCAGCATTTTGGACAACATGGGCAATCTAAATGCTTTCTCTATAAAGTAACTTGAAACTTTACATTTCTGTTCCCACTCCCTTTTTCATGGTGCTGTTTCTGACCCAGCTCCAACCCCTTTCACTTCATGGGTGTGAAGGAATCTCTGGGGGGGGGGGGGGGTCCCTCACATCCCCCCCATCTTTGGCTAGCTGGGAACAGACTCCCCAAGAAAGTACTGTGCTGATGGTGATTTACCACACTGCTTCCCACAATAGGACATGAGTGACCACACCTCATCCGTCTGCCATTCCAAAGCTCCATGCTCCTACTAAATCCCTGCCAGGTTAGCCCAGCAGTTAACTACCTACCAAGGAAATGGAAAAATAACCCCCTAAACATGCTACTTTTCTCCTTTAGGGAGCCCTAAAGGGGGACAAAGTGCCCCATTTTCCCTTGCAGTCCTATTACCTGGAGGCATTTGAGCAACAGCAGCACAAAGGGCCAAGGACCTGCTCCCCAGCTGAAAGGCTAAAACCCCACCCTTCTGTTGTATAAAGTCCTCACCTCCTTAAGGAGGAGAGAGTGAAAGACCAGCCCTGCCTCCACTTTTATCCAGCTTGTTCCTGGCAGCAGACGTGCTGGGCTCTGAAGGCTGTCTGAACACAAGGTCCACCGGATCTGAGGGCCCTGAGGAAGCAGCATTAGGTCACATCTCTTCAATATCCTGGCGAGGTCTACAACTAATGCGCTTTCCTTCCAATCCACTGACACCACGAATCGGGAAAGGGCTCTGCTGGTTGACACCTCTCAGCTGAACTTGCTTCTCAATGTGCCACTCGCTCCAGCCACGGGGAGGCGGCCCGGGGAATGGGGTCAGGGGCTCCTCTGCACCTGCACACTCTGCCATCATCCCCCCCACTGGCTCCGAGGGCAGGGGGGTCAGGGGGCCAGGGGATAGCTCTCCCAGAAGCCAGCAATAAGCAGGGTTGTTCTGCACGGGGCTGCACACCTGCCTTTTCTGCACGGGGCTCGCCTTCTAGAGCCCAAGACAGACCTCCAATAACCGTGTGACAAACTGTAACTGTCACGAGTGGGTGCCAGGAGAGGGTACATCAGGCACCCACCAGACCTCAGAATTAGAACCAAGTGTCTTTCGAGATAAGCCCGAATGAAAAAAAAAAAAAAGATGAGCCCAAATGAGGAGTTGGCACTGGGGCTGGGGGAGAAGCAGCGGGAAGGGACAAGGGGACACGTGCAGACTGGCCAACAGAAGTGAAGCTATGGGGAGTCAGGAACACACTGAGGACCTCACGGAAGGAAGGCACCTGGAGGGCAGGGGGCCCCGATAAGACAGTGACCTCTGTGCGACACAGAAAGGCCTATCTTGTAGCCTGCACCAAACATTTCAGACTTGCCCTACAAGTCACTGAAGGGCAGCAGAGCAGATACCCACTTTGGAATAAGCCCTGGGTGTATGTGGAGAAGGAGCCAGAGTGTAGTTAAAGGCTTCTGCAGTGGCCCAGGGAGGACAGGTGGAGTGGCTGCAGTGTTATCAGGAGACGCTGGGGAGGCAGAAGGGACAGGGCCTGGGGTGCACAGGGAGGTCAAGGTGACTTCCAGACTTGCCTTCACTCAGAGGAACATGGGCATCGCCATCTACTGACAGGGAGCCCCAGGAAAAGGAGGCAGAGGGCTCCTCTGTCAGAAGATGTCCCGGTCGCCCTGCCCAGTGGGGGTCCCAGCTCACGGGGCGGCTCCCCCGAGGACCAGTGGCCAAGGTTTCCACCTCCCTGCTCGGTCCACCAGGCCCAAACTTTTAAGGGAAAGAGGTTGGTCTCATCCTCTGTCCATGAACAGCCCGCCGACAGTATTCTCTGTCCACCCTACCCCGTTCCCACCAGTGACCCCCAGTCATCACTCCAACTGCTACCTTCCCTTGGACACTCATTTTCCTTTGCAGCCAGTCCTGATTGTACTCGCTCATTCTCTCCCTTTCTACAGGCTGACTCTTCCCCCGTGGTCCCAAGGAGCCCTGAAAACTCTGCATTCTGCTTTACTCGTCCCTCTGCTGGCCAGAATCACCAAACTATAACCCCCAGCTGGTTTCCCTTTCCCACCAAAGGGAAGGGTGCAAGGAATAAACTCTGCCTCCCTCCCAACACTATGAGGACAGAGATGTTGCGGATATTATGAAAACCAGGAACAGAGCAAGGCTTGGTTGGATCTGGAGGAGCGTATGGTACAGACACAACCCGTGCCCCGTCAGGAAGCACACCTGCAGGTGGCATCACACCTCCAAAGCAGGACACACACACTACACTAGGCAGAGCAGGTCTCTTAAACTGGCCTAAACCAGTCAAGATTCCAAGTAAGTTCCACCACCACTGATTCTCAAGTAATTGTTCAAAAAGAGAGTTCATCAATGAGCTGGGGAAAGCATAGGACAGGCTTGGAGGACCGCAGGCAGAGCACTGCCTTCGCACTGCATCGGGCTTTCTCATCCTGGGCTCCGCTGACATCTGAGGCCGGGGGAACCTCTGTTGCAGGGGCTGCCCTTGCATCAGACGTTACTGGGCAGTATCCCTGCCCTCTTTCCACCAGCTGTCAGTAACACAGCCCCAGTCCTGATCACCACAAATGTCTCCAGACATCACCGATGTCTTCTGGGGGCCAGAATCACCCCCACTGAACACCCCTGAACTACATGGCCAATGTCCATAAGCTCAAGCCCTACTGGACCACCAGTGCTGACCGCTAATTCTCTCCTCCTTCTTAGCAGAGCCACCTCACACCCTGAAACCTCCAGCTAGACGGTTGTCACTTACTGCCTGCAAGATATCTAAAGCTTCAAATCCCTCATCCATAAAAAGATGGTAATAATCTCCGTTTCTAAACTTCACAGTTTAACTGACAATATAATGAGATAACGAACGTGAAAGCACTTTGCAAAGTTCAAGGTACTAAACACACACGAAGTGCTATTAGCTTTATCAACATCACCCACAAATGCCTTAAAATAACCTGGTAAAACCAAAACAGCCCAATTAACAAGACTAAATAGTATTTCTCTGCATGGGAGTGGCTGAGCAAAATAAATAAAATCTGCAACAATTATTCATACACATTCCACAGAATGAATGAATGAATGAATAAATAAATAAATAAATAAATATATATATATAGCTCTACAAGCCGCAAGGCAAGAATGTCTGAGGACGGTCTGACTCATGAGGCACACTTGACCTGTCCTCGATGACCAAGTGACCAAGCAGTATCATTGCCCAGATGTAGAATCACGTTCCTCATAAAACCTTCCCAGTCATGACTTAGTGGGGCACTCTGAGAAAAATAAATCAGAAGAGTTCTTAAAACAAGAATGATTTTAATCAGAATAATTTCAAAAATCACTTCAAAAAGCATAAATCATAAACAATCTTATAATACAATTTTCTCATAAGTGAAAGAAAAACAGTTCCTTTAATAAATTTATGATTCAAAATTTGAAAGGTACCAAAATGTATATGTTGAAAACTTTCCCTCACCCTTGCCCCCCCCTCCCCAACCAGCCTCCATCCCCAAATTACCAACACATCTGGTACAACCTCAGGGATATATTTTATGCAAATACCTATAAACTCTTTTTTCCCCTTTTATGCAGATGGTAACATTCTATGCACTGCTCTCTACTTTGCTTCTCCTTAGAGCATTGTTTTTGTTCATAAAGAAATTCCTCTTTTTTCAAGCTTAATGAACCCATGCCATACTGAGAACACTGAGCCACTGAGTCTTTTGCTATTATGAGCCGAAAGTCAAGGAAAACCTCAATGTTGTCATTTTGGGGAGTTCCTGGAAGTTGACCTTCTAGGTCAAAGGAATCCACTTAGCAAATACTGACAAATTACTCTTCAAAGAGCCTGTCTCGGTTTGTACCACCTCCAGCAACATATGAACACTAATTTCCCCCTTTCCTTTGTCAACAGGGTAACAAAACTTTTATTTGCCACTGTCATAAACTGAATTTAGTCCCCTTCCTAAATTCATATGCTGAAGTCCTAACCCCCAGTACCTCAAAATCTGACCACACAGTCGACCCTTGAACCACACTGGGGTTAGGGATGCTGACACTCTCTCTCCCCCTCCTGCAGTCACAAACCCACATAACTTGCCACTCCTCAAAAACTTTACTAACAGCCTGCTGCTGACCAGAAGCCTTACCGATAACAGCAACAGTCAAGTATCAGCAACAGTCAGGTATCGCGTATGTCACATGTATTAGACACTGCATGCTTATAATAAAGTAGGCTGGAGACAAGGTCATTCAGGAAAAAACATTTACTGAACTATAAACTCTGTACCTGTAGGTGGACCTGTGCAATTCAAAGGGTCAAATATATTTGGAGAGGTTAAAAATCAAGTCACTGGGGTGGGCCCTGGTCCAACGTGCCTGGTGTCCTTCTAGGAGGAGATACAGTGTGAGAAGGGAGAGGTCGGGTGTCTACCGCCAGGAGAAGGGCCTCAGAGGGGACCAACCAACCCCGCAGTGCCTTGACATCTGACTTCCAGCCTCTGGAACTGTGAGGAAATGAATTTCTGCAGTTTAAGGTACGAGACTGTGGTATACTTTGTTAAGGTCACTCCAGAAAATGAAGACAGAATCTGGGAGTAGGAAAATTTTAGAAAGTATCTCAGGATGTTTCCTTCTGTGATCATGGGCTGAATACTTTCAGATACTGAAGAGCCGGGATTACTTTCTCCTCTGCGAACTGTCATCTGTTTATACCCTTCCCCCGTTTCTCTACTGGCTTATTGGCCTTTTTTAGAGGTAGTGACTTTTAAGATATGAGCCACAAACAGTATTTTCCTCATCTGGCTTCTGACTTTGCTTTCAGTAGCTTCTCCTTGCAGAAATTAATGTGATGTTGACACATCAATAAGATTATCACTTACAGGCAAACTTGCCCTGAATGGTCTAGAGCCTGGGATGGGTGAGCAACCTGGTCCCACACTCAGTACTACCCACGTTGAAAGCCATAGGGGGCTTCACGGGCATCCAGGTAAAGGTCACAACTAGGCAAATGAGATTTTTACAGATTTCTAAAATAGTGAAACTCTGCTCTGCATCTGCACTTCAGAGGCCTCCAGATCCATAAGCATAACAAAGGCTGAGCACCCAAGAAGTAACAACACAACAGGTTTTATTAAAACAATTCAGAGTCAGAGACTGAAGAATATGGGGTTTGTTTTTTTTTTTGAGGAGGGGTGGGGGGTGCCGGGGTGCCTAGGTCAATTAAGCATCTGACTCTTGATTTTTGGTTCAGGTCATGATCTCAGGGTCCTGGGATGGAGGCCTGCATTGGGCTCTGCGCTCGTGGGGAGTCTGCTTGAGGATTCTCTCCCTCTGCCCCTCCCCACCCCACACATACGTGCGCACTTTAAAATAAATCAATCTTAAAAATAGAGAGAGAATATAGTTCCTAAAGCAAAGGCACCTTTTTGCTAAGATGCATGAGCACAGAATGTCGAGTGTGGGTCTGAATGCTGCCTCTGATCCTTACCAGCATTATGACTCTGAGTGCCGTCCCTCAGCCACTGTGAGCCAGTTTCCTCATCTGTGCATCTGTCTCAGAAGGGTGTACCTGATGCACAATCTGTGCCCACACATTTTAGTTATTATTACCACACTAACTTCAGAGTACCCCTGCTTGAACCACACCCACGGCAAGGCTGTGAAACTGGCCTGAGTCCAAGCCCTACCTTGCTTTTCGGTCAGTGTGCCTCCCTGACATTCATGGCACCTTCCAATTGTACTCAAGGTACAGAACATGGCTCCTGACCTCAAAGAGCTCATGTAACTGTTCCCCTCCTCAGAGATGCTAGCTAGCAGTTCTTAAGTGACACAGACCCACCATACCATGCACTCGGTGTCACCGAGGGGGGACATAAAATGAGTTAGACCTGAGCCCTGACTTTAAGGAACTATTGTAATAGACAAATGGGCAACTAACCTCATAGAGACAGCCTATGGTGGTACCACGAGAGACACGAGATGCCGTGAGGTTTTGGAAGAGGCCTGTCTGCTCTGAACAAAGACAAGACTCTGATGGGCTCCAGGAGAGAAAGGGCACCTGAGCTGCTCTGAAGGACAGTGACAGATGACACCGAGGCAGGGGGACAGCACAGGTGTTTGTCAGACCCACAGATAGGGAAGAAGGGTAGATGGTCAGGGAACAACAGTGAGCGTGTACCACTAAAGCAGCCTGGAATGAGGCCGACGTCCTTAAATGCCAGCTGATGGAGTTTCAACTCACTTTAATAAATGATGGCAAAATCACCAAAACTTTTAGACAGGATAATAAATAACCAGCAACTACCTACATGGTAGAATAAATGGGGAGAGATGGAGAGTAAGAAGATCAATCAGAAAATCAAAGCCAAAGGTTAGGACGAAACACAGACATTCTAGAAGTCTAGAAGGCGCTGATGGTGGTTTGCCAAGAGCCCAACCAAAGATGTTCCTCTGTTCTGAGCCCCCAAAAATGAGTGCTCTGTGAATGCAAATGAGAATGTCAGGAAGAGGACAATGAGGTGGAGGGCAAAGGGAAGCAGAGATGGCTCTCTACGCTCCTGCATCACTGATGGGAAATTCTGGGAGACACGACGGAGCAGCAGCTGGAAATGTGGTTCTGGAGGGGAGGACAGAGGCTGAGACCAACAGAGAGAGGCTCACTGGTCGGTGCAAAGAGGTGTGTGGGGACCCCCTCGGAGCTCTGGAGTTGAAGACTATTCTAAACTGAAGACATCTGAGATCCAACAGATGCAGAAAGCAATCTTCCCAGGCTTCTCTCATCTGACTGAGGCAGCAATTCCAGAGAAATGAGGCTGCCCAAAAAAAAAGAACAAAAAAAAAAAACAAAAAAACCTCTGCAATGGGTCTACTCTGAGGAGCAAAGAGGGGAATTAACCTACCATAAACCCCATCTATGGTCCTGAAAAAGGGTAAAGACCACTCATATCTGCAGAGAAACATTATCACAAACTTTCTTAGCTCCTGTTTGTTCTTCTAAACACTCATTTGTCTCTCCTAAATAAATCTACTGCTCTCCCCACCCTCACCTGTTCTACGAAGTCAGGTCAATAAGCCTCCACCTTCAATCATTTAATCTGTATGCATTCATAAACCTTCTCCTATGAACTTGTCCTTTCTCACTTAAATTTACAGTGTCCCACGTCAAAAAGAGAAGGATATTTCTTCTTCCCCACAAGTGATACACTGCCTAATTTTTAACTGAAGGACACTCAGAACCCAGGCAAGCTACCCAGTACATACTTTAGTTAGTAAGACAATCCTATAATCATGGGAAAATCCCTTGGGTCGCTTATCACACGTGGTGTAGGGGGGCCTCTAGACTCCAGTGCCCCAGATGATCCTTATGAAAACCAACCCAACTTGGTACAGGGAAGTGTCCAGGGAACTATGTGGACTCTCTCAAGAAATCCCCTTCACCCTTCTCTGTGTTTTTAAACACATCCAACTCAGGCACAGCATCTTGAATTTGCTTCAACAGGGAAAAAGGCCTTACATTGGAAAAACAGAAAAAATAGAACTTCTTTAGTAAACAGCTCTCAACATTGTCTGAAAAGGTTGGCCAGATTGAAGGGGAGAGCAGGGACCAGCAGGAAGAAGTGTTCTTAGAGGGAATAAGAAAGAGCCATGAGATGTCACAGGACAGATGCACAGGGAGTGGACTACAGCACAGAAAGCCTGTGACATGCCTGGCTAGAGGAGGACTGGAGGAGCACCACTGCTATGTGTCTTTTGTGCGTCAGGCACCATACTAGATGTCTGACACGTATTATTTCCACCAGTCCTCACAACCTTCCCATAGCTGGCCCATGCTCTAGGAAAGGTGCAGAACCTGCTGGAACCTCAGCCTCTCTCCGTCACATTCCACCATCAGCACTCCCCTCCCTGCTCACCTGAAGTGATCTCTGGTCCCATGGTGGAAGGGGAGCCATTTACCACATTTATGGGAAGGATGATCTACCGGAAGGATGACGGGGTCACCCTGATGAGGACAGGGGAAGAGGAAAGAGAATCCAGGCTTTCCTCTTCCAGGCCCTAAGAGGAGGACAAAAGCAAGGATCTGATGCAAAGATATTCTTCTAGTCCTGGGCACAAGTGGGAGAAAGGCCTCTCTACACAAAAATCAACTAAAAATAAGGTTGTGATGGAAACAGCACAAAAAAAAGATCAACTAAAAATTATTGGACCAAATCCTTAGATCAAAGGAAAAAATTATGAGGATAAAGATGTTGTCTCCATAAATAAAAATACAAGATCTAGCAGTAAGTACTGATGTAGAAGCTGCATCAAGTTCTCCCAACATTTTGCTGAGATCATTAATGAGGGTGGCTGCACTTCACAACAGATTTTCAATTTAATCCAAATCCAGCCTTCTCCTGGAAGAAGATGCCACACTGGACCCTCGCAGCTAGAGAGGAGAAGTCAATGCCAAATCTACCCTGCCTGTCCTCTCTACGTGAAACCATCAAGCCTGAGATATAGCACAACTGTTTACAATATGGTTTACTTAATATTTTAACCCCACTGCCAAGGCGTACTCCTCCCAACAAAAGATTCCTTTTAAAATATTATTGCTCACTGATGATGCACCAGGTCACCCAAGAGCTCTGGTGGAGATGTGCAATGAGATTCATAGTGTTTTCGTGTTGTGTTAACATCCACTCTGCAGCCCATGGAACAAAGAGTCATTCTGACTTTCAAGTCATGATTTAATACATTTCATAAGGCTGAAGCTGCCTTGGTAGTGACTCTTCTGATAGATGTGGGGAAAGTAAATTGAAAATCTTCTAGAGGGTACCTGGGTGGCTCAGTGGTTGAGTGTCTGCCTTCGACTCAGGTTGTGATCCCAGGGTCCTAGGATTGAGTCCCATATCAGGCTTCCCACGGGGAACCTGCTTCTCCCTCTATGCTTCTGCCTTTTTCTTTGTGTCTCTCGTGAATAAATAAATAAAATCTTTTAAAAAATAGAAAACCTTCTGGAAAGGATTCACCAGTCTAGATGTTCTTAGATGCCACTAAGAACATTCCTGATTCATGGGAAAAGGTCAAAATTATAAACATAAACAAGAGTTTGGAAAAAGTTGACTCCAACCCTCATGGATGACACTGAGGGGTTCAAAATTTCAGGGGAGAAAGTCACGGTAGATGTGGTGGAAACAGCAAGAGAACTAGATGTGGTGGAGTCTAAAGATGGGACTGAATTGCTAAGATCCCATGATTTAATGGATGAGGAGCTGCTTTTCATGGATGAGCAAAGAATATAGTTTCTTGACATGGGATCTACTCCTGGTGAAGATGCTGTGAAGACTGACAAAATGAGAGCAAAGGACTGAGAATATGACATGCGCTTAATAAAGCAGTGGCAAGGTTTGAGAGGACTGGCTCCAACTGGGTAAAACACTATCAAACAGCATGGCATGCTACAGAGAAACTGCTCGTGAAAGGAAGAGTCAATCAATGCAGCAAACTTCAGTGCTATTTTAAGAAACCACCACTGCCACCCCAGTGTGCAGCAACCACCACCCTGATCAGTCAGCAGCCATCAACATAAAGGTAAGACCCTCTACAAGCAAAAGCACCAGGGCTTGCTGAAAGCTCAGATGATGGTTAGCATTTATCAGCAATATTTTTAAATTA
This sequence comes from Vulpes lagopus, assembly GCF_018345385.1. NCBI lineage: Eukaryota > Metazoa > Chordata > Mammalia > Carnivora > Canidae > Vulpes > Vulpes lagopus. The sequence goes on along the minus strand of NC_054839.1, from coordinate 12,887,309 downwards.
AAGTATGCACCTTGACAGAGAAAAAAGAGACAATTCCTTGCTTGTGTTGACCTCGTGGGGTTGTTGACACACCTACAAGCTCAGAGTTTTCAATTCTTAGCCTAAAAGAACCTGGAGAGAGAGAAATAAGGAGGAAGTGGGTCCAAAAAACTAGATGAAGATCAAATAGATGTGACTGGCATTTTCTGTTCTGTTTCAGCAACTCCTGCTCTTTTTCAGACACAGTGCTGTTACTGCACACTTAGTAGACTACAGTATAAAGGTAACACTTTTTTTTAATGTTATTCATTCATTCATTCATTCATTCATGAGAGACACACAGAGAGAGGTAGAGATCTAGGCAGAGGGAGAAGCAGGCTCCTTGCGGGGAATGAAAGGGAGCAGCGGGGGATCCTACGTAGATATTCGATATTCTGACTGAATCAGAGCCCAAACATTACCACTGTAATGATGTCACACACTCTCAGCAATTTCTAAAGGGACCCATAACACTTCTAATGTCACTGTCCATAATGTTTAACTGGTCTCCTTTTATGAACCTGTGAATTCTAATCACAGGTTGTTGATGTATTTTGAAAATACATCAATTTACAAAATTTGCCTGCATCTGAGGGATTCACATGCCCCACACTCCATCATGCCCAGTTTAAGAATTCCAAGTAAACTGGAAATGACACTGGACAGTCCCTGAAATGCTATCTTAGGGCTTATGTCACAGGATTGTCTCTTTCCAAAAGGGCTGTCTTATAACTGTGTGTGTGTATGCATGAATGCGCGCGCGCGCACACACACACACGTGTGTTTTAGTAGGTAAGTCTCCCCGCAGAGTACCATCACCATCGACACAAAGCTAACATAACTTGATATCAAATTTGTTAATTTGTTAAAATTGTTATCAATTTTCCATGGTGAGTGCTCATAGATTACCAGAGGAATAAAACCACTCTGTTTGTACTTAAAAGACATAAAGTAATCAGGGAAGTAAAATCACAAATATTCTAAGTCAGAGAAAAGAAGAGCATGAAAAAAAATGCCCTGGGAGATAAAAGAGAAGGATCTGTCCTCCCTCGCATCTATCCTAATAAAAAAGCCAACACCACTGTCAAGAACCATAAACTGCTATGTTGAACAAGTTCTATGCCTTAATCTTGCTATGAATGAATTCCTGCTACAAAGGAAACATTTCTAGTAATTACAAAATGATCCTTCTTCTAGGTAAAAATCTTAGTGGTCATTACATGTCATATGTCAGAAATATCCATCTCAAAAACCCTAAAAATCAAAATAAGTGATTACTATTATTAAAGACTTAGTATTAATTCTTTGAGAAAGACCCAGCCCAAAGAGACAAGGTAAATACAGCTGAGAAAGAATAAAAACTGTATTTTGCAAATTTTTAAAGAAGTGCCTTTAGTGTTAGAAGACAATTTATGGAATGAGTAGATTCACAAAAAACAAATGTTGTATTTTAAATGCATGGGAACAAATTCTTATTTATATTTTTACTGCTACTCATGGAGTTTAACCTAAAGGTTTCTGAAGTCTAGCACTCTGCATGCAATATGCAATATGCAAAACCAGTGCTTGATTATACTAAGGAAACTTTTCTGCTATCTGCACCCTCTGCTCTCTTCCTTCCAACCTTCTGGCTGCTTCACTAATTGGTCTTTTTTACACAGTTCTATTCCAGAGTGAACAGCCATATACATGCACGTGTTCTCAATTTATACAGTTTGTAACTGATGAGCTACTGCAAACAGTCAGGCTGCACTTGGATCAGATGTGCAAACCCCAGGCTCCCTCACCCAGCAGCTGGGGTTTGAGAGGTCAGGCCCCAGAGGGTACAGCTTGGGGCACAGACTCGTGCTTTCCGCCCCCACATCCCACCACGGCGTGAAGCACCACCCACCCCAGCTCTGTTTCTGCCCCACTGAGGAAGACCCGACAGTGTATGAAAATCCACGCAGCTTGATCACAGACTCCTAGAAGGCAGCCAGCCTTGATGCTCTGGCTGGCACCTGGCGAACATGTTCCTCCCTGACAGGATGCAAGGACTGGTTCTTACAGCCCAACTTCCTTATTTTGAAGCAGATGTCTTTGTTTACTCAAATGCCTGAAAGTCATCCTGTGCTACATGAACTACTGAACGAGGAAAGAGTATACTTACTTCCCTGGAAATGAGTCTTCCCTTTAATTACATACCACGCAGCCCCTCTTTACATAATCTAAATATGATCTGTGATAGCATATATCATACCATTTTTTAGGAATTTACTCAGAAATATATGTTTCCGAAAAGAAAGCATATGGCATAATTACTTTATCTAAATACCTCAGCTGTGTTTAGATACTCCAGATGGAAGTTGAAATATGCAGAACATGTATGTTGAGACAGAACGGGAAATACAATTAATACTTATTTTAATTTATAGGTAACATTAGCCAAAAAAACAGAGTTGAGTTTCTTTTTGGTGAAATAAAATATTTAGCCTAATTGGAATTTTAATTCATTCAACTTTCTGGATAGAAAAACATAAAATGGAGCTGCCAAATGTCTTCGGGGACTTTCTTCAATTACACTAGGACAGTGTGTTCGGGAGAGAGAAAGGGATCCAGTCCCCATCCTCAGAACTATTTCAAAGCACATCTTTTATATTATCCTTGGCACTGAGCCTACAACTTTTCCCCTCGTGACTGATTGCAAAATGAAATGTATTCCCTCGTGATTTGAAAGCAAGATTTCCTTTCAGATTTGTTCAATCCACTCAGAAGAAAAGTCTTGTTTTTGCCCAGGGTCACCCTGGAATCTGATACCATGGACTCAACGTACCGTGTCTCTATGTACCAGAAACGCAAGGAAAGATACTTGCATACTGAAAATTACTCTCAGAGAAAACAGATGTGCTGCGCCCTCTCCAGGGAGCTGCAGCTGTTCTAGGCCAATGGGCGAATGCGGCTAATGCCTTCCAAATGGCACAGCAGTCGGCCGTGGAGGCCTCCTCCACCATTTGCTGCACACCAAAGGGGAGGGGCCCTGCTGTCCTGCCCAGGGCCCCTTTGGCTGGGCCCCCTTTGGCTGAACCATGTGCAGAGGGCCGGGGAACATCGGTTCTGCTTTGGGGGATGGGGAGTTGGGGTGGAGAGTGGGCAACAAGCATGCTCCTAAGACGGGGAGCTCACATCCTCTCAGCATGTAAGATTTCCAAGCCTCATTCTGACTACGTGGCAGAGGAAGGGCAGGCTGCTACCGTGCAAGGGAAAAGCTGCCCCAGCGCTACTGGTTCCTGTAGAAGAGGCCACTGAGCCAGTTCTCTGTGGGACAAGAAACCCAGAAACAACGCCTAAAACAACTCTAGCTCCAGCAGACTCACACCATCTGCATCCCAGGACGGCCTCCGCCTGGACCAGCACCACTGTGTCCTCGGGGTTGGGATCAACAATCCAGCCCTTTCTCAAGAACACTGTGTGTCCTCCTCCACAACATAAATCCAATTTGCCAACATCTGGGAAACTGCCATTCAAATCAGGTCTTTAAAGAGTTGTGCATCTGACCATATGCATCAATTTCCTCCTTTTTTTCAGAGACTCTCCTTATTATATTCATGTACTTAAACAGAATCATGATCCCCAAACCCATTTTCTTTAGAGAGTGAAGGAGATTAACTGAAGCCAACAAATAGCAAAAAGAGAAGTAAGAAGCATGGAACCAGGACAGATACTTATTTGGAAGTAACTCTGAAATCAACTGTGTTTAAAATAATAAGCCAAAAATCTAAGAAAACAACACAGAGGAATCGCAAAATGATAAAATGGATAAATCATACCATTTCCTGGCACACATTTGACTCTCTCTTCCAAGTTTTAATTTACTCAGGCTGAGTGTAACAATGTTGGGTCAGGCATTTCTAGAAGCAACCAGCATACTCCAGGTTCTTCAACCAGATTCTGGCACAGGCCAGGGAAGCAAGCAAGTCCCAACAGAAGCATTCCTTACCTGCCAGGCCAGCTGCTCATGGCTCCCCTGTCCACAGCACCCTTCCTCCAAATATCCACCCACTGTGTTCTTCCATCTTCAAAGTCCTAGAGGCACCCCAGGGGCAATGTGACAAAGGAGGGCCTCAGGCAACCCCAGGCAGACACTGGTGAGACATATCCTGGTAGCTCTGTCTCCTAGAGACCACTGGGGATTTCATGTGGGCCTTCAACATGGTTCCTTGGAAAACACAGCTTCAGAGGCGCCTGGGCGGCTCAGCTGGCCAAGCATCTGACCCTCAATTTCAGCTCAGGTCATGATCTCAGGGTTGTGTGACTGAGCCCCAAGTCAGGCTCCACACTCAGCGTGGAGTCTGCTTGAGATTCCCTATCTCCATCTGCCCCTCACTCTGTCTCTTGCTCTCAAGAAGAAACGAAAAGGAAAGAGGAGGGGGAAGGATAGGAAGAAGGCAGCAAAGGGGGAAGGGGGAAGGGAAAACACAACTTCAAATGAAGGCCTAATGTTCTTGACACGTTCACCCTTATAAAGCACTGGCCACATGTCTAAGGCGTCTTCAGTGTGGGCCCTAAGGGGATCCTGTACTTTGGAAATTTAAGTCGAATCATTCACGGTCCCCAAACCCTATTTGAGGGGTGGGAGGAGGCATCTGTACATTCCTGCTTTAAGTTACTCTATCTGCTTTAGACAAGCTCCTTCTAATCAATCCCTCCCTCATGGGAACTCCTCATTCACGGAGACCCAGCTCATTGGAGAGAAAAATCCACTGCTCTGGGCACGTTGACTGTGAAGTTCCCATGGAACATACAGGGAGACTCGTCTGGTCAACACTTCTGTAAGTGGAAGGCCCAGGCCAGACACCAAAGCTTGAGCAGGGGTGAAAAGCCTGGGCTAGAGGAGTATGCACAGAACAAACCAGAAAAGCGAGCCAACCACTAATAGCAGCCAAGGTAAAGAACTGTGGACAGATGGTAGAAATTCCCATCCAAGATCCGGAAACAGTGATGCTCCCCAGACCAGGGGGCGGGGGTCACTCCTATGGCACACTCAGTTGCACTCCATGCCCCAACACAGGGACCCACCCTGGCAGCTGACTGAGGTCTGGGTGTCATGCAACACCCGCCTCTTCTCACACCTCACCCCACTCTCTGCCCACCCATCCCACCCCTACACTCCATGAAGCCCGATTATGCACTCACAAATAATAGGTCCAGCATATAGACAAAGGTTGGAGTGGCCCAACATAACAAGATACTGTGTGAGAGCTACAGGTGGCAAATTTCGTTATTCAGGATACTCATGAGAACAAGGGCTTACTTGCATTTTTAGTCACACATCTAGACTTGGAAAGCTTCACATCTCCATGTCCTCAAGTGCCCACACCTTTCCCTACTATACATGATGAGTAAAACATGCATATCCATGGCAGGTTAGCCAACAGACAGGCTTTCTGGAACCAATCTGGTCATTCCAGTTACTGCTTAAACTCTGAAACCAGAAGACAAGGAAAAAAAAAAGAAAGGGAAACTACAACAGAGGGTTCCGATTATTTATATAGCATTATTCACACTTCCTATCTGTGCTTTGAAATGCGTTGAGTCTCTAATTAATTAACCAAATGAATAAAAACAGTTCAGGTTTCAGGAATGGAACTGGGGCTGGCCAGCAAGGTCTCCGAGGGAGCTCTGCAACCCCCAGCTCCGTCCTCGCATGCCCTGATAACCCCTCCTCACCCTCAGCCAGCCAGGGGCAAGCAGAGCACTGGCAAGAGCCAAGAGAGGCAAGGAGGGACTGTCAAACTTTCATTTGTCACCTGAAGTTCTCTCTTATTTTTTCTCCAATTTGGGAACAGAAAACCATGCTACCTGGAAATTGGGTGCACGTATAGAACTGACTGGTGTGATCAAACCTGATTCACATTCCAGTTGCCTGACCCTGCACAACACTCATGTGTAGTAGTTCCCCCCAGGGTGACAAGCACAGCAGAGCAGTCACAGTATGACGACACTTCCTTTCTAGGGCCCAAAGCTCCAGGTCACTTTCCTTTCTCCCTCCTTCAGTTCAGCACCTTTATTAAGAAATTTCCCTGCTATCCCCCCTCCTAGATCTCCCGCACCTTCTCACCCTCTGCCTCAGGGCTTCTCTCAGGCTCTCCAAAGCCTTGGTGCTCCAGTCATAAATCAGGGCCACATAAACTCCAAGAAATGGATCCTGGAGGCCATGCACCACATCCCACCCTGCCCTCACCCTAACCACCTCCTCCTGTCCCAGATGGGTACTGCCGTGTCCTCCGAGCACAACCTTGGGCCCCCACCATCATAGTACTTCCTCAGGATGACACCTACCTGGCTATGTCTCTCTTCCCCTCACTATACCAGACAAGCTCCAGGGCCAGGGACCAAGGCAGAGCAGCAGGGTTCAGCAAGCACAGGAGCCGATTACAGCAGCGGGAGGAAGAAAGGCACCCAAACTTAGGCCTTGGGAGCCCAATAACCAGGCCTTAGGATCAAGGGACAGTATGAACTTCAGAGGCAAACACAGAAAATGATTTCAACTGGGTGTAACATACTCTTGGAGAAAAAGGGTGGCACTGGTTATCCCAAGCACTTTCTCCTTATCAGTGAAGTCCCATTAACAATGTTTATAAAATAAGTGCCTGTGAGGATTGATTACCTGTGGGGAAAGACACTCCAGATCCCAGTATAAAGGGCTCACACATGTCACATTGAACAAACTGGAAATATCTGCCATAAATGTTTTCCAGTATGGTACAGTGACACTTCTTAAATGTGCTCTGGGGACTGCAGGCTAAACCCAACTGCCTAGTAAGGGATTTCAATTTACCAAGACTGTGCTTTTTATTTTTTTTTTTTATTTAAATTCAATTAGCCAACATATAGTACATCATTAGTTTCAAATGCAGTTTTCAATAATTCCTCAGACACATGTACCACCAGTGCTCATCCCATTACTTGGCCTCCTTAATGTCCATCACCCAGTTACCCCACCCCCCCTCCCCCCTCCAGCGACGCTTAGTTTGTTTCCTATGATTAAGAGTGTCTCATGGTTTATTTCCTTCTCTGATTTGTTCCCATTCAGTTTCCCCTCCTTCCCTTATGGTCCTCTGCATTATTTCTTATACTCCGCACATGAGTGAAACCATATGATCATTGTCTTTCTCCGAAGACAGTGCTTTCTGAAACAAGATGGACAAGACTCTGTACACTGGTGGTGCAGCCAGCATTGGATTAAGAGATCCAAAAATTACTGCTCCAAAAAGAAAGAAGAAAATCAGAGACTAAGAACATGCTGCTTTTGTTGACAGCTACTGCACTGGACTAGTTCTCATTTCTCCAATATAAAAATGGAGGCAGAAACTTGATTAAAATCAGAAAATGTAATATCAACCTTGGTACATTATTAAACCAAGCAGTGAAGCTAGAATTAAATTCATTTAATAACCTTGAGCTCATAACCTCCTGCTATCACATGGAAGTTCACTGTTTGCATTGCTACTGTTCATTAAAGCTGCTGCTTTGTTCACACAGTCCGTAAGAGAAAGAGCAAGGGATTGCAGATGGCTTTATGAGCCTCTTAGAAGGTAAACACAATAGTGAGGACCTTAAAAGTATAAGAACACGTAAGAGCCAGGAGATAATCTTACTAATACATTCCACACCGGCCAGCGCCTTACAAGAGCACAGCTCCTGAATGTGCCAGGAGCTTACAAAGGAAATCCTTGTAATAGACCTAAAGGTGACCTTAAGAGGTTAGAATAAAAAACCAAAAGCTTATCACTGAAGTTTCTTCCTTTCTTAAAAATGTGTAAAAGTTGTCATAAAGGAAATGTTCAGTAAGGTCACCTCGCAGGTCAACTGTGAGGACTCTCACTGACCACAGCTAAGAGGCAGCAAATACGCAGCCATTCTGCACAGCACCTCTTATGCTCATCTACAGAGCACAGCCCCGCAAGAACCAGTGTGACTTCTTAACATCTGCAATGGCCAGCAAGTCCTGCCACACTCAAACACGATCTTCTCCTTGTTTCTGTCAAAAAGGGAAATGGGAGGTCTATTGAGAAGGTTAGAAGATCACACTGGGGTTAAAATCAATTGCAGGGATCCCTGGGTGACGCAGCGGTTTGGCACCTGCCTTTGGCCCAGGGCGCGATCCTGGAGACCCGGGATCGAATCCCACATCGGGCTCCCGGTGCATGGAGCCTGCTTCTCCCTCTGCCTGTGTCTCTGCCTCTCTCTCTCTCTCTCTGTGACATACATACATACATACATACATACATAAATAAATAAATAAATAAATTGCAATAACCATAAGGAAGCCTTCAGAGTTTTATATTCAAACAGTAAAAGTGAAACTCCGCTCCCAGCAGTTTTTCTCAAGAAGGTAAGTTAAGATTTCTCATTTCAACCCTGCAACTAAAGCTCTTAATTGAAGACAGAAAATAATTAAAACAACAACAGAAATATGCTAAGAAACAGACTGATTTATTCTGATATATCTAGCCCTTTAAGAATAAAGCAATATGGCAGGAGGAAGCAGAATCTCTGCCAAGGACAATCACACTTATCTGGGGTTACAATCCACTTTCTAAGGAAAGGTAAATGTCTGCTGCACCATGCATGCCCTCCTAAGGTTAAGACTTGGAGCAATACCTTCTAGAAAGTTCCAAGCTTGGTCTCTGAAATCACACACGCTTGAACCAGAATCTGGCCAGGGTATCCACCACAGCGGTTACCAGTAACTCCATCAACAGTATCTCCCCTAATAGATGCAAGAAGGGACAGACTGTGTGGCTTGTTCCCAAATAGCAACAGTTGCTCACAGTGACTAGAGTTCAGCCCAATATACAGTGAGAGACAGACATAAAGTCATAAAGGATTGACCGTGAGTTCAAGACCACCAACTTGGAAATTCCTGTCCTCAACCAGGAGAAAGCTGCCAGTTGTCTCTCACTCCATTCATCTCTAATCCCTGTGCAAGAAGGGCCATGTGTCACCTGAGGAAGCAAGAGAAAAAGCCTCAGGTCCTCTGACCACGTGTGTACAAGGTGTGGATGGAGGAGGGCTCGGGACTGATGAGGAAGGTGCCTGTCTGTCTGGGCAGCATTGACAGAACAGCTTACCTCCGTGGAAGTCTGTCGATGCCAGGGTCATGTGCCCACTGTCCATCGGGTTGCCATCCCTTTGAGGAGAGGGAGACACTGATGGGAACCAAAGGATCTTCTAAAGGCAAGTTCTTACTGCAAGCTGGCCCAAAGGTCCCTGCAATCAAAGAAATCATTGTGGTTTTGCATTTGGCATATTTATGCCCCCTTTCTTCTAGGAACAAGTCTGTCTGCCTCTGAATGGATCTCAACTTTCAGAAAGTGTCCAGAAATAAAGCTCCATCAAAGGAACAAGAGAAAAGGCAAGAAGTCTTCATGCTACTGAACACGAGCCAACTCCACATCATCAGGCCTGTTTAAGATCCATGAGCAATAATGACTGCAAAATCCATGTGCCACCCTATACCAGCCTTGGCTAGAAGCAAGAGAGGACTTGCATATAAACAAGAAATGTAGGTGATGAGCTTCCATAAGCACTGGTCTATAGTCAACCTTGCCATTGATCTATCTCTACCAATTTCAGTTATAATGACAGGGAAAAGTCCAGCCAAAGCATAAAATCCGAAAACCAATCTCATACCAAGTCAACCAAAAACCACAAAAATTCAGTAAACTAAGCACCTTTTCCAGTGTCTCACAATGCTTGGTCTACTTAACAGGTTATATAAATTGTTTTCAGCAAGTCAATCTGCAATAAGCCAATAGCTGCCCAATGCCAAATCATATTTCCCCACTAATTGCACAGCTAGCAAAGCTATTGCATATGTTTTACTGTATATCACCTCAAAATTTTCTTTAAAAAATCCTTTCCTTTCAAGAAATGCCTTAAGATATTTGATCCTCACCACTGCAACAATGCAAATAAATAGAAATCAGAATATTCTGTTTACAGTTATCTGTGCATTGAGCATACAAAGAAAGGAAAAAAACAATATACTCATAAAGAGTTTTGAGGGAAAATGTTTCTATGTTTTAAAATTTTGATTCAAGTATGTGTTTTTCCCTCCAAATACATGTTGTAGATATCCAGTTAAAAGGGACAGAGAAAAAAAAAAAAGAAAAAAAAGGGACAGAGAAAAGTCACCTACAAATTAATTTGCTTTTCTAAAGATGAATCATCAGAAAAGGGACAAAAGGACTCTTAAAAAACATACCAATAAAACCTTTTGGTCTGGTAGGTTCTCAAAAGGCAAGCATCTAAACCGCTTGTCCCCTGCCCCCAAAAGACCAGGAACTAACTCCCCCATCACTCAATCCTTCAGAGCCCGAAGGATCTGAGATGTTAGAACAAAAGCAATGCTACACAAAGGACCTGCCCTAGAATGTTCGGGTGAAGAGGAAACAAAGGCAAGTTATCAGGAAGAGCTCAGCTCTCTGGAAAGTGAGTCTGCTAAGACAGCAATTCCCTGCTTATCCATGGTTTTGCTTTTAGCAGTTTCAGTTCCCAGCACTAAACCCACAGTCCGGAAGCAAATGATCTTCCTCCCAATGAATGGTCCAAAAGGTCAATGCCTATGTCATGCACCTCACTTCATCTCATCACGGAAGCACATCATCACCAAAAGGCTAAGTATAGAAAGATATTTTGAGAGAGAGAGACCATATCCACATAACTGTTATTAATATTATTGTAATTGTTCTGTTTTATTATTGTTATTACCACAATCATTATTGTTCATCTCTTACTGTGCTTAATTTATAAATTCAACTTTATCACATATGTAGGTTTAAGAGAAAATATAGTACATGTAGGGCTTGGTACAATCTGCAGTTTGAGGCATCCACGGGGGTCTTAGAACTTATCCCCGGCAAATAAAGACAGGCTGCTATAAGCAACGGGAATGGCCATAGGAGAAGGAACGCAAACGCTGCCAGACTTTTATGGGCAACCAAAGAATCATCCACAGGTGAGGAACAAGCAAAAAGGTGCTAAGAAAGAAAGCTATAGGACCACAAAACCAAAATAGGATTTCTGGCAGAGGCTTGAGTATAAGTAAATGAGCAGGAGAGACAGGGCTGCCCTGCATAGCTCATGTGACAGCCAACTCTGGCAGCTGAAGCAGGTCCCCATTATTGCAAAGGAGTCCAATTACTAGCCACATAGGAAAGACTTTTTAGGTATTGGCTAGGCTTCCAGATCTATGTAAAAGTAGGCCATAGCTACCGAAACAAATTCAAATTCATTCACTCATTCATTCAACACACATGAGCTACAGAGATGATGCTCATCTATGCACTGAAGGATGAATAAATCATTTAAGGTGTGAAATTGAATAAAGGAACCCTCATTTACAATGGACTTGGGAGGCCGGAAGGGGAAGGGAGCAGCTCTCACACCCCACCACTCTTTGCAGCCCTTTACAGTCCAAACAGAAAGAAGCCTATACTTTACCACTCCAGCAAGAGGAAACTTCTCCTCCCCCAGCAACACCCCAGCCAAGAAGAGATAGTCACAGCTCACTCAATGAGAAGCCACTACACTTCCAATTCCCATTCACTCCAATGGACTTTGTGGTTATAACAGCCCTGCCCAGCTCCCCCTTTCCTCTATAAAAGAGCCTTTCTCGGGACACCTAGGTGGCTCAGTCGGTTAAGCATCTGCCTTTGGCTCAGGTCATAATCCTGGGATGGAGCCCCACGTCAGGCTCTCTGCTCATCGGGGAGTCTGCTTCTCCCTCTCCCTCTGCACGTGCTTGCTCGCTCCTTCATACACATGCTCTAATAAATAAAAAATTAACAAAAATAAAAGAGCCTTCCTCTCTTTTGTTCTCTGAACTTGACTATGGCTTTTGCTATAGCTTGCTAGTCCCTAGTTGCAATTCCTCTACTATCCCCAAATAAATCCAATTTACTGGAAAAGTAACTGGCTATTTCACTTTTAAAGTCAACACCAACAAGAATTTCTTTTGTTGGGATCCCTGGGTGGCGCAGCGGTTCAGTGCCTGCCTTTGGCCCAGGGCACGATCCTGGAGACCCAGGATCAAATCCCACGTCGGGCTCCCGGTGCATGGAGCCTGCTTCTCCCTCTGCCTGTGTCTCTGCCTCTGTCTCTCTCTCTCTCTCTGTGACTATCATAAAAAAAAAAAAGAATTTCTTTTGTTAAACTACCCAAGAAATTAGGTGGCACTAAATAAAAATTCAGCACTAGGACATCTGAAGATAACTATGCCTCAGTTTCAAGGCAGGTGTTGTGAAAAGATGACCTAGGGCCAGCCACCTGCAGGTCCCGTGTCTGGCTAATTTGATCAAGCTTCCAATAGAATCTCAAGCTTTGCCACCAGCAAAGGGAGTTTTCACGGGTAAGCAAATGCCAGATTTCCCAAAACAGTGAAGGCAGAAAACTCCCCAAATGGGCATGTTGAGGGCAGGACCTAATAGAACTCCTTTTCAGAGGCTGTTAGTTGATATATTCAAGCAACACTTCCCCCTTCTCCCTCCTCTGACTTTATGACTCAGAGGGAAACCCACTCTTCTCCAGCTCAAGAAGTAAATCCTAAGGGTTCCTGGCTGGCTCAGTGCAAGGAGCACGAGACTCTTGACCTCAGGGTTGTGAGTTCAAGCCCCACGCTGGCTGTAGAGATTACTAAAAATAAAAATAAAAATAAGTAAACTTTAAAAAAAAAAAAAAAAAAAAGGAAGAAGTAAAACTATTTGGTGGGAGCCAATGAGGTGGCCCCTCCCTCCAGCCAGGGGCTGATAAAGGAGGCATCAGCCTTCGACTCAGATATGATGAATGAAGTATGTCAGGACGTGGCTTGGGGAGGCTTTCTGAGAAAGGTTTCCTGTACCCAACGAACACTCTTCCAGAAAACAGTGGCCCTTTATCTGCCCACAGGCCAAGCTAAGACCCTGAGGACTGCAATATGGAAAAAAAAAAAAAAAGAATTTGGACACTGGTGACCACTAGCTGGAGCTACCCTTCTTCTGGAATTTCTGCTGTTAGGAAACACACACCCTTCTTGTTTAAACCTCTGAGTTTGTATTTTCTTCAACACTGAAACATCTTTACCGGTAATTACCCTCTGTGTGTTGCTCTCTGGTGATGCTCTTTCTCCTCAAGGTGACCCTACAGATTAACAACTTTCACGCGTGACCTCACGTTAGAATCACCTGGGAAACTTCTAAAACTCCCACCAACAAGGCCAGAGTTAAGAACAAAGAAATCAGAATCTGCAGGTGCAGCCAGGCCTCAGGAGTTTTTAAGCTCTCTAGGTGATGCCATCACATCACAGCCCTGCAGGATCACAGTCCAGGCAGAGAAAAGGGTGGGTACCTAACTAGGCAACAGTGAGGACCCCGATCCTCAGGACTGAATGGCTCAGCTCCTGCAAAATGGGCTAAAGTACTGATGAGACACCAGACAGAGGGAATCCAAGGAGGAAAAGGGCAAAGAAGTACTGATAGGACAACAGCCAGGTGCAGGGAAGCTAACAGTGGACAAGGAACCAGCAGCCTGTGGCCCTGAACCCAGCTCAACTGTGATACTGGGAGAAAAGGAAATCACTCAGCTTATCTGTACCTTGGTTTTCTAATCCAGAAAATAAAGAGTGTGCCAGGAGCCTGCAAAATCCCTTCCTGCTCTGATAATCCATGTTTCTAATTTCTCTGATTATGCATAAGAATTGCTTATTACGGGTGCCTCGGTGATGCAGTGGGTTAAGCATCAGACTCTTAACATCGGTTCAGGTCATGATCTTAGGGTTGTGAGATAGGGCCAGAGTCAGGCTCCACATGGAGTAAGAAGCCTGCCTGGGGTTCTCCACTCTCACCCCCCACCATATGCATGTGCGTTTTCTCTCTCTTTCATTCTCTGAGAAGAGATGTATTAATTGGCAAGCTAAGCCAAATCAGAGACTGAAAGGAATTTATTTGGCAGATGAGGACACTGGTCCAAGTTTAGGTGACTACACCTTGCTGGTTCCGGTCACGGCAGGACTCCAGATCTCTAGGGCTTGGGGTCAGCAAGGCCAGAAAAGAAGAGAAAGGTGATGGGTAAAGGCATTCTTTCTTTTTCTGACTAGGTCTCTTCTCTAGCACCTGCAGGTATTTCCCAATCCCCAAGCCTCCATTCCACACCAAGCTGGAGCCACAGTATCTCACAAACCTACCCTAGCCCAACATGCAGAGGAAGTACCAAAGTGGAATGTAAAACCAACTGATGAAAAATACTTAGTATTACAGTAAATTCAAAAAATATAAAGAACCATGTGGCTCACCAGGGCAGTTCCATCTACCAAGGATCCATCCTCTCTCTCCTCTTACTGCCACCGAAAATACTCCCAAGTGTGTCTTAGTCCTCAGCAAAGAGAGAAACAACTCCGAGGTGTATACACAGAAACAATGATCACCCAGACCTTCCAGATACCACCTGAACAATTCCGAAAGAGACCACTCCATCAAGGTACTGCCCCCACAAGCCACGCCTCCTTGCCAGTTTCAAATACAGAACTTTGTACAACCTGGAAACATCTTCCCAAATTCAACACACAAGTAGTGCAGTGTTTTCGGTTCAGTTGCCTTGAGCCAGGTTATTCCTCTACACCAGGAGCCCAAGAAGGTTTAGGAGCCACGATGCAGAGTAACTGCCCACAGAGGTTTGAGTAAATCACTCTGTAATCAATTGAGCAGTTGGCTAAACTTCTCCATCTCGGCACTGTTCCTAAGCCATGGCGAGGAAGGACATACTAGGCTGAGAAGGAAATACTGCTGGGGCCCCTGAGGCAGCCTGCTGTTCCAGGCAAGATCAGGTTCTATCTTCTCTGTTCCATCAGGGAGCATTATGCAAAACTACAAGCCAAAGTGACAGTGTCTCAGAAGCAGATCCTATGGGTTCTCAGCTCATGATGCTGGTCTTCTGGTCTTCTTCGCTATAGCAGCTAGAGAAGATCTTCGTTACTCTGTAAAGCCAATTTTCTTTCTCAGAAGTCAGAAAGAGTACACCTCAGATCTAGTCAACTGCCATCTACTTACACCACGACTGAAAGAGAAAAATCACATAACTGTCTTTAAAACTACCGGCGGGGGGGGGGGGACAAGTGCTCTGGTTTGTTACTTTGTTTTTAAAAAGCCCTCCAATTAGGAATAGAGGCTGACTTCCTTATTTAAAAAAGGAAAAAGAAAAATCTACACACCAGAACTCTATCAAATACCACACCTATTACAGAAAAATGTAAGCTGTATTTTCTTTAAGCTCCAGAATAAGACAGGTATAACGTTCCTATCACTATGTAATCAACATAGTACTAGAAGGTCACACCAAAACCTAAGATGTAAGATGCTAATGAGGGTGGAAAGGAAGACAGAAGACTATCATTATTTATAGATGTGAGCATATGTGCAGAAAACTAACAAGAATTTGGCAAGATTGCCAAAAACAATGTGAAAAAAATCATCACAATGCCCTTTAACTAAGCAATCCAAAAATGTATCACACAAAATAGCAATAAAAGCAAAAAAATAAAATATATCCACAAGGTCTTTTATGGCAGAAAATTTAACTTTATCAAAGTCCACGTAAGATGACCCAAAAGAAAAGACAAGGCATTTCTGTTTGGCTTGAAATGTTAATTCTCCTCAAAAATAAAATTTTAAATCGCAGTAGGATCTTAAACAGAACATGTACAAATTCATTCTAAACCATGTATTGCAGAATAAAGATCTTCAAAGAACCCATGCAACAAAGCTTTTCTTTGTGAGAGAGGTGAAGAGGGTTAACCGTTCCTTACATTAAGATTTAAGCCAAGCTAATAATCACACACATACAACACGAATGATAGAGGCATCACAAAAAAAAAAAAAAAAAAAAATCCAGAAATAGGCCTAGAAATACAGAAGACTTTCATGTGCTATAGTATCATACCTGAGTGGGTAAAGAACAGATCGCTTATAAACTAGTAATCTATCCCACTACGTGGAAAAAAAATAAAATCCCTGTTTCCACTATATACCAGACAGATTAAAGATCTAATAAAAAAGCAAATATATAAGGTTAAGAGAAGAAAAAATTATAATAACCTTAGGGAACTAGTGGATTCCTTAAATAGGATCCCAAAGGCACAAACCAGAAGATGAAAAACTGACATAGTGAACCACATTAGAATTAAAGATTTCTTTCAACAAAGAATACCTCTCAGTTAAAAATGCAATAGAGAGACACCTGGGTGGCTCAGCAGTTAAGCATCTACCTTCGGCTCAGGAAGTTCTGGGATCAAGTCCCACATTGGGCTCCTGCATGGAGCCTGCTTCTCCTCCCTCTGCCTATGTCTCTGCCTCTGTGTCTCTCATGAATAAATAAATAAAATTTAAAAATTAAAAAAAAAATGCAATAGAGTCAGAGAAGATACTTGTGATTTCTAAAATGGACTTTTAAAAAGTCAATAACCTAGAGGCACCTGGGTGGCTCAGTTGGTTAAGCGTCTGCCTTTGGCCTAGGTCATGATCCTGGGGTTCTGCATCAGGCTCCCTGCTCAACGGGGAGTCTGCTCTTTCCTCTCCCTCTCCCTCTGCCTGTTGCTCCCCCTGCTTCTGCTATCTCATCCTCTATCAAATAAATAAATAAAAATATTTTTTAAAAAAATCAATAACCAAACTATACATATCAAACACTAAAAAACAGAAATCTGTATGTGGCATATACCTACAATGGACTATTTGTCATGAAAAGTATCAACAGGGATCCCTGGGTGGCGCAGCGGTTTAGCGCCTGCCTTTGGCCCAGGGCGCGATCCTGGAGACCTGGGATCGAATCCCACGTCGGGCTCCCGGTGCATGGAGCCTGCTTCTCCCTCTGCCTGTGTCTCTGCCTCTCTCTCTCTCTCTTCTGTGACTATCATAAATAAATAAATTTAAAAAAAAAAAAAAAAAGAAAAAGAAAAGTATCAACACATGTTACATAATGAACTTTGAAAAAATTATGCTAAATCAAAGAAGCCAGTTATAAAAGGTCATATATCATAGGATTCGGTTTCTATAAAGTTCCCAGAACAGGCAAATCTATAGAGGCAGAAGGTAAATCGGTGGTTGCCTAGGGTTGAGAAAGTTGGGAGGAAATGCAGAATGATCGATCATGGGTGTATAGGTTTCTCTCTGGGGTAATAACAATGTTCTAAAGTTCATGATGGTGATGGCTGCACAATCCTGGGAATACACGAGAATCCACTGGAGAGAGTGCATTCTAAATGGACAAACTGTACAGCATGTAAATTCTATCTCCTTAAAGCTGTTTTTAAAAAGAAAAAAGGGAGAGAAAAATCAAACTCGGATTGTAAGGTGGTAAAGCTATTTGGAATGACATGGTGGTATTAACTAATAACATGGTGGTGGGACTGGTATCCCAGTCCAGAGGGCTGATGAGGATAGTAAGCATCATTTGAAAAGATACTCAAAATCCTAACTCACTGGAGAAATGCAAATAAAACCACAACGAGATACCATTACACACCTATAAAAATGGCTGACATAAAAAATGCTGACAATGCCAACGTAAAATGGCACGGCCACTGTGGAAAATCAAACATACACTTAACCATATGACTCAGCAATCCTACTTCCAGTATTTATCCTGGAGAAATGAAAGCTTACGTGCATACAAAAAACTATACGAGAATGTTTATAGCAACATTACTCATAATGGTCAAAATCTGGAAACTACCCAACTGCCCTTCGATAGGTCAATATGGTACATTATGGCAATGGTAAACCTCTCAACAATAAAAAGGCACAAATAACTGATACACACACAGATGTGAGTGAATCCCAAATACACTATGCTAACTGAAAGAAGTAATAAAGGTGTGTGACTTCATTTAGAGGATACTTTGGAACATGCAAAACCCCATGAGCAACAAAACAGATGAATGGATGCCAGAGGGATGAGGTGGGGGATGAACTGGGAATTCTTTGCCATGCTGGGATTGTTCAGTGTCCTCGAGTGCAGTGGTGGTTTTAAGAACCCATATGTGAGGGTGCCTGGGTGGCTCAGTCTGTTAGGCGTCTGCCTTCAGCTCAGGTTATGGTCTTGGGGTCTTGGGACTGAGCCCCATGTTAGGCTCCCTGCTCAGTGGGAAGTCTGCTTCTCCCTCTCCCTCTGCCCTGGCTTGTGCTCTCTCCATACACGTGTTAAGATGCACAGAACTATAAGAACTATACATGCAAAAAAATTAATTTTACTGTGTACAAATTTTGAAAAATAAGTATGTGATAGGGAAAAATAAACTCATACACAGTACACAAAATATTGTATCTACTGAGGACACACATGTCCGAAGACATATCAAAACCTATGCTACAAAAGAAAAAGACAGTGGGGATAAAGGAGGAAATATAATAAAGCTGATGAAAACAAACCAGGGTCTTACAAAGACCAATGATGGTGGTGCCACAAACCGAAAAACAGGAGGGAAAAAAACCCTCCACTCTCCTCACCTGATGTCCATAAATGGAAAAGGTGGAAATGCAACAACAACAACAACAAAAAATAGCTTGCTTTAACATAATGAAATAGGCCATTTTATTGATTAGGCAGTTAGCCCAAAAATTGGAGAGGCTGGAGTGGAAGATCTTTAAGACTAAGAATGATGTACCATGTGTAAAAATGGCAGTGACCAGGGGATCCCTGGGTGGCTCAGCAGTTTAGTGCCTGCCTTCCACCCAGGGCATGCTCCTGGAGCCCGGGGATTGAGTCCCGCATCAGACTCCCTGCATGGAGCCTGCTTCTCCCTTTGCCTGTGTGTCTGCCCCTCTCTTCTCTCTCTCTCTCTCTCTTTCTCTCTCTCTCTCTCTCTCTCTCTGTGCGTCTCTCATGAATAAATAAAATCTAGGGGAAAAAAAAGAAAGGCAGTGACCAAAGGAATTAAAAAATAAACACCTTACACAAAAAAAAGGGGGGGGGGGAGCAAGGTATCAGTATTTCACTTGCTTTTTCATTTATTAACATTAATTTTTAAATTTGGTTGTCAAGAAAACATACAAAATATTAAGGGGATGAGGGCCTCCAGTTATACAGCACTCGTCCAGGTATGAAATAATACCTTGGGGTATCTACTTTGTAGTAAGCCCAAAGTGCCCAAAGAAGAATCACGCTTCCCATGAAGACATTCACCCATGAGGGAATGTTCCCTCTCATTTGGTGAATGGCATCCCCAGGGAAACTAGACCAGCACTGCTCTCCAGAGCTTTGCCTAAAAAAGCAGAGTTTATAATGGACCCAAGACTAGAAAGGGTCATAGACAATATTTAGGTCTATGAACATGCTTATTTGGCATATAATGTTCTGAGAAATCCTATAGCCTTTGTCCTATCTCATATCAGAACAAAAGTCACCCAGAAAAGCATCTTTTGGATACCACTGTCCCCAGAACACTGTGTGGCATTTCTCAGTCTAGCCTAGCATACACAAAGCCAGACAGTGTAAAATCACTGTCCCAAATCTGGACACATCCTGCTCATGATGCTCACAAAAAGCTCACATTTGGTCTGGCCACAGAAATCACATGGACATAATCATGGTCTATGAGGATTGTCCAAAATACCCCTAGAGATATTTCCAAGAGTCTCAATTCCAGCCCTAGAAATACCATTCCTTCTACCTGTATTCTAGGACAAAAAGATCACAGTATTCATTCCAGGGCACAGCATGAGGGATGCTCAGGCTGGGTGAGTCTTTGTCGTGGGGGCTGTCCTGTGCTCTGCAGGGCATCCCTGATCTCCACCCACTTCTACATACCAGGAGCACCAACCCCTTTAGTGACAACTAAAAATATCTCCAGATGTGGCCACAGGTAGCTTCAGTGTGGGAGGGTACAATACAGGGCAGCTGGCAGAAGGTACGGAGACACACAATTACCACGTGTAGGTGGCTGGGCAGGGCCGCAAGAGCACAGGCTCTTCCCTGTTACAGCCACAGAAAGTCCCATCCTGCATAGGGACTCCTTCCTAAGAAGAGAGTCCTGACTTTCCTCTCTGGCCCTTTAAATCTGCCTTATTGACTCGAATCCAATTAATCTGCAAATCATCGTTCAGGTACTCTACCAACAGTACCATATTTTCTCTATTATTGAGACTATGCTGGGACTCTCTGCCTTCAGGCCTAAGAAAGACATGAGCGAGAAGGAACCCTTGTGCTTGTGTTAAGTATTCCTGAGGCCCAGGAGAGTTTACATACACATACCATGCATGTACATGAACTGAAATGCTTCCCAAAACTAATAAACCACCTAATAGTCCTAACTATGTCTGAAACCAGGTCAATACAAAAGCAGGAGCTACCATGGCACAGGCAGTTGAGGAAGAAGTGTGAGTGAACATAAACTCAGACGTGTCCCAACAGATATGTTTATTATCATGTCACAATACTCACATTTCGTTTCTGAGATAGATCATGAGATGTAATACAATATGAGGAAGCAAGAGACAGTAGTTTTGGTTTGTTTGGGTTTTTTTTTTCCTGGAGATAAAGCAGAAAACATGCAGATTATATTGTCCAAACTCAACTGCTTCTGAAAATCAAGGGAAAGGCTATCACTAGTCATAGCAGGACAAGAAGTATAAGCAAAGTGGGTGAAGGGTAATGCACCCAGCAGCCTCATTCACAAAGATGCTAGCCATTTATATGTTTTTCTTTTACTTCTTTTCCTAAGGGCAAAATGGTTTTTCGATTTCATCAGAAACTATCTTCCCTTTGGAGAAAGAAGGAAAAAAGACATCAGAAGTCAAAATAATTTTAAAAACTATTACAAAGTATACATGTATACAATACAGACAACCCTTTTCCCAGACTAATTTGTATTTAAATAGGGCACTTAATTCTCTGAAACTCATTAGGAGACTTTTCCCTATGAGTTTTCTAGTGAATCTGATGAGTAAAACTACCCTGAAAACTTTTAGGAACTGAAGAAAAACTTAGTCTTAAGTTGGGGATCTGAATCCACTATTCACTCCATGGTTATGTTTCCTTAGTATCAATACTACAACAAAAACAACTAAGATAAACACAGCTTTTCTGCTTCCTGGATTTTTTTGCTTTGCACTTGATTTGCTTGGGTTAAGCTGGCTTGATATTTGAAAGTACTAACTAATTTATTATAAAAGAAAGTGATAAACCTAATTTTTAGTGTGCTAATAATCTGTTTTTAAGACATGAATTTTGTGAGGCACCTGGGTGGCTCAGCTGGTTAAGCATCTGACTCTTGATTTGGCTCAGGTCAAGATCTCAGGATCATGAGATTGAGTACCATCCCCACCCCATCCCTGGAGGGTCGGGTTCTGTGTTCAGTGGGGGAGTCTGCTTGAGATTCTCTCTCTCTCCTGCTGCCCCTCCCCCACCGTGTTCTTTCTAAAAAATACATAAATCTTTAAAAAAAGAAACTAATTGAGTCATTCGGCACAGATATCTTGTATTAAAAAATAATCATCATCATTTGCTAAAGATCTCCTACATGCCAGGCACTTTACTTTCTCAATTTTGATCAACAATCCTGCAAAGTTAAGTTTATGTTTCTACATTTTTTCCCTGAGGAACTTGGCAGCCTACAGAACGCCCAAATGGTTACATACCTACACTAAGATCCAAGACCAAAATCCTGGCTTTGACTCTATGTGAATCTCAAAGTGAAGATCCTAATAATCCACCTATCTCCAGGAAAAGGAAAAAAAAAAAAAAAACACATAAGAGATTTGTAGAGCTAAAGAGGATGAGGAGCACTTGTGAATGCTGCACAAAAAGAAAACAGGCTTAGAATGCTACATAACATCCTATCTCTGTTATGATCTTACTAGGTAGGTCTTTAGTGCCTAACTAAATAAAAAAACAAAAAATTCTCTCTCTCCCCTCCTGCAAACCAGCCCCTGTGCAAGCACGCACATGCAAGCACACACACACAGAGTTTCATTATGACCTTTTGGATGGTATTTTTGTGACAGGAAATTCCAGCGGTTTATGGTTGGGACTCAGAGGCTTCTGGTTAATTAAACAGTCTCACTGGTTTAATTTCCCAAACATTAAACACCTGAACTACAACAAATGCAGTTCTTTTTCTCGTACATGGTAACCTTTATAACCCATTCAGGCTTCAGATTCATCAACAGAACCGTAAGTTCTCACTGCTGAATTATTCCCTCTCCTCCCTTCAAGTGACCTTGTTTTTGTTTTCAATCGCTGAGGGGAAAACTTGCTACACACTGCAGTTCTGGGATCTGATCACAGCCACACAGTAAAAAAAAACTCCACTCTCCTCATCTTCAGTAACATTTGATATATTCAGACCACTACTTACCTATTGTGCTTAATTCCCTTTTTCTACACCAGCTGTTTGAAACCGACACAAAGGAGACCTTTAAGTGTTAACCTGGTAGGAAGAAACCAGTTTCTGCTTATGTCTTCTCTGCCCAATCTTGGTATGTGGAAGCCCTTAACATCAAGTGAAACTGAAGGCTCCTCTCTCCTATCACCCCTTAAAGAACTAAGAATATTACCTCTGAATGCTATGGTGGGAGTTTTCACAAAGGCAACAAAAACCACACAAAGCACAGTAATTTTCAACTTCGTATCGAAGACCCATTGACCCATTATGTGTCAATTTATTTTATATCTTACCCAAGAGGATTATATAAACTTAAACTTCATGCCTACCAAGATGATAAAAGAGCCTCTGGCTCATCACTTCATGAAACTGTCATACAAGAACCAGCAGATAGAGTCACAGGTCTGGATTCTTGTCCTGATCAACTTCTAACAGCTAATAATTGTTTAAGAAGAGAAGTTCCTGGTTTTTAAGCAAATTAAACAGAATCAACTTTAGCATGGTTTAAGAAATCAAATTTTCACAACAGTGTATTATTTTGGCATTCTTGAGGCGGTTATAGTCTCTAAAAGACAATCTGCCCAGTAAAACATAGAATGTTCTAGACAAACTTATCAAAACTTCTGGAAAGGGACAGCTCACTGAGCACCCAGCCCATTGCCTGTTCCATGAGGCACATGATGGGACGTTTTCTCAGCCTCTCCAGAGTCAAGTGTGGTGATACGACCAAGGACTGGCCAGGGGAATGTGGGCAGAAATATTGTGTTCTGCATCTAGGCCTGGGGGTGTGGACATTTCTCACAGGCTCTCACGGTGACTTAAAGGCACACGAATACAGCCATGAATAGAAGGTGGAAGGAAGAACAAGACCGAAGGAACTAGGGTTCCCCAGTCACTCTCTGGAGGAAAATTTCCCAGAAATCAGGACTACCAGCAAGCAAGAAATAAGCTTGTATCATATGTGAGCTATTATAAAAGGGGGGGGGGGATATTCTAGCACCTGACATTATGCTAACCAAATAAATTTACTGGGCAACTCTAGATCAAGGTTAGGTTGACTTGGAATATATGTTCTAGAATTAGTGACTCAGGCAAGAACATGACATACCAGATGGAAATCTCTAAATACAGTCAAGACCATGTTTGGCCACAAGAAAGCAATCTGTTCCAGCATGCAATAAAAATTTTGCTGGAGAATTGGGTTGAAAAGATACTTCTGAACCACTGATCCTTTATTTCCATAGTTAACTATTAGCTGGTATAAATCACCAGAAATTTGTGAGAATCTTCCACCCTTCTTTGCCAAAGGTACCATAGTTGGTATTAAAATACATCAACATACCATGTGAAAAGCAACTCTGAGTTTACTAGAAAACTACTGTCAAAATCATTTCACAACGGATGTTAAGTGATACAGCAGACAGAGTTCAAGTCGAGTTTCTTGGGCTGTTTGTTTTCTCCTCAATAGAAATTTAACATCAGGAAGACCTTTGCTTTCCCGTATGGAAGTCACACGTGTTCTCTTGGACCAGAAGAATCAACATATACAGTGCTTCCCTTTCTGCCCTGTCAAAACCCAAAATGGATGCACCCCACCACAACATCCATTGTTATCACTGGCGCACTTCCTCCTCCTTGCTTTGACCTCAGTGATTACGTCCTTCACTGCAAGGTAATTTCAGAGAGGGGTATGAATACATTCAATTAAGGAAGGAAATTAACATTTATTAAGTACCTACTACATACCAGCTATTTTTACATACTTGATACCATTTAATCTTTGCAACAGTGAGATATACACTATAATTTTCCATTTTACAAATGAAGAAGTGGGGAAATTTCTTAAAAAATAAACAAACTTGCTCAAAGCCACATGCCAAGACAAGCAAGAATCAAGTCTAAGACATCAGGACTCCAAAATGCATTCTTCCCATTTCAAAATGCTGTGTTGGACCCATGACAGATTGCCATCCTTTGCCATTTGAACCTATGTCCTAGTGCCAAAAAAAGATTGGATTACCACTCAATTTTCATTTCTTTAAATATTCATTTTAAGTGAATCGATGGCTCTCAAAATGTCCATCCTTCCGCTTACATATTATCATATTTCCACAAAATCAAAGCCTGCACTGTCCCTTCTGACGACAGAATAGAGCGCAAGCTACAACAGAAGAATTTAGAGGATAAACCCCAGATAGGGGAAGCCACACCGTCTGTTCTCTAGGCTTACTACTGCCTCTCTCAGGAAGCAATACTTTCTACCTATGAAGTTTTCATTTCCACAAGAGTCATTTTAGAATTTTTGTCCACTGATTTTTTAAGATTTCCAAACCACCACCTTGGAAGATACTATATTGCTAAGGTCAGTAAAACAGGCATATGTCAAAGGACGTAAACACAAGGGACAGACTTCCGCTCTCTTAGTGGTGTGACTAGAGTGCCCTACAGCATCTAAAATGGTCCCATTATGGACTGGAAAACCATTTGCTGTGCTCTTTTTTCCTACTCACAGAATCAGGTGAAATCCAGGACAATTTGTGGTGTTGTATTGTAATCCTGAGTCACTGTTTACTTACCTAGAATTCTTCAAAGTCAAATGTAGATAAACTAGTTCAACTAAGCAACATTATCAGTTCCAGCAGTTTGTTTTTTTTTAACATTAAATTAAACTACATTTGATAACTGAAAATATCAAAAGGCTAAGATTCTCAGGTCGGCACAAGGTTTTACAAAAAACCATGCTAA